>NC_071394.1:43985063-44585063 GCF_022682495.2 Desmodus rotundus | reverse complement strand
AGATACTAAAGGCTATAGGTTGTGAGATTCCATTTATATGACATTCTGCCAAAGGAACAACTACAGGGAGGAAAACACGTAAACGATGCCAGGAGGCATGGGATGAGCAGAGTGTTGTTGTAAAGGAGGAGCCCAGGGGATAGAACCCTTCTCAGTGGAACCGTGGTGGTGGATACATGACTATACATTTGCCAAACCTATAGACATACAGGTCAAAAATATGTGTCAAGAGATAATTCAGCAAGGATATGGGTGAAGATGGAATGCAGACTCTAACAAATGCCTCTAACAGTGTAACACATAAATCACACAATCGCACTAAAGGGGATGGGGAAGAAAAGATCCAAACTAAGCCACTTTGAAAGGGACATTGGATACCATACATAAACAGAATTGTGTGCAAACACTGTAGTCTAATTTGTATGTTTTGTTTTTATACAGTGTGGGTTAGGAATTCTGAAACTTATTATTTGTTTACTAAAGTGAACAAATAAGTAAATACACTGTAGATAAGAGGAATTATATTTCTCATTGTTAGAGAAAGAAGACACAAATAAGGTAAGGGAAAGGCTAGACTGAACCTGGTGGGACCAGCTTGGAATCTTATATATCAACATGGAGTCATAATTTATCACCACAGAGCAAAAGAAAAAGACAAAGAGAGAGAAAGAATGACTCAAAAATAAATGTACATGTGTAATGTCTGTGTAAGTTAGTTTACATGCATATATTGTCGAGCTTGGTCTGTTGAGAAGGCTGAAGCAAAGACAGCCAGGTAGCTTTGAGCACACTAGCCCAGATCTTGACTTCTAATACCATTCTCCAATTAAAGAAACCAGGAATTCTTGAGAACTGGTTGATTCCAAGAATGGGGTTAGAAAAATACAAGGTGAGCCACAGGGAGGATCTTGTGGTTACAAAAAGTGAGAAAAAGCTGGAAAATAAAGAAAGAGGAAAGGGCAGGGTGAGGAGGGGTGGAAGGAAAAGAGGGTGGGAAGAATGGAGGAAGGGAAAAAAGACAGAAAGGATGGAGGCAGAGCAAAAAGCCCAACCTAAAAAAGTTTCCAATGGCCACCATTAGAAAAACTTGAGAAACAAATATGAAACAAAACTTTGGATTATAGATCAAAGAATAAAATATATATTCATGAATTTATATTGATATAAATAAATATTTGGTATATAATCCAGAAGTATTATTTACTTATTGCTCAAGTTCTGTTTTTGCAACTCTTCCATAAGCCTAAATTATCTCTACATGTTTAAAAAATCAAAACACCATATGAAGATTCAACAAAGCTAAAAGTAGTTGTTGGAAAAGAGTAGTGAAACAAATATAACTTTCTGTAAAGTAAACACAGACAATATATTAAAAAAATCATTTCCCATCCCAACATCTTCCTCAGACTCTGATTATGGTTCAGAAGGTTGGAACGTACCCCTTTTCAAAAATCCACAAGTGTCTCTGGGAGCCACTAAGTCTTACTCTGAGCCCTCTGTTATACTTTACCTCAGTGTTTCCAATTAATATTCTAGGTTACCTCTTTCCTTACTTCTTTTTGGCCCCTCCCATCAAAGTCCTAGTTCAATGAGCAGCCACTTTGAACTCAGACTCTCTGTGACTTCTAGGCTCTTCTCTTCAAACAACACATTTAAGCATGTGGTAATGTGAGAAACCACCATCAAGGGCTTTGGGCCAGCCAGCAAGGTTGCCTGCTCTCTGAGTCCGTAGGATCATGCAAAAGGTCCATGGTGGCAGCATACCGTTTTGGTCCTGGCAAAATTTATGAAATCATAAGGCAAAAGGTGTCTAAACCTTAATCAGACTTTGCGAAGCATGGATTCTAGATCCTGGGGTGAAATGGACCATACATGATCCAGAACCCCTACTACACTCATATCCTGTTCTCCTCATAATAATCCCAATAGAAGGTGGATTTATCCCCCTTTCCAGATAAGAATACTTTCACTCAGCATGTTTCAGTGAGCTGCTCAGAGTCATAAAGCTAAGTGGGAAAAATAAGGTTGAAACAAGACTTTTCTAACATATAAGACCATGATGATCTTAACGGTAACTGTCTGTCAGGTAACGTGATACTTCATTTTACACTTTACAGTCAGGGGCGGGGCAGGGAGATGATTTTTACTTGTTTTTCTAGCTCCAAAACTTGCTTCATATATTTTATTTCTTCATGATGAGTCTTTATCTTTAAAATTAAATGAGACCCATCTTCACATAAAACTCTTCACAAAAGGAATTTTCACAAATCCTGTCTTGATTGATTCATTGTAAGGGCATCAAACATGACGAGGGTCTTTCCCCATCTGTACAAAGTTAGCCCTGCTCAGTGTTCCTATGCATCAGCCCTGGAAGCAGCTCTTGCTTTTCAAAGTGGTAGTTAGTGTCTCTTGAATTCATTTGGTATGGTAAGGCATTTGGGTCTGAGCCTTATTGATGAGTTCTGTCCCCAATGGCATTTTTTGTTTAAATCATGTTGAATTAGACTTAATCTGAGACCTTCTCCAGCTGGCTTATTTTTTTTATATCAAGTATTGAGTGGAATCCCTCTTATGACTCTTTTAGTTCTTTTCAGATGAGAACTTTTCATATAATCAGTTCTATATCATTTTTGGATTTGAATAAACCCTCCAAAATCTGTGTGACTTACCGTAGTAGAAAATGCCTCCAATGTAGGTTTAAAAAAATAAGGTTGAAAGAGCTGCCAGCACTAGAGGAAAAGAAGGGGTAAGTAGGCAGATAGTCTTTGTAGTTAATTGCAAATGAAGTCTGTCTGACAAGCACCCTTCCTGATATGTATTTTCTCTCTTAGGATCTTAACACAAGGTTATGAAATATCTCTTGTAAGTAACTGGCAACAAATATTGCCATTCACTTTATAGGTATGATTTGAAAATTGGAATACGGAGGTAATATTCCAGAGTAGCTTTCTATCTGGATGTTTACTCCTTACCCCCAAATCGTCTTACTCTAATCTAAATTTACCAGCTCCCTTCTTCCTACTTTGCCTCAAGCCATTTCTCTTTTTTGCCTTCTCCCTGGCAATGGTCTCCCCATCCCCATATTGAACTTAGAGTCATCTGTAATTTTGTAGCTTCTGTAAGTGGAAGTGTAGTGCTCAGAGAATAGACTATGAAGTCAGATAAACACTGTTCAAATCCTGGCTCCACCTCTTCTTGGTTATGTACCATTAACCATGCTATTTTAACCAATTTTGAGCCTCAGGTTACTCACCTGTAATATAGGGATCATAAGTCATCCTTGCAGCATTATTGTGAAGCTTAAATGAGATAAATAACACAGAACATCAAACAGAGGACCTGAAACATATTAAGAGTTCAAAATATTTAAGTTCTTATTATTAAAAATAGAGAAGAGCTCCTGAAAAATTCATTTGCTTTTTTTTTCACCCAAGCCATGGAGTTGATAAGTCAAGTGGACATTGCACCAACAACCTGCCGCAAAACAATGCAATCTATTTCCAAGAAAGTATTCAACGGAAATGGTCACTAAGAAGAAAAAACACCTCTGTTTATAGCCACTACATTAAAGTCAACCACGCTGTGAGAAGAAATGATAACATTGTCCCAAGTAGACTTCTCAAGGTAGATGTGTAGGGGTAACTGACCAGTTCTGAAGGGCTAACTAGTGGGCCGAAAAAGGCTCCAAAGGAGCAATTTTCTCCTTGGCTCTCAGGGGAATGCAATGTCCACTTTCTTAATACTTTTAATTTCACACTTGACTGAAGGCTATGTATTAGTAACCTACTATACAAGTTTTTGAGTTTAACATTATTTGATATTCCTAAATGAGTACATTTTTTGTTTAATAATGACTGATTCAGTGTTCTACTAAAACGTACTACCCAAACTTAATAAACTGTACATTTCCTACTGCACACATCCATGTAATCAACGTGCCTACAATTTTCAAGAAAGTTACTTTGAATTGGGAGCAGCCTTCATTTTTTGTCAGATACTTATGTAAAGAATATTTCCTTTATATACTACCTCCCACACAGCAGTAATTATTGTTATTTAATACCCATAACCATTCACTTGCCAAGTCCCAGACATTCTTCTTCCAAAAAGTTTCCCTCTCCCCATTTCTACCACACCCACCTTAACCCAGCCTGGTGTCACCTCACAGCCAGCTAGTTCAGTTCTTCCCTGCTAACTTCAGTCTCCCTGACCTTTCTGCTGGTCCACCCTACAGCTAAATCAATGTTCGATAAATACCCCTTGATAAAAGTATTCATTGCCTCCCACTTCTTACAACATGTAAATCTAAACACTTTTAGGTATCTGATCCTTAAGATCACCCTCCACAATCTGTCCTTCCTATCTAGCCATTCTTAATTCCCACAGTTTGCAGTTTGCTGAAATTCTCCAATCCCATCAAGCCAAGCTCTTCACGGATTCACAAGGGCTACCGGGAATTCAGGAGTGGGTTTTGAGTAGGGAATTGAAGGAGCCTTAATAATAGACTGGTGGAAATCCCAATCTTGCCACATCCAGATCCATATTAGCATCCTCTTCTTTCAGTCTCTCCAAACCACTGCCGACCGCATTAATTTCCCTCTACCAAACCTCAGAGCATTTAAATATTGTGCTACTCAATTCAACACTTAATTCATTGTCTCACAAAGTTCTTTAATCATTTCATATATATTACTTTTTCTTCTCCAATAGACAATTTTACCAAGAAGAGAAATTATGTTTTATTCATCTCCTGCAATTTAAAATAGTGGAAGGGCCCTGGCTGATGTGGCTCAGTGGATTAAGTGCCGGCCTGTGAACCAAAGAGTTGCCAGTTCAATTCCCAGTCAGGGCACATGCAGGGGTTGTGGGCCAGGTCCTCAGTTGGGGGTGTGCTAGAAGCAACCATATTGATGTTTCTCTCCTTCTCTTTCTCCTTCCCTTCCCCATCTCTAAAAATAGATAAAACCTTTAAATAAATAAATAAATAAAACAATTGTAGGCATATAATAAAATAAGTTATCACATAGCATATTAATGATTACCACCAGGCAAACTGCCAGGCATTTTAGCTGAGTTAATTTAATGTACACAACAGTTCCATGAGGTAGATCTTTTTATTCCCCACTACGAAGATGAATATTCTGAGATTGGAAAATAAAGTTACTTGCCCAAGATCAAAGAGCTAGTAAATAACAAAACAAGTTGATTCTGGACTATGGCAGGTATTCCACCCAACACTGATTGTCAGTAGGCCTTCAATACCAACTCACTCAAATACAGCTTCAGCAACTTCCATGCCACGGAATGCAGAACAGAGTCTCCAGTCTCAATAAATACTTGTTAGTTGATTGACTATAGGCAAATGTCATGTAATCAGCCTGAGAAGCTTTTAGTGTTTTAATGGATAATAGAGCACATGACTACGTTTTCCAAGATCACTGAGAATGTTTTCAGTTTATTTTCAAAAACCTGGAGTAGTACTACATATTTTCCACTCAGGGAAATAAACAGACTACCCAAATGAGAGCAAACGAAGGCTATTTATTCAGAGTCTATTATAGCAAGAGAGTCAGCCACTACTGTTACTTGTGTTTGGCAGAGGCTCACAGCGGGCAGGAGAGTGGGAAAGCTTTATGGTGGAAAAAGGGGAGGCTCTAGGAATGCCTAGGGGAGCTGGAGGCGGGGTAACTAGAGCAAGATATCTTCTGTGATTGGTTTGAGGAACTTATTTATCTTTCTCTGGTTGGCCCTGAATTGAAAACGGGCATGGGGGCAGCAAAAAAAATAGATAAGCTGGCAGTCACTGACCAAGTCTTGGCTTCACTGGGCCAGTTGCTGCAGAGGTCGTGGCTCACAGTTCTATTGTCCTATATGTTTCTGGCCATTGTCCGTGGGTACATTTGTCTCACACTTAACTAAAAGCCACCTTTGACCTAATTTTCATTTTGTAGGTATTTGGAAAGCTGCTTCTATATTTTATTATAAAGAAATAAAACAATTTCTTTCCAAAGATTTAAATTTAGTGGGTTAATAAATTGCTTTCTCTAGAAAATGCAATTTTCAATGAAGGCTCCATATTTCTTAAAATATAAGAAATATAAACCACCCCCACTGAAAAAAAAGCATGAAGAAGCAACTAAATCAAAAGATAACTACAAATATCTTTTTCCCACATAAAACACTCAGTGCAATTCTAGCACTAGTAAAGAATGTTATTTTAGCAAACAGATTGTAAATAAGAACGTTGTCCTGATTTCAACGTATACTACAGTACCCTCTCTCCCTTAACCACACTCAATACGATCTTGAATATCTGAAGGTTTTGACATTTGTGGGGTTGTTGTATTCTCTTCCCCATTTTTACAAAGTGCAGCCTAGCTTACTTCAGACAGCACCCAAAATATAAAAGGCAAAAACGCTCTAAGGTACTGAATGCATGTGGTGGGGGGCGGGGGACAGACAGCATATGGAAATCTCTGTACCTTCCTCTCACTTTTGCTGGGAGCCTAAAACTGCTATAATGAAAATTAAATCTTAAAAAAAAAAGACAACCTATAAAATGTAATGCTTTTTTTCCTGATAGGAACTCTATAACTAACCCATTTCAATTTTTGCCAACTAGTTTTGTCAAATCCAGGGTTTAGGGATGTTAATCTCTGAAATACCTAACTTGTGGGGATTCTCGTTTTACTGAATCACCAAGCCAACTTCCCCTTCTTACTATAAATTAAATGCACCGCAATCATCTCTATGCCATCCACTTCAAGTTGGCGATTACAGTGGGTTTTTTTCCAAAGCTTTAGTTTGGGATCCAAGAGAATAAAATATTGCATTATTTGGAACAGTGCTGTTATCTTTTACTTGGAAGTAAGAGAAAAGTCAAGTTATTCTCATCAAGAAAATACACTTTTTTTTCAGGAAAAAGGCAAAAATTGGGGCTCTTTTTAAAAACTTAAGATTCTTAAAAAGGAGAATTAGCACACAACACTTTGTATAAACCCAAGAAAGTGGAAGCTGACCTGGTTTTCAAGAAGTTCTGATCTAGTCAAATACTACAGTCTTCAGGAAGCACATCCAAATCTCAAGCCCAGACAGCAAGTACTGGAAGGGAAATGCAAAATATTGGAAGGAGGGATCAAATGCATGTGGGGGTGCTGGGAAGGGGGGCAGCAATGATTAGGGCTTCCTGGAGGAGGCCAATCTTCAACCCATTCATGAATTGGCAGAAACATTTATAATAATGATATACATTGTATTTAAAATATATTCTACACATCATAGATGGGCATGACAGCTCACCTGGACACCTCTAGTTAACTTGACTTTAACTTCCACACTGTGAGTTCTGCTGCTATCAAACTGCAAGTCTAATTCAGTTGCCGAATGCGGTAATAGAAGGGAGATTTGCTCAGAACTCAGTACTACATTAGCCCATCTGCCACGTAGAATATTGTGCCTTAGAAAATACTCTCTCTGCAAAGTGCCACCAAACAGTTTTTCCTTCTTCCTTTCTTCTGCTACCATAAAAAATATGTAAATAAGAAATCCTTCTATGCCTGATGTCAGGAAGGCAAGAGTAAATTAAGTAACATTAACACACACACATACACTTCTTAACTTTTGCAAAAGTGTTCACTTTTTAACCCAGTTGAATGGTGAGTGGAATGGTTGAAATTTGAAATTCTACCTCCATCTGCTTTTTCTAATTTTTAGTATCAAGTAAGTCATATGTGCATTTAAGGTCAGTCCTGGGGGAAAAGGAGAAAGCTTTGTTTGAGGCTACAGGCAACTCTTTCTAGGCAAGAAGAAAGGTTTTCCCAACCCAATCCCATTGCAATCATTTCTTTCCTGGTCTTCTCCACACTAGACTGTGAACTTCTTCAGGGAAGGGGCTGAATTCTCCACGGGGAAATGTAAGCCAGAGTAGTCAGGGGGCTAAGATTCCTGCACCGTGTATCTTCCCACAGGCATCACTTTCTTCTCCTTGGCAAAGTCAAACCTTCAACTTTAAAGCATTTAGAATTTGGCTTCATGGAAGCCACAGTGGAATTACTGCTAGTTTGGCAACTGCTTTATTTGCCTTACCTCTGGAACCAGCAAAGCAGCTCTAACAACTTCCCTGTGTGTTTGGCTGTGATCACCGTGCAGTTAGTATGGGATCTTCAAAGAGCACCGAACCTGACATTTCCAGTTTACAAGCATTTGGGGAATAAGATAAGCAGTCCTGACAACTGCATTTGAGCTGGGTTCTGATGATGAACTGGACTGGAATGAGCCTGCCCCTTGGGTAGGACATGTGGCCCCCACTGCTTAAGGTTGACTGTGAATAACTGACAATGAGTGACCACACTGAAGCCATGACCTGATGACAAGATGTTTGGGAAAGCAAATGCAACTTAAAAAAGTTAGAGATGAATGATATGTCTTTGAACGTTGGGTCTGATAGAAGACAGTTTATATTTTTCCAATCAGAGTGATTCATTCTCATTTGTATTAGTGGCAAGAAAAAAAGGTGTCCTTTGGGGAAAAATGATTAAAATAAAGATATTTTAAGTATAAAAATGATTTAAGGAGCAATCATAAATATATAACCACTTTCTCTTTAACTTCAATATCAAAATACTGATGTTCATGAAATGCAGTTAAAGAATGGAACGGAAGGATGGAAGAAAGAGAGGGAGTAAGGAAAGAAGGAAGGAAGGGAAGAAGGAAGAAATACCTTCTGTACTTTTTCGGGTTTACCTGACAGTTTTGATCTTTCCAACATTAAGGCTGTACATTAAAAGTATAAAATGAGAAGCCATATGGATTGAAACATGCTCATTATGTCCACAGCAACCAGATTAAGAGAGAAAGTGTAATAAAAATTAATTCTGGCACAGAAATAAAAGAGGGATGGGGAGAAAAGGCATACAACTGTAATTGAATAACAATTAAAAAAAAAGTTAAAAAAAAAAAAAAGAAATCCAAGATCTTTTGGTGGTAAATTATATTACTACCAGCCTTAGAAACTGAAAAAGAAAAATACAAAATCAACCAAGCCAATAACTGATTGAAGTGTGTTTTTTTTTAATCCTCACCCTGGGATACGTTTATTGATTTTTAAAGGGAGGGGAAGAGTGAGTGGGGAGCAGAGAGAGAGAGAGAAAGAGAGAAACATCTATGTGAGAGAAACACCGATCGTTTGCCTCCAGTACGCGCCCCAGTAGGGGATCAAACCTGCCACCTAGGCATGTGTGCTGACCAGGAATTGAATTGAAACTGCAATGATTTCTGTTGTCGCTGTTGTTGTTTTTGTTTATAGGACCACGCTCCACCCAGCAGGGCTGAAATGTCTTTTAAAGATGCAACAATGAATGTAAGCTTCCCACACACAGTTTTAATGGTAGTGCTGTTTTTCCCTATGTTTCCAAAGTTTGTGACTGAGCCCAGCTCCATGCTGTCCACTTTAGCACATTTCAGTGAAGGGAAAATGAAAAACACTGCTTTCTGAGCTGCTCACAGTATTTTTAACACAGCTCCTGAGCATGTGCTCAGTATTTTGGTGCTAACACTTGATTTAGAAATCATTTTAAAGCTTTGAATTGAGGTCATCAGTATAATAATTTGACAGCATGAGTTCCACTCAGTAAAAAAATTCATTCTTTTTTAGAATACCTTAGCATTACAAACAAACAAGGGCATTCAAACATCTCCAACACAAGTTCTGGAGCAGGGCACTTGTGTTGATATATATGTTTATAACATGTATTTGTTTAAAAATATTAACATCCATCAGCCTCTCAAATTTCACCATCATCATTTCATTTCCCTTTATTACTAATATATGATTATTGGGGATTGAGAAATTGAAGTATAATTCACTTTGAGACCATCTGTGTCAACAGATTCTCAGCTAAAGCTGTTAAATATGATTTTAAGTTTCTAAAGAGGGCATGGACTATGAAAAATAAATTAGTCATTAAGGCATGTAAGATGCTGTGCATGAGGGAAAATGTTCCAAACAAACAAAACCAAAAGCTTTGGTTAATTAGGAATTAAATAATGACACAGTCTGTGACACAGTGTAGAGAAGAACAAGAGAACTCGAGCAGCGACCTGCCACCCAGATCCGTGATGCTGAGCAGGACGAGGGGGGAGAGGAAATAACACATCGGGCATTAAAAACCACATTCCCACACACATGCCCAAGATTCCTTCTGTAGCACAGAAGACACAACCAAATTCTCCCATTTGCTTCTTGAAATATATGCACTGGTACAAGTTTGCTCAGAATCTAGTAAAGAAAATAGAAATTGGACTGTGGAAGCAGGTGCCAGCAATTACTTAGACTAATGTAATTTGCTGAAAAAGTCACTGAAAGTGTTAAATCATCTCCTAACACTCTAATATTGTAAATGAATACTAATGATGCCATAATGAGTCAAAGTTAGAATTGGTGGCCCCATGTAGGTTATTGAGAAAGTGTGCTTTATTGTTAACTCCTTGCTCAAAGTGAAGGGAAATCAGAACTTGGTGACTCTCTGTCAGATTCTAAGAAGACGAGGGATCTCTCTGCTATGCTGACTGACCGCCCTTCTCACCTGAGCAGATTTCGCTCAGAGAATCCTGCCTACATGAACATCCAGCTAAAATGACACTTCCACTGGGAAAACCTCCCTGAGCTTGTGGCCCATATCCCAGCACAGAGACCAACTCTCTCCCTCTTTTTTTTAAACCCTCACCTAAGGATATGTTCTCATTGATTTGAGAGAGAAGGGAGAGAGACAGAGACAGAGAGACAGAGAGAGACATCAATGTAAGAGAGAAACATTGATTGGTAGCCTCTCCCATGCATCCGGAATGGGAACCCAATCCAGGCATGTGCCCTGAGAATCAAACCTTCAACTTTTTGGTGCGTGGGCAATGCTCCAACCGACTGAGCCACGTGGCCAGAGCAAAGACCAACTCTTTATATTTGCACTCCCACACCTTTAAAAAATTAAATATAACAGTAGCTACTTGGTACACAGCATTTACCACGTTTACCATGTGCAAGGCACTGTTCTAGGAACTGTGTGTACATTAACACACCTCTTTCCCATAATACGCCTTAGGTAGGGAGTGCTTCGATTCTCATTTTTCAAGTGAGGAAACTGAAACACAGTAAACTTAGGTAAGTTGTTCCAGGTCACAGAGCTGGCACATACTACACTGCCTCCTCTCTGTCACACACTAGACCATCCAATCTGTGAATGTGCCTAGATTTTATAGTTGACCAACCAACCAAAATTAGACATGAGGAGTTTACTAAAGTCCTGACACTGTTAACTACTTATTCTTCTTGGAAGTATTTATAGGCATTCGTGTGTATCGGAAATCTAAACCTGTTGAGCCTCAGAAAATACAAATTAATTTTCAGAGTGTTAAGACAATACCATGCTAATTAAATCCTGACACAGTTTCCCACAGCCTGGGGTAACAGCTTGGGACAACCTGCCTAATGCCTAGTGGTACAATCCAGCATCTTGACTCTCAGGAAGTCCTTGTTTTCTCTAGTCCCACCAGAAAAGTTGCTACTTGGTATACCTATGTGTATGTGCTCTGAGAAAAACAGTAACATTCTTTATTCCTATTCTCTTTCCTTACCAGTTTTCTTTTAGTATATCAGTTCTTTATATTTACATGGAAGAAAAAAAGAGTTACAGTTGCATGCATTTTGTATGAGTTTTCTATTAGTGTCATCACAAATGGCCACAAACTTAAACCACACAAATATGTTATCTCATAGTTTGTAGCTCAGAAGTCCCAGTGGTCTCACCTGGTTTCTCTGCTCCTGGTTTTGAAAAGCAGAAATCAAGGAAAAATCAAGTGTCCTCGAAATCATTTTTGTCAGTTTGGGTCACATGGTTGTGCTCAGTTTATAGTGTTGAATGAATGAAGGCATGAAATTTGGTGCTGGTAGTAGGAAGTTCACTAACTTGCTCAAAGAAATAAAACAATAATTAATCTTTGTTTTCTCATCCATGGAAGAAGGTTATAATTAGATGTTGCCTAAGATCCCTCCTAGCTTCACATTCTATAATCCTGATTTACAAAAATTTTCATTCTGAGTTGTCACTTTTGGCCCATTCAAGATATTCACAAATGTGCTCTGGCTGGTGTAGCTCAGTGGATTGAGCACCTGCTTGTGAGCCAAAGAGTCACCAGTTCAATTCCCAGTCAGGGCACATGCCTGGGTTGCAGGCCAGGTCCCTGGTGGGGGGTGCATGGGAGGCAACCACACATTGATGCTTCTCTCCCTTTCTTTCTCTCCCACTTCCCCTCTCTCTAAAAATAAATAAAATCTTTAAAAAATTTTTTCTAAAGAATTTACTTAGAAAAAGATATGCACAAATGTTTCAGCATAGAAAAATGTAAATAGAATGCTCCATAACAAAATTTTAAAAACAGTTAAAATAATTGTCTTAAAATTTTATTAAAAGCATAGACATGCAATTTGCTTTCAGTTACAATTACCTGTCCAAAATCTGTGAACTCTCAAGAGATTAGTCAATAGCCCTAATTGGGGAGTCGGAGCTGTATGACAGGCTAATAAGGGTACGGCATTACTGGTAGTTTACTGAATGCGGGACTCTAGGTAGGCATTTAACTTTTCTGGACTCTGCTTTCTTAACCTGTAAAAGACTCCAGGCTCTCTAAACGAAGGGACATTTCATCTAAATACTCAATCTCATTCAATGAGGGTACGAGGCTATGTTCAAAGACTGGAGTCTTGGTCCACCCCACACTGTTAGGACTCACCATGGGCACTAGCTCTTAATATTACAAAAAATTATTTTGAAAATTGATAGTGCCCAGCCTCTACATGTTGAATGGCAAGGTGTGCCTGTGTCATTGGGGGAAGACAAGCATCACTCTTTTTCTTTTAATTCATCTTTTATTTAATAAATTTGATATGTTACCTTTTATAAATTCAAGGTGTACAGCATATTATTTTGATTCAGTTATATATTGTGATAAGATCACCATTGAAGCAATATTTATCACATTACATCACTATAGTACAATATTCATTGTCTTTGTTATACTGTGCATTAGATCTCTATAGCTTATTTACTATTTGTTAGAAATTTGTACCATTAAACACCATCACCTTTTTAGATTCCACGTACAAGTGATGCAATATGGTACTTGTCTTCCTGCCTCACTAACCTCGCTTAGCATAATGTACTCAAATTCCACCCATGTTGTCACAAAGGGCAGGCGCGAGTCGGTGGTACCCAGCCTCTACATGTCGAACGGCATCGTGTACCTAGATCAAAAGAGAAAGGCAAGCGTCGATCTTTTAAAAATCTCCAGCAATTATTCTACTGCGTCAGACTCTGGGTCCATGTTTCCTCTCCTCTGACATTTCCACTGCTGCAACCAAAGGCCATTTCCTTTTGGTCTGTCAACAGTGGAAATTGAAAACAGCTGCTCACCAATCCTTTGGATAATAGGTCTTCTGTGCACATCTTGTTATCAGGTCATTCAGGTCACCTTCAGTACACGAACGGGTCACAGAGGAGAATTTCGAAGTTGAAAGGGGCCTTGGTAATCATCCAATCCAACCTTCTCCAAAGGAGGAACGTGATCATAATTTCCCCCCTCCAGTCATCCACTGCCCTCTCTCTGCACAAACGCTTCCAGACCTGGGGACTATTGGCCCCCAATGGAGCACATTTCTTGCTCAGATCACTTGAATTGTTAGAAATATTATTTTCATGTTTAATTGGAACCTGAGTGTAGTTTCTACAGGAACTTACTCTGTTATCTAGAACTAGACACAGGGAATTCCTACACTTTCTTTGTAGAAGTAGCTTACCTACGTGAAAAGCGCTCCTGTCCCTTCAAATGGATATTCTAATTAGTCATTATTTGAAAATTCATGAGGGTGTTTACCTCTTGAGAAAGAGTAGAGGTGTGTTTAGGGAAGGACATGAGGCTAGTTTGGGGCATGTTTTGGAGTGTCTGCAATGTTCTATTTTCTGACCGTAGTGACATTTTCATGATATTAACTTTACAGTTTCATTAACTGGACATATAAGTTGTATCAATTTTTCTGAATGTTATTTCATGATTATGCCCATTTAGCATTTTAGCTTAAACATGTCCATTCTGAGTGAACAATTTACTTTCTAGAAAACTGCCCCAAGTAAATAATTAAGGATGTACAAAAATTTAGCTCACTATATGATTAATGCAATAATGATTATAATAAGCAAAAAAAAAAAACCCACCTAGAGTAAATTAAATATTTAAGGCTAGGTTGAATTATTTATGACATATGTATTGATATAAAATATATTCATGACTTTTTGCTGAATATAAAACAATGAAATAAGATACAACTTGTATGATTCCATTTTTGAAAAAATCTGAAAAGGATTTCACTGAAATATTAAAAGCATTTCTCAGAGGCTTATTATAGTTTGTTTCTCTTCCTCTTTATTCTCTGCTTTTAGATTGTTCTATAATGATACACACGTTGTACCATTTTTGTAATAGCAGTATTATCAAAAATAAATGAACCTAGTGGGCATAATAGTCTAAATGTGTCAGGGATCATGAACACTTGCATCCCACTGAGTCTGCTCTTCAGTGCTGCCTGAATCTTGAACATACCTTGTAGGAGCAACACTGAAAAAAGAAGTGGGGGTCGTGAAGTTAAATATGAGATCAACTGAATTCAACACATATCTTTTCTAAGTTAGTTTTGTAAATCAAAGTTACACAATAGCACAGAGGCAGGTTGTTTGGGGAAGGCCTTATTAGAAAAGAGCAACAATATCATGCCCCACTTTCCCCATTTCCTGCCTCCCCGAGGTGACAGTTTCAACTCTTTCAGCATATGCCTTCCTCTGCTAAACACATTTATATTGTTTCATTTTGTAGCTTCGAGCATTATCTACTGACTTGCCACTACAAAAGGGGAAGATTTTTCTCTTTTCCACTAAATCATCCTTGCCCACACGACACATCCTGTCCTCACAACCCACCAAATCACAGTTTTGGTTACACATATTCAGTATGTACATCGCCACGACAGGGCCGGCGAAAATCACAGCTGAGTCATGTCGTATCCTATTCATGGCCCCTGAAAACTTGTTTTGTTTCCCTGGGTTTTCAATGCTCTTCTCTCTCCCGTTGTATTAACCTCAAACTCTTCCCCAGTTATAAACCTCCTCTTGGTTCATCCAATACTTCTGCATTTATTAGGTTAACAATCTTTTTAGAGACACATTTTCCAGAGTTCCTGACTGACTCTGAACAGGCCTGGTTGCTCACTCAGGACCTCTTTTATTGTCCTGGTTATTCCTTTCTCATGACAGATTTTTTTTACATTTTATATGTTCCAATCTATTTCCTGGGGGTGGGGGCAGTAGGCATATATCTTTTAAAATTTAAATCTTGCGGGGACAGCTCGCCCATTTTTCACCCTTTGAAGGTAATTCGGAAACTCAGCATGCGGTTGGAATGACACTGTGCTAGATCCGGCACTGCGCTAGATCAAAGTAATACGTATCCCTCACAGTATTCTGTTATCTGCACATCTGATAACCATGCTCTTTGTCTTCATTTAAATCGCGAGTTGGCAAACTACAGCCAGGGCCAAGGCTGGCCTGCTGCCCGATTTGCGAATAGTTCCCCTGGAGCACAGCCGTGCTCCTTTGTCTGCATATTGTCTGTGGCTGCGTTAGCACTGGAGTGGCAGAGCTGAGTGGTTGCAACAGAGACCATATGATCCAAAGCTTAAAATATTTACTCTTTGGCCCTGTAAAGACAACATTTGCCAACCTCAGCTTCAAGATATTGATAAAACACACTAAATATGACAAGACTAAATCTAATGCTACTGGTGAGGCGTCAAATCTCCCTGAAGGCTGAGGTTGATGTTGATTCATTAACCGGTACAATTAGACAGCTGGAATAAATCTATCAAACTACATGATTTTTAGGTCACACATATCAAGTACATGAGTTAAAAACTTATAAAAATGAATGCTGACCTTGAATTAAATGAGTTGTCTTAAAAGATAAGAAATCCCTTATCGCTTTCTGTTTAAATAGTGAATAACACTCGAACACAGAAGAATCACCATAGGAGACATTTATATGCAGGGGTCCAGAACCCTACACATGCATACTATGCAACATGGAATCCTAACGGATTCTAAGAACTCCCAAAATGGGTTCTAAAAAACATTAAACCTGTGGAAGGAGAAAAAAATGTATTAATGCTACAAGTTTGTGAAATACTATTCTTGGAGGTTTACAGTATGTTAGTATATGAAAGATTTTGAGAATTCCTGCCAAAAATAAAATCTCATCAACTCTGCTTATGCAAGTATTACCCACTGGGAATTATTTCTTTCAATTCTGTAACTCTGATTCCATCTTATCTGCCTTTACATTACAGGAAACATTGTGAAACGCTTTGCTGACATCAGTGGTACTAACCAAATGATTGATGATATTTTTCATGGTTTTCAGAAACTCTATCAACTTTATGGTTCTCTATTAGAGCATTGTTTTACCTGGAAGCTAGCCCCAAAGAAGCTGACAGTTGACCAGACAGAGGCAGAGCACTAAGATAAATGATGTTTATCATCCACTCCCTCACTCTTCCTTACTCTGAGCCCAACAGAAAAGAATGAGAAGATAAAAGCAATAACAGTTTAGCTGAGGACAATGGCATCACTTGTAACTGCTGGAAGCGACTGGAATGCTCTGCGCTCAGCAAGCCAGAAACAGATGGGAGGACATCTCCTCAGCAGGCTTACGGTGGAGCTTGAGTTGATACCTACAATGCACTCTTGGACTGTATGGGCCAAGGCTTTCATGCTGCATTTGGTAGAGATCCATGGAGGCCCACTGACAGATGACTGCCCCGTCATTTCTCTCTCACAAAGTCCTGTCTGCTGTGCCAGCATTTTGATTGCCCTTTTCCCTACCTGTCAGACATGATTTAAGCTATTAGAAAAAAAATAATTTATTTAAGCACTTAGTCCTTAAGCTTATATGTAATGATAAAATATTATAAACCTAACCCTTCTGCTAACTACACACTGGGCACACACTAAGTAAGAGCCATCCTTACAAGTCATTTCTTTTCACACAAAGAATGAAATGGGAAGGATTCCAGTGAATTAGAATCTTCTCTTCTTCCATTAATTTTAATGATTTACTTCATGATACATTATCTCACTCAAAAACCAAGCTCCATTATCATTCCCATTTTGCAGATAAATATACCGAAAACCAGACTGATTAAATAACTTGCCAAATTTCTCAGAATTAAGCCAGGATTCAATACTTAGACATTTTATCAGCAAATCCAGGCTCATTTTAACAAGCTATGCTGCCTGTCCAAATACTCTTCATGTTTTTCAATCCGCAATTTTATCAGCTAGTAAATCTATTTAAAAAAAAAAACGACAAGTAAAATTACCTGTGGCTCCCATTATATTGTAGTAGATAGCGCTGACTTATGGATTCAATGAAATCTCCATCAAAATCTCAGCAGGCTTTATTTATCATAGAAATTGAAAAGCTAACTCTAAACTGTATATAGAAGTGCAAAAGGCCTGGAAAGGGCAAAACAAATGTGAAAAGAACAAAGTTTTATGACATACACTCCCTGATTTTAGGAGTTACTATAAAGCGACAATAATTAAGACACTGCAGTATAGGATCGACATGTAGATTAATGGGAAAAATAAAGAATGGCAGTAGATCTATACTTCTATGGGCAACAGCTCTTCAACAAGTACCAAGATAATTCTATGGTGAAAGAAAAGTATCTTCAATAAATGATGCTGGGTCAGTTGTGTATCTGTATGCAAAAAATTAAATTAAATTAAAATGAATCTTGACCTTTATCTTACACCAAATATAAACATTAATTTGAATGAATTATAGATTAAAATTTAAGTTATTAAACTTTCAGAAGAAAAGCATCATAAGATATATTTGTGAAGTGAGGGTAAGAAAAGATTACAGATAAAACACAAGAAGCATAAATCATGAAATAAAAACTTGATACACTGGACTTTGTCTAAGTAAAAAAAGTCTGCTTTTTAAAACATATTGTTAAGAAAATGAAAAGACAAGCCACAGACTACAAGACCATAGCCACAGCACATTAATCTCACAGAAAATCTGTATCCAGAATATATTAAAAATTCTGATAATTTAAAAATAAGAGAACAAAACAAAAAAAAACTAATAAAAATGGGCAAACATTTGATTAGTTTCATCACAAAAGAAAATAGAATGGGCTCTGGCCAGGCAGTCAGTCATCCAATATGCGGGTTCAATCCCCAGCCAGGGCACATACAAGAATTAACCGATGAATGCATAAATAAGTGGAACAACAAATAGATGTCTCCCTCCATCAGTCTCTCTCTCTCTCTCTCTCTCTCTCTCTCTCTCTCTCTCGCTCTCTCTCTCTCTCTCTCAAATCCATAAGTACAAATTTAAAAAAAAATAAAATATAATGGTGTGCCAGTAAGCTCATTTAAAGATTGTTCAATGTCATTCATTAGTTATCAGGATAATCAAGTCTAAGTGCCCATCAGTAAACGAGCAGATAAAAAAACTGTGGTACATTTACACAATGGAATTCTATGCAGCAGAGAGAAAGAAGGAGCTCCTACCCTTCAAAACATCATGGATGGAACTGGAGAGCATTATGCAAAGTGAAGTAAGCCAGGCAGTGAAAGACAAATACCATATGATCTCACCTATAAGTGGAACTTAATCAACCAAACAAACAAGCAAGCAAAATATAGCCAGAAACATTGAAATGAAGAACAAACTGACTGTGTAACCAGAGGGGAGGTGGGAGGGGATAATGGGGGGGGAAGGGAGGAAGAGTAATCAAGGAACATGTATAAAGGACTCATGGACAAAGATGACAGGGGAGGATTGAATGTGGAAGGTGGGAGTGAGTAAGGCAGAGGACAGTAATAAGGGGGAAATGGGGACAGCTGGAATTGAACAACAATTAAAAAATTCAAAAAAAGAAAAAGAAATGACAATACAGAACCTGTAACAAACTTTAAAAAATTAAAGCCACAAATAGATACCCACTCACTAAAATGGCTAAAATTAAAATTATTGACCTTCCAATAAGTGTTGACAAGAATGTGGAGCCACTAGACCTGTTTATACATTTCTTTTAGGACAACAAAATTGTACTGAGACAGGCTGAGCCTCTTTAAAGAGCTCACCTCTGGGAACCCGGAAAGCAAAGAAATTTACTCTGTGCCTGCATGAAAAACTGAGCCCCATATAAGCCAGACCCCTGCAGCAATTCAGGAGGTCTGATTCTTTATTAGTGTGTCAAGCTCCCTCCCTTTAGTCTCTCCCTCCATTTCTTTTGCAATAATCCCCTTCTTTTGCAATGTTTCCCTCCTCTCTTGATTTCTATCAGGAAGAGGCAAGAACCCCTTCACAGGTGACCATACAAATGCTTTGGAAAACAGCTTGGCAGTTTCTTTGAAAGGTTAACATACATTTATCATGACTCAGTAATTTGATTCCTAAATATTTACCCAAAGAAATAAAAATGTATATTCCAACAAAGATTTGTTCTTGAATGTTCAGCAGCTTATTCATAACAGCCCGAAATTGTTCAATAACAGTTGGGTGGATAAATAAATTATGGCTTGTCTGGAAAGTATCCAGCCATTTAATATGAAAAATAGAGGTATTTACTGAAGAAGATACAAGATACAAGAAACATTGTAACTAGGATAATGATGCCTCAGTCCTCTTTAAAGCAGGCATCTTGGGTCCTCACACAGTTCTCCCAGCATCTCTTCCACTGTTCAAAACACTGAAAAATCCTATGTTGGAAGTGCCGTTAATTGCCCCCTAGTATTTTACTGAATCTCATTGAGGGTCTGAAATCTCTTCCTTTTCAAAGGTTATTTTAGTTTTGTGAAAAGCCAGGAGTCACAGGGCACCAAATCTGGACTGTAGCGGGGCTAAGTCACCTAGGTGTGATTTGATGTTTCTCCAAAAAACTCCACATGAGACATGATACATGAGCAGGCGCATTTTCATGATGAAGCTGCCAATCACCAGTTGCCCATAGCTGCAGCTGTTTTTGTCATATTGCATTACTCAATTGATGAAGAACGTTGAGGTAGTACTCATTATTAATTGTTTGGTCTGGAGGGGCATCCTGTGATGGACAACCCTTTCCCAATCAAAAAACAGTTAACATGCTCTTGATCTTGCTGCAACTCTGAAGTGCCTTCTCCGGGCACGGAGAACCAGGTGACTTCCATTGGGATGACTGGGCCTTCATTTCCAGATTATAGTCATAGACTCATGATTCATCTCCAGTTATGACCTTGAGGAAATCTGGTTCATTGGTAGAGGTTTGAATCAAAACAAAGCAACTGCAGCATGATGTTCCTTCTGCTCTGGTAGCAGAAGCCATGGAATGAATTTTGCCATGACATGTTTCATGCCAAGATCCTGCATTGAAATTTCAGACACAGTAGTTTTTGGAAGCTCCATCAGCTTCTAGATCTCACACTGTCAGTCACCGAACTTTGTTGATTGCAGCACCCACATGTTCAACATTCTCAGGTGTTCTGCTTATTGCAGACCTTACAGAACGTGTATCACTTTTAACAGATTCTTTATCATCTTTGGAGCATTTGTGCCACAATTTTATTTGCTCTGCACTCATTGCATCATCCCCGAAAGCCTTCTGAATCCTCCAAATAGTTTCCATGAAGGAATGTTCAAGCTTAATGCAAGACTTGATGAAGATTTGTTGCTCTACTCACTCAGTCATTGTGAATGTGATGGCCACACAGTACACATGCTCTCTCACCGTTGTCTTCCGCCCCCAATGACTAGTACAGTGAGGTTGTCATTGTTCATGCATGTGCATTCCAGTCCACTCTCCTCGGCTGCCAGGTTACATCAATGTCACGCAAACCATTCTCGTTATATTAACAAGGCTGGACATTTTGCAGACAGACTTTATGTGTCTGTGCATGTGTGTAACACATAGACACATACAACAGTGTGGTAATAGAGGGAAAGGGCATGGGGAGCAGGTTGGGGGAGGTGGGCAAATAGGGAGAAAATGGGGGTGGAAAGAGACTGTTGGGGGGTGATGGGCGCATGATGCATTGTGTAGATGATGTCTTATTGAGCTGTACACATGAAACATGTACCCCAATAAATTCAATTAAAATTTTAAATGTCTTGTAAAAAAAAGAAAATTATATAGGGAAAATAGGTATATTACCAGATTCCCAGGCAGAGGAAGTACACTTTTAACATGCCAGGATGCCAGCCAAACATAAGGCAGGAAGCTCCAAAGCGGAACTCCCCACGTGTCCTACCTTCTGGGTTCACAGTGCCTCCTCTACTGTTATTTCTTTGTCATAGTCTTTTAACCATCATATCAACAAATCACCCCAATGAACTGTTGAAAAAGTTTGACTTGTAGAGAATGTCATCGGGCAACACTCCCCTGCCTAGCTGCCCCCAGGGTCTGATGGGGGGCACCCGAGAGGGGACAGAGTCCTGGCAGCAGGGAGCTGATGGTGCAGATAGTACTGAGAGCTTTGACAAGTTCAAGACTGTTGAAACTCTAGTCCAGTGCTTGAGGATTTTCCCAAACACATTGTCGCTGCCCAGGTGTAACTGCATTGACTCTGTGTCTCCTCCAACATAATCACTCTTTTCTTGACTCTCAGTATGTGCTTGTGTGTAGACTGAAGACAAGGATATACAATAATCTCTGTAGGACCCATTTGGTTACATATAGATACGTTGCTCAATAATTTTCAATTATTTTAGTTCTTATAGAAAAAAATACAACTGAATTTCATTCTAATGGAAAATCTGTGGTGTTAGAAATGCTGCAAGCCTAGCAAGGCCACTGTCATAATCAGTATTTGAGAAAAGCATGTGTAAGTGATGAAATGGGTCTTGAATGGTGGGGGCACAAACCCTTTAGTCTTGTCCTGCATATTCTCTGGAGCCGGTGTGCAGAGCTGAACAGAGGTTTCATGAGAGAGATATACAGCACAATCAGTGTGCTATGTCAAATTCTAATGCAAAGGTTTGGAAAAACACAGACTTTGTACTTCCCATTTCACTTAAAAGGAAGGCTTTTTAACACTCCGTGTCTATTATCAGTGTAGCATGCAATACGTAGGAGCATTCATCTCAAACAGTTGCTGACTAGACCCCTTTGAGACTTCATCGTGAGAGCTTGTCCTCTTTCAGCTCAGTGATCTTTTGTCTGCAGAAAAGTCCTGGCTCTCTAATTAAGCATGATCTGTGAGATTACCCTTCATAAGTTCCTAATTAGGTATACGATTCAAGGATATATTAATTTGTATGAAAACTGCCATTTTCCCTCCAATGTATGGCTTTCGTAATTCAAATATTTGAGCCATGAAAATAGGAAACTCACTTACTCCAAAAAAGGAAGAGAAATACAGAATTATATAAATTTTAAAATTCAAAAAAAATTTAATGTGTTTTGGCATTCCAAAAAAAAATTTCTTAGTATTTCAGCAAATCAAGTTCACAATAACATTGGCGTTCTAGGTAGATTAGAATGGCATTACATAAAAATAAATCAAGATAAAAATACATTCATAATTTACTAACTTTTATATTTTGCTCTGAACCTATTTTTGTGGGGGAGGGGGCATAATAAACACTGTTAGGTGCCTTCAGCAGGCTTCCTTCAGCAATAAAAATAAAGTTGTTCTTTTGAAGTATTGTACTTCAGGTACTTCTGAAATTACTCAAGAATATTCGAATTCATTCATTAAACTAATGAGATAAATAGGTTTGATATGTTGACAACTTAAATATGTAATTTGCATTTTCATCAAATTTATGAGTCTTCATTCTGAGTTCAAAATAAGTAACTATTGTAGTGCTACAGAGAGATCTGATCAGATCATTGGAGAGAAGTAGGGAGGGGCCAAAGGAGGCGTTTGCTGAGGCAATGGTAAACAATCTAGGACAGGATTGACTGAGAAGCTGAATGCCTCCAAAGCTCATGGAATTATGGGCAAGAATATTTGAAATAAAAGTAGGGCTCTTAGAAGGGCTCTTAGAAAGACTGGAGTGGTCTCTCTCTGGCTCTTGGCCTGTCTTCTCCCTAGAGGATGCCTGGACGATCGTGCTGCAGCTGCTTGTGTTTCCTAAAGGACAGTATTTTGGGTGGGAAGGAACTCCGGAAGCAGCCTAGAATCAGGCTGGTCTGGCAGAGGGTAGCAGGGTTATTCTTCTTTGGCTGTTCTAGAGGGGATCAGCTGTTCCCCTCTAGAGCTTGCCGTTCTTCCAAAATTGTGTAGCTTTTGCATCTTATGTTGTTTTAGTTTGTAAATTAACCCTATAGAAATAACTAAAAACTAACAGGGGTGATGATATTAGAACTCAGGTGTTAAAGAGTTTAGCCTTAATTAATAGGCCAAAGTGACTAATTCATGTGCAAAGCTGTTATTCCAAAATTGTAAAGCTTTTGAATGAAGTCGCCTTTCCTTTATCACCTAACTTTGCCTCTAGAATTTTGCCTAGAGGGTGGAGGAGGGCAGCAGGACCCCGGTTGCAGTTCGGTATCACTAGAACTGACTGGCACCCATTGTTGGGAAGGGGAAGGTAAAATGTGGCGAGAGCCTTAGGACTATGGTGACAATCTATTACGCTCAGAAAAAAAGGTGCCATTATTGGTTGAAGCCTTAAATAACAATACTCTGCACAGATATTATTAGAAGGACCTGTGCAGCTCTAGGATCTATAATTTTACAATTCAATTACAGTTTACTTCTTGGTGGCATTGAACCCTGCATGAACTGTGTTGTTCTCTACAGTTCCATACTCTGCCTGTTGGGGGTTTTGAGATGGTCAAATAATCAGCATCACTCTGATTTCTACCAAAATTCTACGCAACTGAGAAATAAGGCAATGGAATAGGCAGGTGAAGGTGAGGGCATAATTGGAGAATGTGACTCATGTCCTCAGGCGAATGGAGTTCTTAGTACTGAACCTAAGAGTTCATCCAGGGAAGTTTGGGACTGAGAACTGTTGGCATCAGGGTGAGCCTGTCCCTTCACTTCTCCCCTGGTTTTCTCTCCCCGCAGAGCCTACCTCTGGAGGGACAGTCAAGGAGGATGTTTCTCCCTTGTTGACAACAGTCCTCAGTGAACATGGCTGGACTGACATGCTCAGATTCTCCTTCTAAAATCACCAGATTTCTCTCTAAGGGTAGAATGAGAGGAGACACAGAATCGGGTTGATTTTTTTTTCCAAATGGAAAGAAACATCTGGATAGATTCATCTTTTAATACTGTCCTTGGAAAAACTGTAGTCTGGTGTGTCCCGTATCAAGGGTTGGGGGGGGGGTCTGAGACTGTATAATTTTTGTTGTGTAATCCAAAGAAAGCCAGCAGGTTTTGCCCTGCATCATACATCTAAAGTCTGTGATAGTCTTCCTGGAGCACCAGTTGGTCAAGATGGTGAAGATACATGTGTCCTCTGTGGCAAAGGGTATCCCGGTGGGTTAGTCACACCTGCCTGAGGTAGTTACGGGAAGGTGACAAAGTATGTGCCACCAATCTTTCATCATAACCCCTGGGCCCTGTGAATTGAGCTCTGTGAAATCAGGAGCCATCCAAGGCGACGGAGTGGGGGGGAATGCATAATCTGGGTTCTAAGTCCTGGTCTTGTGTCTGCTCCCTAAAAGTGTTTTTATTCTGTTGGTCTACAACTCAAAAACACAAAGGTATCCCGTTGCCTCTGCTTCTACCTCTGTACTTGCTTTCATATTCTCTACAGGACTGTTCTGGGCCAGTCCACATGGGCTCTGTCTCCTCTCCCATAGAAACAGATTACCATATTTTGCCATGTGTAATGCACACCCATGTTTTTGGCCCAAAGTTGCAGGAAAAAAAAACTTTTCCCTTTAAATTTTTAATTCAATTATTTTGTTATTTATATTTAGACTTGTTTTTTATATTATAAAGGAATTGTAGCATTTATTTTTGAACATATTATGGTACAAGAAATTTTATGCAACAAATAATTACAAAACACAAGAATGGGTACAAGGTATTTCAGGTTCTACCCATGTATAATAGATATCCTCATTTTTCCTTCAAAAGTTTGGGCAAAAACTCTACCAGCCTCTGCAGAAACTTCCAGCTATTACAAGGCAGAGCATGGTTAGGAATCAAGTAATTTGTGTGCTATCACCGGAATGTTCACGTCCCCTCAGAATTCCTATGTTGAAATCCTAACCCCCAATGGGACAACTTAGGAGGTGGAACCTTTGGACATGATTTGATCATGAGGGTTGAGCCCTCATGAATAGGATTAATGTTGTCACAGGAAAGACTCCACAGAGATCCCTTGTCACTTCCATCGTTGAGGACACAGCAAAAAGACACCAGCTGTGAACAGGAAGAGGACTCCCAGCAGAATGCTCCCATGCTAGAAACTTGATATCAAGACTTTCAGCTCCCTGAACTGTGAGAAATAAATTTCGGTTGTTTTAAACCTTCTAGTCTATGGTATTTTTGTTATAGCACCCCAAATGGACTAAGAAACTGTGAATCCTATAAAGTCGTTGAATACAAGTACACTTTTCTTGGAAAGGGTTCATGGCTTTCATTAGACCTTTCAGAAGATCTGGCCCCAAGAGGTAAACCATCTGTTCATCACAGGCCCTGGCACAGATGATGGACAGATCATAGCCCCAACACAACAGACTCTCCTGAAACACCTTCTTTGTCATAAATACTTCAACCTGGACCACTTTCCCATCTCGAAACAAGTCTAAGATGTCATGTCTCAGGAGGAGCAGAGAGAGAGTTCGGGTGTTCTGATAGCTCAGAGGTGTCCCTTCACCATGCTAGGCTGCAACCCTGGCTTCACTGCTGCAGCAATAGACCTGACCTGCTCAGATTTCTACAAAACCATCAATCCCACGGGCTAGCTTTTGGAAATATCCAGTGACCCTGCTCCCTGAGAATTTCTGAACTCTGCTTTGGTACCAGTCAACCTAGTTAATCACTTTTCCCAATAGGAAACTGGGCAAATTCTCGTGCTGTTGAGTTTCCCCTGGAACTGTAAGTGCTGAAGAGGGAGCAGACACAGAGAGGAACTTTGGCTGAGCTGGGGTCCACCTTGAGTTCATAATACCTTCTACTGAGTCAGAAATGCCTGCTCTGCAAGTGTTTGCTACTGTTCACGGATGCAGTTTTTAAAATAGGGAAGAAAATTAACCGCTTTACCTATTTTGGAACTATGAAAAATTCTCAGACTGCCCTTTACTAGACTACTTTTCCAAATATCTTCTCACAACTCTGTCTGTAGAAGCAGTAACTAAGTTATTGGACAGAGCTTAAATCTGTCTTTTCTAACTTCCGATTTTCCGCTGAGATAGAAGAATTACTGGAAGAACTCCTACTTTATTGTTTTGCACTTCTTTGCAGAGTACAAACTCAAAAATGAAGGAGAATTGTTTAGAGAAACTTAAAAACAAAGAAAAACCCCACTTTCCTAGATCTACAGTTGATGAAGCCCAGACCTGAGGAACTCTCTCTGATTTATCATTTTAAAAAGCACTTAAAGATGTATTATTCCATTTAATTTAAGAGAAATGTTAGAAAAAATGAGGAGGGCATATAAAGTTAAAACAATCAAATTGTTCTCCCAGATTCTCTGAATCTCTGTCCTCTTACTACCTTACATAAAGTTAAATTATAATTTAGAGTCAGCTCTTAGTTTATAAGGAGCATATGCTATCTTTTCCCTCTACTTGTCCTTTGGTTCCTTCTCTGAAGAACTTCACCTCTAGGCTAAATTATTTAGTTGACTATTTATCATTATAAAATTTCCTCAGTGCCTAGGAGTCTCTTACTTATAAATATTCTAGAGGTACTAACGAAGCTTCCTCCAGACTAGGTCAGGAGAAGACACTGGGCTTTTCCCTATTCCTCTCTCATCCACTTCATGAACAAGAGAGAATTACTCCCATCCACTCTCCAGAAAACAAGCCTGATTCTGAAGCCCACTATGATGGAGAGGCAAGGAACTTTGAGTTAAAGGTGGGAGAGACAACCAAATCTTGTCACCAAGCAGAACTGGTAGCCACTGTGGAAGTTTCACTGCACTCAGAATCACCCCCCTCCACACACACACCCCTGGCCACACCCCCACCCCAACTTGGACTCTCAATTTAAGATTGGAAGGTCCTGAGGGAATATCATCTACCCTACATCCTCAGGAATGCATCTAGTAACAACTTTCTCACCCCAAGGAAGCAAGTTGGGCAGTTGAACTTGGAAAGTTTTCAAATCAGAAATCTCTTACTCTAAGCTGAAGTCTCCAAATTCTTATTGAATCGAACTCATAACTTTTCACTTACAGAAGTGACAAATCCTCTTGTCTCAAATCATGTCATTTGAAAAAAAACAATTTGGATTTCTTACTTGGATAGAATAGATAATAACTTAATTTGCTGCAAAGTTTATGTTAGTTTGCTTCATTATGTTAATAATGGCTATTCGCTAGAAATATCAGTATGTTAAACAACTATTCCTCTCTTGTTTTCATTCAAAAAGTTTAGTAAAAAAAAATCAGTGGAGAAATCTACAGTTACACTCAAATAACACACAAAAATTTTTCCAAGTATTTCTTAGCACAAATGTTGATACACTGTACTTAACTAAAAAGAATCCACTTATGAAAATATTTTTAGTGGTCTGTGAAACATCATTCAATTTAGAAGAATCCACTTGTCTGAAATCAAAGTATTCTATTACAGTGCTTAATTTCATTTATATGATTGTTGTGCTGATATTCAAATTAATATTTTTACTTAAAGAAGGAAAAACTCCTCTGAGGTATATAATACATTCTTAAAATTTAATCCCTGTCTTCATATCTGAATGCCATTTCCAGACCCACTTAAAGTAGATAATTACAAAGTAAGTTAGCCATGAGACTTCCTTTTACAAACTGTGTATGTCGTAGTGAGGTTCAATTTTAAATTCCTCTCCAGTGTTACATCTCACAAGTCTTGATTTTGATGCATTTAAAGGTGATGTGATTTTAAAAATGGATGCCAGTAACACAGCTTGACCAATATCTAGCCAAATAAAATTTCCAACCTGGAGTCATTTATAAAGCCTGATAAAATTTTGAAATTGAAATATATGTCCTAAATCTGATCAATGAGAGGAATACTGTAAACATGCTCCGAAGGTGTCAACTTGAACTGACAAACCCTTCCCAGGAAACATTGGGTAGCTCAGTGTGATTCTGGAGCTTCTGTGGTTCTGTGAACTACAGCTCAAGTTCAGCTTGGAAAGGGTCCTTTAGAAACACTCCATTTCCAAGTTGTCTGTAGGAAACAGGGGAAGGATGAATGATCTTGAAGTGGGCTGATTTACCTCCAATATGGGGACCACCATATTCAGAATTCAGACATAGCTGTAGAAAGTTTTCCAAACAACTTATTATTATAACTCCACCATCATGAAGATCTAAAATTGTTAGGTTAAATCAAAGGATAATAACAGATAAAAGCATCAGTTGTACATATCAATTCTTCTAATTTACAAACAAAGAAACAAAAAGTATCTGATTTTGTGGGTCATCGTTGCTTGATATCCATTCTTTAATGGCATACTCAGTGGTTTCTTAATATTTGATAAAGTTACTGTACTTAATGGCAAGATCATGTAGGCACTTAAGTATGCCATGTAAATCTGTCAAAGCTTCTGTGGTTAATGAGCTTTACGGGTAACACAATGATAAACTTTGCACTATTCAATTATATCAGCATCAAAGACGTGATATTGGAAGGACTCATACTTTCAAATCATAGACCCTGAGAACTTTGTGGTCAAAATCGTATCAGCGACTACAAGAGCAGAATAAACAAGCTGTGCTCTGGGATAAATCAGATGCTGAGCATGGAAACACAGTCTTATTTTAGGCTGGGAGCAATGAAATTCTTCTTTTTTTTTCCTGATAGACCCAGTCATAACGTTCCCACTTCTATTGGAACTAGTCAAAATCCTGTTCATTTACCCAACATGATATACAAGTAAATGATCTACTCATATACAGGTGAGACCATGTGTCCAAATGAAGCTTTTTCTTAGCCAGCAAGTATAATAAATTCAGTTTTGTCCTTTATTTGTTTTTGTATTTTTATTAACACTTGTTCCATGAACTGCATTTGTCTGGGCAGACTTTTATGTGCTTGTATTCACCATGTAACAAACAACTTGGAGCACAAAGAAATCTTAGTGATACATGTTGTTCTTAAGCTAGTCTCTTAAACCTCTCTAAATTGTTGCTCAAATATCACAAAGGTTAATAGTCACGAGATTTTTGTCACAACTAAATAAATAAAAAAGAAAGAAGTCCTTAGGAAATAAATTAAAAAGTCTTTAAAATGTTAACTATTATTATAGTATATCAGTGCATCTACTATCTTTTTCTTAAATTTCACCATAGAGCAAAAGAAATGTAATGTTGCAATAATAGGCATTGAGAAACACTTATGAATTTAAAAATGCTTCCTTGTCACTTTTGAAGTAGATGCTATTTTTTCAGACTCTGAAATTCATGAAATTGAAAGAAGGAAATAGCAAAAAAGCATAACCTTTGTAAACTATTAATTTAAAAAAAATTTCTTTGTCTACATTACCTGCCCACATCATACTGAATGTTGGAGCAGTTATACAAATATGTATAAAAGACATCACCTAATCTCAAATAACATACATTTATTTAAGCTAAGACCAATGAATACCAAATAATTAAGAATAATGTAATACTAAATGATCCAGACTAAAATGCAATGTGAGTTCAAATAAACATTCTAA
Organism: Desmodus rotundus; assembly: GCF_022682495.2. Lineage (NCBI taxonomy): Eukaryota > Metazoa > Chordata > Mammalia > Chiroptera > Phyllostomidae > Desmodus > Desmodus rotundus. The sequence goes on along the minus strand of NC_071394.1, from coordinate 44,555,139 downwards.
ATGAAATATTAGCATTACTTGACAACAAGAATTTCTTTTAAAACAGGGGAATTGTAGTAAGAAAGAAACCCACCAGATTAAAAGAAATAAGTTCTAAATCAGACTGAAGATGTTAAAGCAAAAATGATTCTGAAATTTATTTATATTCTATAGGAAATTACACTCTCATAGTTCATTTTATAATTATTTTGTCTCTAAAAATTTTTACTATATCTAATGTATCTTTGGGAAGAATATCTTACTGACCTGATGAATAGAAGTCTGATTCAATAAGTAAAAAACATTAGAGGTTAACAGTATGACATAACCATCATCTAGTGGATTAGTTTCAATAGCATTGGAGTTTCTCAAAACTTAACAATCATCTGTGAAAAGAAATTATAGATGCCATGGCCTCTAATCACTTATAGCAATAAACATTCTCAGGTTACAAGTTAGAGGAAAATATGTTTTATTTAATTAATATAATTAGAAAGCTTTGCAAGTACATATATTTCTTAAATATACATGGAGAATTTATAAATGTTGACCTTCAGCATCACAAGACCTATGGTTTGGATTTCTAATGGAAGGAAAACAAAAATTTAAAAACTTACAAGTGTACTTAGAAAATTTAAATTATATTCTTAACTAATTAGTTTAAATTATGTATTATAAGGGGAATTAGAATATATCTAGAAATGAAAGAAAATATATGTATTGAAATTTGGATATAGCTTAGATAGTACTTAAGGAGGAATTCATAGCCTTAAATTTTTATCTCAGAAAAGAAGAAACATTGAAATTTAATAAGCTAATTGTCAAATTTGAACATTATAGAAAAAAACAAATGGAATTATTCTAAAGAAAATAAAAGTAATGAAATGATTAAAAAAGGCAATAATTGGTGCTTGCTTTGGCAGCACATATACTAAAATTGGAACAATACAGAGAAGATAAGCATGGACCCTGTGTAAGGATGACGTGCAAATTCTTGAAGTGTTCTGTATATTTGAGCTGGAGGATAATATGAAACATAATAATATCCGTATAATAGGGAGACTAGAAGGAGAAGAAGAGGAGCAAGGGATAGAAAACCTGTATGAAAAAGTAATGACAAAAACATCCCAAACATGATGAGAGAAAAAGTCACACAAATCCAAGAAGCACAGAGAGTCCCAATCAATTGAACCCAAAGAGACCCACCCTACGACATATCATAATTAAAATGGCAAAATTCAAAGACAGAGAATCTTAAAGTCAGCAAGGGAGAAATAGGAAGTAACACACATGGGAGCCCCAATAAGGCTAGCAACTGACATCTCAATAGAAACATTACAAGCCAGAAGAGAATGGCAAGAAATATTCCAAGTAATAGAAACCAAGGGCCTGTAATAGAGACTACTCTATCCAGCAAGGCTCTCAATTAAAATGGAAGGCCAAATAAGGAGTTTCCCAGACAAAAGAAGGCTAGAAGAATACACCTCCACCAAACCAGCTCTGCAAGACATGATAAAGGGACTGCTTTAAGATGAAGAAAGAGAGTGAGAGAGAGAACAACAGTTACAAAGGGGAAAAATGGCAAAGAATAAGTACCTATCTAATAACCTTAAATGTAAATGGATTAAATGCTCCAATCAAAAAGCATAGGGTGCTGAATGGATTAGAAAACATGACCTGCATATATGCTGCCTAGAAGAGACCCACCTCAGAACAAAAGACCTACACAGCCTGAAAGTACAGGGCTGGAAAAAATGTTCCAGGCAAATGGACAGGCAAAAAGCCAGGGTAGCAATACTTATATCTGACAAAAATAGATGTCCAAAAAAAGGCCATTAAAAAAGACAGAGGACACTTCATAATATGCAAGGGCAGAATCCATCAAGAAGATATAAACATTGTAAACATACATGCACCCAACATAAGAGCGCCCAAGTACATAAGAAAAATCTTGGAGGACTTCAACAAAGATATAGACAATAACATACTTATAGTAGGGGATTTTAACACCCCACTGTTAGCAATGGATAGATCTTCCAAACAAAGCATCAACACAGATATTGTGTCATTGAATGATATCAAATGGACTTAACTGATAGACATAGAACCCTTCACCACAAAGAAGCAAAATATACATTCTTTTCAAATGCATGTGGAACAGTTTCAAAGATAGACCACATGACTGGACACAAACAAGCCTCAACGAATTCAAGAAAATTAAAATCACAATGGCTTAAAACTAGATACCAACCTAAAGGAAAAAACTCAAAAACACTTAAATTCATGGAGACTAAATAACATGTTATTAAACAATAAATAAGTAAACAGTGAGATCAAGAAAGAAATCAAAAAGTTTCTGGAAACAAATGAAAATGAACACACAACAGTCCAAAACTTATGCGACACAGTGAAGGCGGTCCTGAGGGAGAAGTTCATAGCAATACAGGCCTACCTTAAAAAGATAGAAACATTTCAAATAAACAACCTAACCCCTACATCTACAAGAACTGGAAGAACAACAAACAAAGCCCAGAGCAAGTAGAATGAAGGAAATACTCGGGGTAAGAGAGGAATTAAATGACATAGAGATTAAAAGAACAATTCAAAAGATCAGTAAATCCAGGAGCTGGTTCTTTCAAAGATAGAAAAATTGACAAGCCTTTAACCAGACTCACCAAGAAAAAAGAGGACCTAAATAAATAAAATCAGAAACAAAAGATGAGAAATTTCAATCAATACCACAAATATACAAAGGATTGTAAGAAATTACTATGAACAATTATATGCCAAGAAATTTGAAAACTTGGGAGAAATGGACAAATTTCTAGAAACATGTAATACTCCAAAACTGAATCAAAGAGAAGCAGAAAGCATAAGTGGAACAATAACAGCTAATGAAATTGAAGCAGTAATCAAAAAACTCCCAGAACACAAAAGCCCTGGACCAGATCGCTTCTCAGGCAAATTTAACCAAACATTTAGGGAAGAGCTGACCCCTATCCTTCTCAAACTAGTCCAAAAAATCTGAGAAGAGGGAAGACTCCCAAACTTTTTATGAGGCCAAGAGCATACTAATTCCAAAACCAGAGAAAGACACCAGAAAGAAAAACAACTACAGGCCAATACTGCTGATGAACATAGATGCTAAAATCCTCAAAAAAATATTGGCAAACCAGATCCAGCAATACATTAAAAGGATCATACATCATGATTGACTGGGATTCATCCCACGGGTGCAAGGATGGTACGATATTCGGAAATCAATACATGTGATACATTACATAAACAAAATGCAAGACAAAAAATCACATCATATCAATAGATGCTGAAAAAGCTCTTGATAAAGTACAGCACCAATTTCTGATAAAAACATTCAGCAAAGTGGGAGTAGAGGGAACATTCCTCAACATAATATAGGACACATACGAGAAACCTACAGCCAACATCCTACTCAATGGGCAAAAACTAAAAGCTTTCCCACTAAGATCAGGAAGAAGACAAGGGTGCCTGCTTTCACCATTTTATTCAACATAGTATTGGATGTTCTAGCCACACTGATCAGGCAAGAAAAAGAAATAAAAGGCACCCAAATTGAAAAAGAGGAAGTAAAACTGTCATTGTTTGCAGATGACATGATAATATACATAGAGAACCCTACAGAGTCCACCAAAAAATTACTTGACCTAATAAGTGAATTTGGCAAAATAATGAGATAACAAAGTCAACATTCAGAAATGGAAGGCATTTTTGTACACCAATAATAAAATATCAGAAACAGAATTTGGAAGAAAAAATAACATTTACTAGAGCAACAAAAAAAATAAAGTACCTAGGAATAAACTTAACCAAGGAAATAAAAGACCTGTACTCAGAACACTATAGAACATTGAAGAAAGAAAATAAGGAAGACAAATAAATGGAAGCATATAACATGTTCATGGACTGGAAGAATTAACATCATTAAAATATCCATACTGCCCAAAGCAATTTAGATTCAATGCAATGCTTATTAAAATACCAATGACATATTTCACAGATATAGAACAAACCTTTCAAAAATTTATATGGAATCACAAATGACCCTGAATAGCCTCAGCAATTTTGAGAAGAAGAACAAAATAGGAGGCATTACAATACCTGATATCAAACTACATTAAAAGGCCCCTGTAATCAAAACAGTCTGGTACTTGCATAAGAACAGACATGTAGATCAATGGAACAGAATAGAGAGCCCAGAAATATACCCATGTCTCTATGGTCAATTAATATTTGACGAGGGCTGTTGGCATATAATGGAGTAAAAATAGCCTCTTCAATAAATGGTGTTGGGAGATCTGGACAGGTACATGGAAAAAAATGAAACTCAACCACCAACTTACACCATACAGCAAAATAAACTCAAGATGTATAAAAGACTTAGATATAACCTGTGAAACCATAAAAATCCTAGAGGAGAACATAGGCAGGAACATTTCAGATATCCCATGTAGCAATATTTTCACCTATATGCCCCCTAGGGAAAGGAATATAAAAGAAAGAATAAACAAATTAAAAAGCTTCTGCACAGCTAAAAAAAAAAAAACATCAGCAAAATGAAAAGGGAACCAACCATATAGGAAAATATATTTGCGAATGACACCTCAGACAAGGGTTTGACCTCCAAAATATATAAAGAACTCACATGACTCCACACCAGGAAGACAAGCAATCCAATTAAAAAATGGGCAAAAGACCTGAACAGACACTTCTCCAAGAAGGACATACAGAGGCTTCATAGACATGTGAAAGGATGCTCAGCATCACTAACCATCAGAGAGATGCAAATTAAAACTACAATGAGATACTGCTTCACATGGGCCAGAATAGCCATCATTGATAATTCAACAAACAACAAGTGCTGATGAGCTTGTGGAGAGAAGAGAACTCTAGTGCACTGTTGATTGGAATGTAGACTGGTGTAGCCACTGTGAAAAACTGTATGGAATTTCCTCAAAAATCTAAAAATTGAACTGCCTTTTGACCCAGGATTCCACTGCTGGTATTATACCCTGAGAATCCTGAAACACCAATTCAAAAGAACTATGCACCCCAATGTTCATACCAGTGTTATTTACCATAGCCAAGTGCTGGAAGCAGCCTAAGTGCCTATCAGTAAATGAGTGGATCAAAAAACTGTAGTACATTTTCACAATGGAATACTATGCAGCAGAAAGAAAAAAGGAGCTCCTACCCAACAACATGGATGGAACTAGAGAGCATTATCCTAAGTGAAATAAGCCAGGTGGTGAGGGACAAATACCATATGATCTCATCTAAAAGTGGAACTTAATGAAACAAACAAGTAAGCAAAATAGAACCAGAGACATGGAAATAAAGAACAAACTGACAGTAACCAGAAGGGAGTGGGGAGGGGGATAATGGGGGGAAGAAGGGGAGGAGTCATCAAGGAACATGTATAAAGGACACATGGATATGACCAACTGTGTGGGGATTAACTGTGGGAGCAGGGTTGGGGGCTGGGGGAGAGTAACAGGGGGAAAAATTAGGACAAGTGTAATTGAACAACAATTAAAAAAAATAAAAGCAGTAATTGATTATTATAATGAAGAAGAGCATTGCCAAAAACAGGCTTTTGAAAAGCCTGTAATAAAATAGACAAAAATCTCTCCTAAAACTGACTAAGAGAAAAAGAGATGGTGCATACAGACAAATATGTTAACAATGAGAAAAAAGGAGATCTAGCACAGACGCATCAGATATCAAAAAGGTAAGATAATAATATGGATGACTTTAAACCTATTAAATGTAAAACTTAGATAAAATAAATACATTGTGGAAAACATTATTAAACAAAACTGTTTAAAAGAGAAATACTCAACTTAAACAGCCCTGTTATATTTAAAGAAATTGGATCAGTATTTAACAGTCTTTCCACAAAAAAATATCAAATTTGGTTGTTTTGTGGACTATTTCAGTTTTATACCAAAGTGTCCAGACAAGAGGAAAAAAAAAAAGGAGCATGCTGAAGTTCATTTCATAATACTGAAATCACCTCGATACTAAAATTATGCAAGAACAGCAAATAGAAATGAAATTATAAATCAACTCACTCACATACATAGAGTCAAAAATATCTATTGGCTACATCAATCCAAGCAATACATATGTGAAAATATAATATTGAAGTGCTAAATGTCAGGAATTCAAAGTTGGTTTAACATTAGAAAATCCTTTTAAATAACTCAGTATATTAATGGATTAAGAGAGTAAAAATAAATAATCTCAACAGACTCAGAAAAAAATATTTGATAAAATTGACTTATTTATGATTTTTTTAAAAAAGTTAAACTGTTACCAAATTAGAAATAGAAGAGAATATTTATTAACAACTGACAATAAATATTATACTTAATGATCAAGTGTTATCATTCAAGAACAAGAAAGTGATGTATGATACCATCATTTCTAATAAATATTGCCCTAGAGACCCTAAATTCAAATTTGCATACATTGTGCAAGAGACTTCCAAAAAATATCACCACTTCAAAGCCACAGTGTCAGCCAGCTGGTGTCACCTTATGCAGAGATGTCACCTCACACACAGTTACCTTTTCTTGGAGAAATTATTCACAGCACAGCCTCCCAGATCATAATTCTAGTTTGTAAGCATTTAACAGAGAGCATCAGTCCAAAAGGATCTCTGTGGATCTAAACCTCACAGAATCCAAGTCCTTACAGAATCAAGAATGCCTGGAACACGTCGTGATTCCTCAACGGAGGTTAGGAGGCTGCCTGCAGTCACCGAGAGTGGCAGGAGCTCATAAAGTCCCCCTGTTGGGACAGTCTGTGATGTTCAGAGGACCCCAGCTGGGGAAATTCTTTACTCTCTGTACTTAGCTAAGAAATTCTGTTAGCAGCCTCTCTCAGTCTCTCCACATTAACTGAACTCTCCCATTTCTGATTTCTGAAGAAGGGTAATCCCGTTGCTCTGTAACAAGTTACCATAATTTTGGTGGATTACAATAGGAGTGAATTCTCTCACAGTTTTGGAGTCCAAACATCCAAAATCAGTGTCTTTGGGCCAAAATCAAGATGTAGGCAGGGGCTGGTTCCCTTCAGAGGCCCCAGGGGAAAATTCTTCCTTGCTTCTTACAGCGTCGGGTCACTGCCATTGCTACTCAGCTTTTGCTGCATCACTCTGATCTTGGCCTCCATGGTCACGTTGCTTCTTCTGCTTCTGAATGTGTCATGTCTCTTTGCCTCTCTCTTAGAAAGACATTTGTGATTGGGTTTAGGGCCTGCTTAGATAATTTATGATGATTTCCCCATGTCAGTTTCCTTAAGTTAATCATATCTGCAAAGACCCTCTTTCTTTATAAGGTAATAATATGTACAGATTCCAGAGTTAGGGACCTGATATCTCTAGGTGGCCATTACTTAGCCCACCATTCAGTGTGGCCCAACATCATGAAGAGCAGCTGGGGACCCTAACCAGAAGCGGTCTTGATGCACCCTGGCAGAGCTCTGCTGGACTTTACCTAGTGTGGCTGTCCTCAAACACGTAGTAATACTAGGTTCTGCCTTCTCAGGCCAAGAAGTGACTGTCATCATAGGAAAAGGCAGTGATAGCTTTGCAATTGGGACAACAGTATGTTAAAGATAACTTATTTTAATTTAATAGCACATCACCATGCTGAAAATGAAGAGGCATAGGCCCACTGACTAGCACAGAACTTAACGTCTAACAGGAGGCCACTAAGTAGGTATTGAACTGAGCCAATGAATGCACAAAGATGTTTTTTCAAAGGAGATTGGATTTGAAGAGAATGTTCCTAGTTTACTTCATTACAGTAAAAATTGTAGAAAACTTACCAGAATAGTAATATACCAGTAAGGCTTTTTTGGTTAAAAAGGACAGGTCTACTTAAAAAAAAAGAGGATTGGGTTGAATTATGGTAAGATCATACACAGTGTACACCAGCTGGACCTGAAGCAATTCCACTTCACCACTTTTCAATCCTCATGTATTTGTGTCTGCTCCCTTTAGGCTCACTGGGCTTTCCCCCAAATACACCCTCTTTTCATGACTTCGGTTTGAATGGGACCCATGATGACTACCCCATTTAATTAGTCTCTGAGTAACTTTTGGCAATTTTCTTCAGAATGGCTTACTTCATAAGACATAATGTCTGATGGTTCCAGCTTATCTTTTTCTGCACAGAGGTTGTGCATTTGTTGATTGTGGGGTGTTTGTCAATTCAAGGGCAGAGTGAGAAAGAACTAAGGCAGGGTCATGTGATAAAAAGAACACACCACCTGGGGTCTAAGGTGTTGTGTAAGTGGATGTCCCCCCAGAAGTATATGAGGGTAAGCAGGCATCCTAATCTATACCAACTACAATCTATTGGAAATCTGGGTCATTGAAATTCAAATAACTTTGCCCTGAGTGTGGCTTAGTTGGTTGGAGCATCATCCCATAACTGAGGGGTTGTGGATTCGATTTCCATTGGGGCACATGCCTGGGTTGTGGGTTTGATCTCCAGTCAAGGCCAGTACAGGAGGCAACCAATTGGTGCTTCTCTCTCTCTCATCTATGTTCCTCTCTCACCCTTTCTCTCTAAAAAGCAATGAAAAAATGTTCTTGGGTGAGGGTAAAAAAAAAAAAAACCAAAAACCCAAATAACTCCTCATAAAGCCAGCTTAAATGTAAAGACGGTAAGTTTTAAAAAGCAGAATATACCATCTGGTTGTTACAGTATAAGCACTTACTGAGGAATGGATTTTTTTAATATAATTATGCTTAAAATTTAATGTCACATTCACAGTATATCACTATTCTCTCTTCGTCTTTACTCTTTTCAAACCTTCAATAAATTTACTCTCACCTTTAGTCTTACCTTCCACCTTTTTTCTACCATCCTCCTCCTCACCGACCTCCTGGGCTGGAAGGATGGCAGGACACTAGGGGCCCTAGTGCTCAAAGAAGGGGCACATTCCTTCTCCTACCTATCTATTTCTGAGCTATTTCAGTCTCAAAAACAGACCAGAAGCCGTGCTTTCTGCTTAGTGGGAGGACTATTCTTAAATACTGAAGAAATGAGAAAGGAGCGAAATCTGCAGAGAGTTAAAAATCCCAAACCAGACCAGTCCCAAGGAGGTAGTTCCTGGAAAATTGACATCATGTACAATGAAGAGGTACTTGGAGTGGATACTAGCTTTCCTTCCCTCAGCATTTCATACTGAATCCCACCGTGCGCTGTGAAGTGAGCAAGGAACTGACTTAGACAGGACAGTCCCTGGTGTTGAAATCTGTTCCCTAGCAGTTGAAACAGATATTTCATGACATAATATCCATGCAGAAAAATAAGTGTGTACACAGTGCAGTGGAAGCTTAAAGGTTCTAGAAACACAAGCTTGGGTGTTCAGAAAATGTTTCATCACACTGAATTCATGTTTGATGTGTGAAGGACATGGAAAACGTCCTCCAGTCAGAGAAGAGAAAAGAGAGAATGGGAGCAATTAGGACAAAAAGATGTGCAAAACTGTCCATGTGTATAAACATACTGTGTCTGGTGGTGTGGGACACAATGGCTGAGGTTTTTAGGACACACAACAAGAGAAGGGGTAGAAATGAGACAAAAAGTATAGACAGAGGCCAGAGGTGAATGACCTGGATAATCAGCAAGAGAATTTTCCAGTCACTGTAAGATACAAAAAGTTTTAAGATAGCCCTGGCTGATGTGGCTCAGTGGACTGAGCAGTGGCCTGTGAACCAAAGGGTCGCCCATTCGATTCCCAGTCAGGGCACATGCCTGGGTTGTAGGCCAGGTCCCTAGAGGTGGGGCGTGTGAAAGGCAACCAAACATTGATGTTTCTCTCCCTCTCTTTCTCTCTCCCTTCCCCTTCTGCCTAAAAATAAATAAATAAAATCTTTAAAAAAAAATAAAAACAAACAAAAAAAAAGTTTCGAGATAGAAGAGGAAGGTGATCAGACTTGGGTTCAGCAAGGTGAGGACAAGGGCACCAGCAGAGAGTTGTAGGGAAGGATGGGTTGGTCAGGAGTCATTTGGGAGGCCTTTGTAACAGTCCGAGTGAGAACGACAGAGGCCTGAAACAAGACTTGGAGGGGAGAGATTCGAAATACATTTCAAGGGTAGAATCAACTGGATTTTCACACTGTGAGAGGAGAAACATAACATCTGTTCGACCTGGGCTTGCTAGCTTGACTGAAATGTGTGGGTGATGCTATTAATTGAACTCACAGAAGAGGGGACACAGTTGGAATAGGCTTGGAGTTTGGGTTGGGGAAAGGGGCTGGGTGAGCTGCAGGGAGTGAAAAGTACTAACGGTGAACTTGGGTAGCATTAAAATCAGGCAAGACAACGATGTGACCATACCAAAAACCACTGATACACTTAAAACCAATTTAAGTGGGTGAATTGTATGCTACATGAATTATATGCCAATAAACCTGTTTAAAAAAAAACGTCAGGCCAGGGAGGAAGAACCAACAAAAATGATAGAGCAAAGGTAACAGGATAATTTCAAGGAGGAAAAGGTAAATATTCCTCAGGTGTCCCACCATTTTTCAGATTCTATTATTCATTATTCTTATTTTATTATTCTTTATTCTATTTCCAATATTAAATTTCTATTTTTTAATTCCCATCAAAAGGGCCTGCAACTTGCTCTTAATGGGACCTAAATTCCAATGACTCTGATTCAGTAGTAAATTAACATTTCATATTAAAAAACTTGTGACTGGAAAGAAATCAACATTTTTATTTGATTGAGCATATGTGAATGTGACATGAATTTATTGCACTGTAGTAAAAAGTGAAATGTTTTATTTGATTAATTTTTGTAAATGATTTTTGAACAACCATATCAGGGAAACTTAAGAGCAAAGCTTTTAATCTGATATACTATAACCATATCTAAATACTAAAAGATTTGTTGAAAAAAATTTTGTATTGCATAAATTCATCGTAATCCTGAATGTTTTTATACCAGTAATAAAGTATTGGTACATTTCCCGTTAGGTGAAGGACTGATATGTGATTTCAAAATCATGCTAGAAGATGACAAGAGTAAGTATTCTATTTAAAAAATATTAATACCAAAAATGTACTATACTCTTTAAAAAAAAGTGAAAAAGGCCAATTTAGAGTAATCCTGTTAAAATGCAGGTCAGAGCCTTATGATGTTGCATTCTGCTCAAAACCCTCCCAAGCCTCCTGTCTCCTACAGAATAAAAAATGGTTCCTTCCACTGCCTATAAGGCCCCATGCCCCTGGGCGGTCCCTTCCTTACCTGCTTGACCTGTTTTCCTGTTCTCCACCCCCATGTCACGTGTTCCCGTGATGCTGGCTCTCCAAGGGCCTTAAATATGCTACACCTGACATAAGGCAATGGCTCCTGCTCTGCCCTGTGGCCAGGAAACTCCTCGCTGCACAGCCATGTGGCAGCTCCCTTACCTCCTTCTGGTCTCGATGGCCTCCCGCCCTGGATCTCCAGGTCCTCCTCCACTGCTCTACATCTTCCCAGAGCGCCTGTCCCTTCAAATGCCATGTCACTTTCTATTTGGTTTCTTGTCTCTTCCCCACACTTAAATGTGGGTGCCACAGAGGCAAGGATGTTTGTTTTGTTCACTCGTGAGTCACCAGCACCCAGAAGTGTGCCTGGCACATAATAAGTGGCCAATAAGCATTTGTGACTGAAGGAAAGAATCTATTCCTTTAGGTTTGCACAATACATATTTATCCAATTATTACTGTAGAAGTCAATACTCTAGACAACTGAAAAAGATCTTCCTCGTTAACCTATATTAAGAAGTGTAATATATTTCTTATTAGGACTGTACGTCTTTGAAGGGCTGCGGATCCAGTAGGAGTCTTAAGTAATTAAATAATATGTACGCTATAAAGGAAATAAGTATATATAAAACATGGTTTTAGTCCAGCCTATGGTTTATTGCTATTAACATCTGTATAAGTATCAAATTTCCATGAAAATCTAACTCAGTGAATAATGCTGAAAATTCTATGTATTTTTCTATATAAACACAATTTTAGTTGAAAATAATCATAGTGAAGCCCCTTGAATTATTTTGCATGTATATATATGCTTTCTTTAAATGTATTTTTATTTTTTCCTCTTGTACTTTGTTGTAATGTTCAGTTATCAATTCTGAGTGCAGAGAATGATTTATGTTTACTTTCTTTGTATCGTTCTCCCAAGTTTTACCAGAGAGATTTTTAAAAGGCGGTAAATAACTTGCTGGCTGTTTGGAAGTCCATCAGGACAAGGCAGAGGAAGGCCGCACGTGGCCACTGCTGCCGCTATCCCCAGGCCCTATCGCTCTGACTTCCTCAGTGTTTTGCTCAGGACCAACTCTTCATAGAGCTCTGCTCGGATTAAACACGTAAGTAAGTCAGTCATTGAAAATCCTTGGCATTTATACTATTTGAAAAAATAAATCTCTCAAGAGATACTGAAAAACAAACACAACCACTCACATTCTAAGATCTATTTCAGAGTGAAAAAGAACATCTGGTTCATTTGGGGACATATATCAGAATCTTAAGAACGTGGAATGGCTGAAGCCCGAGAGAATAAAATTAAGTGGAAAGTATACTCAGCATTGTTGGGAATGTGTTTTATTGCAGACAGTAAAGATTTATGACTGAGTCATGAGGGTTAGCAGTACAGTTTTTTCATTTTCTTTAATAAGTACGTTATATCAGTAATGGATTTATGAAACATCAGCGAGGCACAGTATAATTTTAAGTTATATAATAAATAATGATTAGAACTATTACTAAATCAATTAAAATTTATATTCAAAATTCCCTAGTACATTTACCTATAATTATTTTAGAGGTCTGTGAAGGTTTCCATCTTGCTGACCTGAATTTAATTATTATTTAATGTGTTTTTTGTACATATGTTCAAAATTTTTTGAAGTTTTACATAGATTATCATAATCACTATCATATTCTCCTAGTCTAGTCAAAAGGTATATGAAAATGAAGAGAAATCACAGAGAAGTTTGCTGTGCAATGTTTCATATCTTGAATTTAACAGAGTATAAGTATTTGTTCACTTACAAATCCATTCTTCAAGAATAATTTCTCTGAGCATAAATAAGAGATTCATAATGTTATATAGATAAAGCTAGTGGGATATTTAACTAGTCCATTACAGAAAGCAGAGTTTCTGACAGAATAAAATGGAAGAGTATTTCAGGATTTATAACAAATATTCTGACTTTAAATTTTATGATATCATTCCATTCCCCATGAGTGTTAAGAATATGGCTGAAACTCTGGAGTAATTCCCAGAGCCCTGTAGTTAATGTGGGGTCAGAAGCCACTTTTTCAGAGCCAGGTTTCCCTGTGCATTCTTCCCAGCTGAGCCCTGTAAACACCTTCTACCGGTACTTTTGCCTTTGAATAGGTCCATCTGCTCCTTTTAGGTAAGTAATAAGACATTTACAGAAGTATGGTGGAACTCTTAGGCAAGGTTCCTCCAACAATGGTAAATTCAAATAAGAATATTTTCTTACAGGAAGGGTCAAATTATAAAGCCTGGAACTTCCAGGAGGAAAATTGTTAAGCCCCCAAATATAAATATCCCAAGAGCAAAGTATTTCTTCCATGACTTTTCTCCCAATCTCTTACCCTCTGGCTGACCATAACTTCTCTTCCCAGTTAGCATCTGTCGTGCGAAGTCAGTAACCAGGAAAAAGTATCTGAGAAGCCAACATGGAAGAACCCTCTGAGTCTAGTTTGGGGGAGCTTTCAGTAGGCTTTTTATTGTTCAGATGTGTTTTCTTCATTTCAGAGCCTCCCCAAATGTTGTTCTTCCTCCTTGGTCTGCTCTATGATCTTTAGGGAGGAGGACTGACTTTATGGAGTTGGTAGACCTTGTTAGCAGGCCCATTGGGAGGTGGTGGGCTATCTGTCCAGAAATGTCTCTCCTTTATCCCCTTAAGACAACTGACATTTCACCATCAAAGCAGTCTTCACAACTTTGGGTTTCCATAAGACAGAAATACCAGTGGAAGTCTAATCGTTTCCTGACTTACAAGTCTGGTGGACACTGGGAAGAATTTCTATTGCAGAGACCAAGTTTCCAGGCTTCCCACTGTGGCAAGGGAGAGTGCAAGCACCACTTGGTTCACCTTTTATGAAATTCCCATTAATATCTTGAGATAATACTCACAAAATACATACAAAATGCATTTATATCTGCATTGTAAATGAGGAAGGACAGAAAATGATGTGCTGAGAGTCTAGGGCAAATTTTTACTGATTTCTGTATTAATAGGGCTCAATTGAGAAAAAAAAAACATGGGTCACCCCATACTCAAATCATTACTGAATGGTTGGGAAGATGGAAATAGGAAAACATTCTGATTTCTATAACTATTCACTTCAAATGTTCATTCCTACCACCCAGCAGGGGCTGAAACAGCCAGTAAATAACGTAGCCCACATCCTAAAAGGCAAAGAATTTTTATGAAAAAATAGTACATACAAGAAGAGAGAGAAAAGTCCTCATAGAAATGCATACTAAAGGCTCTTTTAAATACCCAACCTGGACCAAAAAGAACTCCTTTCTAAGCAAAGAGAATACAGCTGGTGAAAGAGAATAATACGAATCTTCCCTCTCTTCTTAGTCTAAAAGAATGGAACTACATAAAAATTGTATCATTCAAAATGCTGTCCATGGGAAATGACAGAAACCTAAATCATCTTCAGCCAAAGAGGGAAATTTATTAGCTCAGATATCTGCACTGCAGTTAACGCAGAGGTGAAGCTGGCTTCTGGGGCAATACATTCAAAGTATGTCTCTTTCCTCCCTCCTTCCTTCCCCCTCCCTTTCTCTCTCTCTTCTTCATTCTCCTACCTTTCCTCTCTCTCGTCCTCTTTCCATCCTGTCTCCTTCTCTCGGGGCTTTCTTCCTTCTCTCTCTCCCTTCATCTTTCCTTTCTTCATGTCAGCTTTATGCTAAGTGCAGTGGTGGAACAAAGCTTCCAGCATTCCTATACCCACATCCCAAAGGCTCTAAATGTGGAAATAAAAGGTGGCAGAGAAGCCAGCTCCATTTTAACCTTGACAGTAAGAGGCTCATCTTGGGTTACATGCCCATCTCTGTGGCAGGGGAGAGAGTAACATGACCAGCAGGGCCCGTATCATATATCCCTGTCTCCATGGCCATGGTCGGAGTAAAAGGAAGGTGGAAATGCTTTTGAAGAAAGGATGGAAAAATAACATGTGTTTTCTACAAATGCCTGCCAATCAACCGAACTGTTACTAAGTTGTCACCTTTCTTTCCAGGTATAGATTTGTCGGTACAACTTTGATACATATAATTGTACATTTTAATATGTGAGGTTTAGTGTGCTTCAATTATACTACCTGGTTAGCAACCTGCCATGAAAGATGTTATTGGGGAAGCAAGTTTTGATCAGACAGAGGTTGAGATATTAGGAGAAAAGTCAGGAAAGAGTTAATTTTGCTTAGATGAGCCTGTAGACTCATTTAGATCACCCTAAATGTTGAAAGGTTTACTAACAGTTTAACAGAAAGGCTGAGGCTTAATTAGTTAAACTTTCTACCATACCTATGCCATCCTTGACTTTGACAATTGCCAGACCAGTCATTTTAAGGAGACTTCTGGAATGATTTAGAACCATGGGGTTAATCCAGCTCAAACCAGCTAGGGCTGGACAAAGTGGCCTGCAGGACCCTCTACTGACCTCCTCATGAACTTTCTCATTATACCCTCAATAATGAGGGTTGGGGGATGGAATTCTTCCACCATTTTTGAACATGTGATGTATGTATAGGCATGTTTGCTAACTGTGCAGGTACAGGGATGTCCCCACCTATACATGTGATGATGAAGCTCACCTTGATGTTTCCACATGATTTCCCTGAATAAAGATGAATTCGATCCTTTGTTCAGGGATGAACTGCTCTGAGATGATCCCCAGTGTGTTCCTGCTTGCAGGCTTGCAATAAAGTTCCTTCTTATGACATCTTCTTTGAGCTGTGTTTTGGCCGGCAACTACTGAGTATTTGGACCCAGTTCAGACCGGTAACAATTGTCACGCTCCATTTGCTGTGAAGTGAGTTCCTTGGTCAGAAATAATGATGTATGGACTATCATGATGGTGGATAAGACATTCTGTAAGTCCATGGATGGTGGTTTTGACAGTAGCATTGCAAGTAGGGAAGGAAAATCCATATCCAGAGTAATAACCTGTTGATGTGAAAACAAAACCCTATCCCTCCCATGTTAAAAGTCCAAAGTAATCAACCTGCCTACCAGGCACCTGGCTGATCACTTTGGAGAATGGTGCCATTGCTGGTACTCAGTGTCAGCCTCTGCTGCAGGTTGGGCACTGAGTAGTGACTGTGGTCAGGTCGGCTTTGGCAGGGGCAAGTCCATGTTGCTGGTCCCAAGCATAACTTCCATCCCTGCCACCATGGCCATTCCGTTCATGAACCCATTAGGCAATGACAAGAGTGGCTAAGGAATAAAACAGACTGGTATCCGTGGAATGAATGAGTCATCCTCTGTACTTGATAATTAAAATCCTACTCTGCTGAGATCACCGTTTTGTAAACATTCACTTGGAACACAAATAGATTCGCATTCTTTGCCCATTCTGTCAGGTCCGTGCACTTCCTCCTTCCCCCCAGCGGCTGGCATGTGCATTTCCTTGAGAGCAGGAGCCCCCTGACATTTTGTGCACTGGGCACCTCACTTATCTCACCCTGGTCCTGGGCAGCTTCATATCTCCAAGACCACATTACTAAAAGACCAAGCAAATTCTATTTTAGAACTTCTACTATCTGACTTTTTTAGAAATTGAGGAGGAAGTTAAACATGTCCAAAGACTGAAGAGGAATAACTACTGACCAGTCCTGACCAGAAGCCCATTCGTTTACAAATCATTTCACTTAATGTCTGTTGTGGGTCAGGCTGGGCAGTTTGGACTTCATGCCGAGACGTGATTAAAGCTTATGGAAAAAGAATGATGATGTTAGATTTACAGTATGTGCGGGTTCTCACTATAGGATGGACCATGGAACAAAGGGAGAAGGGACTGGAAGCAAGAGGACACATATTCTTCCTAAATGAGCATAAACAACATGGCGGTCATTCTACATCTATAAAGCTTGTAAGGAAAGACCAAGTGGTCAGTTCTTCTCAAGCTCAGCTAGCTAGCAGTTGGGAAAGGGGTATTATTGGAGTGGGACCAAAAGAGAGGTTTCAAAGATGAGATGATAAAGAGTCTTAGAAAAATATGTAGATAAGCGAGAGTTGAGAAAAGAGGGAAGGTACATTCTAGGTAAAGGATGATAGATATCTAGTTTAAGAATTATCCGAGCATGTAGGATGGCTGAAAACATCAGGTGGTTAATAGGGCCCAGAACAAGATAATCTGAAGAAATCTCAGCCCTTAGGGAGGAAATAACTCTTTCCATCAAACCCTGGGAAATTCTACCGCATGCTGTTGGGCTCATATACAAACAGGTATCTTCTGCCTTTTGAAATTTGCTTTTATGAAAGACCGCCATTAGTTGGTACCTGTGTTCACTAACTGAAAGAAGAAATCTGAAGATGATTTTTGCTTTTTCAAAATAAAGACAAAATGGGAAGATAGCGTAGCATTTCTTTTGCAGGGAGCAAAAGAGGCAGCACTCACCTGCAGCAGCTAGAGTGGCCTGCCAAGCTCCTTCCCTGGGAACCACACTCAGCCTCTCAGCGTCAAGCTGCCAAAGCTTTGAACTGTGGCTGTGAGCATCTGTGCTTTATCTTGATTTAGTCAATGCATCTGTTAGCAAGATGTGTGGTAAGGTAATTGCTTCTTTGCTTTACCCCATTTCAGCTTAGGAAAGATTTGAAAGGTTTCAAAGGAAAGCTCTACTTTCGGATAACAAGAGAAACCTGTATTTGGGTACTAACTCTTCCACAGTTTCTAGTTATTGTCCTCAGGCAATTAATTCATTTAACCATCTCAGACCCAAGTTCCTCTTATGCACAATGCTTCCAAGGTTGTTTAGAGTACTATATAAAATCTAATCCCATGCCCTCATGCACTAGTAGTTCGCAGACACAGTTATTATTATTATAATTATTGATAATGGCAACTTGAAGAATTGTGTAGTTATGTAAATTTGTGACTCTCTCCCCCAAAACTGGTAATTAATGAATATAACGCTGAAGTAGGATTTTGAATAGATTCTATTTTGGACTTATTCTCCTTTGGCCTTATTTAAAATATTTGCAATAGCTTCTATGTAAAATAGAATACATTTTAATTAAATTTACAAATGACATCAAGTTGGGAGCAAAAGTATGTTTGATAGCAAATGAAAATTCAAAAGGAAAGCAAAGTGGTGGCAGATGGGACCATTAACACAATTAGCGAATTTAAAAGGAAAAAAAGAAACAATGAATTAACTTACATTACCTTTCTTTCTGTTCCTCAAACACGCTGACTTAAGAAATTCTTGCATTATGGCCTTTGCACTAGCTTCTTCCTTGCCAGGAATGTTCCGCTCACTTTGCTGGATCCATTGTGTCCTTCAGACCTCAGTCCAAGAATCACCTTTTTCTAACGGCCTCCTTGAGCACCCCACCTTAGTGCCATCCTCCTAACCAGTGCCTAGTGATCATGCTACTTTATACCATTGCCTTCACAGCATTTATACAAAGTCTAACAAGTTTTCATTTCATGAAGCTCGTTTGGAACGTGTCACGTGCTTCCCTTTGCCTAATGTCTATTTCTCTGAAAAGATTCTTTGATGGCACGCACAAATCTGAGGCCTACCATATACTGTTATCTGGACTCTTCACATCTAGACTCTGCCAGACTCAGAGCATGCTCTACCAATCCCATATGCAACTTCCTTCCTTCTTTTCAGGGAGTTGCTGTCCCCAGGCTAGAAAAAGGGCTATTGGTAAAATTGGGGAAAACAAATAGAGAGGCCATTGTCTGTTCTCTGAATGGGGCATGCTCTTGTTTTCTGTTTTGTTTGGCAGGAAGTGAGGGAGAAATTGCTGGATTTCAGCCTTAATTCTTGCCAGTAGCTTTGCTCCATTTCATCGGACCAAATAGCTTCACAGTAGCAGTTGCAATTCTTAATTCAGCTCCACTGCTTTTTAAAAACTACTGTATGGCAAATCGTCTCAGAAAATTGTCTGATTTGGCAATAGATGGACAGTTTGGGTATTTTCATTCTGTTACCAGCATCTTTAGTGCTACTTTAGAGAAAGGTTAACAGAAGTCAGTTAAGGGCTCCTATCTAGACAACATTTAATCACTTCAGTCTCCCTACTCATAGCACTCAGGCTCCTTTTACATGTACTGTTGCCTATTTAAGGGTAGGTTGTTTGTGTAAACACATGAGTATGACTTAGTTAGTACTTATACCTATTAACCTTCACCTTGTAGCATTGGTTTATTGGTCCAAACTGGTGAAATCTCTTTAAAATCTGTTTCTGTCACTTTTTCCCCCTTAATTATATGTAACTTTGTATTTCTTGAGCTGTAATAGGTTACGCTCATGGTTAGAAATTTAGCAGTGTTACTTAACCTTTTCTTTGTATATTTTAAATATAAATTTCAATTGAAATGTAATTGCCTTACAGACATATATTAACATATATTTAATTGAAGTACAACAAAAATTTACATGCTTGTATATTTCATTAAAGTGTAACTAACTAGACAAATCGCTAATTCTTGAATTAGCACAATGTAGCCACCATGCATTATAGAAACATCAAATTACTACCACCTCTTAAGCCCCTCCTAGCCTATCCATTGCTTCCCAATTACTAACGGCACCCTATTCCCCCAAAGTAACCTTATGTATCCTAACTTCTAAAACCATAGATTAGTTGTGCCTTTTATTAAATGTTATATGTAAGGAGAATCCTATGGTGCACTTTTTTTGTATCTAGCTTCTTTAATTAAGTGCTTGTCAGTTTCACTCTTGTGATTGCATATATCAGCAACTAATTTATTTTCATGCTTTATGGTATTCCACGGTATGAATGTACTACAAGTGATTTATCTACTTACTTTTGAGGGACATCGGTTTTTGCAGTTTTTGGCTCTTGTAAATTGTGCTGCGGTGAAGATTCTTGTCCATGTCCCTTGGTTCATGTACGATTGCATTTCCTTTGGGCGCATATCTACAAGTAGAACTGCTGGGTCTTAGAGTACGGGTGTGGTCAGCTCTGGTAGACAATGGCAAAGTGCTTCTATAAACTTACACTCCTACCAGTGATGTATTAGAGTTCTAGTTATTCCAAAACCTGTAAGATTTTTTTTTTAAATTTTACCCATTCTGATAGTTGTGTAGTGGTAACATTATGGTTTTAATTTGCATTTTCCTGATTATTAACAAGTATGAACACATTTTTTATATGCTTAATGCTCACTGCCCATTTCAATATCCTCTTTTGTGAATCCTGTTCAAGTTTTTTGCCCACTTTTCCTTGGTGTCTGTGTACTCTTTACATATTTTACAAAGGAGTATTTTTTCAGTCATAGGTATTACAAATTCTTCCCCTTTGTGGTTTTCCTTTTAATGAACAGAATTCCCTAATTTAATGCAGTCCATTTTGTTAATCTTTTACTTCACGGTTTAATTACTGTCGCTTTATAATAAGTCTTGGTATAACAGGATAGTAAAACTCCTCCAACTTCGCTCTTATTTTTCAAGGTAGTTGAATAAAGTTGTTGAAACATTATTTGTTTTGTTTATTCATTTTTTATCCAGTAATTTATAAGTCACTATTCACCTTAAACAAATAAACAGCCAGATATTTCTACTGCAAGATGGGCCTACTCAGGAACAAGAAAGAAGTTCAATTTGAGACATGCAATCTAGTGGCAAACCGTGTGCTGTGCCCAAAGAAACAGAGGAAACAAAGAAGAAACACAAGTGACATGCGCATGACCGTTTTCTCTTCTGGCCTCCCGGACTCCTTTTTAAATGAGGTTTGTTCCTACTAATCTTCACAGTACTAAAGGAAGAACCAATATTTTTAATAAGAAAATGGTAAACAAATTTTGAAGTTTTTACTTCTTTTTTGAAAAAGTCTCTTTATCTGGTCTCTTCTGTTAACTAGATCAAAATCATTGCTGACCCCAAAATGGGATCGACAGCATTTCTGTTATACTTTGGCCCATAATCAATGACATCAGGCATTTGAGAGAATTTTAATTCACTTAGTAGACATATCACTGTTTTAACGTTAGAGAATCACATGGCCCTCTGCCTTTAATAAATGGTCTTAACTGCCCAGAGCTAATTGCTTTCTAATTTAGTGTTACAGGGCTATAAGACTCAAACCAGTTTTGAAGTATTTCGCTTCTTAAATCCGTAAGTTCTTCCTCATAGCAAAATCGAATATTTTCTCTTTCTACTCGATGACATTCTTTTATACCTAGTCTTTTAAAGAAATGCAGAACTGGCCGTTTGCTGTCTGCCCCACCACCCAGACTTTCATAGAGTTTCAGAGTTTCATCCTTTCTCAGTTCTCCCACGACCTATTTCCAACTCCCTTAAAAATCATCTCAGCTACATTGAAAATGTCTTCCTCCAAATGTTGACTTTCTTTCATAAAAACATTACCTATAACTCCTGCTTATAGTTGGTTGAGTAAATAACTGCTAAGTTCTCATTTTGCTTTGTGAATTCTGTGAGTCTAGTTATGTACAATGCACAAACATTATCTTCAGCATATAAATGTTTTAGATTCTTTGATCAATTACTTTATTCATAAATGATTGGAAGGCTTTGCCTGTCATTTGGTGAAGCATCAAAGATACTTACTACTATTCCTGCCATCCAAGGAACCTTATAAATACCTGGAAATTCTCTTGCAGAAAATATTTTCCTTAGGTTCTTTTTTAAGAGTTTTGAGCTTTTCTTATCACTGCAGAGGAAAGAAATTCAAGTAAATGAAAAGGAACAGAAGCTGGAAACTTGCAGGCATATTTGTGGCTGGAAGTGATTTCACTACTTGTACATTATGCGGTTGACCTCAACGTGTGGAAAAATACAGTAAGTCCTTCATCATACGGGGTGTAGTTATAGTATCGTGTAACTTAGATGGTTTATTTTTATTGAAAATATTTTATGATAAACACACAATATACTGAAATCTTTTCTGAATAATTGATGTCTGTCTGTGTAAAGAATTTTTTTATTTATAAAAGCTCTTTTTAAGAACTTGTATTTCTACCTCTCCTTACTTCTATTAAAAAAGTTCCAACCACACAAACGTGGAAAATATCTTTAAATTTATTGAAGTCATTTATTCATGAGAGTATATGGAATAAGTCAGACCTGCCCATCAGGAAAGACAAAAAGGAGGAATTCTGAGTTATTAATGTATCAGATTTGCTTATGACAAAAAATTTACAACCTTCCTGCTCCATAATATAATTCGTCTACTGTTATTAAGGGTAGGTTAAATTAATGTGTATAATACATAAAGAGTTTATGCCCCATAAATTACATTTTTCAAAGTAAAATATCTTTTAAATAAATAATCCCCAGAAATCATTAAGCTATTTGTTTCAGATTCTGATGGTTTTGATGTCCTCATTGATTTCATGAATAAGAAAAAGAAACACTTCTTGTGTGTTTGGTTTTAAGGATTAAAAGAGTTGTAAAAATCTACTGCTTTATTTTTCTTTGGAATCTTGAAAATTCATAGGGACTTGTTATTCTGCTATCTCTATAATATTCTGATTTAGAATACTAATCTGAGCATAAAATTAAGATGATTTCAAAAATATAGGCTAAAATTTATAAACTGTTTCAAAACATGTTTTATATAAAAATTTGTTGAATATTAAGTCATATAATTATGCTTTTTATTACTATATACTTCAACTAACCTTGTCTTTCTTTGTACATGAAAAAGTCTTATTTTAGCTCTTTCTTGGGGCACCTTGGAAGGGATTGGCTGCTTCAGGATGAAGCTGAATATCTCTTTCCCAGCCACTGGCTGGCAGAAGCACATTGCAGTGGGTGGGGTGTGCAAACTTCATACCTTTTATGAGAAGCATTCAGCCACAGAAGTTGCTGCTGATGCTCTGGGTGAAGAATGGAAGGGGGTGTGGTTCAAATCTGTGGTAGGAACAACAAACAAGGTTTCCCCATAAAGCAGGGTTTCTTGATCCGTGGCCATGTCTGCCTGCTACTGCATAAGGGACATTCCTGTTATAGACTAAGGAGGTCTAGAGAGAGAAAGTGCAAATCTGTATTGTGGATGCTGATGCCAGTGTTTTTCACTTGGTCATTGTGAAAAAATCAAAGGGAGAAAAATATTGTGCCTCATGGCCTGGAACCCAAAAGGCTTAGCAGACTCTGCGAACTTTTCAGTCAATCTCTCTAATGATCATGTCCACCAATATGTTGTGAGAAAGCCCCTAAACAAAGAAAATGAGAAACTTAGGACCAAAGCACCCAAGATTCAGCGTCTCATAATGACTCCATGTGTCCCGAAGCATAAACAGAGGTGTATTTCTCTGAAGAATCAATGTACCAAGAAAAATAGGGAAGAGGCTACAGAATATGATAAACTTGTGGCTAAGAGAATGAAAGAGGCCAAAGACAAATGCCAGGAGCAGATCGCCAAGAGTCGTAGGCTGTCCTCTCTGAGAATTTCAACTTCTGAGTCTGAGTCCAGTCAAAAATGAGATCTTCTGCCCTGACAGGTGTGGCTCAGTGGGTTGGGTGTTCTTCTGCAGACTGAAAGGTCACTGGTTCAATTCCTGGTCAGGGTACATGCCTGGGTTACGAGCCAGGTCCCCAGTTGGGTGTTTGCAACCGATCTTATACTGATGTTTCTCTCCTTTACTTTCTCCCTCCCTTCCCCTCTCTCTAAAACTATATAAATAAAATCATTTAAAAAAATGAGATTTTGTAAGAATAACAAATACATAAGAACAAACATCAAAAAAAAGAAAAAGTCTTATTTTACAATTTAATCATGCTTGTCAACAATATTCAATGATAATGTTCTATATTAAAATCAGAGATAAACGACCAGAGATTCTCTTACAACCATCAAGAATCTTTTGAAACACTGTTTAGAAGCAATCATGAAGCAGGGTAAAAGCAGTTTTACATTTGTGAGTGTGCAAAACCATTTATTCTTATATTTATTTTCATATTATTTATTAATTATTGTATTATTTTCCATATGAACAACATATACCTTCTAACTTAAATTGCTGTTTTAGAATTTGAAGTACAGAAAAACAAACATAGTATTTGTTTCTTCAACATATTACTTAGTTAAATGCAGGTCAAGAAGTATATTGTAGATATATAAAATGATCTTTTTATATTTATAAAGCTACATGGAAAATGCAACATGTCAGATGGGTTATAGACTACTGGGAAAAAATGTGATTGGGTGCATATGTACTTTAATTAGCTTAATTTAACTAACCAAAAATATGAAATATGAATATATACAACATGTATAACCACCTAGATGAAACCACAGATAACCCAGGCCATACAGGAAAGCATCTACTAGGATTTAAAAGGACGGTAGTTCTTATGCTTATGCTTTGTTATATTTGTAGGTCATATCTTCATTCTGAAAGAAATAAAATTATGATTTAAGATATTATTATTGAGGAAATATTTTGGTATATTTTATTGATTATGCTATGACAGTTGTCCTATTCTTTTTTCCCCTTTATCCTCCTCTGCCCTGCATCCCCCTCCCATAAGCATCACCCTACCCCTTTAGTTCATGTCCGTGGGTCATACATATAAGTTCTTTAGCTTTTCCATTTCCCATACTATTCTTAACGTCCCCCTGTCTATTTGGTACCTACCATTTACGCTTCTTATTCCCTGTACCTGTTCCCCCATTCTCCCCACCCCTCTCCGCTGATAACCCTCCATGTGATCTCCATTTCTGTGATTCTGTTCCTGTTCTACTTGTTTGCTAAGTTTGTTTTTGTTTTTGTTTAGGTTCAGTTGTTGAGCTTCCTGGACTTGAAAGTCTATTTTCTTTGCCAGATTGGGGAAGTTTTCCTTCATTATTTTTTGAAATAAGTCTTCAATTTCTTGCTCTTCCTTTTCTCCTTCTGGCACCCCTATGATTCGGATGTTGGAACATTTAGAGTTGCCCCAGAGACTCCTAAGCCTCTCCTAATTTTTTTGAATTCTTGTTTTGAAGAAATTTTTTAATCAAGTGAGTATTCTTGGATCCCTTGTTGAACATTAGTTGACCATATATTCATGTGTGTATTTCTGGGATCTTGATTCTGCTTCATGGGTTATATGCCTGCTTTTATGCCAATACCATACTGTTAGGATTACTATAGCTTTTTCATATAATTTGAAATCACGAAGCATGATATTTCCAACTTCATTCTTCTTTTTCAGGATTGCTTTGGCTCCTCGGGGGTTTTTGTGGTTCCAAATTAATTTTAGGTTACTCACTGATGAAAACACAGTCTTTTCAATAAATGGTGCTTGGAATATTATATATTCATAGACACACATATGATACCCATTCACAAAAAATAACTCAAAATAAAGACTTAAATGTAAGACCTGAAACCATAAACTCCTAGAGGAAAACATAAGGAAAAGCTCCTTGACCTTGGTCTTGGCAATAATTTTTGGATATGTCACCTAAAACACAAGGAACAAAATCAAAGTAAACAAGTGGGACTAATCAAACTAAAATCTTCTTCACAGAAAAGAAATGATTAACAAAATGAAAATGCAACCTATGGAATGGGAAAAAATATTTTCAAACCACATATCTAACAAGGGCTTAATGTCAAGAATGTATAAGAAAGCATACAACTCAACAAGAACAACAAAACCCCCCCACAAATAATTCAATTAAAACATGGGCAAAGGATCTGAATAGACATTTTTCCAAAGAAGATATTCAAGTGGACAGCAAGTACATGAAAACATGCTCAACATCACTAACCATCAGGGGACTGCAAATCAAAATCACGATGAGTTCTCACCTTACTTCTATTAGAATGACTGTCATCAAATGGGTAAGAAATGAGTGTTGGAGATGCTGTGGAGGAAAGGGAACCCGTGTACACTGTTGGGGAGAAAACAAGTTGGTGTAGTCACTATGAAAAGCAGTATGGTGGTTCCTCAAGAAATTAAAAGTAGAATTATCATATGATCCAGCAATTGTACTTCTGGGTATTTATTCATAGAAAGAGAAAACACTAACTCAAAAAACTATCTGTACCCCTTGCTTATTCCAGCATTATTTACTACAGGCAAGACACGGAAACAACATAAGGGTCCATCAATGATTACTGGATGAAGAAAATGTGAGATATACATACACACAGAAAATGGAGTCTTACTCAGCCATGAATGGCAAAAATCCTGCCATTTGTGACAATGTGGATTAACCTTGATGGATACACTAACTGAAATAAGTCAGACAGAGAAAGACAAACAGTGCATGGTCTCACTTATATGTGGAATCTAAAAAAAGCCAAAACAACTCATAGCAACAGAGAACAGATTGATGGGGGGTAGGTGAAGGATGTCAGAGGTCAAATGTCAAAATTCCATTTAAAGATAAATAAGTTCTGAGGATGTAATATACAGCATGGTAATGGTAGTTAATAATATTGTATATTTAAAAGGTGCTAAGAGAAGATCTTAAGAGTTCTGATCACACACAAAAATATAAGTATGTGAGATGATGGATGTTGACAAAACTTAATGTGGTAATCGTTTTACAATAGGTACATGTATCAAATTATGCTGTGCCCCTTAAATTTACATACTGCTATATATCAATCATATTCCAATAAAATTGAGGGGAAAAGAAAATATGAGCATAGCCATATTTTCCCAGGGGAGAAAGCAGAAAAAACGGTCAGGCTTGCCCAAAGAACATCTTTGCTTGCAGATTTCCGGTATTTTGAAAAGCCAGTTTTCCTCCTTCCCCCACCCCTTCACAGCCCTGCCTGAGTGATTCCCATCTTATGGGTAAGTACATGAACTGTCATCATAACTCTATTTTCTCAAATATGATGTTTGCATTTATTTATTTATTTATTTATTTCCTTTCCTCACTCCAGGGCATGCTTATTGATTTTAGAGACAGAAAAAGGGAGGAAGAGAAAGAGGGAGAGAAACATCAACATAAGAGAGAAACATCTACCAGTTGCCTCTCGCAGGTAACCTGCAATCTAAGGCAGGTGCCCTGACCGGGAATGGAACCTATGACCTTAAGGGAACTACGCTCTAACCAAGTGAGCCACACCGGTCAGGGGAAATATTTGCATTTAGAGAAAAACAACACCTTATTCATAGGAGGTCAACAGGAATATTTTTGTTGTTTATATTCTAAAATTTGTAACTTTATGTATCTTTTCTAATCCAAGGAATAGTTAGATCTTCTTGCAACCCCCATTTTCATTCTCTCCTGGATTCTGCTGTGTTTTTCCAGGTAGGAAAAGTGATTTGGTGAGTATTGGTAACTGCACTGAGATCGGAGCTTCCCCGGGATGACAGCACTTCCTGGCACTCGGGCCTGCGTTGTCCAGGAAATGCGGCAGTGTGGAGACATTATAGCAGTTCCCGGGGGTGGGAGGTCAATGAATGTAAAGTGACATCGTAAGCATGCCGCTAGCAGAGCTCATTACCTCAGTGAGTATCTGATGAAATTTTTTCAGCTGCTCTGATTTTCCTAAGTGGTATGAGAAATGTGAAAAGGGGTTAGCTACATCCCTTTTTCTCATAGCTTAGTAGTGTCAAGGGACATTAATGAGGAGCCACCCAAGTACCATTAATTGAGCAGGACAATTGATTAGTGTACAGGGAGGTTTGCGTTCTGAGAATTATGTGATCTAATCAAATGTAACACAGAAAGACCTTCTAAGAACAGCATAATTAAGATGTTTGCTAAGTGTTTGGGAATCCAGCCAATCCTAAATTCATAAGAGATTATTATGCTTTATGATTATGAGAAAATTGTGCTAGTGTTTAAATTTTCTACTCACTACTTTGCATAAAACTCCCAACTAACAGTTAAATAGGAAGTTGAGGCTGTCGGAGGAAGATGGGCATTTGCAAAAACACCGTAATTGTACATTGACATTTCTGCAGCCCATGCTAACTGTGTGCATCCATACTTCTGTTTCACCAGAAACACCCAAATGACAACATATGCTGATTTTTTTTCTCTGAAAGATTTCAACATACTGTGATTCAGTCTTCCTATACATCCTCCAGCAAAACTTGGATGAAGCTTTTTGGACTGGGTAGAATGGTGAGCTGTGGAGTAGAGATACTCTCTTCCTCACCTCATTCAGTCTTTTCCTAACCTCCCTCCCTCAGTTCCTCTAACTCATCTATCTTCTTGAAAAACTGGCTGGGACTTTGCAACTGCCCATGTTCAAAAAGGATGTCTAGCCCTGGGTGGCTCAGTTGGTTGGAGTGTCTGTCACCTGTTGCACCAAAAGGGTGTGGATTGATCCCTGGTCAGGGCACATACTTAGGTTGTAGGTTTGATACCCAGTCGGGGCAGGTATGGGAGGTGACTGATGAATGTTTCTCCTTCATACAGATGTATCTCCCTCTCTCTCTCTCTCTCTCTCTCTCTCTCTCTCTCTCTCTCTCGCCCCTCTCTTTCTCTCTCTCTCTAAAAGATCAATAAACATATCCTCAGATGAGGATATAAAAAAGAAAAATAACATAAAAGGATATCTACTTAAAAGTCCTGTCAGTTAGTGGTCAAACTAAACAGCAGAAAAATAAGGCTATGTGTAATTCGTGAGTGAATAAAACAAGTGCCAGTAAATTCAACTACTGTTCAAAATGTTGATCTTTTATCAATTTCGTACATGAAAGAACAATCAAAGGAGAGGTAATAGAGAATACGCTTGACTGACTGTGTGATGACGCAATGGACTAGGAACGTTATCGTACTAAGTGCAGGTAAGATGTGGATGACTAAATGCATGACTGAAAAAACTGAACGTGAAAGATACAGTGACAGAATGAGTGAGAGAAGAATAAGTGGCTGAAGGAGCTAAAATTCATAACTATACCAAAAGCATTCTGACATTTTGTTAAAATTTCCAATAATTTGCAGGTAATTTCATTTTTTTACTGTTGTTCAATTATACTTGTCCCCATATTCCCCCCATTACTCTCTCCTGCCCTACCTACACCCCACCCTCCCACATTCAATCCTTCCCTCCAGGTTGTGTTTGTCCACGGGTCCTTTATACATGTTCCTTGACAATCCTTCTCCTTCTTTCCCCCATTATCCCTTTCCCCCAGCCCTCTGGTTACTGTCAGTTTGTTCTTTATTTCCATGTCTCTGGTTCTATTTTGCTTGCTTGTTTCTTTGGTTGATTAGGTTCCACTTTTAGGTGAGATCATATGGTATTCGTCTTTCACTGTGTGACTTACTTCACTTATCATAATGCTCTCCAGTTCCATCCATGCTGTCTCTTGGGGGAAGAGTTCCTTCTTTCTTTCCACTGCATAGTATTCCATTGTGTAAATGTACCACAGTTTTTTGATCCACTCATTTACTGATGGACACTTATGCTGTTTCCAGCACTTTGGCTATTGTAAATAATGCTGCTATGAACATTGGGGTCCATAGGGTCTTTTGAATTGGTGTTTCAGGGTTCTTAGGATCCACCGAGGATTCCAGCAATGGAATACCCAGGTCAAGAGACAGTTCCATTTCTAGATTTTGAGGAAATTGTATACAGTTTTCCACAATGCCTGTACAAATCTACATTCTAACCATCAATGTACCTTTTCTCCACAACTTCACCAGCACTTGTTTGCTAATTTGTTAATGATGGCCATTCTTACTGGTGTGAGGTGGTATCTCACTGTGGCTTTAATTTGCATCTCTCTGATGGCTAGTGATGTTGAACATCCTTTCATATGTCTATGGGCCCTCTGTATGTCCTCCTTGGAGAAGTGTCTGTTCAGGTCTTTTGCCCATTTTTTAATTGGATTGCCTGTCATCTTGGTACGGAATCAAGTGAATTTTTTGTGTATTTTGGAGATCAAACCCTTGTCCAGGGTATCATTGGCAAATATATTTTCCCATACAGTTGGTTCCCTCCTCATTTTGCGGGTGTTTTCTTTAGCCATGCAGAGGCTTTTTAATTTGATGTAGTCTCATTTGTTTATTCTTTCCCTTGCCCTAGGGGATGTATTGGTGAAAATATTGCTGCATGGAATATCTGAGATTTTCCTGCCTATGTTCTCTTCTAGGACTTTTATGGTGTCACAACTTACACTTAAGTCTTTTACCCATGTTGAGTTTATTTTTGTGTATGATCTAAGTTGGTGGTCAAGTTTCATTTTTTTGCATGTACCTGTTCTAATCTCCCAACACCATTTGTTGAAAAGGCTATTTTTACTCCATTTTATGCCATAAATAGAGTTCTTTTTGGTCCGGTGAAAACGTCTGGTCCAGGGCTTTCGTGTGCAGGGAGTTTTTTAATTACTGCTTCACTTTCACTAGCTGTTATCAATCTGCTCAGGCTTTCTGCTTCTCTTTGATTCAGTTTTGAAAGATTATAGATTTCTAGAAATTTGTCTATTTCACCCAGTTTTCAAATTTCTTGGCATATAGTTGTTTGTACTAATTTCTTATAATCCTTTGTATTCCTGTGGTATCAGAAGAGTTGTAATTTGTCCTCTTTTGCTTCTGATTTTATTTATTTAGATTCTCTCTCTTTTTTTCTTGGTGAAACTGGTTAAAGGCTTGTCAATTTTGTTTATCTTTTGAAAGAGCCAGCTCCTGGATTTACTGATCGTTTGAATTGTTCTTTTTGTGTCTATGTCATTTAATTCTGCTTTTACCTTGAGTATTTCCTTCCTCCTACTTGCTCTGGGCTTTGGGCTTTGTTTGATGTTGTTCCACCAGTTCTTGTAGATGTAGGGTTAGGCTGTTTGTTTGAAATGTTTCTATCTTTTGTAGGTAGGCCTGTATTGCTATGAAGTTCCCTCTTAGGACTGCCTTCGCTCTGTCCCATGGGTTTTGGACTGTTGTGTATTCATTTTCATTTGTTTCCAGAAACTTCTTGATTTCTTCCTTGATTCCACTCTTAACCCATTCATTCTTTAATGGCATGCTATTCAGCCTCCATGGATTTGAATGTTTTTGAGTTTTTTCCCTTAGGTTGGTTTCTAGTTTTAAGGCATTGTGTTTGGAGAAAATGCTTGATATGATTTAATTTTCTTCAATTTGTTGAGGCTTGTTTTATATTCTATCATGTGGTCTATCTTTGAAAATATTCCATGTGCATTTGAAAAGAATGTATATTTTGCTTCTTTGGGATGAAAGGTTTTATATATATATATAACATCAGTTAAGTCCACTTGATCTAGTGGGACATTCAGTGCCACCATATCCTTTGTTTGGAAGATCTACACATTTTTAGCAGTGGGGTGTTAAAATCCCTTAGAATAAGTGTGTTGCTGTCTATATCTTTCTTGAAGTCCTCCAAGATTTTCCATAAATAGTCGCATACTCCTATTTTGGGTGCATATATGTTTACAACGCTTATATCTTCTTGATGGATTTTTTCTTTGAATATTATGAACTATCCTTCTCTGTCTCTTTTTATGGCCTTTGTTTTGAAATCTAGTTTGTCTGATATAAGTATTGCTACTGGCATATTTTTCCTGTCTTTTTGCTTGGAATATTTTTTTCCAACCCTTCATTTTCAGACTGTGTACGTCTTTCATCTGAGGTGGGTCTCTTCTAGGCAGCATATGAGGGTCATGTTTTCTTTTTCATTCAGCACCCTATGTCTTTTGAGTGGAACATTTAATCCATTTACACTTAAGGTTATTGCTGATAGGTACTTATTCTTTGCCATTTTTCTCCTTTGTACCTGTGTTCTTCTCTCTCTCACTCTTTTCCTTCATCTTCTTAAAGCAGTCCCTTTAGCATGTCTTGCAGTGCTGGTTTGGTGGACATGTGTTCTTTTACCCTTCTTTTGTCTGAGAAACTCCTTATTTCACCTTCCATTTTAAATGAGAGCCTTGCTGGGTTAGTAATCTTGGTTGTAGCCCTTGCTTTTCATTACTTGGAATATTTCTTGCCATCCCCTTCTGGATTATAGTGTTTCCGTTGAGAGGTCAGCTGTTAGCCTTATCAGGGCTCCCTTGTATGTTACTTCCTATTTTCCCTTGCTGCCTTTAAGGTTCTCTCTTTGTCTTGGAATTTTGCCATTTTAATTATGATTTACCTTGGAGTGGGCCTCTTTGGGTTTATCTTGTTTGGGACCCACTGTGCTTCTTGGACTTGTGTGACTTTTTCTCTCATCAAATTAGGGAAATTTTCCATCATTACTTATTCAAGTATGTTTTCTATCCCTTGTTCCAATTCTTCTCCTTCTAGTATCCCTATTATACAGATATTATTACATTTCATCTTGTCCTGCAATTCCCTTAACCCTTCTTCATTCTTTTTGACTCTTTTTTCCTTTTCTTGATCTTCCTGGGATTTTTTTTTCTACCTTGTACAGCTCACTGATTCAACCCTCTGCTTCATCTAGCCTGCTTTTGATTCCTTCTACTGTGTTCTTCAATCCATAAATTGTATTCTATATTTCCTCCTGGCTCTTTGTGGTAGTTTCTATGTCCTTTTTCATGCTGATATAGTTCACAGTAAGTTCCTGGTAGCTTCCCTGTAGTTTTTGGTAATTCTGTCTGAGCTCTTTGAGCTTCCTTATAACGATTGTTTTGAACTCAGTATCTGGTAATTACTTGACTCTATTTCATTTAGCATTCTTTCTAGGGATTTCTCCTTTCCTTTTGATTGGAGCTTGTTTCTTTGTCTTCCCATTTTGGGGGAGACTCTTCTAGTTTACCTCTACTACTTAAATTGATCTGTTTTGACTCCCTGTGTTTGCAGTGTGAACAATGGTAGGAGACATATGTGATTTAGTAGTGCAGTCTCCTTGATCTCCTGAACTTGATGCTCTTGGGATGCCCTTTATGCCATTTACATTGGCTCTCTGTCTGTAATTGGGTTTTTATTGTTGGTTGGCTGTTCTTTGGTGGGTCCTACCCTCCAACTGGTTGGCTAAGGGTCACTCCACCCACCAAGTCTTGTATGCTATTGCGTACATATGTGAGAAAAAAACCATGAAGCCCAGGAAACAAATCCACATCTGCAAAAATAACTCCCACTCACAATCTCACTACCAAAAGCAAATGAACCAGTATTAATAAGATTGTAAAGAGATTACAACAATTAAAAAAAAGGAAAATGAATATGAGATGATCTACTGAAAGAAAATTGATTTTGAGAGACCAGAGGGAGGAGCACCAATAAGATCAGGGAATCAGAGCAATGCATGGAGATAAAGTAAAATTTACATCATGAATAAAAAAGGGAATGAAGAAAGCAAAATAGAGTAAGAGAAGGGAAACCTATAGTAGTAAGTTTAAACAGAAATTAAAATAAATAATACAAAATAAAGCGAGAGAAAAAAAATGAAAAAAAAATAAATAATAGAAAAATAGGAACCAAATTGGAGAGAAAGGTCCACCACAGCACTATCAACAACAAATGAGCTCAAATTAATATAGGTGGGATGGGAATAAGAAGGAAGGGAAAAAAATGAAGAAAAGGTTAAGAGATATCTTAAAGAAAGGGAAGTGAATTTGAGATGATAGAAGAAGAGGGAATGCTAAGATTGAGGAATAAAAACCAAGGTAAGAAAAAGAAAAATTAATATTTGAGATAAAAAGAAAAAAGGGCAGGATGAAAGAGGGAAAAAAAGAAAAGCAGGCTAAGACAGGCAAAATTAAAATCTGAGGTGAAAAAAAGAGTTGAAGAGAGGAATGCTAAAATTTGAGATATGAAATACAAAATTAGTGAAGATTTAGAGATAACATTTTAAAAAATGCAACAACAGCTATCCTATCCACAACTAACGAGTGAAGATTGCTAAAGTTGGAGAGAGAACACAGGTATTTTAAGAGTGGGAAAAAGAATGTGAGATGACCATTGACAAGAAAATATTGCAAATCATGGAGAAGACCATGGTGGATTTCATCTCGGTAGCATCTAGTATTTATCATTGTTTTTTGTTTTTTTTTTTCTGGATCTGCCTCTGGTGATGTCAGAAGGTGACCCTGTCTGAATTTAGACAGCCTGTTCGAGACTTCCAGGGATCTACTGTCTAGGGCTGACTCCTTCAGTTGTTAATCTAGTCACTCTGCACTCAGCAGTCAGGCGGCAGCACCACAGGGTGGGGTAGAGTCCCTACTTGGGGAGGGGATATTGCTTCCCCTCAGGCTTCTGCTCCTTGGAGGGGAGTGGTCTGCCCAAGCAAGATGGCTGCTGCCATATGGGGTATGACTCAGTACCAGGATCCCCACTGCTACTCTCTCAGATCTCTCCCCAAAGCTTCTGTCACCAGTCTCTCCTCAAGTGTCTCTAGTGCACTCTGCCCCTTCCTCTGCCAGAGCCCAAGGTAAGTGGATGCAAATGAAAATTTGTGTATTGGCCCTTTAAACAGCTCTTTGCGTCTCCAGCCATCTGTCTCTGGCAGAAAGCACTGCTGCTTTTTGCAGCCGGTTGTTATCTGTGTACTTTTCCAGCTCTGGTGCTTTAGGCTGGGGTTCCCAGCTTAGGGTTTAGACCCCATTCTTCTTAGGGGGATCTAACCGGCTGCTCAAATATCCCTCTGGCACTTCAGCTGCAGCTGCTGCCTATGGGTGCCCAGCCAGCCTTCTCACATCTCCACCACACTTCCTACCAGTCACATTGTGCTGAAGCTGATTCTTCTGTCTGTCCATAATTATAAGGCTTCTCTCTCACTATCCAGTTTTTTGTTCTGGGTGATTTCTCCACAGTTTAGTTCTAATTCCAGATTGGTCCTGGGAGGAGGTTAGTGTAACTTCCACTCACTCCTCCACCATCTTGGGTCTCAGGTTGTTTCTATAAATGTTAGAAATAACCATTGCTAATCCTTCAGATTAATATTGGGTGACTGAAAATAGAATGTCTACATGCAATTCTAAATAGACCTTTACCAAACATTTAGAAACCATAACATACACTTGAAAAAAAGTTCAGAAAATAAAGGTGTTCAATGAAAAAACACCTTGAACCCTAAAGCTCATAAGTCTGTGTACCTACTTTAAATGTGCTTTAAATAGAGGAAAATGGTTACTATGTATCAATACCATCTGTGGCGCAGAGACCTAATATCCCTTTACGTGTCCTTTTCTCTTTTTCTCTCCAGCTTATCTATTTTGTTCATTAGCATCTCTACTATGTAATGGTAGAAAGGAGGACAAAAGTTAAAATTAGTTCATTTTCCTGGCTACAAATGATGTGGTTTAATATTTGATTAAGAAGAGGTTTGAATGAAATGAGAGATTTCAGTTATTCATGCCACCTCTGATTTTTGATTCCAGGAAAACTGAGAATTAGTGAGCTCTGCACGAAATAGATGGATTATATTTCTCTTAAGTAAGTAGCTTAAGTTCACCTTGTCATAAATAGTTTAACAATGCTCCACATATTTCATACATTATTTCACTGTTTATGAGAATTCAAAAGGCATATATATTAATCAAATATTCCACATACTATGCAGGCAAATTCTGACAACTTAATCCTTTTGAAATAGTTGAAAATCTGGAAGTAAATGAAAGTTCTGAGCCAAATAAAAATAAGGCCTCATGTATTTATTTCATAAAAGCAGACACAGCATCTCAATTCTGAAGCATAGATGAGTTTTATAGCGGGAAAGGACCTGAACAGTTTCATATCCTTTTGCACAATTAACTTGTTAGACGCAGTATATGGTGATCTCGAGTTCCTCAGAAAACTTTTCATTGTGTTCAGGTCAATAATAGAATAGGAAAATCAATTTGGTTCAGTTTAGTTCAATTAAACAGACATCACCTGTGTGCCCTCCATGGTCTCAGTGCCTGGGGAGCAGTCCTTGTTATTCCTTGTAATTAATCACTTCCCCTCCCTGGTTCCAACTTCTTTATCTGTGTTCTTTATGGTAGAGTTTCCTGCTTCTGCTAAAATTGGAGTTGACTCACCTTCCCCTTTGTCCTTTCAGCTTCCCTAGCACTTTTGTACATAATTCCCCATGTTCTTGTCCCATTCCCTATTTCCTGGCTGCGCCCTGACTGAGGTGTCAGTTAAGGACAGGTGGTGGTAATGAGAATTAGGGGCCCAGGAGATAGCCAAGTAGACTATATATTTTTTATTTTTACCTCCCAATCCCTTGTAGTCTGTTAATTATATACATTGTATAAAATACAACATAATGTCCTGGCAATGTCAAATTGGTATAAAAACTTCTAAACACAAGTTTCCGTTTTCTAGACTTGTCTCATCCTAGAGCAGTAACAAGCAATTAAAGG
The DNA here is from genome assembly GCF_022682495.2 of Desmodus rotundus. NCBI lineage: Eukaryota > Metazoa > Chordata > Mammalia > Chiroptera > Phyllostomidae > Desmodus > Desmodus rotundus. Next base: position 44,518,699 of record NC_071394.1, on the reverse strand, counting down.
CCACTGCTGGTCCACAGACAGCCCTTTGAGTAGCACTAGTCTAGTCAAGGGCTAGAAAAAAGAAACTCTCTGAGATCAGAAAATGAGGTGGGTGTAGAGATCAAAATTCTGGAGCCCCTTGCAAACCTGTGGCAGTTGGAGATGTGGGATTAGGAAAAAACTCACAGAGAGAGTGCACAGGCAGAGATAAAAGCAGGCTCAGGGTAGAATGTCAGTGAGCACCGTAATGTGGTCAACAGCAAGCAGATAGTTGAGGGAAACAGGAAATGAAGGTAAGAACAGAGAAGGCAGATGAGAGAGAAGCATAGGTTCCGTGCAGCCCGCCATTTGGGTCCATTGAGGTGGGCACCTTGCCCTGCATGCCAAAAAGAGGCACTCAGCTCAGTGTACTCTGCTGATTAAGGCAGGCCACAGTGGACTAAATGTGTACTCCCAAATTCTCGCATTGAAATCCTATCCCCTTAGTGATGTTCTGAGTAGGTAAGGCCTTTGGAGGTGATTAGGTCATGAGGGTGGAGCCCTCATGAATGGGATTGGTGCCCTCATAAAAGAGACCCTCACAGAGCATCTTGTTCCCCTCCCCTTTTTGCCACATGAAAACAGCGAGGAGGTGGCCGTCTATGATCAACCAAGAAGCAGACTCTCACCAGACGTGGAATCTGCTGTCACCTTGATCTTGGACTTTCAAGCCAATACGTATCTGTTATTTGTAAGCCACCCGGTCTACGGTATGTTTATGACCACAGCTCAAACTAACACATGAGCACATGAATGTATTAATGTTTTAGAATGACATCAAAACAGTTAACATAAGGAGTTGGAGTAACTTACTTGAGGAATCCAGTCACAGACTACACTGCCTTACTAGGTGACACAACTATGTGAAGCATCACTGTCATATCAGAACTTGCCACAGTGATGGATTTTTTTTTTTTTTTTTTTTTTACTTATGCCATCTAACAGGATTTAGCCAGCCACATGTAACTATTGAGCTCTTGAAAAGTGGCTGGTGTGACTAAAAAACTGAAGTCTTCCTCCAATTTAATTTTATTTAAGCAAAAATAGCCACATGTGGCTAGGGACTATCTGACTAGATAGGTGATTCATATGATTCATACGTAGGCAAGCTTGGTTTAGAGTAAAAAGACATATAAGCTTTGGGGTCACATGGTTCAGCCTTTAATCCTTTAATTACTAAGTCTATGACCTTAGATTGTCATTCATCTTCCCTGGGCCCAAGCTTCTTGTTCATAAAATGGGGGTCATATTTATGTTTAGGGCCATTGTGATGACTAGAAATTAGGCCTGTAAATTGCCTAACACAGACCAATAAATGATAGCTATTACTTAATATTAAATAGGTCAGTATTCATGAACATAATTCAATTCCATTGCTCTGATTCCTCTAATCATCACCATTAACATGTAATAAGCTATGAAATATGCAATAAGAGATAACCTTTGGGGCTGTAGCCTCCAGTGGAGTAGCTCCTGGATGGCTTACTGTAGTAACTTACAATGTTTTTCTAGTTAGTGATGCTCTTATCTCAGCCTTGCTCTGAGCTGTCCTTTCTCAGTGTAATTGTTTCTGGCAAATCCTCCCCCTTCTCCTATGGAACATTCCTCAATGCTCTTTCCATAACCTTGGGAAGAAGAGAAGGCTGTTCAGGGAAATGACACACTGAGCTGATTCAATCACTAGCTTTAATTTCAAATACAATTTTAAGTCAATGGTGTCTGATCAGAAGGTTTCTCAAGCCTTTTTCTGGGGAATTAAGAGCAGGCATTCACAGACCTTATTTACCTTTACCCTGGCTAAGCATCACAATATCTGGAGGAAACTTTAAAAAAAATGCAACTCTATCCCTCCTCTCCTCACCCCGCAGACCTGGCATTGTTAGAGGCACTCCAGGCAATTCCATTTCCTGGCTTGAAAACTACTGGCGAATACAACTGGCGAATGCCATGTTTCCAAGGCGAGTTCCAGACAGGTGGGGTTGTTTGAACCCAGATTAACTTTGAGACTGTTAGGTACGGAAATGGCACAGACATCACACAGATCCAGCACGTGGATATTGGGGAACTCTGGATATTTGACTAAAATTTGCCCTGGGAAATCATAGTCAGTCATTTGAACAAGTGTCACTCGGAGCTGGGCTTAGATTCCAGAACTAATTTTTCTTTACTTGTCCTCCTAAGTCACCGTGTCATGTTTCTGGAGCTGGGTCACCTCTTATGCTGTTCTTTGTGAGGCTCAAATTTGCTCATAATATTCAGGCTCCGGCAGAAGTAATGCCTGCTTGAGTGTGGTTGGTACGGTAATAATATGGGTGTAATAATTTATAGTTTTAATTTGAACATTTCACCTAAAATGTCACGTGATGTGCTCGAGTGTGATATTTTGTTACAGAATTATATGCTTATGATTTTGTAATAAAACAGGGCATTATTTGTGCCGGACCCTGTATTATTATTCAGCTCATGGGCTTTTTTATACATGAAATTTGACACAGCTAGGTGCATACTCGTCTGAAAAAGTACTAGTGAAAACTCTGAACTGGTAACCTACTTTCCCATAAGAAACCGCGCCTGCAGTCCGAGGATCCAGGCAATGCCCTTAGGACCGTTTGTCAGGCCCACCCCGACAGCGACACTCCCAAGGCTCACAGTGACTGAGTGTGGTTAAGCAACATACCCAGCAGTGTATGGATGCTTGCTAGGGAACTAGTCAAACAATGTTACATACTTTTAGAGACAAAAATGTCTGTGAAACAAAAGAATTTCAAGCATAGGCCAATGGCTTACTCCTGAATAATACTCAACACAACAAAATTCCAGCACAACAAACCAATTTCAACAATTCCTGAAAGTCTGTAAGCAGGTCATATAATTTTCAGCTCAAAGAAGAGGAATTGTCCTATATCAGCAAATATTGAAGATTGTGAAGGCACGTTTAGAGTATTTGATCCGATTAAAATTTACTGAGATGTTCTGGTTTAGACGTTTTATTGCTCTCTCTTCAGTTCTCTGACCACATCTTTTATTAATTCTGGGTTTTGGCGAAGGCAATATGAAAATGTTAACTCTACACTGGGCAGTAGTAATACCCTAAATGAGAACCTTAATCCTATTAAAAGTTAGGGCTTCCTACTAAGTGACCTCCTTGGCATATACTTTATCATGAAGAGGTAATTTAAATGAAAAAGAAGCTAGAAGTCATTTCTGATTTTCAGAGCATGGCTCATATGGGAATCTTTTCTGGCTTTATAAGTGAGTAATTTGGAAAGAAACATAACTCAGAATAGCATAAGCTAGAAAGACAATTTATTGGTGCATTACCTTGGAAGTCCAGGGGTCCTGACTGGTTTCAGCGATGGCTGCCTGGAGCGGGCTCATTAATGTCACCAGGGCTCTTTCTGTCTCTATTGCTCACTTGGCTTTCCTCTCTAGGCAGCTACCTCCAGCTGCTGCAGGCTTACAGGGCATGGTCTCAGAAACTGCCATAACAGTTCAAAAAAAGAACCCCCATTTTCCCTCCCCTTCTTTGTGCCCAGGACTTGAGATGCTTTCTAATTGGCAAGCCTGAGTCACATGGCCCTGCAAGGTAGAGGTTTATCACACCCCATAGCAGGGAGCAATTTTCAAAGGAAGAGGTTGGGGCAAAGAATTTTGAAAAAAATATTGTCTACATTAGAGTAAGAGAATTTGGTTGCATTTGCTATGAAATGATAAAAAATAACTTCATTCTGCCGTTAACATGACTTGTTGGAGTTGAGGGAGACCACAACATAATCCATGGTCACATGGAATGCATTAGTATGCCACAGGAAGGTTCCATTTAAAACCCAGTATCACGTCACTTTCTTACAACGGTCGTCTTGTAGATAGCCAAAAATTTATTACGGAAGTCGGATTTTATTTCTTTGATAATTTCTGAACCCGAATGAAACAACAGTCATACAATTTGGATATAGATGATATTTCTGAGAAAATAGAATGAATGCAATTGTATTTTAAATGTACTGAAAGTATAAAAGAAATCTTTGCTAAATATTTTAGAGAAGGAATTATGCTGTGAGTTCCTCTCATTCAACCATTTTGATAAAAATGGATTTCATCTTTTAGAGTTCCCTATAGAAAAAAAAAACTGTACTAGAATGTATTTAGTCGTTCTAAAATAGCAAAACCATCTAAAAACCAACCAAGTCATTCAGCAAATCTAAAGGAAAAGCATTAGCAAACCATACATTATGAGATGAATAATGACGCACTCTAAAACATTTACTTAATTTTGAAACATCGGCTAGCTCATACTCTAGGGGCAGCATATCCATCCTGCCTGAGACTTTTTTCTATATTCTTTACTCGAGTCTTAAAAATGTCTTCAGAAATTAAATCTACAAATATTAAGACGGCCCATTTAAGTGTATGAAAGTCAGCAGAAAACGTTGTCAGGCACCAACAATCATCTGGGTGGGTTGACAACCTGGTGGGACTATCACAGTCACAAAACAGGCTCTATGTCTTGGTGCTGAGTGTTCGAATCTTGGGCTTCCTGACAGTTGAGATCCAGGAGATTCTTCACTGGGGGGGAGTAGGGGTGGGGATACTGGAGGGGTTTTGGAAATAGGCTGGATGGGTGTGGGGGGGGGTTTGGAGGTGGAAGAGTAAGGGAGGAATATGGGGGTGGGAGTGAGGGGAGGGGATGAAGATGAGGAAGGGGGCAGGGCTAGAAGTGGGGATGCGGGGGCTGGGGTGGGAAGTGGGAGGTGGTAGGGGCGGGATGGAGGCGGGGCTGTACGCTCCTGGGGCGTGCACTCAGCACAGGGACACACGCTCTGGGCCACAGCAACTCGCTTCAAGTTCCCTCCCTCGCTCTCCCGGGAAGCCTGCCTGAGTCCTCCCATTCGGTGCAGACCGAACCATCGCGCGGGCCGCCTGCTAGCCGGGGCTCTCCAGGGCCTTGCGTCCTGGGCCCGCTGGGCCGGCGGGGTCCACTCTCTGCTCCTGGCCCCGCTGAGTTGGAGGCGAGGACTAGGCGGCCCCTGCGGCCCGAGCTCGGCCCTCCAGAGGCACCGGCAGCCTGGATCCCGTCTCTCGCGGGCCCCGACTCTCCCTCCCCGTCATCCCTGGGAACCTGGCGCCAGGCTCGGGCTGCACTGCCCGGGACTGGGGAGAGCAACCGAGGTAAGACTGGGCGGGTGGACTGGTAGGGGGACTGCGCAGCGCCCCGATTGCGGACAATGCCAAAGCCGCGCGCAGCTGGAGAGTAGCCGGGTCCGCCCCTGCAGCCCACTACCCGGCCTGGGTCTCCGTCCATCCTGGCCTCAGGGCCGCGTTGGCCCAGATGGACACAGGACGGCTTTCCGGGCTGGGAGGGTGGGCGCGGTGCCGCTGTCCTCCCTGCGTTCCCGGAGCCCCTTGCACGCTCCGCTTCACGTCCCCTAGTCTGCCAGGGGGAGACTGGGCAGGGGCCCCGGGAACAGCGCGGGGACTAGCTGGCCGCCCAGTGGAGTGGGGGCGGGCTTGAGGCGCAGGAACGGTGGGCTCCGAAAATGAAAACGAGCAGCTGGTTACTGCGGGAGGTGTGGGGTTGGCCAGGGACTCAGGCTCAGCGCAGCCAAGTCTCCTGGGAAGGTCTCTAACCTCGGGTGCTAAGTAATTTGGGGGTGTTAGTGTGTCCTGATCACTGGCTGGGAGTCCTTGCAATAATGTAGATTCAAAGGCTCTGAAAGTTTGCTTTTGGTTATGCCCACCATCTCCAGCCTTGGTATCAATTGTCTCTACTTTCTTTGAAAGCATACAGATTTGAACTAGAATTTAATTATCCTTGGCTCGCGCGTGCCCCCATCACCCAGCAGAGCTCATAACTTGGCAACAAAGCGCGTGCAGGCTGTAAGGAAGCCCTGCTGCTCGCTGCCCAGCCTAGCGCCCTCGGATTGTCGTCAGAACAGGAGCTGGACAGTGTGAGTGGCGGTGACAGTTCTCCCTGTCTGCAGGCTTGTGGGGAGGGAGGGAGGCGGAGAGAACTTTGCTATATGCTTAAATTACCCTGGAGAGTGGAGAGAAAGCACCTGGTGCCCGGCTCTGTAACCCTTTCCAGGTATTACTCAGGCTTGGAGCCACCAACATGCGCAGGCTCTCTTTTCCGCCTGAGAAGGCTAACTCTGGGCTTTTCCTCCCAGCCATGTCCTGTGCAAACTCTGGCACACAGCTGTGACAGCGTTGCATGGCTGGCCTTGTAAGCACTACAAAAACTGGACTGTTTTTGAGAGGGGAACATGATAGTAGAATAAGCATCTTTGCAGTATAAATTAGTATGCCATCCATTTTCTTTAGTTCCCCTCTTAACATGGAAGATATTTATTTAGCACACCCCTCTCGATTTACACTTAGAGTCATTCCAAAGAAAATACCTGCATTCACTTGTACTTCTTTTGTGATCCCACAACCCCTGGTTTTCAGATGAACTATTTATTAAGCACAGTTATTTTAACATAAGGGCAAGTTAATGGTCAGCTAAAATTCCTTGTCAGTAGGAAATGTCCCATTTACCCTATGGTATTTAGCCTATGGTGTCATTATAGATCATACAACAGTAAAGTCCCTATTTGAACAGGGAGGTGGTGATGCTTTGTTAACCTGATATTCTGTAAAGGGCTTAGACTGGTGCCTGAAACACATTACTGGGTAAGTGTCACCTAGTTTTATTTTTAAGTTTTAATTTTTTATTATCAATCTATGTGTTTCTGTCTGTTTGGAAAATGGATGTTTTTGTTTTTGTGTTTGAAATTCCAGATCTTTTAAAATCATGGTCTATTTTAAGCCTGTGGTTTAATTTTAGATGAGAACTGAGGTTGAGTTGTTGTTTTGCTTATGACTGACAAGCTGTTTGGTCTATTGTTATGCAAGGTGAGTTGATTTAGGAAATCTTGTGTAGATCTGCCAGGGTCAGACTACAGCCCTGAACCTGGTCCTTCAAGGAGACTAATTATGTAAAAAGAAGCCTAGCCTTCAGGAGAAACCTGGGCTATTGACCCCACCCCCCAACTCTCTTCTTCTCTAGGTTCAGAATAATACTTCCAATTCTTAGTTTAAAGAGCCCTGTTGACTCAGCAGTTAGGTAATTCCCACGGTGTTAAAAGGTAATAAAAGGTAAACATGTACACTTTATGTTCATCAACCAGAGCATGTAATTCTTATTCGTGGTCAAAGTCTTCAGGGCAGTATTTATAGCCTAAACTAGCTAAGATAAGAAAAATTAAAACTACCTACTTGCCATGAGTCAGTAACCAAAAGCTCATGTTTGTTGCCTAGATATTTTAAAAGATTGTCAGGAGTGTACTTTCATTTTGAGATTTTTTTTTCCCTCTCCGTTTAACTGTGAAGTGACACCTTTTTTATTCCTGAACAGTTTAGTTAGCTAAGCAAAGGCATGGTGTTAACTCTCGGGTCCCTGCAGAAGCGAAGCTGCTGTAGGCCCTGGGCGGCAGTAGGTGGCGCTGTGGGTAGTGCTGGTGGCGGAGGCACAGTGTGCTGGACAAGATTTTGGAGGGGTCAATTTAGCAACCCACAAACTTGCCCTCTCCCCAAATGTACTCTCACCCCAAAGAGAACATGTAACAGTCTTTTTAGGAATAAACTTTCAAAAAGTTTGTTCTTTGCGTTTTCAACTTTTTAATACTATTTACTTGGCCAGATTTTTCTCTCTGAAAACCATAGTATTCCAGGTGTTAGACAAATACTGCTCGTGAAAATACCGTTTAGTCAACTGTGCTCTTACTCTCATTTCCCCACAACGGAGTAAGAGTAATCGTTCTGAGCCTAAGGGATCCCCACTAACCTGGACTTTGTCTTTTTTTTTCACTACTTCTAAGAGGGAGAAACAAATGATGAGAAGCCTGCTGGCATCATGACTAAATTAAATCATTTATTCTGATTTTTATCACTTTTCTGACTCCCCATATGATGCAATGAGGATTGATATTCAGGTCGAACCTCTGTAAAGCAATGACTCATCCAAGCAAAGTATATTCATTCTATTTAGCACAGCACTGAGGGTAGAAAGTAGATACACTCAGAACAAGGGTTTTCTGGATTACAATCAGTTATCTCTGTGGGCCAGCACTGGGACTTGCCTAGCCCTGGGCAGTTGACACAATATTCTCTTTACTCCTCTAACACAGAATGGTTGCTGCTGTCTCCTTTCTGTAGCTGAGGTGAAGCGACTTGGCTGAACCATGCAGCTAGTAAGTAGCAAAGCTGTGTCTTCACCAGGTGTGTGTGCTCCTCTGGCGCCCATGGCTCTCTCCACCTTGCCATGTGGAATAATCTATGGTTTGCGCATATAGGAAGCCTTCACTATATTCCTTCTGGGTTTGGTACCAACTAATCTCTTCTTCATAACTCAGTGACAAGCTTTGAAATTCCTGGGTAGCATTTGGTCTTAAAAGAGTCCAAAACAGGAGAAATGGAGCTGTTTAGATGGTAAAATTTCACAACACCGTGTTAAAGATTGCTTATTTTAGGAGAGTTGAGGAGAAGGATGGTGGGTTAAGTCCTTCGAACCATGTAAAGGCTCCGTGCAAATGGCTTAGATTATGAAGTGATAATGTTGGGTCTGTTTCTGGCCTTGCTGCTCAGGTGATCTGGCAAAAATCCTACCGCTCCTGTACCTCTGTGGCTTTTTTCCTTTGGGTGAAAGGACGTTTATCCATTGTGATCACTTACATACATCAGAGAGGATCATGATGATTAATGAAACATTGGCTCACAACTCCATTCTATGTATTTGTTGTTTTTTAAAGTGTTATACTTTATCCAGAGCCTAATTTATTATTTTTAAATGGTAAACTTTTTGCTGTTCAAAACATTATAGAAATACCCCCCAAAATATTTGAGAATTGTTCAGGAGAAAGTACAAACTATGCCTAAAATGTTTATTAAAGAAGCTAAAGGGAGCACTGATTCTGAACTTTGATAGGAGAAGATATGGGATAATTTGCATGGAAGTTTCGGAGAATAGTATTAAGAAATTTAGTAGTTGATTGTTCTTGGGTGTCATCAGCCAAACAACGAACAAAGATGACTGAGTTGTCAGTAAGGCTTCAACATTGTTGTGGAATACATTTTCATCCTGTTTTTAAACCTGACTTTTTATTCTGGTTGATCTTTTGTGATAAAAATTAATAAACTTAAATCATGCGTATTCCTATTTTGACACCTTTGGTTTTTTCCCTACTTGTGAGAAAGGACTGTGTGCGATTTTTTTTCATTTTTAACATTTTACAGTTTGAGTCTCATAAGAAGATTCATGTACACACAGTGTTGAAAGACACAAGCCTTGTTTTTTTTGGGTTGTTTTGTTTTTAGGAAACTGGAGTCGATGAAACAAATTCCTTCCTTTTTTTCAGTATGTTTGGTGATAAAAATAGTGGACGTGTGAATGATTCAACAATTTTAAACTGGTGTTAAACCTGGGGTTTTAAAATTGTAAACACTTAGGGGGAAGTTCAAAAGTGAATCCTAAGCGAAAGGAAGCAATATGTCATTTGGCCAACAGGTTTCCAGAGGAATTATAAGAATACTGTGCTGTGTTTTGTGTCTCAGAGCAAGATCAGTGGGTTTTGAAATTGTCCAGCTCCAGACAGAGCTTTTAAAAATATAATTCAGAGGCATATGGGAAATTTTTGAGTGGTTATGTTGTAATGCAAAGCATTTTTTCCACTCATAGCCCCATGAGAAGTTTGTTTTTAGGGGAAATCACAGATAAGCTTCAGAATAATCATTCTTGCCATCATTTTATGTGAAAGAATGTTTAGTAGTTTCTTCTATAATGATTATTATATTAAGTATATTTATAGAGGATTCATTATGTGCCAGGTACTAGGAATAAGCAGCATCCAGGAACGACAAGGCCTCTGCCTCATTGAGGATTTACTATGTAAAGTGGGAGGAAAAAATGATAATAAAATAAATAAACGACAAGCTAGTTTAAAGCAGCTGTAAGTGCAGTCAAACATGAGGGTGGCATTCCAATCTGGACTGTGTGGTTAGCAAGGGCCTCATGGAGAGTGTTTAAGATGAAACTTAAGAGAAAAAAAAGAGGCAGCCCCTACAACTTCCTTGGGCAGAGAGGACAGCATGTGTCAGGGCCCTGGGGCAGGTAGAACATTCCTTTGTGAGGAGCAGGAGACAGCAGCAGGGGACCCAGGTCAGCAGGGCCTTGGAGGCCATGGGAGGAGTGTCTGTTTATTTTGAATGTAATAGGAGCCACTGGTAGGTATGATGTAAGGAGGGCCAGGCTCTAATTTTCAGAACTGGCAGCTCACTCTGTCTGCTTTGTAGAGAATGGATTACTGGGAAGGAGTGGAAACAGGCAGCTGGTTAGGAAGCTGTTGTGGTGACCAGTGCCAGGTGGGCTACAAGGCAAGCAGAGGAGGTGGAGAGACCCTGATGTTTGCAGGATTCTGAATCCTGCAGGATTCCTAATCCCTCACAGCCTTGATCTTGAAGTGCATCATCATTATTATATATACCACTAAGAAAGAAATGTCAACTGATGGTCACTGGTTCCAGTTCAACACTAACAGGAGTCCCCAGTTTGGGGTGTGGTGAAGAAAGAAGCTTTACTCAGTAGGAACAGCTTAGTTGTGATAGAGCACAGCTGCAGGACAGCATGGCTATGCAACAGTTTGATCGTGTTACAGCTCATTAATGAGTCAGAGACATGAGTGCCTGTTCGGAATGGGTGGCAGACCACCTGCAGGTGGTTAAAAGCTTTGTTTCCCTCCGTTGCACCAGGGCAGGTAGGTGAAGGCGTGCTCACAGCCATGGGGATTCCAGGCCAGACACTTAGGTGTAGGCCAGCAAATAGGTAAGTCAGTTACTGAGAGAGTTTTCTAGTTGAGTTTGTCTCGGTGCAAAGATTGGCTCTGTGTGAAGCTGAGAAAGTTACTGAGGCTTATGGAACCTCGGTTTCCTGATCTATAAAATGGGGATGACCACAGTACCTACTTTATACAATTGTTATGAAGAGTAAGTAAGATGACACTTGCAGAATGCATTTCATGGATTTCCTATTTGCTCCCTCTGTCTCGTACATTCTCATCATACAGGTCACAGGGTGGGTGCTGCTTCTTCAGAGACTCCCCCTGACCACTGAAGCTAATGCAGCTGCTTCTTCAGCCACTCTCTCTTGCATTATCCTGTTTTAGTTTGTTCATAGCCGTCATTCCTCGCTGGAATCGTGTGATTTGTCTACACAAGGTTGGAAGTACATTTCTCCAGTTGAAAGGGACTCTGTGATGGAAACTGCTCTATCCTCAGTGCCTCGAACAGTGTCAGGCCACATCGCAGGGCTTAATTCATATTTACTAAATGGGGGGTGAGAGTGACACCGCTGATCATGAGGACCTTGAAGGCCCTGCAAAAACACGCAGGGATCTTCTCCCCGCTTTGTTTACTGTGCTCTCAGATGACACGCATCTGTCCGTTGGACAGGTTCTGAGCAGTTTTTGGTGTGGGAAGGTGATTGGAGGATAGGGAGAGTTTATATTTGGAAACATGGATTTCTTGGGGTAGTTGGACATACTTATTGTTTGGCCTGGCATTTCAGAGGGGGCCACTTGCTTCATCTTCAAGCTGAATGTCTCCCGAAGCTGACCCAATGCCTGAGATGCCAGCTTACAGGCACCTAGCTCCCATGAAGGCCACAAGAGTAGACATGTAGGGAGCTGAGCCCACTGTGAAAGCAGCCATGCTTGTGGGACTGCTCTCGCCACCACAGAAGCCGGCCCTGAAATTGGGGCTGTGGCCGGAAGCCTGATAGACCTGCCCACTCAGTACTCCGGACTTTGGGTTATGCATCTGGTTTCTAAGTTATGTTACTTACAATACCACATCTTGTATAATGACTTTTGTCGATGCATTGATTTTGATGCTATTTTTATTTTTCAAAAGGAAATCATTCCCATTTTAGAAATAAGAATATAGATTCTTCTCCAGCTTTTAGTATTTCGCTTTGCTTGCTCATTGACTATAGTCTTTGGGTGAAGGTTAGTGAGTGAAATGTAGACTTATTTTTCAAATCCTTATGTGATATTCCACAATCCCAAGTGCATGGGCACGTTTATTCACACACACGTGTAAACTGTTGGTCGTCTTCCTTTCCCCGGCTACCATTTCCACCCATGCGCAAAAAGAGACATTTGGAAACTGGGAGTTCAGCAGTGTTGAGAAATACCAGTGAATTCTGATAGCACATTTGTGTTTTGACTCCATAGTTCGAACAAGGTGAATTGGGAGGCTCAGTGTACACTTGACTATGAGTTGGGGATTTTTTAAATTCTTTTGATCTATCCCTGGCCTGTGCTCACTCGAACAATCATTCATTGGAATGTTGTGATTTTTAAGAATCAGATGCTTTTCTTCCCAATAAATTTTGTTCTTGTTTACTGACCATGAAGGAAGAAGAGGTCATGGTGCTGGTTTTGAATGTGACTAGCCATGGAACTTTTCATTGCCGCTGTGGGCGTTGTTCTGACCTGCAGTGTGAATCGGATAATGTCACTGTGAACTTTTTTAGAATGTTTTGGCCAGAGTGGTCACCATCTTGGAAGGGATAGACTGGCTATCCAGTAACTTAGTTCGCCAATTTAATGAAGATCATGTTTTTTCTAATTCTTGTTAGTGAATTTATGTTTATAGTTCTTTTAGGGGGAGAGAATATTACTGTCATATAAATGTATATTTTGTGGGGAGTTGAAATATTATTATAGATAGTGCCAGAAATTTATGGTTTATCTTCATCAGCAATTTTCAACCTTTTTCATCTCATAGCACACATAAACTAAGTTCTAAAATTCTATGGCACACCAAAGAATATATTTTTTCCTGATCTGATAAAAACAAAGGTATAATTTTGATTGATTTACAAAAAATAATAATATTAATTAGCTATCCCTTTTGTTCCAAAATGACTTTAAAAAATTAGCCACCTATACTTGTATATAAGGATTTCTGGTACCAAGAATTAACCAATCAAATGCAACCTTATTATGTGTGTGACCAATAAGATGCAACTCTGTTACCTGACCTATATATTTATGGTTCAAGACCAGGCATTCACATCAGACAGCTATCGTTGTGTTCTCTGTTGTCATTTTTTAATTTGGCAATCTAAGAAAAAAGAGGTCAGTGCCCCTGACTAAATAGTCAGGTATGATATGTTTTAAAAATCTAATGAACAAACTGAACTAACAAGCAAAATAGAGACAGACTCATACAGAGAGAGCCGGCTGACAGCTCTGGTGGGTGGTCAGGGGGTGGAGGGGTGGAGCATAAAAGAAAAAGGACTCATGGACATGGACCCCAGGGTGGTGATTGCCGGGGGGGGGGGTGTGGGTGGAAGTGGAAGAGGATATATATAAGGGGGATAAATGGTAATGGAAAAATACAATAAAATAAATTTTAAAAACAATAAAAATTCTTATGGCACACTGGTAAGCTATGGCACACCGGTTGAAAATCGCTGGCCTATACTGTTTGGAAATTATTTTAAGTGAATTTTCCTTAGAAGTGATGGGAGCCCCACATATATCGTATATAATTAGTTTGTGTGTGTGAATGTGGTAGATATGAATTTGTGTTTTAAGTGTGTATGAGCATATACGTGAGTTTGTATGTGCAAGTGTGTTTGAATGTATACTTGTGCTGTGAATGTGTGCATGTATGGGAGTTTGTGTACGTGTATGAGTGTGTTTCTGTACGCAAGTGTGTGCATGTTTGTTTGTGTGTGGGAGTGTGTGGGAGTGTGTATGTGTGGGAAGGCCCAGCGTTCAGTATGGGCTTCCCAGTGGCGGTGTTTCCCACTCAGAAGCGGCTCTGCCCTTGCTCAGTGCAGCCGGTTCCACCTCCTGGGGCCTGATTCGCTTATCTGATTTCTCCTACAGGTATTTTTCTTATGGAATTCACCAGCTCAGGACTAAACTGCTTTGGTTGTTAATTCCCCATTGCTATTGCACATGACTCTTCCAGAGGTAATTTCAGCGTGATCCATTCAGCTGCTGAAAAGCTCTGTCGTTCCCTGGACCTTTCCCAAAAGGCATTTAGGCACCGTGAGTTAGCGATAAAGAGACGACATCACAAGGCCTTTAATTCAGCATCCAAGACATTATTACATGTCTTTATTCATTTTGTGTCCGAAATACCTAAATGCCTTCATTTTAATTGGGATTTTTTATTTAACAAGATGGTATTTATTAATCACATATACCAGAGAAACAGAACCAATTGGATCTCAATCTTAACATCTCTCTCACTCACTCCCTTCTCCCCATTCCATCCTCCTCATTATCTCTATCTATCTCTATCTCTAGCTCAAAGGAGTTTATTATAAGGAATTGGCTTATGCAATTATGGAAGCTGAGAAGTCCCACAGCCGGTTATCTGCAAGCTGGGGACCCAGGAGAACCACGGTGTAAGTTCCAGTCTGAGGGCAGGAAAAGACCGATCAGGCAGAGATTGAATTCCTTCCTCGTCCACCGTTTTGTTACATGCAGGCCCTCAGCAGCCGGGATGAGACACACGTTAGGGAGGGCGGTCTGCTTTCACTTAGCCTGCTGATTCAGGTGTGAATCTCATCCAGAAACATCCTCACAGTACAGCCAGAATAACGTTTAACCAAATACCTGCACACCCCTATGGCCCAGTCAAATTTGTGCATAAAATTAACCACCACACACTTGTACAATAGTATAATCAAAGTGTTTCAGGAATTAGGTAAGCTAATTTTTTGAAATGTTTTGAAAACATTTTGTAAAAGTACTGTTTTCCAAGCCTGTTTAAATGATGTTCCTAGAACGGTGCCACCAGGTGCCCATCTCTGTAAGTCCTGCCCTTCCACGGAGGCTTCCTCAGAACTGCTGGCAACTTTACACCTTTACCTTCCTGCTCAACACTGCCTTCACTGAGTCAACTGACTGCTGTACTTTCTGATGTGTGCTTGGTTTGTGACTGTCTCTTTAGTGAGATGGTGTGCTCATCAGGGCTGGAGACAGTGTCTCTGTTCCTCTACAGAATACTCTCTGTGCCGTGGAAACAGTGTAGTCCCCTCCCTTCTCTGTGCGGTCTTTGCACAGTGCACGTGGAGATGGTGTTCTTGGCCATGACCGTGATGGGCTAAGTCTCCACTTTATGATGTCTCTCCAATATAATTTATGTTCAAATTTAAAGCGACAGTAGTTACTTCGTATACTTATGTCTGATGTACAGTTTTTACTCTTACTCGGTCATCAGATTTCGACCAGGTAGGGAATGCTTTGAATCTTAAAAACATACATTTTCTGGTTTCAACATCAGACTTGATGGTAGATACCACTTATTGCCCATGATAGTGAATATAGGAAAAAATTGAGTGCTATATAATTTTTGAAAAACACTTAGATTCTTCACGCCTCTGATTTTTCCTTCATTGGCACATGCAATCAATCACAATACTAGTGATGACGATTTTATTGAGTCACACTCTTACATGGCACTTCCTGTGTTGCTGACACTGTTCTCAGCACTTTACTGATATTCTTTGTGCTTGCCTGATGGTGCTCTCATCTTCTAGCAGAAATCGTTGACATAGATTTGTTTATACACGATTTTATCATTGTTTTCTGAGACACTTGACTTCAAGAGGTCAAGAACTAATCAGTTGCATATACTTAAAATCACTAATTTCTCCAAGAGTCACATTTATATTTACTTGTTTAGAATTCTCTGGCCTTTCCTAAGTCCCCTCTTTTGTTTCTCTTTTGGTGGGGAGTTGCTCTGAGACTAGGATCATCCATCGGTAGCAGCTTGCTACGTACGAGGCCCTGGTGACCATGGCAGTGGCCAGTAGCTTCTGACCAGAAGATGTGGCCTTGGAATATTCCGATAGGCGGACTTGTGGGTCTTACTAAACCCCAGTGGAGAGTTTTCTCTAAAATCCCAACTTAAGATGAAGCTGGCCGGGGCAGAGAGTACGCAGAGCTAAAACTTCTTGCCTAACCTGTTGCACCGTTAGGATGCTTAATTGAACTGTTCTCCAAAACCAGTGCTCGGATTTTGGTCAGCTGATACAGTGAATAGTGGTGACCCTAGTCACTGGCAATGCTTTTATTTCCTAGTCAATACATGCTCTAGTACCTGCTGTGTGCCAGGGACCATGCTGCCACCTGGCTGGGGAGAAGTTGAGTCTTCATTCATGCTGAAACTCTGGGCCTCTAAGACCCATAGGACACCTGTCTTAGAACTTCACCTTTATCTTCAGCCATCTCTTTAGTTAGAGCTTCACTTCCCTAGTGCTAACCCCAAGTTCCTGCCTGCTGTAAGAGAATTGAAATGCCCTCCATGGTGCTTCTGACCTTGCCCATCTTCAGGAATGTGCTGCTGCCCCAGTTGAAGTTGTTAAGAGTGTCCTGTGAATTGGTGTCACGTGCATCACCTGTTGCCTACGTGACTTGGGGGATGTAGCATCAGTGGAGCAAAGATTCATCTTTTTCTTATGGGGTGGAAATAAGGCTTATCCTTTTTTACTGTCACTTTTTTTCGGCCCTTCTATCCCCCCTTTAAACAATAAGTAATACAAGAGGAATATTATGTCAGAAGGTATTTTTTCCTTGCCTTTTGGCATGTCAGGTAGTGGAACTAGAAGAAACTTCCTTCTACCAAAAAAAGGTAAATTCCTCAAACCTAAAATAGCAAACATAGTAACAACTTTAGTCTGTGCTCATAGATTTTTAATAGATTGATTGATGCCTGTGGTCTAATGAAGTGACAGTGTAGGAATCAGGAAAATTTGCACTGGGAAGGGGGAGGGTGAATTCTTCTCCCTGCCTCTGAGCTGAGGCTGACACCAGACATGCTCCCTGTGAGCTGGAGAGGCCTCCTGACTGACAGCCAAAGACGGGCAAATATTCATCAGCCAGTGCTCTTACCAGTGGGTGCTCAGCAGCTCACCTGCACCACACAGTGTTACAGTAATTAGGCCCCTAATTCCCTTTGGTATCCCCACATCCTGGGTTTCCCCCACTGTCTGGCCCTGAAATGTCTCTCCTGCCTGGCCTTGCTTTGTATTCCCGCTGCACCTTCCACCTTAGTGCAGGATTTTGTCATCTTTTCCTTTCTGTCTGATCTCCCTGCCTCAGCCTTCTTCCCTTTCCTGTCTCTACTGTACTGCCTCCAGAATTAGCTGATATCATCCCGTCACATTGCTCAGCTGCTCCAAGCCCTGGCCATGTGTCCAGTACAAAGTCTCGTTAGCATGCTTTTCCGTGTCTTCCCTTACTTGGCCTCCATGCCCCTCCGACCCCTTTCCTCAGTGTATCCCTGCCTTTGCACGTGCTGCTTCCTCTGCCGGAAGTGCTCATTAATCTCTTCTCTGCTTCATGCAATCTTGGTTATTCTAAAAGGCCTCTATTATGTCTCCTCCCTAATTATTTTCCTCCTATGGTCTGAATAAAAAGAACAGGAGAAGCAATCACATCTTTCATGATGCTCGAGTAACTTAAATGCAAAGTCATAAAAGTATATCTCTGCCTTATAATTTCTGTAAGACTTGATAGAGGGGAGTAAATCATGTTCACAGCAGCAGCTTCAGTCTGAAACCACTCTGCTGCTCTGAGAGTAGTTTGTACCTTGAGAATTGAGGCGAATGATCTCTCAGGTGCTGAAGGAATTTGCAGATGGAATCAAGGTACCATGATGGACAATATCCTGAAAGACTGTGTCAAAGACAAGAGGTGTCAGGATTAGGATAAATGCCCTGATTTTGCAGAGGGCACCAAAAGACCCTAGGCCTGTGCTGTCCAGTGTGGCAGCGTTGGTCAGACGTGGTTACTGAGCGCTGCGTTTGCAGCTGACCTGCATCGAGATGTCCTGTAAGTAAATATGCACCTGACCTTGAAGATTTAGCTTTAAAAAAGTATATAAAGTAACTCATTAATAATTTATTGTTACATGTTGAAATAATATTTTGGATTTGGGGGGCTAAATAAAATATATTATCAAAATTAATTTTACCAAATTCTTTTTAATTTTAATACAGCTCCAAGTACATTTAAAATAATGTATATGGTTCCTGGTTTTGAGTTGCATTATATTTCTTGGGGAAGATGTTTAGACTCTCTACAATTCATTGATATTACTCCACATCCTTGGCAGCATTCTAAATCATAGGAGTAAGCAGATGGTTGTGTACTTGTAGAAAAGGAAGAAGTAGTAACTAAAAGCAAGAATAGTTTCAGTAAGAACAAATTATGCATAGCTTCATTTTTTGTGTGAAGTTACTAGGCTGGAAGATCAGAACAGTCCTACAGATGTCTGTGCGGATTTCCATAATACCTTTGGAACACCCCTCTGATAAAGTTGATGGACCATTTAGAGAACACAGGGTTGTGGTTGATAACATAGCTGTGTCTGTAACAGGTTGAACTCCGTTCTCAGAATATCTTGCATCGATTGCTGTGTCAGAAACAGGCTGAGGGATGCCTTGGCTTCTTACAGACATAGGGCTTGTTTCATGTCAGTGAAGCCAAATCATTGTGATAAGGTCAAGTTTGTTCAAGTTCTAGTGGTCTAAAAGAAGGTTGTGCCACACTACCATGCTCTGCTGAGTGGTCTGGAGACGTTCATTGAGCACATTTATTGAGTGCATATGTGCCAGGCACTGTGCTAGTTACTGAGAATAGAAAGTAATAGTTCTATTAATATATTATCCCTGACCTTAAAATTTTGTCTGGTTGGAAAGAACATGACTTGAATAAAACCGAAGACCTTGTGGTGGCACGCCGATAGGGGAACGCATGAGGAAGGTGCTAGGCGACATGGGGGATATCGCCCCACCTCTGCTGGTTTGCTCAAAAGATCTGTCTAGGTCCTGATGTAGGATTACATTGGGCTTAGAATTAATTGGTCTAAAACTAAAATCATTATCTTTACTGGTTCGTATCCAACAACTTAACATACAGCAAAGTGATTTGTGGGATTTAGAAAATCCTGAAATCTCAGTTTTATTTTTTCCCCCAGCTTTATTGAGGTATAGTCAACAAATAAAAATTATACCTATTCAAGGTATATGATGTGATTGTGGTACGCATATACAATTGTGAAATGACAACCACAGTCAAGCTAATGAGCACATCTATCACCTCACATAGTTACTTTATGCATGTATGTATGTATGTATGTATGTATATATTGTGAGAACACGTAAGATGTACTCTCAGCAAATTTTCTGTAGACAATAAGGTATTATTAACTATAGTGTCCATGCCGAGCATTAGATCTCCAGAACTTACTCAATTTATAACTAAAAGTTTGCACCCTTAGACCGATATCTCTCCATTTCTGCCACCTCCTAGCTCATGGCAACCACCATTCTACTCTCTGCTTATGTGAACTTGACTTTCTTAGATTCCACATATAAATATGTGAGATTTTTTGTAGCTCTAGTAGAAAGCTTGGTAATATCTTGAATTGCTTTCAGAAATGTCCAGGACAAAATCATCCTGACTGTCCTTTTGGAGGTTTCCCAGATTTGTGTAATAGAGTGGCCTTCACACTGTTACCTAAATCCGCCTGGCTTTGCCCACTAGGTGACTGTTTGCCGCATCCATCCAGAAGCAGGTAATCGTGTATTATGATCAGGCTTTTTGAACTTGAGTTGAAAGTTATGGACTGAGCTCTTAACAATCTAAGAAGCTTGTTGTTTTTTTTCAAGGGTTTATGTCCCCATCGACTGCTTTGGTTCCCTCAACTTGGGTCTTCCAAGTATGTAGTGAGTGGCTGTAGGCAACACCCAGGGGTATGGGGGGGCATCGGAGACCCTTCCAGAACCTCTCCCCTCCCTGACCGAGCCCCTGGTCAGCCATCCTGAGCTCCACTTTGGTTGAAGGATATTCCAGAGGTGGCCCCATGACATCTCTTCCTGTGTTTTGGTGGAGATGCAACTCTTGCATTGTTATTTCCTGGTGTGATCTACACTTCACACATTTTAAAAAGTTGGCCAGAAACATGCAGGGCAGATAATTTGATTATTTGAAAAATAAACAATACATTGTAGGTAAAATTGAAGCCTAACTATTGTAACTTAGTAGGAAATTATGGCTAGTTTCTTCTGTATCCTAACCTCTCTTTTTATGCTTAAATTTTCTCTACATCTAGAAATTTTATTTTCTGTTTTCCTCTGATTTTATTTTGGTTTTTTTTGTAGGTGTCTCACATCTGTTTGTGAAAGAAGGAGGAATGTAAACTTAAACTAGAGGCTTTTTAATGTCATTTTCAGTCTGTAAGCTGGTTCTTTAAACTCTTTAGTCTGAGTAGGTAGGAGTTACATATTTGACCTTGTTGAAATTTTCATGTTAAATATTAAATCAACAGTGAGCAACTTTTTAATTTTATTTACGTATTTTATGTGGATGAGAAAATATTTAGAAGTCATTTTTCCATTAAAAGTTGCAAGTTTAATGAGTCCTATGGAAAAAAAAATAAACAATTTATTTCTTGTGTAGAAAATCTCAGAGGGGGGTTTGGTTGTGTCTCTGGGTCACGACCAGGGCACTCTGGGTGTTTGGTTGGTCGCAGTGTGTGTGGGACAGGGTCCTTTTGGGTTCCCATGACTGTGTGAGACTCCTGGAGGTCATGTGGGACTATTCCATGTCTTTCTCAGAAAAACCCTGCAGGGTTGATATTACTATGGTTCTGCTTTACTAATGAGGACGTTGGTGCCAACACATAAGGTGGGATCTTCAAGTCATTTGGGGAGTGGAAGGTCACACACTTGTTGAACTCAGGCTGTGTGCAGCTTTGGCTATGCTCTGAATGGATCCCACTGCCCTGCCCAGCCCAGGCTTCCCTGTCCTGAGGTCGTGGCAGAGTGGTGTGGCATTCCCACTTTTGCATCCCTGGCTGGTGCCCTCGTGCCTGGGCTGTTCCCAGAAGCCCCGGATTTCACTCTACGCAGGCCTGGGAGTGGTTGTTGATAATCCCAGGATAGGTTTTCCTGGAAAGTCTCCCCTCCTGAAGGCTGTGTCTGGAATTAGATAGTGTGCTCTCTCTGTAACTTGCGCTAGCTGGGTATTACCAACAAAGATTTCTCAGTACTGCAAGAGAAGGCAAATACCTAGTGTTATAGAATATTTATCTAAATGCATCAAAGATGGAATATAACAGCAAGAAGTGCTAAGGTCAGCATAAAAGTATGAAGGGCGAGGGTGTGGGACATGCCCAGTGGCAGGCCTCAGATCCACTCTAGAAGCACATGGAAAGTGGGGAGGGTGGTGCTGTCCTGTCCGAGGTAGCTGCCTCCCCCTGGCACACACCTTGGACTCAGGAAATAGAAGTTGACCATATTGGAAAGGCCTTTGTGGGGGGTGCTCTGCAGATTGCTGAGCAAAGACCCATGAGGGAAAGCAGGTTTCAACTTGATGAAGGTCAGAGGTGACCCAGACCAGGATGGACTCTACTGTGGGGGTGGGGAGGGGGCTCCGGGGGGACCAGACAGTTGACTTTCTGTCCTGTGTGCTGAACCCAGCCCATAACTACTTTTGCTGTTGCCATGTCGATCACCACCTTTTTCCTTGTTTGGGGGTTTGTTTCATCATGCCTTAGAAGCTCTGAGTCTGCCCCACAGTGGACTTAATGGAGCCTACTCAGGGCACCCTCTCTGGCACCGTGTTGGAAAATAAGGTCACTCCTTTTTAACATGGAAATAAACAGATAAATGCTCGTAAGCGCAGTGGGGGAGGAGTGAAGTAGCTGGCCTTCAGTTTTGAAACGTTTGTTTCTGTGCCGGGAATGTGACGGGAACATGGGCTTCCTAGGAACGGGATTGTTTGGACATTAAGATCCTATGCGTGCAGAGCTATGCTTCTGCCTTCCGTTCTGTCTGGCTTGGCATAAGCCCAAGCAAAACGGGCACTATCGGGGCTAATGTGCAGGGATAGTCATCAGTTCCTCCTGAAAGGCCCTTCAGGATCACCACTTCATGGGCACAGCCAACCCAGTGAAAACACCTGAGATTCTGGAGCTTTCTGGGCCACCCTCCCTTGAATGGGAATTGTGGAACTGCTGGGAGTATCCAGAGGTCCCAGTGATGCACAGGTGCCTTCAGGAGCCCCTCACCTGAGCACACTGGGGTCACCTGGAGGGCTCTTAACACACCCATGGCCCGTCGGCGGGGGGGCCTGAGGGTTTGCAGTTGAACTTGCTCCCTGGTGAGGTTAAACTGCTCATCTGGGTGAAGCCCTCACTTTAGAGGCGCATGGTACTAAATTTGAGAGTTTCCAGACACAGTAAACTTGGCAGGATTCTGGGTGGGAGGGAGGGTGGATGTCTGGTAGGGAAAATGCTGCAAAGCCAGAGAGGGTTATAAAGTTTCTCCCGGAGAAGAAGACCTGTGGTGTCACAGACTTTAACTTTTTCATCATGGATAATAAGCGAAGTCCACAATTTTTAATATAACACTTATGCTTAATAAGCCACGTGTATGCATATTTTCCCCTAACCATTTTGTATGTCTTTAGTCTGTGTGGATTTTCATATGTAAAATATTAGTTCAGTTCTGATTTTTTGAGGTACCACTTAATTAAACATTTTAGCCACGTGGAAGCAAAACTATATGATCTTTATATTTTATTTTAAAATAAAATACTTTAATGGAATCTGTTTGGGAGCATATTCATAGCTTTAATAAAAAATTAAGTGTATTTGATTATATCTTTGTTAAATCAATAATTTGGGCCATGAAAATGTACTTATTTTCTTTGATTTAAAATAATGTTTTTGCATGGATGAAACTGGAGAGCATTATGCTAAGTGAAATAAGCCAGGCGGTGAGGGACAAATACCATATGATCTCACCTTTAACTGGAACATAATCAACAAAAGAAAAAAGCAAACAAAATACAACCAGAGACATTGAGGGGGGGAACAGTCTAGCAGTGGCCAGGGGGGAGTGGGGTGGGGACAGTGGGAAGAGGGGATTGCAGGAACTATTATAAAGGACACATGGAAAAAATCGGGGGGGATGGTGGGGGTGGGGGAGGGAGGTGGGTTCAGCTGGGGGGGGAGGGAAGGGGAGAAAAGGCATACAACTGTAATTGAATAACAATAAAAATTAAAAAATATATGCAAAAATATAAAAAAATAAATAAATGAATAAAATAATGTTTTTACAAAATAATATTCTTTTCTTGAGAATTTTATTTTTTTAAATCGTATGAGTTGATGTTCTTTTTAATTTTCAGATAGCTTCACTATTTTTTGTTAGACTACATACAATTTACATTCTTGGAATACTTTGATTTCAACAAAAATTAATATAGACTTTATTAATTGATTAAATTTGGAGCAATATGCTGGATATAATTTCTAAATTTGGTCTTAGGTTCTTAAGTAAAAATGACCTCTGGTGAGCACACAGTGGAACATACGATTGATGGATTATAGGATCGTACACCTGTAACTTATGAAGTGTTATTACCCACTGTTACCCCAATAAATTTAATTTTTTAAAAAATGCCCTTGATGAACTAAAATATGTTTTTTAAAAGTTACAAGTATATAAAGTGAAACTTAGTGAAATGTGTATTCTATAATTAAGTCCTATTTGGAAACAAATTTAACTAATGGAATATTAAACTATTTCTTATTACATCATTTAATTTATTCTGTTTTTATGGTTTAATTATACAGTTGACCCATTTACTCTGAATACCTCACGACATAGAAACTAGGGTGTCTTTCAAATGCTTTTTAAATATGAGAAACCCGATGTCTCTTTGGCGTGGCCAGAGGGAACAAGAACATGTATTCTCTATGCCTCTTTGATGATTTTTTAAATCTTCAGAATAAGTACTTTTAGATAAATGATTATACTGGGCGGAAGGAAAGATAGGAGCTCAAGTAAAATCTGTCTTATCTCTTGTTGCCTAGCAAACAACCCTCCCACTTAGTGGCTCAAACAATAAAGCTTTCCCATTGTTCACGTTTCTGTGAGAATCCCGGGTGTCTCAGGAGCCACAGTCTCAGTGTGGCTGGGGCTGCAATTCCCTGGAGGCTGGATGGGGCCTGGGGGTGCGGCATCGGATGGAGGTGTAGCCAGGTGGCAGGTGAGTTGATGTTGGCTGTGGGTGGGTGGGAGGAGCTCAGTTCATCCTGCCTGGGCCCTTCCCTGGTGCTTTTTGAGCCGTTTGGTTATAGGTTGAATTCTTGAAGCTTCCTGAAGGATGATCTTTCATAATGTCTGAGACTTTACCCAACTCCACATGTCCAGCAACTTCGAATACCATCACATTGGGGGTTAGGGTTTCCACATATTAGAATAATTTGAGGAGGGAACTCAAACATTCAGTCCATTGCAATAGCATTATTACTACTAATGGTTGAAAAGCATTTGCTTATTTACTCTGTTTCAGGTTCTAAGCCAATAGTGTTAAACCCTGAGTAGAACTGAGATTCAAATTTGGGATAACATATTTGACTGCAAAATATATATCTATAGCCACTAAGCTACAAATACTACCTTGTTTAACCAAGTTTTGATGATTAATCAATTTATTTTTATGTGATAGACCAGCAAGCAGTATTTTATCCAATATCTACTTTTTTGTGCACATCAATTTGAGATGGACATAAAAGACTTCAAAGACTGTGTTTTTAAATATACAGTTTAGTTGGGGATGTATGGCTCACATAAAACAGCCAAGCAGTCAAAAATGGTGGCAAAAGATTACATAATACATGCTGTATTTTATGGAGTAAGTTGTAATTTTTATAATGCAAGTCAGTATCACCATGAAGATAGCAAAATTGCCTTCAATGTAATGGGGCCATGAATTTGATGTTTACTCATAGTGTAAATCATTCCTGGCCAGTCATTTATATTGATATTAATTTCTTCAAAGCCCTAAAGATAGCAGAGAGCAGACATTAATGAAAAGTTCTGTTCTTAGTGAAACCTTACCCTCTCTTATCTTACAGACGTGCCGGGTGGCCTGGCTCACAGACTCCACTTGCTTACTTGTTGGGGGCCGGCATTGAAGGGTTCAGGCGCCCTAGCAGAAAGGAGACTAGAGCAGGGCTCTGTGGTGCTGCTGATGCTCGTCCTTCGGATCCTGCTTTCATACACACAGTGGTTTATGTGTAGCCTGTCTATTCAGCAGGGCCTCACCGG
This sequence comes from Desmodus rotundus, assembly GCF_022682495.2. Taxonomy (NCBI): domain Eukaryota; kingdom Metazoa; phylum Chordata; class Mammalia; order Chiroptera; family Phyllostomidae; genus Desmodus; species Desmodus rotundus. Next base: position 44,493,492 of record NC_071394.1, on the reverse strand, counting down.
GAAGACGCCCCTGGCTCTACATCTCATTTGAAGGCTAAGGTTTTCCTGTGACTTGAGAAGTAAGAAGTGCCCAGTAGACACATGCTACAATGTGGATGGGCCCCAAGGACATTCTGGGGAGTGAAATGAGCCTGTCACAAAAGGACAAACGATGTGTAATCCCATTTAAATGACGTGCTCAGAGTAGTCAAATTCATAGAGACGGGAAGTAGAATGGAGGTTGCTAGGGGCTGAGAGGAGAGGGGAACAGGGAGTTAATGTGTAATGGGTCCAGAATTTCAGCTTTGCAAGATGAAAAGAGTTCCGATGTGGCTGGTGGTGAAGGTTGGACAACAGTGTCAAAGTACTTAGTGCCTCTGAACTGTTATGTACACTTAAAAATGGCTAAATGGTAAATTTTATGTTATATGTATTTTACCACAGTAAAAAATGCAATAATATAAAACAGGATATCTTAATAAAATCTGCATTTGACTGTTAAAAAAGGTGCCCAGTAGATTGTATTACATTGTATTTATTTATTTTTATTTTTACAAAAGTTTATTCTTAAATATACGGCAGGCTCCAAGACAACACTTCATTCTAGCTAGAGGTGGCAAGAGATGTTATGATGGGGAATCCAGATGTTAAAACAGGAATGGAATGACGGATCACTATTGCCCCAGACATGAGAACAGCTCACTTTTTGCCAGATTTCTTCCTTCCACCAGTGGCCAGGGGGCCTGTTAGCTCCTCAAGTTTCTTCTGCTCCTCTTTTTGCTTCTGCTGGAATGCCTTATCTCTTCCATCTCCTCGGTCTGTTTCTTGGGCTGCTTCAGGGGCTTCTTCCTGCCACCTTTGCAGCCAGATATGGCGCCTGCCATATTACATTTCATTAACATTATGCCTAGTTTTTGTAGGAAGCAGAAAATATCAGTGTTGATGCTGGCATTGTTCTACACTTGCTTATGAACAAAATGACTAGCTTTCTTAACAAAAAGATCAAAGTAGAGATTCTTTGGCCTGAAATCATTGCCACCTGTTCTGGAAAGCCCATGAAGGGGACTCCAGTGAAATTATACCCCTCAGCTGAGGCCAGGACAAGCCCAAGCCTCAGCGTTGTTAAACAGAGATTCATCTCTTGAAGACCGAAAACACAGTGTTAGAAAGCGGTGCCCTGTGGGCTTGATGAGCATAAGGAGTGTGAGTATCTTCACACTGCTTGAGTGACACAAAGAGTCCTGTAGTCCAACCTTGTCTATATGGTGGAGGCTAGTTTTTAAGGCAAAAATGGAGACTTTAGTTTCATTAATACTCTTTCTTATTTGGTATTTGGAGATGCCTGGAAGGAAGGAAAGTGGCCAGTTTATAATCGTAGCAGAAGACAGAATTTTGTTGACATAATTTCTTGGCATGATATTCTAGGGTTATTTAAATGACTATATTACAGTTTCAGTTTTTACTTTTTGAGGAACATAGTGCCTGACTTAATAGACAGTCATTTAAAATTTATAATTTATACACGTTCCTGACAATGCTTCCCCATTTCCCCCATTATCCTCCCCACCTCCCCTCTGGTTACTGTCAGTTTGTTCTTGATGTAAATATCTCTGGTTGTACTTTACTTGCTTGTTCATTTTATTGATTAGGTTCCACTTATAGGTGAGATCATATGGTATTTGTCTTCCACTGCCTGGCTTATTTTACTTAGCATAATGGACAAAGCCAAAGGGGGTTAGGATCAAAGGTGGGAAGTGGGAATGGCTGGGGTGGGAGGGAGTGATGGGGTTAAAATGGAGACTGTACTTCAACAACAAGTTAAAAAATGTGAAAATAAACAAATAAATAAATAAGAATAATTATAAATTTAAAAAATTAAAATTAAAAGTAGAATTATCATATGACCCAGCAACTGTACTTCTGGGTCTATACCTGAAAGATTTGGAAATCAGGGTCTTGAAGAGATACCTGTACACCCATGTTTGTGGCAGCATTTCTCACAACAGCTAAAATGTGAAAGTAACACAAGGGTCCCTCAATGGATGTATGAATCAGCAACATGCAGTGTATACATACAATGTAGTGTTAGCCTAAAATTTTCATACACACTGCAACATGGATGGACCTTGAGGACATTATGTTAAGTAAAACAAGCCAACCACAAAAAGACATATATTGTGTGATTCCACTTACAAGAAATACCTAGAGTAGTCAAATTCATAGAGACAGAGAGTCGAGTGGTGGTTGGGAGAGGTTGAGGGTGGGAATGGGGAGTTAGTGTTTAGTGCAGAATTTCAGTTCTACAAGGTAAGAGTTATGGGGATGGGTGTTGGCAATCACACTATTAAATATTTAATACCATGACGTGTATACTTCAAAACAGTTAAGATGGTCAATTTTATGTGTATTTTACTACTATGAAAATTTTGGAAAAAAATAATTTAAAGGTTGGCCTCCAGATAAGAGACAAACTTTCTGCGTTAGGTTGTAGTGAGTTCCTAACTCCTGTGTTTGTTGAAAGAAGGTTTTTTTCACAATGTAAGTTAATAAGGGATTTTGCACATACGAATTTGAGTAACAACAAAATACATATTTTTTACAATAGTTTCTTCTTGACAAAGAAGTACAGTGACTTTGGAAGAACATGCTGACCAAAGAGGAAATAACTCTTAATATACTTTGGATTTAGGAAATCTCTGGAATTATATCAGAAGGCAATTTTTTATACCAATAATGAAATATCAGGAACAGAAATCAGGAAAAAAATTCCATTTGATATAGCAACAAGAAAAATAAAGTACCTAGGAGTAAACCTAACCAAGGAGGTAAAAATCAGAAAACTACACAGAAAACTCAGAAAACTACACAACAGTGAAGAAAGAAACTAAGGAAGACACAGATAAGTGGAAGCTGATACCATGTTTATGGATTGTAAAAATTAACATCATCAAAATGTCCATACAACCCAAAGCAATTTATAGATTCAACACAATCCCTGTTAAAATACCAATGACATATTTCACAGATATAGAACAAACCTTTCAAAAATTTATATAGGACCATAAATGACCCTGAATAGCTGCAGCAATTTTGAGAAAGAAGAACAAAGTAGGAAGGATCACAATACCTGATATGAAACTATATTACAAGGCCATTGTAATCCAAACAGTCTGTATAGGCGTAAAGAATGGATACATAGACCAATGGAACAGAATAGAGAGCCCAGAAATAAACCCAAGTCTCTATGGTCAATTAATATTCAACAAAGGGAGCAGCAGCATAAAATGGAGTAAAAATAGCCTCTTCAACAGATAGTATTGGGAGATTGGACAGCTACATGCAAAAAAAAAATGAAACTCGACCACCAACTTACACCATACACAAAAATAAACTCAAGGTCAAACATTTTTAATGAAGGAGATTCCTTCCTCTATTCTTTCTAACCAAAGTACCATATTAGTCCTACAGAATATATCAAAATCATTCTCCTTTATATGTTCTTCCTGCTGGAATTTAGGCTGGGAACCACTATAAACTCTGTTTGCTTTTTCATTTTATTGATCTTTTATAAGTGACAATTATGTTCAGCTACTGACTCACAAGTATTAAAACCCTAGAAAATGACATTAATAATTGGATCATGACTAATAACGTGCTAGGTTTAAAAACATGTATTTGTAGAGTGTGAACAATGAACACATGCAACATGTTTTTCAATATATTATTTTGGAACCAGGCACATTTACCTTTAAAAGAACTTTGAAACACTGACACGATAGTAAACAGTTTACAGCTTTTTCCATTATGACCCTTTTCAGAAACTTCTGTCTTGGACATAACATCTCTGTGACTATATGTAGGTTTGCGAAGTGTCACTGTTTATGGAGAATCAATGAACAAAACTGATGGGATGCACCCGAGTGAATTTAATTGTACACCAATGGTACACATCTGAGTGAAACTTTGCAGTGCACTTTTCTCTTTTATTGTAAAGCCTGGAGATATGCAAGGATCTTAGTCAACTCAGCCCCAATAAATTATTTATTAGAATACATGAAAGGCCTCTGTAAGGTTGTCCTCCCCGCATGTGAGGAGCATCATGGGGGGTGGTTGTGATCTTTTGGCTTTGAACCTCAAGAGGATGTCTCTGGTTGTGTAATCTTGTCTTTTTGGAAAGGAAAGATAATTTTCTGGAAAATTTTGAATCAGTGATTTATACCCAAGTGACTTTTCTATACCTTGCATTTTTACTCATTTTTGTTGAAACACTTGATTCCAAAGTAGGTGTTATTTCCATTCACCGATGAAAAAGTGGGTAGGAAGAGGTTACTGAGGATCAGCCACCATGGAGTATTTGCCCTGCACTGAGTCCTTTGCTGCCTTCTTTCTAGTAAGTTGGCATTTGATCTTCAGAATGACCCTCTGGAGTAGAGGCTCTAATTACCTCCATTTTACAGACCAGGAGACCTGGGCTTTGAAAGGTTAAGTTACTCCAGGTCCCATAGTGAAGGCATGGAAGCAGGGTTTGAATCCAGCAGACTTCAGAATGCCTAAGAGTACCCATGAGGAAATCATTTTGTTCTCAATATTGTATCCCAACGCCAGCCTGCCTGGATTCTTCAGAGAGTTGCTCACCTGTTTTCTGTAGCCTGGAAATAACAGCTTTTGCCTGGGCTTACTCCATCCCACCTACATAACCCAAGTCGATACATGGCTGATGGGTTTATGATCAGACAGGACATAAAGAACTAGACTCTCTTGGATCCCTGATTTGTTGAGAAAGCTCCATGAAGCGTCACCTCCTGGGCTAAGTCCTAGGGATTAAGATAACCAGACACGGGTTAATGGTTTATCTGGGAGACAGAGCCAAAACTGGTCTTTATGTCTGGGCTGATGTGTTCATGGAGATAAGTGAGGCACCCCAGCATGAAGGGAGGAAATGATGAAAGTGTGAAGGAGTCAAGAGAATGCATCTAAAAGTAGGGATTGTCGGAGCTATGCTACAGATGAGGGGGCTGAAGCCTCCAGACACACATCAGGAGGTGTGGGGTATTTCAGACTGGACGTCGTGTGCACGGCATGAAGGCAAGAAAAACAAGGCCCCATGAGCACGTTCTGCAATCATTCAGAATTGCTGCACACAGCGTGTGGGGAGAATGGTAGAAGAGCTATTGACTCGGAACCAGCCAGAGCAGCATTTGATCCCGTAGTGGGTGGAGAGCCACCAAAGGAGTGTGAAGGTTGTAGGCGTGGGGCAGGGGGTGGTAGGAGGGCATAGTTGTCCCTAGGTAAGACATCAATTTTGCGGCCCTGTGGAAGGACGGTTGAAAATCTGGGCCTTAGGAGACAGATTGTGAGGTGGCGATAATGATTCAGGTAGTACACTAGGATGAAATATTAGGAATAGAGCATGGCTGAATTCCTGGTTCAATAAACTTTCTGACACCAGGTCCCCCTGCCTCATGAGGCAGTCTGTTCAAATGTGCTGTTGTTCGGTGCTGGAATGCTCCTATCACGAGCCGCATTTGCCTCCCTGGAACAGTGCCACTCAGAATGGTGTCTTTTCCGATGATACCAGCCCCGCTCCCAGGTGCTTCCCTAGTTAATTTAAATATTTCCAGGTTCCCTTTTTACCTGCTCATGCCTCAGTTTGTCAGGTTCTGAGAATACTTAACACTCTTATCATCCTGGACAGTATAGTAGGTACAGGGTGATTCCCAACTCATGCACCATCTTTGGGATTTAGCCATGGAAGGCATGGCTGCACTACAGAGGATTTGGGTACCTGAGCCAGGCTTTAGAAAGGAGTTTAAAATGAGTACCTCCATAGCACTCTCGAACATGACCTATACCCCTACACGGGTTAACCAGTTGGAACAGAGTAGTACTTGTGTGTATTTGTGTTAAATTTGATCCTTCTCTTGGTTCAGCCTGTAATTTCACTGATGTTTATGCCATAGCTTAGGGCTGACTGACAAACTGAAACTCATAGGTCTTTTTCAGACTCATTAATTAGTTCATACCTTCTACCAGGGGAGTGCATTCCTTACATTTCTTGGATGATGAACTTTGTAAGGGCAAGGGCTCTTTCGTATTTAATCTTGGTGACTTTTTCCATCTAGTGTAGGGACCAACAGGAAAGTCCCTCAGGAAATATTTGTTAAATGAATGATTTTTTTACCTATATTTTACAGTAATACTATAAAATTGTTCGGTTTTCTCACACTTAGAACCATGATTCTATTACATAACATCTTAGCCATTTTAAAACTTGCATCAGCTATAACTTTGATAAGCCTGTCTTGTATCTTTATTTATATGATAAATAAGTATATTCATTAGACTAGGACAAAGCCTACTGATGCTTAAGAGGTGCTTCCCAATTAATACATCAGATGTTTTTACAAATAGTTTTAGAGTTGATTTAAAATTCACTGATTGAAAGTGTATTACTCAGTGAATTTCATAAGTATACACGATAATGTACCCACTATTACCATTATGATGTAGATCCTTTCCACCCCTCCAATGTGCCTCTTTACAGTGAATCCCTTCCCCCACACCCTCACCCTTGCAACAATTGATCTGCTTTCTGTTGGTGTAGTTTTGCCTTCTCAAAAATGTCACGTAAATGGAATTACACATACAGTCTTTTGTATTTCCTTCTTTCCCATAGTATAATGTTTCTGAGATTTACGTATGTTGTATGCATCAGTAATTCTTTTCTTTTCATTACAAAGTAGTATTCCCTTGTGTGATATAGTATGATTTGTTTATCCATTCAGCAGTCGGTGGACATTTGAGCTCTTTCAAGTTATGGGCTGTTATGAATAAGGCTACTGTGAACATTCTTGTACAAGTCTTCGTGTGGAACGTATCTTTCAGTTTCTCTTGGGTAAATACATAGGAGTGGAATTGCCGGGCCATGTGGTGCGTGTGTATTTAATTTAATAAGAAACTGCCAAATTATTTGTCAAAGTGACTGTAACATTTTGAATTTTCCACCAGCATTGTATAAGAATCCCGGTTGCTCCATTACCTTGTAAACACTTGATATTTTTGTCCTTTTAAAAAAATATGTAATCTTTATTATATTTTTTCCATTACCATTTAGTCCCCTTATACCTCCCCCCCAGCAATCACCACACTGTTGTCCATGTCCATGAGTCCTTTTTCCTCCACCCTCTGACCCCCCTTAACTAGATATTTTTGCCCTCTTAAATTTAGTCATTCTAGTGAGTATATAGTGGCGTCATATGAAGGTATTATTTTGCATTTCCATGCTCACTAAATTATGTTGAGGATCTCTTCTTGTGCTTACTTGACATTTGTTCATTTTCTTTGTTGAAAGTATGTTTAAAGCTTGTCTATTTTTTTAATGAGGTTGTTTGGCACTGAATTTTAATACCATTAATCAGTTTCTGTAAGGAAATATAAGGAAGGTATTTTTGTTGCTCACACACTTTCAAGAATGTAATTTCTTTCAATGGTATTTTTGTTTCCTGTGCCATTCTTTTGCTCTTTTGGGTATGTGTAAAGTGGTTCTTCTGTCATCTGTTGGTCTAGTTTAATTTATCTTACTTTGCTTCCCAAACATATACTCTTTATTAGATCTGTCAACTCACTCTCTGGGAAAACCCCATGTGCATTTACTTACTACCTGCCTAAACACACATTGGTCACTTGCAAACTTTGATTCAGTTAAATGAAAGCCTCCTTAATTATGTCAGTCATCACGGTACAGTAGGCAAGGACATTGCTGCACAATTGTTGGTTCCCTCGCACCCAGCCCTGTATAGTGTAAGTAACTGGGGGTCAACAGATGCCTGTTCACGATAGTAAGCTGCTGACCTAGGAAACCTCACCGCTAAGTGCTCTTGAATGACTCCAGAGCTTTAGAGAGTAAGAGTTCTGTCTGAATTGATGGATCTAATAGGATATTATCTTGAAATTCTTACTTTAAAAACTGCTTATCTAAGCTTTGACTGTAGAACATCTACATTTTGCTTGATAGCTATCTATAAAATCTACTTGAAACTGCATTGTAGCAAAGCTATGATTATGATTTGACTGTGAATAAGAAAGGGAAATTCTATTTTGAGGATAGGTGTATCTAGGTCGGAGAGCCCAGGAGTATTTCAAATTTCCTTTCAGATTTTCATGGACATTCATTGCTTAATCTGGCTTTGTCAGGGGAGTAAAAGGCAGAGTTTGTTCTTGGACATTAGTAGTATTTTGTATTAATATAAAGTTGAGTTGACTCATTAAGCGGTGTTCATGCTGTGTAGAATAATAGATGTGGAGCAAAACAGATGAAATTATACCTCTTAGGAGGTTATTTATGGAAGTTATAAATTGATTGTAATTCAATGGAGCACTGGATTGGCCCTTAGGAAATCAGAGATTTAAGACCAGTATTGCTCTGTGACTTTGAAGAGGTCACTTGGCCACTGTGGGCTTTTGTTTTCTGTGCTATAAAATGAGTCGATTGGAGCAGGTGACCATTCAATCCCTTATCTTCAAGAATAGGTGCTATGAGTGACTTTTATTAGGATGATTTTGATGTCATATGGCAACTTTGAAGACAAATCTAGTCCTGCAGTGCTTCCTATGTGGCATCGCTCCCGATCCCAGTCGTAATTATGTGACTCTGCTATCTCTGCAGCATTAGGATGGGAGTTCAGCTCCCTTATTTTCTCTCTTCAAAATGTGAGACGGAAAAGGCAAAAATAATGATAAATATGAAAAAGGATTTTTGATACAATTTTAGGACAAAACAAAAAACACTGGTTGCAAAGCAGAAAAATATAAAAACATTTTCTTTGTTATTATGGGTCACAATCAATTTAAATTGGGCGCAAAGATATTTTTTATTTCTCTAACGTTCTATTAAATGTCCTGGATCCCATACATTTCAGTAGACACATAAAATAAAATCTTAAATTGCCATAAGCTTGCCAAAAAGTACCATAAACTTGGAGTTTATATTTCTGTTTTATTCCAGTACTAATTTTACTTTTGTTCCTGGTGAACTTTGCTGGGTAATGGGATAGGAAAGTAGGTAGATTGTTTTCAACATTTTAAATGTGAGAGTGTGAAGTATCATTCTACTTGTTATTTAAATTGACATTTTCAGGCTTTCTTTTATTTTTTTAAGCTAAACAAAATTTAGGCCAAGATTTGCAGGCTTATTAATAAACTTCTGCCAAATCATTCATTACACATCACTCCAGAAAGAGGATCGTGGTTGGGAAGCTGGCATCGACCTTAATGAAGTGCTCTTCACCAGCATCTGTTGAAGCCCTGAGTGCCTCCTTAAAATATTTTACTGTTGATTACTTTTATATCCATGCAAAATAGAGAGTAAATCTCAATAAAAAAAGATATCTACTACAGTCAGAGCATTTTTGTTCCCTGTCTGAGCGCCCCCACTTTCACAGAAACAAAGGTGTACGCCGAAAGCAGATGCTAGTGGAGAAGACGGTCAAGTTTTCCATTGTGTTATTTTTGTTTGAGTTGTCAGGTGTATGGATTATAATCACTTTCATGATTCATTCACATGTCTCCCGATACATTATGTCCTGGGAGATACTTGGATAAAAACACATTTAGGTGTCGGATGGCCCTAAGGACATGACTTTCTTCAAAAGGCCTCCGTTTCTTTCCGCCTTTGGAAAATACAGTCACGTAATATGTGGGTCTGAGCATGTGCCCAGTCCACGCTGATTGTTTCCTTCCTTGAAATGAAATACTGTGTACTCAAAATTTGGGGCAGCGCCGCCTCCGAGGTCTGTCCTCCCTCCAGGAGAAAGAAGCCCTGGCACAAATGGACATGCGTGTATGAGCTCACGCTGGAACTGGAACTGCGTTTGGAGGACGAGATAAAATGCTACTTTGTAATGTTTGACTTCCTTGCAAACATGAACAAAGTTTCTGAAATATAAGATATGTTTTCCTCCCCAGTTTGCAGGAGCTTGTGAGAAGACTGCATCATTCCCTGCAGGATTTTGTGAACAAGTGGTGTTGGGGATGTTGTGTTGGGCATCTGCAAAGCCACGCGGGGGCCCCCAGGCTAACGGCATTGTGCAGGCTCTTGGGTTTGTTTCCCACGGAAGGCACAAACACAGCCTTTAGTTCCTTTATTTTTTCTAGAATCAGTTTAGAGTTTGCTGGAGCAGCTATGCTAGAAAGAGGATTTGGACGCAATCTTTTTCCAGGTATATGAGGAAATGTACTGTGTTTGTTCTTTTGGTAAAAATCAGTTTCTTTTTAATGATACCTTAAACATCAATCACTTTAATTCTCCAGAATAATTTGTGTTCTGTCTCCTTTTCTTTTAGAAATCCCCAACTGGATATTTAGAGCACCTGTCCTCGTCGTTCTGAGCCTTGAATTGGAAGTTAGCAACACTTTCTAAGGCCTGAAAGGGAAACAAAAGGTAATTACATGTTAAAAATACACTATTAAATTCATGTATAACTCTGATGATCGTCAACACGACCTTTTATTCGCCGAGCAGAATTTAGGTGTCCCCTCCTGCCCCTTCTTCTCCTGCCTTCATCCTGCCCGCTTTTCTCTGTCAGCTTTTTCTTCTCTCCTCTTCCCCTCTTTTCTCCTTTTCCTCCCCTCCTTCCCTCTGTGTATTCATTCACAGCCACTTGTGGAGTTTGTCCCCCGGTGCTGGTCACTGTTCTGAGCACACACACTTCATCACATTCTCTCACGCCCTGGCAGAAAGGAGGGGACTGGCAGAAACCCCCTCTGGAACTTGCGGCCCGCCCACCCATCCACTGTGCTTGCTGGCCTGCCGGAGGCTGGTCTCAGCTCCTTCCCCTTCCTCACCATTCCACTATCTCCTTGCTCCTGCCCCTCTTCAAAGTTGCCTGGGAATTTGCAGGCATTATAGCTTTTTGTGCGAATTCTGTGGACATGTAACCTCCCCAGTTTGGACCGTTAGAATCGGATTCCCTCATGGGGATAATAAGTAAAGCAGGGCCAGAATCCTGGCTCCTGACCTGTGAATTTGTTCACTATTCTCACTGTGATGTGAGATCTGGTATATTCCTTCTAATCACTAGTATAATACATATGTTGCAAAACAACGAACTGTCACAGATATGTAACATAAAATGAGCCTGTTGACATTAAAGCCACTCCCCAGAGATAATACGGGTTAAATTGGGATATGCATATTGACTGTTTTCCTGTCTGTGCATATACTAATGTTGTTAATAAAGATGTTCGAATGGGGGAAGATAACTGGGGTGAAGGTGGTTTTGTGATTTCTGCTCAATATCGCACCTTCTTTCTTTCTCGTTCTTCCTGGCCTTTGCTAACTGAAAGGGCAGTTTCTGTGAGGTGGGAGCCATTGGCATTCTCGTGTGCTTGGCTCAGTTCGCTGGTGTTCTGTAGTCACACGGGAGAAGAGTGGCTGCTTACCTGCTATTGCATTAAGAAAGCTTTCATCATCCAGTATGCCGTAGAGCACCTGGACTCGGGTGTTGCCAGGTCAGGGCGAGCACCTTTGCCCTGGGTGCTGGGTGGGAGTGGAGACCGTCTCCCTAACTGCCGCTTCTGCAGTACACACTCCAGCGTGGCTCTCGAGACATTAGTTTCATTTCTTCAAGTGTCTCTGTCTGTGCCGAAGTTGACAATCGTTAGTCGGTCGATAGCTAGCACAGTTGTCTTCCTCCTAACGGGACAGCACCCGACCTTGGTTCCTTGGTCAAATCCTGCTGCCTTGTCCTTTAGCCTCAGAGTTGACCCCCTGCCCCACTTGGTGCTCCCCACTATATCCAAATACGATTTGCAGTGATGCCTACAGCCCTTATGCCACCACTCCACCAGTTGTTCTCCTGTCCCCTCACACTGTCAGCTGCCGAGGTGGGTGCCTGGCTTGTTTGGCTTCGCAACAGAGCTTCGTGTGGCCAGGCACACAGTGGGCCATACCTAGGAACCACGCAGCTGATGACCATTGAAGGGACATGGGGCATCTGTCCAGACCAAGACTCTTTTTTCCTGGGATGGCCTTTGGGTCACATGCTCCTGGGACCATTGAGCTGTGCCAGCTCTGAGGCAGGACTTCAATTCCCTTATTGTGAGTTTCTTCAGAGACATTAGGGTCCAGATTTATGAGTTATCTTATGGACCGAGGGGTAGAGCTCTGGCCATATCAGCCCTGGCCCCCTTCCTGTATGCTGCTGCAGCTGTTCTCATAGGTGGGGCAGAGGGCAGGCCTGGAGAGCCAGACTCCTCGGGGTCAGTGGGAAAGAATGTGGCTTTGGCATGAGGGGGACCTGGGTCAGCATCAGCACTCTGCCACATATAACACATGTGACCTTGGGATAGCTGTTTATTCTGTGTTTCTCAATTTCCTCATCTGTCAAAGCAGGGTAACAGTGGCACCCACATCGTAGGACAACTGAGCACATTATAAATGCGTGCGTTGCTGTGTGGACTGGCACAGGGGAAACGCTTAATACGTGTTAGTGGCTGTTGTCACTGTCATCGTCCACACAGTGGAGAAACAGCATTTACTTCTGGTGGTATGTGCACATGACATGAGGTGGTGTATATAAAATACCTCGTGCCGGGCACGAGTGTCCTGCCCACGCAGCCCTCGGCCACGATGCTGAAACGACAACAGCAGCATCAGCGAAGGTGTTCAGACCGCGACCCTGAATGCTGGCTGAGGTCAAACAGGAATAGCCAGGAGTGGCGGCAAGTTTGGTTTGTCAGCCAAACAATACTACTTACGGACAACTTGTGTTATTCGAAATCTCATCATTAGTTTATGAAATCATTTCTACACTTTGGTCACAAAAATGAATTCCTGAAAGCACTGATTACGATTGACTGTTAGAGTGTGCAGAAAGTTATGGAGCCCTATAGTTCTTTTATTCTTATCAGTGCCCACTTCTTAAATATAAAGCGTGGTATTTTCTTGGCTTTTTATGAAATTTCTAAGCTAACTTAAGAATAAGGACAATTAGATCTTGAACAACACTAGAATCCATTAGCCCACGTGAACCGTTCGCCTGTATGATCACAACATGTACACAGATAGGTGTTATCATTTTGGTGTCTCTCATTAGCCTTCTGTCATCGTTCTGAGCTGTGAAGTATCCTGAGGTATATCACCCATGCTCTCTGCTTGTTCCAAAACTGTGAGAGGGTATGTGCACTGAAATTCATTAACATTTGATGCTACTGCATCTGAACTCAATGAGGCTTATACAAAAACTTGGATGTGCTTTTCTCTATACTCTGAACCAAAAGCACATCTGAATCACTGATGCTTTGGAGAATTTCTTATCATTTGTTTTACACGTTTGTTTTTTGTACACTTGAGACAAATGACGTTATTTAGCTTAAGAACATCTTTTAAAGAAAGGAGTGTATAATTGAAGGGACTGGAAGTCACCTTAGAAAGTGACCGTTTTTGAGTCCTTCTGGCAATACAGCCCTGTCTTGTTATCTCTGCACCCATGCCCGGCCTTGGGAACGCTCAGTGAAGATGGAAACTAAATTGAAAACGCAGCAAGGGAATGAATTGGAGAACTGAACACGCCTTTGTTTGAATGCTGAGAATATGATGACTTTTCAAATGTGCCTTTAGTATTACTGTAACACAGTTTAAACTATCAATAAAGACATTTCAGTGGGAGTGATATTTTGTGTGTATTTGAATGCGGTGCTTGTTCTTTCCTCAGTTTAGGACGCTGATGGCATGGAGTCTGTCTCTTCCTGCCTCTGCCCTGCCTCCTCACTCCCCCCTTCCCTGTCTACCTTCCCTCCTCCCTGCTACCACCCGCCTCCTTTTGGGATGGACTTTGAGCAATGGACAAATGTGTCATTTGGCTTGTCTGTCCCTGCTCTCACAGCGTTCCTGTGCAGTGGCCTGAGCTACTTTGGAGGTCCTGATGAGAATTCAAATAACAGCAGTAGCTAGCATTGAGCAATAATGCCCCTTCCTTCCTGCATCCTTTCTGCCGTGGTGACTTGCACTGTGGTAAACCCCTCTCTGTATTTGCACACCCCAAAGAGGGGAGCTGCCAGCCCCTCTGTTGGAATCTGTGGTGGTACATCTCTGCTATTGACATAACTCTAGTGCTTAAATGCTTTTGTCAATGTCCTTTGCTACATCTCTTCTCAGCGCATTTGAGGTAAAAGCATTCTGCCTCTATAACCATCACCGTATTCTGGCAGAGAACAGCATTCTGGTTGCATCTCACAGGAAGACCCAAGCTCGGGCAGTTTTAACATTCTCTTCTCTGCCAGTGCTCATTTGTCGTGGCCTAAATCTAGCACCGTGACACCTCACCTTGCTCAGTGTTCTTCTCAACGGTAGACATTACCCTCTTTTCATTGATTTATTCTCTGAAATTTGCCTAACTTAAAAAATTTGATTTTGTCACATGATTCTAATAGATTATAGTTTGTCTTGAGATTAGACAAGAAAAAAAAATGCAGCTACTTCTCAAAATTGGTAGAAGTGCCAAGTGAAAGTTTCTGAAAACCACGTGGTTTAGTTGTTGCTCTGAATGGGATAAATTAGTGATCCCTTCTCCTCCCACCCAGAGGTGAGCCTTTGATTTAAACTCTCATTGAGTTTGCCTCCTTACTTGATTTTCGTGTTGATCTGACCTGAGTACCATCCAAGAGCAAGCCATTTCAGCAGGTGTATATTTCAGTAAGTAGTTATATACAATTCTTCAAATCCTTCAAGTCCCAAGAATTTGAATTTTATCTCTTCCAACTCATGAGTGTCTGTTTCTTTTTAATTTATGTAATATAAACTTAGATTCTTCTAAACTGAATTTCCTAATTGATGTCCAGTCAGCTATTTATTTATTTATCTATTTATTTATTTTTACCATGTTTTATTGTTGAAGGAGAAAAGCATCTGATGGTATATTTTGGTTTTTCAGATGTTTTTGAGACCATTAAGTTACCAATAGACCTTTCATGTATTAATGACATTAAGGTACAAGTAAATATTAGAAATTGTTTTCAGCTTAGTCTAATAATCTCAGGCTCTGCTTAACCTTCTACAAGCCTATACTGCAGTATATTAATTCTAATTATTACATCTGATTTAAAAAAAATTCACCCCATTTCAGCTTTACATAAATGTGTCATTTGGCTTGTCTTCTCTAAAAGGAAATTTGTTTATTGTATTGAGTTAAAATGTTAATGATTTGTCACATACTTCAGTTATGAAGATGAATTTGTGTTTTAACAAGGAATATTATTTATAATCTTTAAAATTTTTTAGGAGCATCTCTTTTCAGTGACTATGGTTCTTGACTATATGTTCCGACTTCTAAGTTAATTAGAATTGGAAAACAGACTCTTTCAAAAATCTCTTTCCTCTCTTTCCCGCTGTTGCTCAGGGCGCCCACGCCTCCTCCTCCTGTTTTCCTTTTCTCTCGCCACCCACTGCGGTTAGCATTTCCTCTCAGAGGCCGTCCTGTCTTTGCTCTCTGCCACCTGAACAGATAGGCATCATCCAATGGGACACAGGCAGGGGCTGTCTGGCTTTGAAAAGCAGGGTAAATGGGACCAGATGAATTCTAAATTGTTCTGACCTAGTAACTCTCCCAATATCTGTTTCTTAATCTTCAAAGGAGGATAATTATACCTACTGAAAAGCATGTCATCTTTGTCTGTTCAAATGATTGCTAATGACATATAAATGTACTGTAGCCTCTTTTCACTTAAATTTTGAATCTCAGGTGTTAGTCACTCTGGATCAGGTGGCAGAGCTGCTGTGACTCCTCATCAACCCTGGGAACAGTGTCAATGACTGTTCTCTCTGCTCGGAACTGTGGCGTCTTTTGTGTATGAAATCGTGGAGTGTCTAAGATAGAGACGTAGCAGATTTAACTTTAACTCCTTGATTTTACAGAGGAGAAAACTGAGACCATTTTGCAGTTGCCTTCATTTAATACATGTATGAGAATGTAGGAAAGATCTCTTTTTCTATTGCTATTCTTTCTATCGGCCAGCTTCGTGTAATCAAAATGTTTATGGAAAGTAACTAGTGCATTAAATCACATTAAAAGTGATCAGCTTTCAGTGCCCACCGGAGTAAGGCACAGACTTGCTTCATCCGAGACCTATAGGAGCATAGCTGGCATTCAGAAGTTTCCTAAGTGGCCATGTGATTGCATTTGCTCATTTAATAGTTTACTTGACAGACGTGCCCTGGGCATTCTCAGTACCTTCTGAAAAGATGAGGCTCCTGCCCTGGAGAACCACACTGTTAGAGTTTATGAAAAGGCAGCCCCCCCCCATGTCTTTGTGAGGTAAGTCTGCCCTGTCACCCTCGGTGCCTGGGATTAAGTTACTGAGAACCTGACTCTGAACCTGCCAGGGCCCCGCCCCACTGGCCCTGCTTCAGGACACAGGACAAACCCTGAGTCATCCTCGCTCTGAGAATGTGGGGGGACTGGCTCTCCGTGAGAGCCTCCGGGGGTGTGGGCCATGTTAAAATTGCAAAGAGGTTAGGTCAGCCTTAATTTGACTTGAAGAATGAATGCGTTTCCCTCAGAGTGAATGTACTATGTTCTTTGCTGGTTGACAGAGGGGCAGGGGCTACCCTGAAGTTCCACAGGCAATGTGCCAGTGAGCAAGCGGGCCACGTTCGCCAGCTCCATTTTCCTTCTGTTGCCTTTTAAACTTCTAACCATCCATGCAGAGTCCTATGAACATGGGATCGCACTGCATTTGCATGACCTTGAAATGTTATTCCTTAGTCCTCTCATCACACAGTTTTTAAAATAGTAATTTATTAAGTCATTGCTGTCTACTGGGCCGTGCTGGGAGTCAGGCGAGTCCGTTGGACAGTGGGACAGGTGATGGGAATTCAGAGCTGAACTCCTGGCCGCCCTCCGACAGTGGACTGAGTTGCCGTGGAGAAGTCGGCCTCCTGTCTGAAGGTCACTTCTTCTTTGACTGACTGTACCTGCCGTAGCTCTCCTTGGGCGATCCCCTTACTTTTTTTTCCTGCAAAACATTTACCTTTCGATTAGGGCATGAATTATTTTGACCCAAAAGCATCCTGTTTATGTTCCGTGACAATTCATTTATTGAACAAAAGCAAAGCAATTTATTTACTGAACAGAACAAAGCAAAGCAAAAGCAGTTTGCTTTTCTCTAAGCATTTCATTTGGCCACATCTGAAACGGTGCTCATGAAGAGAGATTGAGGTACAAACACATGGAGACCCAGGAGCTCTTGGATGGGCTCCTCCCAGGTCAGGACCATTGGTTTTTTATGTTCAGTTTTAGTGAACCCTAAAATTTTCACTTATATTTTTCTTTCTCTACTATTCTTATTTCAGCAACCTGGTTGGAATGTGGTCATTGGTGAAATAAATTTTAGTGACAAGTTCATGTGTGTGTGTGTGTGTTTTCAGCAAGGGTTTAGCAATGGGAAAACCTTAATTGCTAGGGCACATCACGGTAATGTAAACACGTGAATAAGTACTAAGTGGAAATGTTCACCTAGCAAGAACTAGGACCACCCTTTTAATCTAAAACATGGTGACGTTTACCACTCTTCTTCTATTCTGCGCTTTTCCCCAAACTTAAGGTGTCCTGTCATGATTATGTATTTTCATATACGTATTTTATATATTGAATATATTGTGATTATGTACACCACTTAAATATATTTTTGGTTGTCCCCATCATGTAACTGTTGGTAATATTTCAGCCAATGTGTTAGCAAATGTTCCTTCATTTTGATTTGTTTCTGCCTATTTGGGGGAAGATGCAGCCAGAGGGAATCACAGCAGGTGTACCGCAACCTGGGGAGTCTTGTTGCCAGGTAGGGAAGGGGAGTGTGCTACCTGGGATGGTGCAGTTCACTCACCATAGTGCTCGCCAACTGTCACAAACATGTGGCATCGAGGTTTTGTGCTGTAGTGATTGGCGAGGAAGAGCCTCAGGTCAGCGATGCCTCCTGATGGGAACCATCTGGTAAGTGAGGACTTCCCCTGAACAAGTGTGTATGTCACCTCTCCCTCAGTTTCAGCTATAGGACTCGGTTGTCCTGGAGTGAATTTCTGCTTTGCACCAAGAAGCAGCACCAAGAATTACACTTACTTGCTAGCACCCACGTCTTTTCATATGAAATAAACAGGAGTCTAGTTTCAGCTTCAAGTATGATTTGGCTTCAGATAAGCTGTATAAACTCTCCAAGCTTTAGTTTCCTCTTGTTTGCCATGAAGAGAAATAGATTCTGATTTTTCTGCTTCTAGAAGCCATATAATTTTTGTTTGACTGGTATAATCAATCAGTAAGTTAGAACGTTGGACCAAAAATATTGTTATGCTTTCCTTTTAGAAACTGTAGTCTATAGTTGATCCAGGATATTACACTAATTGCATTTATGATGAGGACATTTTTCAATCACAGATGTTAATTGATTTAAAAGTAGAACATAATGCATTTTCATTAAGCTGTTGAGAAACAAGGTTTGGGTGTTTTCTCCTGATTTTTTCTGGCTGACTTCAACAGTAATGAGAACTCTGTGTGAAATGTTAATGTCATTCAGAGATGATGTTGTGTGACCCATTTTGGTTTTGGCTGCTTTTTACACAGATTGTTTTACACAGTGTATCTATTCCTAGTTTATTCAGATTTCTGGTTTACCTAGATTTTTTGCAATAGAAATTTTACCCCATAGGATCTCCCCATCTCATTTTTTGGGGCGGAAATCCAGTTAGGTGATACCAACACAGCCCCTGAGAGCCATGTGAGGGCTCCTTGGACTGTCCTTGTTCAGCTGGCTAATGCATGCACCCCGTGTGCCAGGGTGTGATGGGGCAGGACTGTACTTTTCTCATACACAAGGTAAAGGTGCGAGTGAAGAACGTGTTTCCTGTGTGTTTTGTTTTTCATTGTCTAAAAGCTATAGTCTTTGTGAAAACCAGTTATCAAATCTCCCCTTGCTGGACTCATGTATAAGAATTGAAGTAGAATAGACAAAGCGCATCTGCTCATTAACATGCCAGGACTTTTTCTGACTTCTAGCTGTCCCCCTTCACAGTTTGGAAATAGGCCTTGTTGCTTTCAGCCCGAGACTTTGCATGACACATTCGTCTTCATAACACATGCTTGTCCCTCAGGGCACCAGGAGCCGACACTGTTTGCCCCGAAATGGATGAGATGATTTTCCAAGGTGCAGATGGAATGCTCCAGGGGTTGGCTGATATTTAAAGAACATGAATGAAAGCAATAGATACCTCACCAGAGCACGACCCAAGAGCTTTCTGACAAGGACTCTCTCCTGGAATTTGAAGCCCTGTCAGTGGCTATTTTATGTCAGCTAGAGTTGTTTGTCCATGGGGTGTGTCCCTGCCCCATGAGGGGAGGCTGCTAGTAAACGTCATCCCAGCTACTGGCAGCACGTGGTTCAGAGAGCCCTGTGCATCAGCCAGGTGGACCCTTAGGGGCGACCTGTGTCAGTAGTCAAAGCGCTCAGACGCGGGAGAGTTTGGTTTTCAGACGTGTTACTTCAAGCCACGTTTTTTTTTTTGTCAGAAAGCCGCAGCGTAAAGGAGTATGGCCTAATGAAAAGTTCCTTGTAAGTCAAGAACTTTCATTTTCATTCTGAAATGAATCACTAATTCTTAAAACCATGGGAAATTTAATCTCTTTCCTCTTTGATTTTCTTACCCAATCATACTAGCCCCAGATCTGAAGACTTCCCTGGTGTTTACTATTGCAGGCACTCCTTTAGCTCCTCGACATGCATTCCTTCATATAATCCTCATAACAGCTCTGTGGCAGGGCCTGCCATTACCCTCAGTTTGTAGATGAAGAAGCTGAGGCATAGAGAGGTGAAATAACCTGCCTAGGGTCACACTAATAAGCAGTATATAGGATTTTAACCCGATGACGCTGGACCTAGTATATCATTCTCTTCACTGCTGTGCTATATTGCCACTCCAAAAAGCTTATATCAGGTCACCTGATTCCTTTGTATTTGGTTTGACTGTGTGAATATACACTTACCCTTTTATGGAGGCTGTGTGAACCAGTGAATGTGACTATTGTTTCTCTGGAACATTTTGGGTGGCCTGCATGAACACCTTGTCTGTGCTATTTGGGCCTTACTTCCTGTAGCAGTATGGGCTCATACCCACAATTCCAAGTGCTCAGTCCCCAGGTGCCTCTCACATAAACCGCCGTGGGGACGATGACATCTCCAGCGTTGTGGCACGCAGATTGTACAATTGCGTGCCCAGCCCTTCATAAGCTGGTGAACAGCCTTATTTAGAAAACTTTCATGAACCACATAGAAAATGAATATATTGCATTGATGATAATAATTCACACTTTCTTTATAAGTTCACCTTAGTGCATCAGAGCTACCTTTCACCAACTTCATAGGTCAAAAATGTCCACTTGAAAGCAACAGATGCCAGGTAAATAAAGAAGCTATTAGGGTTGTAACAGAGGAATGAAAATAAGTACATACCTGAACCAATTTCTAATTTGGATAGACATTACTTGGCCAGACTGTGGATATTTCAATTACAAAATAATCAGCTTGGCAATTTTGCAAATTACGGGCATCACCCAATAAAATAAAAGACAGTTTTAAATATTTTAGCTATCACTGAGCTCCAAGCCAACAAAACTCACTCATACATTGGATCTGAGTGATTCCTGGATACTCTTTAGTTAAATACCAGTTGTAGTTAAAATCAGGCAGCACTTGAAAGCTCTCATGAGAGAAGGACAAAACATTTAGTGGATGAATTGAAACAAACCCCTCAAACTGCTTTACCAATTAAAGATGTTCAGTAGGTGTTTAGATGTTCACCTACTAAAGATGTTCAGATGTTTAAATAGGTTATATACCATTTATACTACTTAGTTTTAAGAAATAATGAATTAATTGGCTAAAATAAAAGGGTTTTTTTTTTAAAGCAGCTTTCATTATTTAGAAGTGAAGCTTTCCAGTCTGTTGAAGAGTTATTTTAAAAAATTCTTGAAGTGAAAATATTTGGGATCTGATGGTAAGTTAGTGTGATGTAGGTCTGTGCCATCGGGGACAAGTGTCGCCACATGTGTGACGGGAGCAGGCAGAGCCCCGGGTCTGCACAGGGCATAGCATGCTAGAATTGCCTTCTCTTAGCTGCTCAGAGCAGCTGTCGCCACAGCTGCACAGTGGCACCCCCTGTCCCTGGCAGTATAGTTACACCCTCCCTGGCTGCTATGTCACTCTTCAGCCCCAGGGTTGACCAGTAGAGCTTGCAGTGAGCTCCATGAGGACAGGGAGTTGGGCCTGTAGGGCGACTGCTCCACACCCCAAGTCTGGAGCAGGGTGTGAGTCCTAGCGAGTGAGTGCGCCACGGTCCCTAAAGGAATGCACTGAACTACTTCCTGATCTGACTGTGCATCCTTTGCGCTCCAGAGGCATAGGTCTTGCCTGTTTCCATGAACAGCTGTACTTTATGTGGCACCTTTTAGTGCATCAGGCCCATTTTACACTGTGTCGCTCTGCCCCTCGGCCCGAGTTCCGTCTGATGGGCGTGTCCCTTAGTTGATGACAACCATTCAAGGTTTATCTATTGAGTAAGATTCAGTGGCCACCTGTGCAAGCCACCGCAGTATGGGGCACAAACCAAGGAGTGTTTTCATCATATGACACTAAGGAAAGTAGATGGTAATACCGAAAGGCAGGCATTCCCTTAAAAAGAATTTTGTCCTTTCAGCTAAGAGCACTTCGTTAACATGAGAAAAATAAAATGTGATACTCATTGAGCACGGTGGCCAAGTTAGCATGCTCAGGTTAGCTATAATTGAATTTTCATATTTTATGCAATTGTCAGAACAAATCCTTACTGTACATTAATACACAGACTTTCAAATAAAATCTGAACTCAGTTTTCTAAGACTTCTAGATTCTCAGAAATCATTTGTACATTTTATGGCAATTCTAAACAGTGAAATTCTGTGAGGAAACTGAGACACAGAGAGGTTATAGGAGCCCAGGCATTAACTGCCAGATAGAAACCAAAGCCTTGTAATTCCATGTATTGTCCTTTCTATTACAACACAGGGTCCGGCAGATGTAAGGCCTGCTTGAGTGTGGTTGGTAAGATAATAATGTGGGTGTAATAATTCACAGTTTTAATTTGAACATTCCACCTAAAATGTCATATGATATACTTGAGTTGATATTGTTATGTTACAGAATAACATGCTTATGACTCTGTAATAAAAAGGGGTGTTATTTGTGCCGCACCCTGTGTGTATACCAAGATTCCTCATTAAACACTAGTTCCCATTAACAAATCCAAGATAACCTGAATGTCTCAGTACAGCTAACACATTTATAATTTCTTCCTTACGGGTTCATCTTTGAGAATCCCCTCAGAGCAGTTTTTCTGAGAAGGAAATCCCTGTGTACATCTTACCCTAGGTGAACGTACATGTACAGACATACGTTCACCTTTCTTAACCTTCAGCCTGTATCACTTGCTCACATTCACTTTTGTAAGGAGAGCGATTGATGCCAAGTTAGGAGGGATCCACTAGTTGTGCAGTTTAAAATACTTCGTCAGCGTTTGTACTCTACATTTGCACCGTTCTGCCAAGTGATGGTTGGGTGCGGGGGCTTCCTGATTCATTGTATTGATCATGGTCCAGCTGAATACCCAATGCTCAGTGGTTTTATGAATGCTAGAGAGAATTTGCTTTAAAATACATAGTGTTACAGATGATGGGTGTGTGTGAGGGCAGTCCTGTCCAGAAAGTATCCAGCCACGTACTATGAAAAATAGAGACATTTATTGAAGAAGACACAAGATACAAGAAACACTGTAAATAGGACAATGACACCTCAGTCCCCTTCAAAGTAGGCATCTTGGGACCTCACACAGTTTTCCCAGTCGCCATCAGCTGCCCCGTCGTATTTTCCTGAATCTCATTGATAGTCTGAAATCTCTTCCCTTTCAAAGCTGATTTTAGTTTTGGGAGAAGTCAGAAGTCACAGAGCACCAAATCTGAGCCATAAAGGGGCTGAATCATTTAGATGATGTGATGTTTCACCAAAAAAACTCTGCACAAGACATGATGCATGAGTGGGAGTGTTGTCGTGATGAAGCTGCCAGTCACCAGTTGCCCATAGACCAGTTGGCCTTCTGAATCATCTGAATAGTTTCTGTGGAGGAATTTTCAAGCCTAACACAGAATTTGATGCGGATTCGTTGCTCTACTTGCTCATTCATTTTGAATGTGGTGGCCACACAGTACACGTGCTCACTCAATGCTGTCTACCACAGTGAAGTTGTCACTGTTCATGCGTGTGCATTCCGGTCCCCTCTCCTTGGCTCCCAGGTTACATCGATGTTGCACAAACCATCCTCATTATATTATTTCTAGAGCTGATACTGACAACCAAAATATTAACACACTTGCAAAGCAGAAGAAAAGAGGGATGGAAGACTTACGAAGGGAAAATTTTGGTGACGGTAGGGAGCGTTTTCAATCCATACTGAAATGGTATTCCAGGAGTCAACCTAATTAGGTAGAAAAAGGAAACTCAGTAGATTTCTTTCTTATGAAAACAGTGAAGACTATACAAAACACTGAGACACTCTTGATTTTTTGGAAGCAGTGACATGAACAATCTGTAGGATTTTTAATGGCGAAATGATTTTTATGCCTTCGTCCAAGAGTCCTAGCCTATGTGTAGGGCAGACGGGTTAAGTAGTTGAGCTTGGGTATCACAGCTGGGTTTGGGGAGGGTGCCTGCAGTGAGGTTGGAGGACCAGGAGTGTGTTTATAAACTAGCTATATCTGGGGTGTCCCTGGAAGCTGCCACTTTTTTGTTTCCTCCTCCCATCTCTTCAGTGTCGTCGTCCCCGGAGGTCGCCAGGCCTGGGCTGTTGGTCCTACTCACCAGGGCACAGCAGTTGACCAGAGGCACCAGAGACCTCATGAGATTGTAATTCATCATTGGCCTCTTTTCCTTTCTCTGTCTTTGTTTGTAAACTGATATTAATTAAGCAATGATACTTAGTAAATGTTTGAAGAACTAATTTCCTGCCAAACAGTAATAGAGGGATTCTGTCTTGGTATAGTTCATACTTGTTTTTGTAAATGATCACTCTCTTGTAAAACTTGAGAGGCTATTAAATGTGTATAATGATTATTGAGATTTTAGTGTTTTTAAAAATAGCTTCTTCATGTAGGCGGTTAGTGTGCCTGGGAACCAATTTGAGAATCTGGGAAAAATTTTTTTAATGTCAAAATTGGACTTAATTTAAACTTTAGCTTCTTTCTTTTAACTCTTCTTTCAACTTCTCCAGAATGTTTATTAGCCTAAAAGCTTAATGGATTCACATTCTCTAGCATATGTATGTGCTGTTGAAATTTAGTGTTGGTTTTAAAATATACTTGCTTAATAATCCTTAGACCCAGGCTGAAATCTAGAGTGCTTAAGCATAGTTCATTATTATAAAGCCAGGCAGCTGTGAAATATTTAGCAAACAGTATTTTGCAGTGTTTTTTCTCTAACTTAGTCCCTTTCAGGGACACCTGCAAGTTCTTTTCAGGAGCATTATCCAAAGTTTTGATGGGAGATGTTTTGATGCTGGTGAATATTTTTAATTTAAAAGGAATATTAACATTGATCTCACTGTTGTTCTTATCTTGCTGAGCCTTGACACCCTCACCCCCACAGTGGCCTTTTTCCTTCCTTGCCTCCCCACCTCACGTCCTTGTGTTCTTCTGTCCTCTCTGTGGTCATCCTTGTCCTTCTGTTCCCCTCTGCCCTCCCTCGGCTCTCTCTCTTTTCTGTACTTTCTCTAGGATCTTGATCCTGATTTATGAATCAGGGACACTTGCATTCCTTTTTCCCTGACCTCAGGACTTTGTGACTTGCTGCTCCATTTTCTGTTGTCCTTCTAGGTCAGAGTCTCTCATCTCCCCTTCCCATCCTCCTTGTTGATCCACTTTCTATGACCTAAGTTTCTGCATCCACCAGAGCTCAGGCTCGGCCATTTGGTCATCCTTCACCCAGGAACATCACCCTCACGCTCACACCTGGTGCCAGCTGTGCTTCACCATCAATTATCTCAACATTTATGCCACTTGCCAGGTCCACTTAACTGATTTTCCACTTTGAACTCAATTCACAGTGTCATGAACAGACCTCCTGATGTTTCTGCTATACCAGTCTGGCCTTTCTCCTAGAGTACCACTGAGCTTCTGTTGCTAGGGAACCATCTTTGGAAAGCCTTGGAGAATCATGGGCATTCACTCACAAAGTATTTTTATTCTTTGACTCTTTCATATTTGCCCTTTCCTTTCCTTCCTGCGTTCCAAGTTAAGTCCTCGTCTTTTCTCAGAGAGTATTGCTGAAGCCACCTCCGGTTGGTTACTCTGTCCCTTAAGTATTCCCTTTTCTATCACCCTGAATGTTTCCCGTAGGGGGATCTTGATAAAATGCTATCTTCATGCTACCTTTATCCTTAAAATCCTTTTACTAACTCCCAGGGTGTGACGGTAAAAGGTACAGATAGACTAGGCTGGGCCCTCACCTTCTTCCACAGTCGAGTTTGAATTACATTTCCAACCATTACTGTTCTCCTTGGAGCCCCTCTCCTCAGCAAGGTTGGTCTACTTGAGATCTTAGATGCTTTCTGAAAACCCTGTTCTATTCTTTTGCTCACAGAGTTACTCAAAATCCCTGACCCCCTTTTCTTCACTTAACCAAGTAATGGTAGGGCATGCCGTTTACTGACCGCGTGCTCTGTGCCTGGCAAAAGGCTAATGAGCATAGCGTGTGTACGTCACTTAATCCTCACCACACCCTGTAATGTTGGTACTGTCCTCCTGTGCCTAGTATTGTTGGTCCTCCTGTCCATGGTACTGTTGGTACTGAGTATTCTCGTATCGATGTTCTCCTGGTAGCTGCTTCATGAGGTCCTACGAGAAGTTAAAAGAGCCAATTGTTAACAAGCGTGTGGAGCAGCACTAGCAGATAGTCTGCCTAGTCTGTAGACTTTTTATTTTTATGTAGGAATAAGTGATTATTTGTTAGTTAATGAGCTAAAGTAAAATTTGGTATTCATGAACTGAAAAGGCCTCATTACTAAGTAAGGAGAGTGTTCCTTTTGGCTTTCCTGAGTCCCGTGTGCGCTGTCAAGCAGCCCCGCAGCTGGGGGACCCCGTGGCCAGGTGGGATGCCTGCCTTTGGGACGGAGCGCATCAGCGGGGCATCATCTGTTGGCGGTGCTCCGCGGCTGCCCGCCTGCTGTTCCATCACGTGTTTGCAGAATGGTTGTTGCTGTATAGGCTTTGTGCACATTCTGAAGCTCTCCTGTTCTCTTTGTGAAATGGACCATAGTCAGAAAAAAAGATGCCTCATCTCATGCTTCCTTTAAAGGCAGAGCTCTAACTTAAATGGATGGTATTGTTTTAAGATCTCACAGTTACTTTTGAATTATCAGTGAGGGTCATTTTTATTGTTTTATTGTTAATGCTGGTAAAAAAAACTTATAACATAAAATTTACTATCTTAATAATTTCTAAGTGTAAAGTTCTCAGTGGTGAACTTTTTGTTATTGTTTCATATTACTGCTTTTTAATTTTTTGTGTTTATTAGCCACATCTCTACAGCTGATAAGTAAACTTCTTAGGGGCTGGGGTCTTGTCTGTTTCACTGCACTCAGTCACTGCTCTCAGTCACTGCTCTCAGTCACTGCACTCAGTCACTGCTCTCAGTCACTGCTCTCAGTCACTGCACTCAGTCACTGCTCTCAGTCACTGCTCTCAGTCACTGCTCTCAGTCACTGCACTCAGTCACTGCTCTCAGTCACTGCACTCGTTATGTGCTGATTGTTCCTCAGTACTGTGTTTTGTGCCTCTGACTTCATGTAGCACACAGCAAATGTTAAATAGTTGATGAGACCGGTTTAGGAAATTTTTATTAGGAATAATTTTTAGTGGTGGAATTTGTAAACAGCTTGTGTGAGGAGTCACAGGTTTGTTTGTTTGTTTTTTTAATAAATGCCAAAGAAGATAAGATGTATTAGGGGAATTTTCTCACTTAAAAAAAACCCATTTTAGAGTGATGGGGATTAAGAATTTCATTCCCTCCTGGCAGGACTGGTATGATAAATACTGTGTGTGTGAGAGATAGAGAGAGAGGGAGAAAGAAGTGGGACTATGACATTGAGTATTTTCTATGTTAATCGTTCTAAGGGTAGTAACCCAAGAATGTAGTTTTTGCCATTTTACAGTGCTGGGTCAGGACTAAAAGGTTCGGTGTTTGATTTAGGTCTCAAGCTCTCATATACTCTATTCTGTTTCTGGAAGTCAATCCGGTTTAAATATACCTTCCTATTTGGAGAGTTTAAAAGTTAGTGAACAAAATAATGTTTCCTTTCTATCGATGCTCAAAACTTCATTGTACTCAGACTATTATATGAGAGATGTTCCAACTCAATTGTGATAAAGACTGTCAACTGCCTTTCGTATTTAAACAGACTAAGGATAGAAGCGTATCGTGGGAAACTAGTTTTCCTTAATAAAACAACGTAGTTGGTCATAGCCCTTAGGGACACAATAAATGTCATAATTGCCTTTAATTAGGTTAGATGTTTCTGTGTAACTCGTAATAGTCTTGGATGGATAGATGGATGGATGAATGGAGATAAACACTTTCTGAACTGGTGGTTCACCATCATCAACCAAACATTATGTAATTCCGGCTTACACTGTATCTTATCTAATACACATACCACTAATACTGTACTGATTGAAATTGCTCGTTTCAATTCTTAATTGGCTTGTTTCTCTCAATAGGCTGTGGGTGGCTGGAAAATCATGGACTGACTTACGTTTCTATGTTTTTAGTGCCTAGCAGAGAGCCTAGTGCGGGGTAGACACGAAACAAATGTCTATAAACGGAAATAACAGCAGGATTGCTTATAAAAACAAAATGAACTGCAGAATATTTATGTTTTAGCAATTAATGCTTGCTCTCAAGAAAAGCAGTGGGCAAACATCCTCCACTATTTACTTTTTCTTATAATAATATGTGGATGGCATGTTTTCCTTAGCATTCCCTGGAATCACTCGACAAGCACACAGGCAGGATGCTGTATGCAGGAGATAATCAATTACTATTTTGATGAATAACAGATGAACGCTTTTCCTAATACATGTCCTAGAAACCTAAATAAACTATAGTGTTGATGTTAACTAGTGTTAACGTCAACATCACGGAAAGGCCGGTTCCTATTTTTCACAGTTCTGAGAAACGCTGCTTACACGCGATGATCTTTAGCAGAGTCCCTGTCGTTAAAGATGCTCACGTTCTGCCCGTTCCCAGATTTCCTGATTTTGCAGGAAGGGCAGAGGTTTCCTTGGAGGCCATTCGTTTTACTCATCGGTTGCACATTCGTGCCCCTGAGGACAGTTGATAATGCCCTGAGGTCCTTTTAAGATAATGTTAATTTTATGTGAATAGACTGAGGTTAGGATTAGACGAAAGCATATTAGTTTTCTATTGATGCGCAGCAAATTTCTACCAAATTCCACAGCCACTTCTTAGCTCATAGGTTTGGAGGCCTCAAGTCTGTCGTGGCTCAGCTGGGTTCTCTGCTCAGGGTCTCACACTCAGGGTGTTGGCCAGACTGCAGACCTCAGTCAGGCTTTGGAGAAAAATCTGTTTCTAAGCTCATTGAGGTTTATGGGCAGGACTGAGGTCCCTGTTTCCTGGCAGTGGGCCCAGGGCTGCCTTCAGTTTCTAGATGTTTCTAGAAGTCATCAGCTCCTTGCCCTGGGCCTTCCCCCACGCCTCCATAGTGGCTTCCTCACAATATCACAGCAGGATCCCTCACTTCTCATCTCTTTGGTTTTTCTTCTGTGACCAGCCAGAGAAAACTGTCTGCTTTTAAAGGCTTCGGGAGATTAGGCTAGGCCCATCAGGATAATCTCCTTATTTTAAGGTTAATGTGCCTTAAAATCATTGGAGTAAAGTCAATTATATTTACTGTGCTGGGATTAGGCAAGGTACGCACACCAAGGGGCTGGGAATTCCTGGGGCCCTGTTAGAATTTCGCTTCCACAGGAAGTTTGGTTAAGGTGCTCGGGAAATGCCACATTTACTTCCATGCTTATAGTGCTTTTACTTGGAGAAGCTGAAGACCATGTTTTATGGACTTTCTTAACCATACTGTATTTCTAAGGGAAAGAGAAGCAGTCTGTTCTTCCTGCAAAGATGCTTTTATAGTCAGTAGGGCTGAGGGTTTGATATTTGTGGTTTTCACTCATTGATCTGTATTCTTTTCAGCCAGTCACCCTGGGGCCTGGCCAGATGAGGACTGGAGTCAAGTGTGCACTCTTGCAATTAACGTAAAAACCAAACTGATGCACGTAAAGGGCTTAATTCAGGTTAGGAACTTAACAGGCAAGGCCATAAGGAGAACTGTGAACTTGACAAACTAGGCCATGGAGAGCCGCCCTGAGTTCATGACCGGAGGAGTGACTTGCCTGAATCACTGTTTTTGGCAGATTAACCTGGAAACTGTATATATGGTTGGAGGGGAAGCCAGAAGCAGAGACCAGCCAGGAATTCAGAGGAGAATGCTCCTTTATCAGTGGCAAGGGAGATTTAGAAATTGATTGTATTCCTCGAATTATATTAATTGTGATGGTGCTAGCAAAATAAGTAAGAGAGAGGGAGTTTAAACTGGATAAAAGAGAAAGGCAGGCTGCCTTTCGTGACCTGTGATCCCTGAGCAGCATTTGGTTACCGTTAGGGGGGCCTGTGTCCAAGTGGCTTTAGGCTGTGTGTCAGGCAGGCCATCAATTTGTTTATAGCACTTGCATTTGCAGTTGAGCTTATGAATGTTGTTTAAAGTGCATGTGCTGTACATTGTGTCAACTAGAAAAGGAAGTTACTCACCAGAGGTACATGGGCTAAAATGCGTATCCAGTGCGTATTTTCCATGGAGTTGTGTTTCACATTTATAGTATTTGGCTTTGCCTGTTCTCCTATGTCTTGCAAAAAGCAATATTCCTTTAAATGAAGGGGATAATAGATGTGTAACATTTATTACTTTAGCGATAGGATGTTCATTGTTTCAGAATACCGTACTTCTCTCTTTGCTTAACTCACCAACATAGTCACATATTTGTTGTTTCCGTGGAGTCAGTATTCAAAGGGAGTTTGACTTTTATTTTCTGTTTCTTTCACTGTTTGAAGAATTTGTAAGATTAAACAAACAAACAAATATAGAAGTCATCTATGAGCCTGGGAATTGGACAATGACCATATCTGTTTTCATCTAAGTATCAAATGCCGGTTTTACAAATACTCTGTGTGGAATTCTCACCACTATAAATACACTAAAACTCTATAGCTCTGTTACCATGGGAAGGAGAACATTTAGCTTCATCTCTTGTGACTAAACAGTTTTGAAGCAATGCAGCGACAGGGAGAGGGGCCACAGAAGTCTGTACTTAGCACTGTACACGCGGGATGTTGAGAGGCTGACGTGTTGCAAGCAAATCTATGTAGTAAATCATATATGCATCCAATAAATATTTATTGGTAACCTGCTCTGAGCCAGGTACTGCTTTTCTACAGGCGTGGGTAGAGCAGTAGGTGAAAACCAACAGCCCGGGCCAAGGGGCTCAGTTGGTTAGAGTGTTATCCCGAGAACCAAAAGGTTGCATGGTGGATCCCCTAGTTGGGACGCATATGGAAGGCAACCAATGAATGACTCTCTCTCATATCAATGTTTCTCTCTCTTTTTTTTCCTCCCTCTCTCTCTCTTTAAAATTAATAAACACATCCTTGGGTGAGGATTAAAAACAAACAGACTGCTAAGTTCGGCTCTGGTGAGGCTTATATTTCAGTGAGATGAAGCAGAAGTATAAATGATAAAAATATTTGGTATTTCAAGTGATAAAAACTACTATGGAGGAAAATAAAGCAGGGATGGGGATAGATGTTGTCACGAGCACGTGTTTGTGATACAGTCTTTCCTTTATCAGCCGGGCAGCTGCTTGGCTAATTGCCTGCTGAGCAGCCCGACACCAAGGAATAGACAAGAGTCACACAGAGTAACTATGCCATTCACTCAACTTTTATTGAATGCAGGTTCACTCAAAGTAGAACATCAACGTACATTAATATCCTACTCACACTCTCACAATCTAAGAGAAATATAACACACACACACAGCAATCAATGGGGAATGACAAACCCGAGTCCCAGAGTCTCAGTCTGCAGGTCTGAGAGACAGCACAGTGGGCAAAGGGAGTTGTCAGTCTTGCAAGGAAGGATTTCCGGAGCTGGATGGGCAGCAGGGCAGGCGAAGTCCTCAGTTCCACAGGGCAGAGCCTCTGGCAGCTGATGCCAAGGGAGATCAGCATGGAGCAGCAACTCTGGTGTATGGAACTCAGCTGTCTCAGCAGTGGTCTGGAGCCTGCCTCAGTCATACCTTGAAAGTGGTATCCTCCACCCTTCTGGATTTTTTGATAAGTGTCTTAGCACCCCTGATGCCAAGTGGGGAATTTCCCCAGGAGCCTATCTATGGGTGGTCCCGCTCTGCAGACATGGCTGTTCTGATCACGTGTGCAGATCTTATGTGTATTTCCTTATCAGATATGTCAGCTCTGACTTAGATAATCTCCCTCTTGAAGCAAAGTGTCATGGCTGACTGGGAACTGTCTTGCTTGGCATGAGCGACTCCATTTAGTGTTAAATACTCTATACTATCTCGACTGAACCAATGCCATTTTCTTGGTCCTGCTCTCCACAGATGTGTGGCGGGAGTGGAATGGTGGCATTTTAGAGCCATGGCAGGTGGGGTTCTCCGATGTCCCTGCACTGGGTGGAGGGACACTCAGAGTATGTGAAAGTGATGATGCCACTGCTGTGATTATTAGGTGACATTATAGGAGACTCCCTGTCAGCAGATCCCCCTGCTGGCCATGAAGAAGTGAGCCATGAGAGGGCCACAGCAGGACTGCGAGTTGCCTCTGGGGGATGAGAGTGGCCCCTCACAGCCAGCAGGAAAAGTAGGAGCTTAGTCCTCCAGCCTCAAGGGAC
This sequence comes from Desmodus rotundus, assembly GCF_022682495.2. Taxonomy (NCBI): domain Eukaryota; kingdom Metazoa; phylum Chordata; class Mammalia; order Chiroptera; family Phyllostomidae; genus Desmodus; species Desmodus rotundus. The sequence continues at coordinate 44,461,413 of NC_071394.1, read as the reverse complement.
TGAATTCTGCCAATAACTTTGGGAACTCAAAGGAGAACCCTGAGCTTCTTAAAGGAAGGCTGTACAGATGACACCTTGACTGCAGCCTTGAGAGACCTTGAGCCAGCCAAGGACCCAGCTGAGCCGTGCCACATCCTTCACAGGAGATGTGACATAGTTGACTGTGACTTGAAGCTGTGGAGTTTGTGGCAATCTGTTGTACAGCAACAGAAAACTGATACAGATAAGGGGCCAGGGAAGGTGGCATCAGAAGGGAATATTCGAGTCAGGAGCACAGGGGAGAGTGTGAACCAAGCAGCCTTCTGTGGGAACAACCCCTGAGGCACAGGGGTCCTGGCAGTGCATGGGAGGGACAGGTAAGTGAGGTCAGAGAGCTTGCTTAGAACCAGAGTGAGTAGGAAGATTGGGTTGTTGTTCAGGTTTTGGCTTTTGCCCTGAAGGCAATGGAAAGTGATTACAAGGTTTTGGACTGAGGAGTGACATGGTCTGACCCTTATTTCCACTGGATCTCTGTGTCTGCTGAGCTAAGATTGGACAAGACTCGTAAGATAGGTGCGGTAATTCAGAGCACAGGTGGTAGTGGCATGGGCCAGGGTCCAGCTGCACAGGTGGTAAGGAATGGTCAGGTTCTGGAAATACTGTGAAACTGGAGTGTATAGGATTTAGTGACAAGTAGGATATGTGGTATGATAGCAAGAGAAACATAAAGAATGACTCCAGGATTTCTGGCCAAAGCACCTGGAAGGAAGACACTGCCATCTAGCAGAGAAGGGTATGGCGGGGACAGGTTTAGAAGGGGGTTCAGCAGCTCAGTTTTGGACCCCTTAACTTTGAGCTGCTGGTACCATGCAAGTGGGTATGTCAGGGAGGAAGGTGGACTGCTGACATCCATGTGGGAGTCATTAGCATATTATGGGATCTAGAACCATAAGGTTCCTAAAAAGGTCACTACAAATAGGCAAGAAAAAGGTTTAGGACTCAAGCCTTGGTGCTCCAAGAAAATATTTTCAGTTATTTTATTTCAATGATTTTTGACTTCTGGCCATGATGGAGGTGTAGGTAGATACATTTTGCCTACTCACACAACCAAAAGAAGGAAAACAACCAATTTAAAAACAAGAAGTAACCAAAACTGCCCCAAAATCAAACTGTAGGGAAGTCCGATAACCAAGGAGTTAAAGAAGAAATATTCATCCAGACAGGTGGGAGGGGGGCAGAGATGGGCAGCTGGGCAGAGAGGACTCATGGCAAGGCAGCGGCTGGCGGACTGGGTGGTCCTACATTCATGTGTGGATAAATCACGAGGAACAACTGGGGAGTGAGACAGAACATGCAATCCAGGGTTCCAGTGCAGGGAAATAAAGCAACAAAACCTCTGACTAGAAAAACCTGTGGGGGTTGTGGCAGCTGGAGAAACTCCCAGCCTCACAGGAGAGTTCTTTGGAGAGATCCACAGGGTCTCAGAATGTACACAAACCCACCCACCCAGGAATCAGCACCAGAAGGGCCCAATTTGCTTACAGATAGCAGGGGAAGTGACTGAAAGCCAGCTGGAGAGCCAAGCAAGTGGCATTGTTCCCTCTCAGACCCCTCCCCCACATACAGCTCCATAACACAGCAACATGGGATGTCCCGCCCTTGAGAATACCTAAGGCTCCACCCCTTACTACATAGCAGACATACTGAAACAAAGAAATACGGCCGAAATGAAAGAACAGATCAAAACTCCAGAAAAACAACTAAGCTATGAAGAGATAGCCAACCTATCAGATGCACAGTTCAAAACACTGGTAATCAGGAAGTTCACAGAACTGGTTGAATATGGTTGCAAAGTAGAGGGAAAAAATGAAAGCTATGCAAAATAAAATAGAGGAAAATATATAGGGAACCAACAGTGAAGGGAAGGAAACCAAGACTCAAATCAATGATTTGTAGGAGAAGGAAGAAATAAACATTCAACTAGGACAGAATGAAGAAAGAAGAATTCAAAAAAATGAAAAGAGGCTTAGGAACCTCTGGGACAACTTTAAATGTTCCAACATCTGAATCATAGAGATGCCAGACAAAGAAGAGGAAGAGGAAGAAATTGAAAACTTATTTGAAAATATAATGAAGGAAAACTTCTCCACTCTGGCAAAAGAAATAGACTTCCAGGAAGTCCAGGAAGCTCAGAGAGTCCCAAAGAAGTTGGACCCAAGGAAGCACACACCAAGGCACATCATCATTAAGTTACCTGAGATTAAAGATAAAGAGAGAATCTTAAAAGCAACAAGAGAAAAGGAGACAGATACCTACAAATGAGGTTCCATAAGACTAGCAGCTGATTTCTCAAAAGAAATCTTACTGGCAAGAAGGGGCTGGAAAGAAGTATTCAAACTCATGAGAGGCAAGGACCCACATCTAAGATTAGTCTATCCAGCAAAGCTATCATTTAGAATGGAAGGGCAGATAAAGTGCTTCCCAGACAAGGTAAAGTTAAAGGAGTTCATCATCACCAAGCACTTTTTATATGAAATGTTAAAAGGACTTATCTAAGAAAAAGAAAAATATGAACAGTAAAATGACAACAAACTCACAACTATCAACAACTGAACCTAAAAACAGAAACAAAAACTAAGCAAACAACTAGAACAGGAACAGAATCACAGAAATGGAGATCACACGCAGGGTTATATCAGCAGAGGGGTGGGGAACGGGGGGGAAAGGCACAGGGTACAAGAAGCATAAATGGTAGGTACAAAGTAGACAGGGGGAGGTTAAGAATAGTATAGGAAATGGAGAAGCCAAAGAACTTATATGTACGACCCATGGACATGAACTAGGTGGGGAGAGGATGCTGGTGGGAGAGGGGTTCAGGGGAGAGGGGAATGAAGGGGAGAAAAATAATGGGACAACTGTAATAGCATAATCAATAAAATATGCTCTAAAAATAAATTATTTTTATGTTTTTTTAATCCTCAGCTAAGGATGTTTTTCATTATTGATTTTAGAGACAGAGGAAAGGGCAGGGGAAGAGGGAGGGAAGTAAAAAGGGAGAGGGAGAGAGGAAGAGAGAGAGAAAGAAGTAGAGAGAGAGAAAGATGGAGAGGGGGAGAAACTTCAATCGCTTGGCTCCCATTCGGTTGTCAACCAGGGATTGAACCCGCAACCTTTTGGCATAATGGACAACTCTCTGATCAACTTAAGTCACCCATCCAGGGTGATTTTTATGTGTTATTGTAAGCTTTTGTTCATTCTTTGGCCTGACTTAATTTTTTTTATACTCTACAAAACTTCAGCGCTCTAAAAATTTTTTCAATATACTAAATTATATATTGAACCCTGGCAGGTGGGGGAGTGAGTGGGGGTATGAACCCTCTGTTGCCACCCCCTGATCAGAAGATTCCAGAACCAGCTAGGAGCCGCCTACACCAGAGGGCCATGTTCCTACTTCTTGAAAGAAAATAGATGCAGGTGTCTAAAGTCTCTTTCCATCCCCAGCTGAACAGGAGCAAGAAAAGCATTTAAGTACCTCACCCTAGTCCTCGCCTTCATTACTACAGACTTGGTAAGCCATCAACGTGGTTTTTCAAAGTGGAATTTATAGAAGACCCACTGGTAGCTGGGTACAGTTTGCTGTGGTTCTTCACTGGACACAGTCACACAGATACACAAGGTTTTGGTGGACAGGAGAAGATGGAGACTGCAAGGACAGAGCAGGTGGGAGCTGGTGAAAGCCCCGTGTGGGCCCTTATGAAATCTGCATTTCCCTAAAGCCCCGGGAACAGTATATTCGAAACTAGAGGCTTGTGAGAGTGAAGAGCATCATGTCCCTCAAAAGCAGAAAACTGTGCTAGTGTGGATGCATCTGTTTTTATATAAATACTCACTTCAGTTTGTAAACTTCCTTCTCAGACCAGTTACATTTTATTCATGTATCTTAAAAATTCACCATTATTTCATAGCAGTTTCTCGGTCCTTCTCAGTTTTGGGTTTTTGCTCTCCATGTTTCTACAGCATAGGATGTGATAGTCTCTTTAGTCTGATACTGAACTGCTGCGTTCTCAAAGTAGTACCTTTTTTTCAAAAAAGAATCACACGGATGGTTGAGATAAAATTTTGGGGAACTGAGACCATTATTTACAACCTCCCTTGTTCCAGAAAGGACATGAGTGGCAAAGTGGTGACCTTTGGGGGTGTGGGTTTTGCGTGGTTTGCGTTCTGTAGTGAGGATGCCGGGCCAAGGCAGCTGTACCTCTTGTCACCGGGACCGGGAGCAGAGGGGTCAAAGAGCAGCCACGTTTTCCTGTAGGCACCCTGACGTGCAGTGTTAGAAGTCCCTCAGAACTGTCCACCTTACCTGCCTCAAGCACCTGTGCAGGCCCGAGGTGGAGGTGGGTGCGTGGCTGAGCATCCCGTGTGAGCCGGCTGCACTTGAATGTGTTCATTCTTCTCTCATTCCACTACAGGGCCTTCTTTGTCTTGTTTTCTTTTCATTTGGGGTTATGTTTCTTTTTGGCATTTAACGAGTTACCATTCCCGATCTGAAGATTACATTTTAATTCATTTTCCTTATACTTGTGGACACAAATTCTTTTGTGTCATTGGAGAAGGATACATCGGGCTATTCTCTACTCCCTCAGTGTTCTTTCTGTGTGTTTTTCAAAGCACGCCATTTTCAGTGCCCTTTTGAAGTTGAGTGAAGCAATTGTGCTCTTAAGTGACAGAAGTGACTTTTTTCTTTTTGAGGTGCCTTAGGCCTGCTGAGATCCAATCCTGGTCAAATGAAGCCTTCCCTTGTAAGCAGAACACTCTTTAGGCAAATGGAGTCCCAGGTAGGACACGCTCTGTTTCCAGCTGGGATCCGCACTAACACCTGGTAATGTGCCGTGTACAACAAAGGATAAACACCTTCAAATCTTGTTTCAGGATGAAAATGAGCAACTTCAAGGAACTCAGAAAGCATTTGCCACAGCTAACATTATACAATTGGATACAAGGGGTTGCTTTTTGTAGTTTTTTCTTTTTTTTCTTCGAAGTATCATTATCCAATATATATTAAAAAGATATACATTAAACATATATATATATAATCAGTTTCCAATCTGTATTAAAGATTGTTTTATTCTGCTCTGCATGAGAAGATGGCAAACCGTGGTGGGCCATTTGCCAAAATAGGCCCAATGCAGCCGCTGTTGCTTTTTGCGGATAAAGTCCTGTTGGAACACAGCCGTGCTCATCTGTGTGCGTATTTGTTGCCTGGATGGTTCCACCCCGTGGTAGCCAAGTTGAGAAGCTATGACAGAGACTCTGTGGCTTGCAAAGCTTAAAATACTCACTCTAGCACTTCACAACAAAATTTGCCAAACTCTGGCCTAAAATATATGTCATTTTTTAAACAAAAAAATTCAGTCATAAAATAATTTTTGGAATAATTGATATCACTAACTTTTTTAAGTTGTCAGCACACGATTTCCATCAAGAAAATAACCAATGGTTATTTTAATCAATAAAATTTAAGTGTTGTAGTACCATTTCAATTTCTACTGGTTATCAAAATCTATTTAAAGAAGCATAACGTGTAGAAATGTAAAATAAAAAGCATCGAGTCACCCTAAAAGAGAACACTGACATTTCTATGTAAACCTAAGTATTAAGTTGTGTTTTCAAAATTTATAACATTTAAAACCAAGTAATAACATTTAAAACTAAAGTCTTCACGAAGGCATAATTCACATGTCTCCCAAGGTCTCCCTTATAAATCATCCAAGATGACATGTTTATAGGCTGAACTGAAAGCTGAAATTGCTTCAACTAACTGCAAATGAAAGCTGATTTTGCGTAGATTCCTATGGGTACGTGCGTCTGTGATGATTTTGATGCTTTTCTGATAGGCTACATTTCCATACTGATGCATAGTTTCTTTGAACTGCTGTTTTGTTTTCCATAGGCTTTTCTTGTTAATCTGTCACCCAGTGAGACAAGGACCAATCCCCTCTGCCCCAGCGATCTCCCTCTGTCCCATTCCTGGGGTAAATGCCAGTTGTCGTCATGCCACCTGGACCCTGAGAGACCGTTCTCTCCTTGGCTGTCTTGTGCTTTGGGGGCTACGGCCGAACACAGGGCTCCAAGTGAAGAAGCCTGTGTTCTTAGTGGGAGTGGGTTGCCTTTCTTTCCTGTCCAGAGCTGGTAAATGAGAGCAACGGAGGGGTTGGGTTTAGTGCTGCAAGATCTAATTACCGCTTGATTTATAGCCACTTGCACACGATGGCTGACTACTGAGTTCACAGCCTTGAAAACACACTCAGCTGGTCCTGGGTTGCCTGGAGGGCTCTGCTCCCCTCTGCCGGCCCTTGCGGTTGGTGCTGCCCTCCTTGGTGAGAGCCCTGGGCACCTCACACACCCACAGCTGGGTGAAGGCCCCAGAGCACAGGATGCTGGCATGGCTGAGGAAATGCTGGGCTTGATTGTGGAGTGCCTGAGGGGAACTGGAGACACACACACACACACACACACACACTCTCTCTCTCTCTCTCTCTCTCTCTCTCTCTCAGGTATCTAAACACACAGTTTCAGCAAGTCTGCTCTTCTCTATTTCCTGTAGATTGGGAAATTAGACTGTCGTTTATTTTCTTAAGCAATAAAGCCGGAGGCTCTGCCCTTTCAATTGTTCCTATTTTTTGTACTGCTCTGAATCAAGCTTGAGGATCCAAATTCAGCAAAACAGGCGGTTTTAAATGGACAGTACCCCATTTCTGACCTTCCCACTCCCTTCTCAATCACCCTTGAAATGTCCTGGGGAGGCTCAGAGCTCACAGACAACAGTGCAGCTTCATGGTTCAAAGGGATGTGCCGGGGCTGACTGCGGTGTGCCCCTGGGCCCCCCACTCACTGGCTGGAGCCGCGAGAAGGTTATGACCTCTCATTCCGTTTCCTCCACTGTAAAGGGGTGATAATAGTATCTGCTTTATGGAATGCTGCGAGGATTAAATGATGAATGGGTTTTGGTGTGGGACCAGGCACACGGAAAGTATTCCATAAAGATTAGCTGTTCCAGGCCATAACCGAGTGAAAGATTGACCTCATTCTTGTGTTACTTCTTCATCCCTTTACTCCCTCGGAGGTGGCCGGCAGACCCCGTTGCTTTGATTTGTCTTGTGTGGGGTCAGTGGGAACAGTTTGCCCCAGGGGGACAGGTATTCAATCACTGATAGGTTTTAGAATTACCTGGATGTGGCTTTGGATAGTCAGTACACCCCCCCTTATTAGCCGGAGGGGGTCAGCTCCCACCTGCTTCCCTGTTCGAATCTGTGAAATAGCTGTTGATACAACTACTTATTTAAGAAACTGAGTCATAATGAAATTAGGTAATTTAACCTAAATTCATCTATAAGGAATAAAACAGATATTCAAACCCCAGCCTATCTCAACACCTTGTTGAACACAAGATGCTTCTTCGCTTTGTGTTTGGTTTTTAATTTTCTTTTGGAAAAAAAATGTTTTTAATTACAGATGACTTAAACATTACATTTACATTTCTTTCAGGTGTACAGCGTAGTGGTTAGAGACTTCTATAACTTACTGAGTGATCTCCCAATATGTCTAGTGCCCACCCGGCACCACTCACAGTCAGTCCAGTAGTATTGACTGTATTCCCTTTGCTGTAATGACATCTTCGTGACTCCTCTGTAACTGCCAATCTGTGCTTCTCAGTCCCTTCACTTTTGTCACCAACCCCCCCCCCTCCTGGCTACCGTCCCTTTTTCTCTGCATCCATGAGTCTGTTTCTGTTTTATTTGTTCATATATTCTGTTCTTCGATTCCACATGTAAGTGAAATCATATGGTATTTATGTGTTTGTTTTTAAGAGTAGTATAGAAGTCACCCAGCAAACACAGGCCAATGGTGTAGCGTATTTGTATAAAATGCGTTCATTTCTTCCAAAACACTGCTTTATTACAAACAGGAGACAAATAAACGAAAAACTGATTAGGTAAATGCTGAAGAGGCAAAAATGACTGAAGAAAAGGTATTCCTTAGTGGGTGTTACCAGTGGTTAACTACGTAAAATAAGCTTTCCAAGGGCTCACAAATAGAGTAATATTCTCAGGTCCTAATAAACCAATCTGAGTATAAAAGCACAGAGTATAAAAGCTCACATGAGTAAACTAAGTGTTATAAATTCATGTAGACTGGAGTCTTTTCTCTCTCTCTCTCTCTCTCTCTCTCTCTCTATATATATATATATATATATATATATATATATATATACACACCTAGGATACTACATATAATAAGAGCTTGACAGGTTCAGAAGAATTTAAAATAAAAATAATTTTACTAGGTTATGAAATTAGTAATAAAATCTTGTTAAACCTTTGTAGTAAGATTGTTTTTATTATATTGTTTTTATATAATAAGGGTTTTGAGGTAAAATTTGAAATTCCTAAGCATAGTTGATAAGTCCTGTCAAATATATGCACTCATGTAACCACCTTAAAAAATATAGAACATTTCCATCACTCCAGCAAATTCTCTTTTGCCACTTTCTGCTCATTTCCCCCTTTCTACCCCGGAAGAAATTATTGTTCTGGTTTTTATCACCATAAACTAGTTTTGCCTGTTTTTAACTTTACATCAGCGGACTCTGTAGTAGTGAATACTCTTTGTCCTGGTCCCTTCGTGTAGTGGCATGTCTTTGAGATTCGTCCTCGTCACCTCAGGGGCTCCTTCCATATTGCCGAATAGTATCCCACTGCATGCTCACACCTCAGTTTGTTTGTCTGGTCTTTTGTTAGTGGATATTGGGATTGTTTCCAGGTGGCCATTTGCAATAAAAGTTGCTCTAAACCCTGTTGAACAAGTCTTTCTGGGGAGGCAGTTTTCCTTCATCTTGGGTGGAATTGCTGGGTCATAGGTAAATGTTTCACTGACTTCGGACTTTCCCATTAAGTGGTGTATGAGAATTCCAGTTGTTCCACATCCCTGCCAACATTTGGTGTTGTCTTTATTTTTAGTGATTTGAGTGGCTATGAAATAGTATCTTTTTTTATTTTTTAAGTATATTTTATTGATTATGCTATTAGAGTTGTCCCATTTTTTTCCTCCTCTTTATCCCCCTCAGCCCTGCAACCCCTTCCCTCCAGGATTCCCTCCCATCTTAGTTCATGTCCATGGGTCATGTATATAAGTTCTTTGGCTTCTCCATTTCCTCCATTATTCTTAACCTCCTCCTGTCTATTTTGTACCTACCAATTATGCTTCTTATTCCCTGTATCTTTTCCCCCAATCTCCCTCCTGGCTAATAACCCTCCATGTGATCTTCATTTTTGTGATTCTGTTCTGGTTCTATTTGTTTGCTTAGTTTGTTTTTGTTTTTAGGTTCAGTTGTTGATAGTTGTGAATTTGTTGTCATTTTACTGTTCACAGTTTCGATCTTCTTTTTCTTAGATAAGTCCCTTTAACATTTCATATAAAAAGGGCTTGGTGATGATGAACTCCTTTAACTTGACCTTATCTGGTAAGCACTTTACCTGCCCTTCCATTCTAAATGATAGTTTTGCTGGATAGAGTAATCTTGGATGTAGGTCCTTGCCTTTCATGACTTGGAATACTTCTTTCCAGCCCCTTCTTGCCAGTAAGGGTTTCTTTTGAGAAATCAGCTGATAGTCTTATGGGAACTCCTTTGTAGGTAACTGTCTTCTTTCCTCTTGCTGCTTTTAAGATTCTCTCCTTATCTTTAACCTTGGGTACTGTAATTATGGTGTGTCTTGGTGTGTTTCTCCTTTGTGGATTTAGTTAGTACTTTCCCCATCACTAATGACATTAAGTACCTTTTCATGTTTTAATAAGTCTTTTGTATATCTTCTTTTCTGAAGTGTCTGTTCAAGTTTTTGCCCTTTTTTAATGATGGATTGCTTGTATTTTTAACGTTTGATGTTGATTTGTAGTTTTTTGTGTTTTTTTTTTTTTTCTGGGCTAAACATCCTTTTCCTAGATGTATGCATTGCCTATGGTTTCTCCCATTTAGTATTTTCCCTTTTCCCTTTCTTAACAGTGTCATTTGCTAAGCAGAAGTTTTAAATATTTTTAGAGACTAATATGCCATTGTTTTTACAGTTTGTGTTTTTTGTGACTCTAGAAATTTCTACCTGCTACAAGATTGCAAAATATATAGATTCTCCTATTTTTTCTAGAAACTTTATAGTTTGTGTTTTCAACATTTAGGTCTATAATCTACCTCAGATTGATATTTCGGGCGTGTGAAATAACAGTCAAGGTATACTATCTTTTCAAATGGATATCCACTTATTTCATCATTATTTGTTGAAAATACTTTTCATTCTCCATTGAATTGTCTGAGTTCCTTTATCAAAAAATTTGTTGTATATTTGTGGATGTATTTCTGCACTCTCTCTTCTGCTTCACTGATTTGTTTGTTCTCACTGACACCACTATTTTGGAATTCCATGGTCTTTACAAAAGTACTTCCCATCCTCGTCTGGATGGAGGACACTTTGTTCTCATTGGGCGCACAGACGACCCTCCATCTCAGTTCCTCACAGTTGTTCACACGCCCACAGAATGGGAAACGTCAGTAATACGTGGCCCTGATGTGGAATTTCGCAAGTGGAATGTGTTTTGCAGTTGGATAACTTTAGTTTATTCAGATATTTAAAATTTGGTGTAATACATTTCCTTTCACAGCAATTTAAGTCCAGGGAAAATGCTGAAAAGAAATATGTATGAAGGCATGAGTGAGCACAAGCTACAGAGCAGCCCAAAACTAGTAACTCAAAAAGGATGATAAGTTAACTGAAATTCCAGTTAATTTTACACAACTGAGACCAACCGGTGTTTAGAATAACAGTGCTTTAGTATTGCTGTTTCTTGGTTGCCAGTGGATTTTTTTTTTACCTGCAAAATACATTCTCCCACACTATTCACGGTACATAGTATATTTCGGGAGGACAGAAATTAAGTTATTTTGTTAAAAGAGAAAAAAAATAGAAAATTCTGTTCCACTGCTGAAAATAAGGAAACATTTAGAAAATTAGTAACTACAAATTAAGAAAAATTTTCCTTCTCTGTCCTTCCTCTCTTGGCTTGTCCCAGGCTGAGGCTTTGAGGCAGGAGGCCCATGCCCACTTCTGCAAGGCCCTGGCGCTCTCAGCTGGAGCATCTCAGGGATCTGTAGTATTAATTCTCATCAGCTGGGCCACCCATACCTACCACTGGAGAGCAAGCCCTGTGCGACTCTGTTTCCTTCACCCACAGAAGCCAGGATCCTCTCATTTGTGTGAATGGGTGGTGCCGGTCTAGACAAAATAAAATTAACTAAGACCACCCACCCCACCTGCAGGATAAAGGAACACCAGATTCCATCTTTTTAAAGCCTGGCACTGATTCATATCATATATTCAAATTGTTTTTGTTCTTAAACAAGAATAAAAACAAATGGGAAAATTACCTTTGGTGGGAAGATAATTAAAACTGTAAAAGCTTCTTTAGTCTATAAAATGTGCAAATGCAATCAAGAAATGAGGTGGGCAGCTTCTCTTGCCACCCTCTGGACTCCGATAGCGCTTTGCTGCTGACCTGTTAGTTCATTATGCCATTTCTTCCCATTAGAGAACATTTCTGCAACAGTAACTTAAAAGCCAACTGTATAATTCAGTACGCAAACCACTCGTGTAGGCTTGACTCAAACTTTATGATAAAAAGCATTCATCGTTTGCTGTTCCATGTAAGAGGAATTTAGACCTTCCTCTTCATTAGAGGACCTGCCTGCAGTGGAATTAAAATAGCTTCTCCCTGAATGGGAGCATTGACTTGGCAAAGATATGAGCAGGCATTCAAGAGGAATGTAATCGAATACTTCAGATTTAAATTAGTTTATAATCTGCCTTTGAAAATAAAGTAAAAGAGAAACCCAAGGAAGTTTCCTTAAGGTGAATTCATGTCCTTCAGATCCCTTCCAGTTTCAGAGTTAATCACATACACTTGATAAAAGCCATATGTAATGAAGCTTATCTTTTCCATGTGCTTGTTCTCCCTGATACTCTGATACTACTTGGAAAAGGTGCCCTACACGGAGAGAACCCACGTGTGCAAAAATGACTTTCAAATATCACCAGACCTGCAAACCAGTCCAGTAATGTTCGGAGGAATAACTTTTTCTTTATTGTGTCCACAAGGCATAAATTGTTAACCCAAGCATCAAGCTTAAATAAGTGACACAGATTTCCTTCTTTATTTAGAAACTATTCAGATGTTCATATTTTCAAGGGATTCTTTCTTTTCCAATAGCTTCCTCCTTATCCTTGAAGGACACAATGTTGTCTTCTGTTAAAGTCAGTGAGTGGTAAATGTTTCTAGGAGACTAACACTTGTTAAATGTAAAAAGGTCCCATAATCATTGTCCCTGCCCTTAATGGGATTACATAACAAAAGACTATTTTTGGGTTGTAAAAGAAAACAAGGAGAAGGATCTGTGCGTAAGGAAGCAGGGAGCCCAGATACAGAACACTAGTTACCATTTATGAGAAACGACATTCAAAAAGAAATGGGGGGGGTGCGGTGACTATTTTCAGTAGGGAAAAATCTTTACAGGTAGTTACACACTCAACTGTATAGATGGCGTAGAACTCAATTTGCTAAAAGGCAAATTTCTGTTAAACAAGTCCCATTTGCATATTGATTTCTATTGTGGAACTTAAAAAATTGGTCCCTAGATATAATAAAATTACCTTTAAAATGTACACACACAAATGGAAATATCTTTCTGACAAAACCATCAAACCATTGTCTATTAAATGACTCAGAGCTGTGCTTGACAGGTTTTTTAAACTGTGAAAAGAGAAATAGAGTTCACACAGGCAGACACGCTGAAAGAGGCTTGCTTCACTTTATTTTAAACTTGATTCCCACCATAGTACTAAGAATCCATAAAGCTTCAGAAACTTGCCAAGGTTCCAGTTAATTTTGAATCATGCTAATGTTTCTAACTTCACATCCAAAGAAATTATTTTTCATTTTCTCCATCACTTAAACTTACTGGCTTCTTTCCAGACATTTGAACCTGGCCATATCTTCCAAATGCATAAGAACGTCTTTAGATAAAAGGAGAAGATTATCCAAATAACTGTGGGAAGGAACATGTAAGCTGCACTTAGCACCAGTGCCAACAGAGGCTTGCCCTAATGTTTAATAATAATCAGCAAATTGACTGATAATCCAGCATGAACTTTTGGTTCCCACCGTAACGGCTTGATTTATGGCTGGGAACGATTAGCACATCAAAATCGTGTGTGCCGACGGTGCCGCTTACTAGCCGGTTCACAAAGCTGAGCTGTGCCACGCAGACTGGCTGTAGGTCAGATCCGATGACCAGGGCTTGTGAGGCAGCAGGAATCTCCAAGCCCGTGACTTTGGAGGGGCTACTCCTTAAAAACTCAGCCCCCATAGTCTTCTCCATGGGTGGGAAAAAACACAGAGTTTTAATAAACAATTTATGTTCAATGTTAGTAATAGCACAGTAGAAAATTAAATAACTCAGACAAGTCAATCGTTCAGAGACAAGAACTGTTCACATTGTGGCCCTTGCCCCTAGTTTTTTTCTCTGTACAGAGAGATATAGGTGTATATAAACACAGGAGATAATTTTAACAAAAAGGAATCATAATATACATTATGTATGACTTTCACTTAATATTTGGGTAGATTTCCATTTAATAAATATACTTTCATAATACATAATATCACTTTTAAAGAGCTGCATAATGTTTCATCAGTTTTTATTTATACAGCATCTTTTTATGTCATCAGTTGGCTATTGTTGAAAAACATTTTCAATTTCTGTTTTTGCTCTAGAAAGTATGCTGTGAGAAATACCTTACGTCTATTTTTTTTTGCCTATATCCTCTATTATTTCTAATTAATTTTGTACGTGTCGCTGACTATTTCCTTAGGAAGTTTTCCCAAAGTGAATGGCCATGGGTAAAGGTATACACATCTGTAAAATTTTCAAGAACTTTTTGCCCCAGGAAAAAAGTTGTGCTTATTTAAGTCCCAGGATTTCTAGATGTTCTTCACAAACTCTTGCCATTGTAACAACATGTCCCATCTGTGCTGCGCTCAGCATGGGGTGGTTATGTGTTTAATTGCAGATTTCTTTTTCTGGGTCAGAAAACGTAAAAAAAGGGACAGTTTTTCTAATGACACTAATATCATGTGGGCTGGATGTTTTAATTTTTCCACCAGCCGAGCAGGAAGAACTTAGATAATGTCTGTGAAGTGCTGGGCACTCCCTACATGCTTGCTTTATATAGTAACTCATTTCTTCCTCTTCATGTGCAGATGAGAAAATTCAAGCACAGAGAGATTGAACAACATACCCAAGGTTACCAGCTGGAAAGTAGCTAGATTAGGATAAAATATAATGGGGTAGAAGATGAGAAGTATGTTGTTCTAGCAACATAATTTCTCCCAAGGAGAAATAACCTCAGAAGTTTTGACACGATCCATTTTCAACACAGTTGGCCTTCCACCGCTACTGACTTTAAAAGCGTCAGAAAGGCCCCAGATGAATTTCAGAACAAAATATGTTCTTGTGGTTACATATTTGTTTAGATGAAAGTCTAATCTTTCACAGTTCGTAACATCAAAACATAATGATGAACATTCATGCCATGCCTGCCTTGAAATTCTCACACGGAGTTTTTGCTTAAAAGAGCATTCATTACTTATGCAAGGGTATCTGCCTTGATGTCGGGCGATAGTGCAGAAGTGTACCCAAGAACTGGTGCTGATGCTGTACAGAAGCATCCAAATCGTAGGAAACTCTAACTGAAATGTGGAGGCCTTCCACTTTGGGAGACAAAGCTGAAATTTAGGGATTAGTCCATTATTACAATTTAAACTTTTGTTTAAATAGAGACTTTTTGGTCAATAGAGAGAGGGTCCAGTCTTGGGTCCTTTGATAGTAAAGAGATTATTGATGATAGTACAGAGATTATTGATGATAGTAGAGATTATTGTTGACAGTACAGAGATTATTGATGATACTACAGAGATTATTGATGATAGTAGAGATTATTGGTGACAGCACAGAGATTATTGATGATAGTACAGAGATTATTGATGACAGTACAGAGATTATTGATGATAGTAGAGATTATTGGTGACAGTACAGAGATTATTGGTGACAGTACAGAGATTATTGATGACAGTACAGAGATTATTGGTGACAGTACAGAGATTATTGGTGACAGTAAAGAGATTATTGGTGACAGTACAGAGATTATTGGTGACAGTAAAGAGATTATTGATGATAGTACAGAGATTATTGATGACAGTACAGAGATTATTGATGATAGTACAGAAATTATTGATGACAGTACAGAGATTCACATCCTAGAAGATGCCTGTCAGTGTTTAAAAAGCATGGCATGATTCGAGAACAGAAGGGAAGCTAAGAAGCTCAGGACTACTTCTGCAATCTAATCCATGGGTTTTATTAGATAATTATATCTGTTATTATACCTAGTTATTATTTGATTATTACATTATTATAGATAAGACTATTTAATTATATCTAATTATTTTGCCCATAGGGTAATTAATTTTTTGTTTGGTAGAACAAACAAACATGATTTTATTGAAAAGAGGAGTGATATAGGAACTAATTAAGTCTGAGGCCCCTGAGCAAGCCCTATAACCACCCCGGGCCTACTTCCTCAACTACGACATGAGAATGGTAATAAGAATACTACTTTGATAGCACTTGGTGGAGTCTCACAACACAAAATGTATGTGAAATCTCTTTGTCAACTTAAAAGTTCTGTTCAGGTTTGATCATTGGCTTTGTTTTACCTGCCTCCTTTTCTGGTTTGGAAGGTCCATGTCCTCATGCTAGCACAATATTTGATAAGTGATAGGAGCCAAATAATACTAGTTAAATGTCATTGTGAGGGATAACAAGCCTTGTTGAGGAGGAACCCCACTGGAGAATCGAGGAAGTTCAGGGCCCAGCGTACAAGTAATAGTAAGCTGTCAAGCATCGCGTGTCGTCGTCACCATTGCGTGTCGTCATCCATCCGGCAGCGTTCTCGGTGCTTCACATGTGAGTTCACATTTAATCTTCCCAGAAGCTCGGGAGCAGAGCTCTGCTGGTGCGGCCCTCTTGTTCGAGGAGGACAGTGAGACACACCTTAGGTGAAATAACTTGCCCATGTTCACAATGCCTATGGGTGTCAGGACGGATTCCCCACAGTCCGATTCCAGAACATACTGAACTGCTGGGCCTTCCACCTCCAGAGCCTCTGTCTTAGCACCTCAAGGGCCAAGGTGGTTTCACTTATCCTTGTGTTCTCAGTGCCCTGCACATAGGAAAGCGCTAATGTTTGCTGAATAAGCACATGAAATCCTTTCTGTTTTATGTAACTTCTCTTTTTATTGTGGCCAAGAGCCTTTACACACCATCCTGAAGGGCGTACACGTTGAGACTGCCCCATTTGATGTGAAAAGTCTGAGGTGAAGATATAGTTCATGCAGAAAAATTCACATGTCCATATAGAGAAGACAATGTTAGCAGGTCTTCTTAAAACAAAACGTGTTCTTCGTTCCTCTGCTTCTTCCCACGATGAGGAGCCAAAGCTGCCCCCTGTTGGGGCTCTGCCACCCTCCAACCTCATATCTTGCCGTGTGTCCCGGGATCTGCATCCCTAATGTCTTTGTCCCTGGCCAAGAGTGGTGAACACACTAGAACAGTAAGGACAGGATTCCGTGTTTGAAGGAAACGTCTGCCACCGATGCTGGGACAGAATCTCAGTGTCATTCCAGTTTGGTGGCTCCCCTTTCCGTAGCCCCTCCCCGCACAGCAGGCTCCATGGTGCTTCCTGCCTCCTCTCCTGCATGCTCGTCAGGGCAGGGGCCATAAACAAACCCATGATCACTCCATAGGGGCTTCATACATATTTCTTGAATTAACAAAACAGTGTCACCTTAGTATTTTAGGTTCTTAAATAACCCTCTCTTCTTTGCCTTAAACTTCCATTTCTCAAGTCGAGAGGTGAAGGATTAATCTTAGTTACTTAAAATCTTCCCCATTAAGGTATGTCTTACACCACCACAGCAGCTCCATTGGTGTTGTTAAAGATGGTTCCCTGGCAACATTAGTTTTTAGTTGCCACAATGCCCGTTCACGCAGGGTGCTCTGCTGTCCACGTGCCATTTGGACATGCGTGTTCTGATACCAGCAGGTACTTACCCCTGTATTCAGTGCCCATGTGCATCCTCATCAGCCCATGAACGAACTCATGTTTGACTTAAGGAGGGTGGGAGTTTTTATTTCTAGAGATGATAAGTCATTTTATTGTGCAATGCTTAAATTTGTGCACAGTGAGAGGTTTGTAAAAATTCTCTGTAATTGATAATTTGACTGTGTGATTAAGAAACAAACACTTGGGGAGAAATGTGCTGCTCTAGAAGGCAGGTGAATCAAAAAGATGCTTTCCCAAGAATAATGTGATTGTGAGCTAGAACCCTGAAATGCGGAATGGAACCGTCAGACTGAAGATCTTTCTTAATGTGATTCATTAGGTGCATGTGTGCTTTCCGCATCAACAGTTCAAGACTTTCTTATGTTACCCTAACCATTTAGTTTTCTTAGCTTCATGGGGAAAATGCCTTTTTGTCGAACTACCATATTCCAGCTCTTTTTTAATCCCATCCACCTGTACAGAAGCACCTCCATGGGTTAATTTTAATCCACTTTCTGTTGGATGTGCTGGTTACCATTCCTTTACGGTAACCAGGCTGGAGAGCTCACCTCCAGCGCAAGAGTCTTATGTGCTTATAAAAATCAGCTCCGGGTAAGTAGGGTCATGTTTGTGAGTAGGAGGACAGGGGCTGGCTGGGTAGTTTGGGGCCGTGAGGAGGTTTGGGGCCGGGCAGACTTGCGTGTTCTGCTGCCTTTGTAGGCACGGAGCACTTTCACCCTCCGGGGCCGGGCTGCTGCGTGTTAGGATGTATGAAAGTCAGGAAACATAGCAGATGTCAATTTTGTCTGGATGAATCTTTTTGAAGGTTAGTGCCATACCTAGGAAATTCTTATTTTTGTCTTCTTGCACCCTGTGAGTTCTTGCTTTGAGGTCTGAGAAACCAGTTACATTCTTGGTTAAATACGGAGGCCTGGGCTCATCCCCGTGCAGTATTGCCATTTCAGAGTCCGAAGTACTGACCTCAGTGGTCTGTCCATTGGGCGAGCTTCAGTGACAAATGGCAAGAGAGGCTGAGCTCACATCAGGCCTCGGGTTTATTATGGAAGGTTACAGCGGAAAAGTGGCCAAGGAGATGGAGAGAGGGGGCCTGTGTGAGATGACCTGTCCAAACACAGTGCTGAGCTACCATTCACAAGCTGTCCAGCCATGCGTACGTGTGTGGGGTCCGGGGGGATCTCTCCACGAGCATGTGTGGGCTGCACTGGATCTGCAGCCCACAGATAAATGCAGATGTTTGAGGCTGTCCCATGGCCAAGGTGGCCAAGGCTCCTGTACCTTAATTCAGTAGCAGTGGCCAGCCATTCGAAGCAAGCCTCTATGACCAAGTGTCTCCCAAGGTAGCCTCCCCTCAAATTCAAAACCCCTAACTGTCTCATTGTTTCCTACCCTTCCATATTTCTTTAATAACCAGAACTATAAAATATGAACCACTGGAAAGAAAGAAAAGAGGGAAAAAGGCAGTGGGGTCGGCAAGGCTTTGAGGAGACACTACAAGATGCCTAAATGGATTGTAAACCGGGCCCCACCGAGAAGCCTCCCGTGGTCTGCTCATGTAGCCTGGCACAGCATTGTCCAAACACTCACGGGTCTCAGCGGGAGGCTTCCCAGGAGGGCCCTCACACTGCTGTGCAAAGGAACCTCTGAGGCCCTATTCAGGCAGGGAGTCCCTTCATGGTGAACAGGGTGGGATGCTAAGATTCTGAAAGAGGGAGCGGAGGGCTGCTCCTGGCCTTTGGAGCCGCTGGAGTAATTTCCAGCAGCCTGCTACAGTGTTTCCTAGCCCAACCATGTTACAACTGCATTGAGCACCATATGCCACATTCCTTAAAAAAAAAAAAAAAAAGCCGAAGTGTGGGTGTTCCAAAAAGAGAAGGAAGGGGGCACCCAGTTACCCATATGCTTGCCCAGCAGTTGTCCTACTCCCGGCAGCCAGAGCCTTGCACGGCTTAGGCTTTCATTCTTTTCCTTGGAGTGGGGGTGGGCCCTGTACACGAGCCCCTCACATGGGCTCCTGGGAGCTGCTTTCGAACAACTCTGCCCAGTTCCACGTGCAGTGAGTTTGTGTTGTGGCCTAAAATACCACAGTGGAAGCTGCCTGTTTCATCACTCACTGGCTCACTCTCTACGTGGACCACCCAGATCTGCTGGCCCCTTCCCTCTCCTGGCAGAGCTGGGTTGTGGAGTTGGGCTGGGGGGTCCCATAGCCAAAGAGTACAAATGTCAGCCTTGGTGGCCCAGCTTGTGATCAGGCCTCCCCATGCCCATGTCCCTGTTCCCCAGGGCAGAAGCTCCTGCCCTTAGGTCCCTTCCAGTGAGATGGAGTTTCACAAACAGCTGAAACTGAGACACTTCTGGTCAGAATTTTCCGACAAGTCTAATGTTATGTGGGAGCCATAGATCGTTTTTCGGTGCGTGAACCCGATTTCCTTTCTAAGGGGAGAAAGCTGTAACAGAGTTCTGTATGGAGATTCTCCGTACACGAGCTTTCCTCTCTTCCTTCTCCAAGGTTAGAAAACGAAAACAGAACGTGAAGAAGCCCCTTCGGTGATGTAAACCATTTCTGTGGCAACTGGCTGCTCCTGCTTGCCCAGGGTAGCAAATGTGAAACGTACATGGTTTTTATTCTTTGTGCAATGAAGGGTAAGTGAGGGTTTTGACTTGGAAGATAATGGAACCTATTACTAGAAAGAACTGGGGGGAATAAATGGGCAGTCAGATTTCCAGAGGACTTTGACCTGACCCTTTTCCTCCTGTGAGCTGTCTGAAGCTGTCTGCACTGCATGCTGTGGCTCCCAGCTCCCTGGACTCTCCTGGACCTTGGCAGCACGCTTGGCCCTCACCCACACTCCTGCCAGAGCCTCCTTCAGCCACAGACCCGACTCTCCACCCCCACTTGCTTTCACAGCAGCCTGCACTTGCCAGCAGTTACTCGTCATCATCTCTCAGTTGTTAATGAGTCACTTACTGTTTATCTCCCCAATTTGAATGGAGGCCCCACTGGGAATCAGACCACTGTCTCACTGCCTTGAGTATTCCCCAAATCTAGCCCAGCCCTTGCACATAGTAGGTGCCTAAAACTATTTCCTGAGTAAATGAACGCTTTTTCAGATTCAAGGAAGAGTTGATTGAAGTTCAAAGACAAATGTGCTTCTTCCAGAGGTTAAAAAATATATAGGCTCACCTAGTAGACTGGCAGGTAAGAAAGATTACCAATTAACTGTTACTCAGTTCCAGACAAAATATTGGTTCTAAACATGCTGAAAGACTTAAGAAAGGACAGTTGCCTCCTTTTCTTAGAACGAGTCTGCCTTGTCTTACACAAAACAGGCATGAGACAAATTAATCAAACAGCTTTTTAAAAGTGCTTTTATTTTGAGCTTTCAGTCTGTTAAATGAAGAGGAAGGCAGAGCTGTCGGCTGTTTCCTAAATAAATGCCTAGAAGTGTTACTAGTCTGTACCCTGGCAGCCTCCAGGGAGCCGTGCCTTAGGCCAAATCACAGAAGCCAATTCCTTTTGGAGTTTTTGTTCCTGCTAATGGTGATTGAGCTTTGCTGGTTCACATGGACAACTTCCAGGTAGCACACGCAGGTTTTCTTCGGCAGGTGTGTCTCCTTTGTGTTTTTGCAAGTTTGTGTTTGTGTCTATATTTGTTCACAGCTTTTCACTCTTGAATTTATGGACCATGAGGTTATTTGCTTTCCCTTGAAGTTTATGAGCCACACCATGCCTTCCTCTGGTTTATTTCCCAGTTCGTGGTGTGCAAAGATTGAAGAAGGAAAAATGCCCCTTAGTCAATATTCCTTTTCCATGGCTACTAATTAATCCCTAGGAGTAGTTGGCTCCTTAGAGCAGATTGTAGTGATTGTTGGGGATGTTAGCATTTTGTAAAGGGTCACAAATA
Organism: Desmodus rotundus; assembly: GCF_022682495.2. Lineage (NCBI taxonomy): Eukaryota > Metazoa > Chordata > Mammalia > Chiroptera > Phyllostomidae > Desmodus > Desmodus rotundus. Next base: position 44,440,250 of record NC_071394.1, on the reverse strand, counting down.
AAAATCAAACAAAATAAGAATTCAAAAAATGAGAAGTGTGCACGTTATCGCTGGATTGAAGCTTGACGGGTAGAACATACGGTTTCTGGGAATTGCGGAAAATAAATTTAACAGATTAACAGGTTGGATTAATATCATCCTACAACTGCTAATTTTGCAGAACATATTGAGAAGAAAGGGAAAATCAATAAATAGAGGCTCAGAGACAGCAACTGCATTTCTCTGGGCAACCTCTCTCCTTTTTACGTAAATTTGTCTTTTGAAATTTAATGAAATGTCTTATTACACACTTCCCCAATTTACCATATATTCCATGGAAAACAGCTTTCAAATGTATATCATTTAATTTATATTTCAAATCACTAGTGAAATACAATTATAAGCCCATCATTTCCTGAAAATTCCTTTTAACATTGGTTCACATAGAACTAAGTGAAATCAGTGACTATTACAGAGCCAAAAAAGAAGTTGGTGAGATAATTTTTGTTATCACAGTGGCTACCCATGACAGTTCTGTATGATTAATCCAGTCTGCCACCAGCTTGTCACTGTTAATTACTTCTTCGTGGTGTTTCTGACATGACTGTACAATGGAGCAGTATTTAACGTTTCTTTTTTGAGTAGGGTGTTGTTGGAGACGATGGTAGACACTATGGTGTGCTAAGAAGATCGCTGCTATTAATAATAGCTTAATTTAGAACTCACTCTGGGTCAGGCCCTGTCGTAAGTGTTTACAGCTCCTTGTCAATAATCCTGGGAGATGTCGCTCATTATTGCCTCTGTGACACAGAGAAATCCAGTCACTAAGTTCCAGCTCGCACAGGTAGAACATAGCTAATCCAGAATTTAAACCCAGGTAGTATGGCTGTTAGCATGTATGCTTTTCACCTGTGCCTCCAACTGCCTTTCATGGAGTTTGGCCTCTAGAACTAATTTTACCATTAATTGTGCAGTGGACAAACTTTTATGTTATTATATGATGTAAACATGGTGTTGAGAGTATAAAAATTAAAGACTTACAAAACTCAAGAAGGTCAAGGGACATACAAGCAAGAAGTACACAGATAATTTCCTTAAGAGATAAATTTTAATATGCACAATAAAATCTAAGTTTTTATTTTTCACTTCCCCCAAAAATCATAGCCATGGAAGCTTCTCAATCTGACCATATCTCAATTTGGTCTAATATACCATTAGACTAACTGTATTATCAAGTTTGGTGTGATTATCATAAATTGTAGAAGTTAACAGAAGTTACTTAAAAAATCTGTTGTTTGCATAGATGGTGGATTTCCAGTTTTTCTTAGCTATGAGTTTTACTCAACTTTAGATTGATTCAAAATAGGGTAGATTCAAAATTGGATATTTTATTTGATAGCTGGTTATCATTTTACACTTAATCTAAACAAAGTATTTAATACTTTATTAAAGACCATACAAAAGCTCCACAATAATTTTAACTCCATAATAATTTCACCTGGACTCAAGAGTAGGAAGATTTCTTTAGTTTTTGCTTTCACAATGGTTTCTGGTATTCCTTTTGCATCTCTTGTGGCTCTGAATGGTTGTCGCTGTCAAGATGATGATTTTTGACGCTTTGATTAGCACTTGGCCGCTATGCGTGGCAATCGCATGGTATTTCAAAGTATATTGGAGACTAATTAGCACTCGAGGACCAATAAGTGGCAAATGGCTGATCAGGGTAAATTAAGTAAGACTCAGATTTTATAGTACCAGCACTAATATCTTCCCAGTATTGATCTGATTATTTATTCTTACTGCTGGAACCTGTCGTTTAAGTCAGCTGGCAGTGCTGTATGCTCGATTTAACCACTCTTTGTTTCTCTAGATTGGAGGAAAAACAAGAATGCACTTTAAAAATCACTTACAGTTTATAAGGTGACACATTAATCCTCAAAATGACAGGAAATCAAGATGATTTTGTCTGTGGGGTTTAATTTATTAAAATTTAATTTGCTCATGTGCTCTGCTCCGATAGCTCTGTGCTAGCAAACTAGCTATAATTAGATTAGCAGCCTGCTAAATGCTGGTGACAGCCTGCGCCTCAGAGAGCATGTGCTGGATTCTTCCTGAGCCTCCCCTCATTGGTTGCTAGCGTCGCTGCTCGCCAGTTTGATAGGTTTCCACCGTACTCTTTATGCATTGGAGACATAGATACAGAGATACTCTACTGTGTTCTGGCAACGGTGGAGGTGCTTAGCTGGCAACGTTAAAGAAGGAAGAAGGCACCGAAGAGAAGGCGTCCTTCTTTGTTGTAGAGCATGGGCAGCCACCGACTGCCAGCTGCCAGAGGGGATCAGTGAGGAAGTTTCAGTTCATGGTAATTACTTTGAGTCTTTATCTCGCAGGAAAAACACGGCCATGCATGAAATGAAGCGTGTTCATCGTGTCATCTATTTAATTTGAGCTTGCTTGTTTGTTAATAGCATGCATAGCCCAGCATTCCATACCAAAATATGTTCTCCTGGAGAAGGCTTGGCTGGTAAACAGCTACTCTATTCATTGAAGGAATATTGTCTTTACCTGGATTCAAGAGTGCATGTGCTGGGGAGTGATTCTTATTGGTTCTCTTCTGTTTTGGAAAGCCCGATGTTGCATCAATTTCGGTGCCTTTCGAGGTGCGTTTCAGTATCCGGCTGACTTTGTGTGCATTGAGTCCAGGCTCTCCTGAACAATGAGCAATCAAGGAGAGTTCAGTGAAACATAGTTTAATGAGGACGGGCCAGCAATCCCCCGGCTGTCAGTGCAGGGCCGTGGGAGAAGTAATGTGCTATTGTTTCTTCAAAGATGAGTGCAGCCTTCATTTTGGATGGTTTTCTTTGTTTCACCTTGTGTAGTTTTCATTAAGCCTTTTTAACAAAGAGAGTGATAGCATATTCCATTCTGCCAAAAATATTTCTAGGTGTGTATTCAGCTGTGCCAAGGCGAGAATTGTTGAGTCCGGGCTTTGTTCAACAGGGATGTTGCTTTTGGAGTTGAAATTAATCACAGGAAGGTGGGGTTCTTACCACCTAGACTAATGTTTGACAACATTTTAAAATTCCTGTTAATGGTTGCCTGGATTATTTTCCAAATCAAATAATAAGTAATTTTAAATGCTGTAATAAATACGTTACCTTCTGAGGGAAAAGCATTTAAATGGCCAAGGCTGAGCTTAAAGAAACCCCAACAAATGCAAAGTGAGTTTTTGCTTCTCGATGTGCTTTTACCATAGAGTTCCATTTTATTTCGGAAGCACCCCCTGCTACCATTTAGTCCTCAAACGTAAGCATTGATGTGCTTGCCGTATGAGTCTGTGGAGACACAGAAACTGGGGTACTGAGTCACCAGTGACAAGGCTGTCCGGCCAACGCTATGCGTCTGCTCTCAGCGGAGAGCCTGCTGATATCTGAAAGCTGTCAGGAATTATCTCCCTGCTCCTGAAAAGCCAAACGTGGTCATTTAAGTACATTGTTAACATTACTGCTTTGATTTAAAACCAAAAATTGGTTGAAGGGGCTCAATGTATGCTTTGGTAGAGGAAAACTTTAGGTTCCTAACTATGCTTCACTGCCCCCGCCCCATATCTCTTCCCTAGTCTGTCCTGAAGCGTAATAAATCATCCAATGTAACATTTCACTCAAATATCAGTTTTAAGGAGAAAAAGAAGGAATATTATGAAAGTTTGTCATTTATTGTAATACAGTATTGTGTGCAATAAGAAAGTTTGATGGTCATTTGTTGTAATAAAGGGTCTCTATGGCTTCACTCAGTCTGCAGTGTTCAGTTTTAAGACACCCTGTGTGCTGAAACGGCCATGAGAAGGGGCGCTCTACTGACACTTACTTCCTCTTAGGAATCCCTTGTAACAGATCAGAAGGTCGTGGAGCGGTGGCAGGAAGCACAGTTGCAACTATAGTGATGTTACTCTTCTTCACACATGCAGACCCGCTCTCCCGGCTCACTTCTTCACTCTGCTGCCTGCTGTGGACACGCACGATGACTTTCTCTGTATCCACTGGTAGACTCAGACGCTGTGTGGGGAAGACTTAGTGGATGCCATTCCATAATTGTCCCTCCCTCTGCTTCTCTTCATCTCCTGAAATACTAACTGCATTACCTTGATCTTAGAGAATTTCTAAGAAGTGGGCTACCTTAAAATAAGTTGTTGTCAAAGGCAAATTTGGTAAACTTTCCTTCTGTGAGCATTGCCCTATTTATTAAGCTGCATGTCATTAGAAGCTGTGGGGAGTATTCTGAGTGATGTTGACTCTCAAAGACTGTGTCTTAAAACTTTGGTGTCTGGGAGGAACTTTTTCAAAATGTGACATCAATGTGTGCTGTGTAATGCACAATGATAGTCCAAAGGGCCTTCCCACTAAAGGGGCATTTTTCTTTTTTTTTTCCAATTTTTAAATTATTTTTTTGTTGTTCAATTACAGTTGTCTGCATTTTCTCCCCACCTTTCTACTCCACCCCAACCAAACCCACCTCCCACCCCTGTTTCCACCCTCCCCCTTGGTTTTGTTCATGTGTCCTTTACAGTAGTTCTTAAAAACCCTTCTCCCCACAGCCCCCTCCCCACTCCCCTCTGGCTCTTGTTAGGTTGTTCTTAACTTCAATGTCTCTGGTTATATTTTGTTTGCTTTTTTCTTCTGTAGATTATGTTCCACTTAAAGGTGAGATCATGTGGTATTTGTCCCTCACCGCCTGGCTTATTTCACTTAGCATAATGCTCTCCAGTTCCATCCATGCTGTTGCAAAGGGTATAAGCTCTTTCTTTCTCTCTGCTGCATAGAATTCCATTGTGTAAATGTATCATAGTTTTTCTAATAGCACCAACTAAAGTGTTTTTATATTTTTGTAATAAAATCTGCACTTTTAACTTTAGTGGAATCACATTTTAACTTTTTTAAACTACATTAAAAAGAGTCGTTAATATTTCTGAGATAAGAAAATAAAAATGAATTTTTTGAGCACTTTACAATTTTGTTCTCTCCCTCATTGTGATTCCGTAGCTCTTTACTGAAGAGAGTGACATTTCTGACTCATCAAATACATCCGTTACCATGAACTAGAGTATAAAACATATAATATTTTAAAATTAAAACAGTATCTGTTATAAGTGATACTGTCAAACTTTTTCTGTTAGGGACTTAAAATCACAGCAGGAAAAATGGTCGTAAGTTTAAAAATGAAAAGTTACTTCATGTGGAATATGATGTGTGATGTGCCAGAAAGCAACGGGGCTGAACAAGGCCTGAAATATGGTGAAAAGGGAGTAATGGGCAATACCTGCTATTGGCTAGAAGAGTCTAGGCGGCTGTGATATCAGAAGAACTGAGGGAGATCTGTCGCTAGCAGTCAATAAATATTTCCGGATTGACACTTGCGAAGTATCCTGGATTGGAAAAATATTTGAAGGGACATCAGGCCTGTTATCTAAGTGTATTTATTTTTTTTCTTTCATTATTTAGTTCTATAATTAGGGGCACCTACTATGTGCTAGGTTCTGTGCTAAGCCTTAGTGAGAGAAATACGTAAGACACAGCCACCCTGCAAGACGCAGCCTACCGAAGAGGCACAGCAAAAAAATAGTAACAGGGAGCGTGAGGTCTGGAACAGAGCACCAGGGAGAGGTGACCAGTTCTCTGGACAGCTGGGGGGAGCGAGAAGGCTTCAGGAGAAGAGAGACTGTAGTGTCTGATCCAGAAAGAACTGCTTCCCACCTATGTTGTACCATGTCCACTGTGTTTGTGTTAAGTGGGAGCCGGTGTGGGCCACAGGTCTGTTTCATCTTGTATGTTGACTTTCACCATGTTGTCTGATTTGTGATCTGTATTAAATGTAATAATTTGACCCTTGAACAAAGTGGAGGTTGGGAGCCCTGAACCCTGTGCAGTAGAAAATTCATACATAACTTTTGACTCTGCCAAAACTTAACTACCCTCAGTACCTGCGGGGGATTGGCTCTAGGATTCCCCTGCAGTTACCAATCCGCAGATGCTCAAGTCCCCATATAAAGTGGCCTAGATCAAGGGAGACAGTCAGCCCTTTGCCTCTGTGGACTCCCAAGCAAGGAGAGTAAACAGAACAGGCATTCACTGAAAAAAAAGTGTACATATATGTAACTGGACCTGCACAGTTCAAAACTGCAACCCACGGTCCGCTGTATAAACTATCTTTTTTTTCTTACTTCTATTATCTCTTCTTAGAATACACATTAAATTGTTGTATGAAATATTTTTTATTTTAATAGATTTATATCACATGGGATTGAAAAAATTTGTCTGTAGAAATTTATTTTCTTTCCATTTTATTTCATTTTTTAACTTATTTATTGTTGTTCAAGTACAGTTGTCTCCATTTTTCCCCTGCCACTCCCTACACCCCAGCCATGTAGAAATTTAAAAATGCATCTTAAGGGAATGAGAAAATACATTCATTCCTGTTGTACTCTGAAGTAATTTAGTGATTACTTTCGGCACTGTTGGCATCGCCAGGAATTATTACTTGCTTTTGGATGCCTGTTGACTTCTCTTTAACTGACTCTTTTATTTATTAAAGTCATTTGTTGTGTACGTGCTTATTAGAGCCAAGCTTGTAAAAAAGTCTGGGCTTTGATTGTAACACTTGCATTTCATCTTACTATGATTCAGGCCTTTTGCTTTTCTTATACATTTAACTGAATTTAGACAGATTTTAAATCTGGACAGATTGGGAGGGAAAGTCCACTGCCGGGGTCACAGAGTGCGTTCGGTCTTGCCCCCAGGGAAATGTCCGCATGGAAACAGACACCGCATTTCGGGTCCTGCAGGACGCGCAGCCAGAGATCCCTCCTGATTCTGGGGGGTTTGCCCTGGTCGGGCTTCCACACTTCCTTGGTCACAAGCCGTCCTTCCCCAGGCCCTCCTCTCAGAGGTGGAAGAGTTCCCCTCAGAGCTGATTGTCAGAGCCGGAAGCTCTCCCACCCTGCAGCCTCCCTTCTGTTTTCCTCCTGTCTGGCTACTCCTGCCCAGTGTCCTTTCCTACCCACCTTTCAGGCTGATATTCCCCCAAGGTTCTACCCTACATCAACTTCCCTCTCCTCTGATTTCCATCACCATGGACTTGGCTGTCACTTCCGTGTCCCCCACCCCCAACCCTCCAGGGCCTGGGCTGCCCCCTCTGCCTGGAAATTGCTTCCCTCACTAGACCCTGGCTCACTTCCTCACTGCCTTCAGGGTTTTGCTCAAATGTCTCCAACTGCCGCCCCAGAGGGACATTCTGAGATAGTATCTCTCGTATTTAGTCTGCTCTTTCTGGAATGCAGACTCAGAGGTCCGAGATTTGGGTCTTAACAGCAGAGCCTAGAACAGAACTTGGTCCCTGAGTGGCCCACTGGGGATTGTGCACCAGACAGGCTCTGAAGCCCTTGAAACTCGAACACCCTATCTGTCATACCCTGGGTGGTCAGACTCAGGTCCAGAAATGAGATGACGTCCCATCAACCTTTATTTATGTGACTTCTCACAACCCGATGCTTACATTCTTCCTTCTGTATAATTTCTTTCTGTGGTTAGATGTCTCCCTAAAAATATAATTGATGTGAGCAAAACACTTGGCTTCTAAATGAAGTTTGTAAAAACGAACACATTTTGGTTTACATACATGTTTCTTATTTATTTTTAAAACATAATGACCAACTTTTAAAAGCATTATCATTTTCTGTTGCTATATATATTTGATAGCCTGCCTATTTTGTCAAATAAAACAGCAATAGCTGTCTGTTCTTTCTCTATTTTTAGATATTTCTTGCTGCAGAGAGTACTTTAAGAAAGGAAGTCTTCCCTGTGACTTCTGCCTACCATCCATAAAATACTCATTTCTTTCAAGTAAGTGTATTGCTTTGCTTTGATCTATTCTCAGCAGAAGGTATTGATTCTCTCTGAAAACCTGTGTCATTATTACATTAAGACAAAGAGGCCGAGGTTTCAGATAGTTTGCTATCTGGCAAAAGAAGAAATCCCTTCCTTTGAGGTCTCCGGGACCAAATGACACAAATGATGGTTTGCTTCCTCAAGGGTCTCCACGATGTGTCTTCTACATATTGCTAGTAGTTACAGTTTTTTAAAGCTGGGTCCTATTTACCAGTAATCAGGTATTGAGCTGTGCGTGGATTTGAAGACAACATTAAAAAATGAATATCTGTACACTCCAGTGAGAGGTACACTGTCTGTGGTTGGGGAATGTGATGGTGCTTTCTGGAATGCCAAATGGCATGGGGCCAGCAGCTGGTGCCCTGGGAGTGTGGGGGAGGAGATCTTTGCAGGATGGCCTCTCAAAGGAGGCCACAAAGATGTGCCAGCTGAGGGACAGCCCTAGAGGGCGGGGCAGGTGTCAAGGACAGCCAAACCAGCAGCCTGGAAATGTGTGTGCACGTGGAAGGCACTGCTGGGTACTCTGCCCCATGTGCACGCCCCTCCCAGCATCGCTGCCTGGTCTCCAAAGCTGATGGAGAGCCTGGAAACATCCCATGACCAGACCACAAAGGAGCTGAGGAAGTGGATGAACTTCAAGGTACAGGTGTTCCTCCTCTTTACAGAGGGCTCGAGAGTTCAAAATTGCCAAATGAGGAGATTGGGAATGGTTAGGAAATGGAGAGATGGCTCTCTGGCTAACTCCTGTCTGCAACGACCTAAAGAGTAGTAAAAGAACACAAAGTCCTAACCTCGGTGCCTTATTCCCCGGGGGCCACATGCTGTGATTTGACAGACACCCTTCCTGGAGTCTCCTCTCCAGCCTCCATATGCAGTGCACCATCACTTCTAATGTGTGCTGTGCATTTTCTAGTTTGTTGTTATGGTATTATGCAGGATGTTGTTAGGTAGACATTAGTGCTCTTCAGGAACCTCAGACTCTTAACTGAGGCTGACAAGCAAGAATCAGCCCATGCCAGCTGAAATTCTACAGTCTTTGGAAAGAGACAAAGAAAAGCCAACAAGATTTCTTAGTGATACACCCTGAAACCCATCACTCTTCTACTACATTACCTTATTTTCTTATCCTAGATATAAGAAATTCTGATACAAAAGCCTTGGGCCCCTGTTGGCTCCCATCCTCAGGCCTTGTAGAGCCCAGGAAGTAGAATTGCTCCTGAGCACAGGTAGATTTAATGGGAAATGCCTCTGTGACAGGGCTGTATTCTCCACTCTACATTGTTCTAGGAGCCCATGCATCCTGGTTTGCCCACAAACGAGGGGTTTTCTGTCACATGGGGCTTTCAAGTGCAAAAGCAGGAAATGTCCCCAGCAAACAGGGTCCTGTTGGTCTCCCTCGTGATTCTCAGCACCCCTACTGTCATACACAGCCAGGTGATGTTAATGCTCACCAAGCTGTCTCCCGACAGCAGAGGAACCCCAGCTTCACTGCTTAGCGACCCTAAGCCTCAGTTTACCACATGCCAGATAAGAATAACAGCAAGTTAGCAGGGATTTGGGGAAGGTTACATGGCATAAGGTCTGGGAAGTGCCGGGTACAGCATGGACATTGGAGAAGTGGAGGCCCCTGCTTTCTCCCTCGCAGATGAACTATCTGGAGAAGACAGTTACCTTTGCAGGTGGAACCATCATGAGCTTTGTCAATGTCATTACTTAGCTATGTCCTGTGTGGGGAAGATTAGAAAGGATTTAACCATGTGATTCATTGACACAATGTCACCTGGGTTGTAGACACTAAATCCTGGCCCCTCCATCTAATTCTCAAATAGATGGTTGTGTACAAGTTACTTAAAGTTGTTTTTTATCAGCTTTCCCATAGGTAAGATAGGAACATTCAGTGTTTTAAAGATTATTGTGAAAAGTATCTTTTTGTCTTACTCAAATGTTTTCAACTGTCCAAGAAAACTTGGTTCTTTCCTGAGCTCTTAAAATGGAGGTAAGTAGCATCACGAAGACGTGTTATATTCTCATTAACGTTTTTCACTACTCCTCAATATGTGCACTTAAGATTTGTTTTTAGAGGACAAGGTGGATCCTTTTAAAGTGGTCCCATGTTTAGGGAAACTGAAAAAGAAATGAAGGCATAAAATGACCTTGTAATATTCTTTTGGTCAAACTTTTGAGTTTTTGCAACCTCGAATATAAAACCTCCTGTTAATGTGTGTGTACGTCGTCTTTAAAGGAATATACAAACACCGATTTCTATTGCATTATTCACGTGATTGTAACTTCAGGAAGTAGTTTACAATGTTCCCTTTGTTTTTAGTTTCTTCTTATCTTAATCAAATTTAAGTAATTGATAGTCAGTTTCTCTTGGAAAGTTTCCTTTTTCACAAGTTCTCTGCGAGGGACTTTTATTCTTTTATAGTGAGAGAAATTGCTGGAAGCAAAATCCACATCTGCAGATTTGTGTGTGTGTGTTAAATGGTTCTGACCAAAAATAAGTGCTAGTTTTCCCCAAACCCCATTTTCCCCATTTCAGTGTTTCCTGAAGTCGGTCCTCTGGAGCAAGTGATTTTTCCCTGTCCATGACTCATCTGTCTTTCTCGCCAGCATCTCTCTGACTTTTGCCTTTTCTTAGATCAGCCCTCTGCCAAGTGAATGACTCAGAGCTCAGGTTCTACCAGTACAGTCAGGTGTGGCTCCTCCAAAGCCATCTCAGTGACCTTGAATGAGGTGTCCTCGGGAGCCAGGGAGAGCCAGCCTCCGTAATGAGACTCACCTGCAGCTGAACAGACCAAAGCTCTTGATCATGCTTGCTGCTTAAAAACAAAAACAAAGAACAGGAGTGGACATTCTCTGGAAAAAGTAGTTGGGATTTTAGTTGATTTATTCTGCTTATTCAAAAAAATCAAATAGGCTTCTGGAAGAATAGACAGAGGGATATTCCACTGTCTAAAGTAAAATACTCTTATACTCACACACAAAATATAATTCTTTTTCTTGAAGATTTAACAAAAATTTATTATGAAGTTCAAGAGGCCACTATTAACTACATTTTAAATTGCTAAATTGCCAATTAAGTTATTTGGCATTATAAAATATTGAATTTTTTAATCAAGACAAGTTCTATAGGTTATTATGTGTGTGTAGGTTTTTTATTTGTTTTTAATTATTAATGGCTAATACATTATAAACTAGCTCATTGTCAGCATCGTCATTGATTGCCTACAAAGAGCAGCAGAGGGGTTAAGCCCATAATGCGTGGGAAGCCAGCTCCAGGAGAACTGTGCTGGCGGCGTCCTGTGCCTCCGCGGCAGTCTTCCCCTGTCCTGCAGAGAAGTTATGAGGGTCTGCATTGCGTAGATGAAGATGCAAGAATGAAAGAGTCAAACCTCATACAGAAGGGGAGCCATGTGATAACACACGCTGGGTATAAAACCCAAGTCTAGCCAGGCTCCTCAATCAAACCCTTCCCAGCCTGTTCACACCAGTTTCCTGCTGTCTGATGATGGGGCCATAAATGGAACGGGAAAGTTGTTTGCGGGAAACCGGGCCATGGGGAAAGCAGAATGGGAAAATGACAAGACAACATGGATAGCTGGGAGAATATTAGAATAATTCCCTAGAAACCACTGAAAGTCTTCAATTAATTAAAGAAGGGAAGAGACCAGAGTGTCAAGTAATGAGACACAGAGACCTAAGAGCACACCCGGGGGAGGAAAGCTAGAACGTCAGGACTTCCACATTTTTCCCGCAGCCTGATAAAGTGTCTGCTGTTGTTATTAGGTGTGGATTGACAAGCTCTTCGTGTGTTCTGACTGCTCAGAGAAGTTCAGAGAGGTGCACAGTTCCTCAAGACCATGTGATCAGCCAGCGTTGGCGTACCCTATCCTCTCCACACTGGTCTCTCTCTTGAATAGCCTATGGTATAATGGCACTCTTCCATAGTACTGTGGTCTGAATATTTGTTGAAATCCTAATACCCAATGCAATGGCATTCGGCGGTGATGGCATTAGGAGGGCCTTTGGGAGGTGATTAAGTCATGAGCGTAGAACCCCTCATAAATGGGTTCTTATAAAAGAGGCTCAGAGAGCTCGCTAGCCCTTCCTGCTCTATGAGAACACAGAGAGCAGTCAACAGCCCAGAAGAGGGCTACCACCAGCACACAGCCATCATGCTGGCACCTTGACCTTGGCCTTCCAGCCTCCAGAACTGAGAAATACATGTGTATTGTTTATAAGGTGCCCAGTTGGTGGTATGTTGGTATAGCCACAGAAGCGGACAGAAGCGGACCCTGACTTTGGGTAGCATTTGGACATAGCTGCTCTCATAGCTTCACATACCGTTCTTGGTCTGTCCTTGTCCTGAAATTTTTGTCTCAATTTCACTTGAATGTCATGGGTCTACTTCTGTATAGGACACATTAAAACAGAGCTGCTCAGCATTGTCCTTGGTCATAGAGAGACAGTTTTCACCACAGCAGTCAGTGGAAGGCCCTTCTTCTGGAAGGAAGCCCCGGTGAGTAACTCCTGGTTCTTGGCCACACATACGCGTTCGGGCATCAGGCCTGCTGGCTTTCCCTCGTGCACCAGGCATTGGCATTACCATCTCTTCATCAACCACTGACGACTTAACCTTGTGCTAGTCGGCCTGCCTCTAGTCCCTGCTCTCAGACCAGTCAGATTAGTAAGCAGAAAACTCTTCGACAAACACTGTTTTCGTTATGTTACTTCTCTGCTCCAAAACCCTGTTTTCTCCTATTTGCCTATCAATCAAACGTAAATTCCAGAGACTGGCAGTTAAGTCTACCTCTCAGCTGGTCTCTCCATACTTATCCATCGTCATCGTCAGTATCCATTGTTCATCTCATGTTTTCTACACAGCTGGCTCCTCAGAGTTTTTGTGCCACTTCTTGTCCAGAAATCCTTATCAATTCCTAGTACCCAAAGCCCAGGAGTTCTCTGAGGCCCATTTCAAAAGTCACTTTTTCCTTTAAAAAGAAAACAAATGTCTAAGCAAAATCCAAGAATGTTTACTATTATATATTCAATAAATTCATGCAACCAAGTTAGTCATGGCTCAATATATAATATATATATACATTTATAAGTAGTTTTGAAACTATTCTGTGCCTTAAACATTTATATGATTCTCCAATTATATGATAAGTTCATTTAAAACATTTCCTTTAATGCAATGACTGCACGGGCTCCCAGTTGTCCGAGAGGCCGCGGAAACGGGCAGTGCTATCCCAGGCCGCCGGGGTGTGCGCGGTGCGCTGTGAGAACTTGGGCCCGGGAAACCCGAGGGAGGATTGTAGGTCGGTTTGCACCGTTAGCACCGTTCTGTGGACTGATTAACGGCCTGAAGATGAGTGAAGTTATTTTCTAGCCCTGCGAAGCCCTTTATCAAAATAACAGTTTTGCTGACCCACACAGAGTGGAAATGTCTGTAACAGAGTGACATCCAAATAGACGTAGAGAACACAATCAGGAGAATAATGGCATCTCCTTTGGAAGGAAAAACAGACCCACCGGCAGCAGGAAGCCCAAGCAGAAACTCTGTGGAACTCCCACTGCTGCGTGAGGCCCAGGTCAGATTTCCTCTCCTGTGTGCAGGTGATTCTTAACCTAAATCTCCACTTACTCAGAATTTACTGTCTGTGTACTCGTGGTCCCTTCTGGCTGTGAGTTCACAGTCATGGCTGTTTCCGTTCTCTGAGGACATGAAGGGTGCTTGTCATAATCTGATTTATATTACGGTAAGTTGCTTCTTCATCTTCCTAGTAGATTATAAGCAATTTCAGGGTAGGAATGATTTATGTATTAACTCTGAAATTTTCGAGTGCAGCACGGACTCTGGCAAACTGTAAGGATTAACAACTGTTGGTGGATTTTAATAGGACTAAAAGACTTGTTATGCATATAAAGGAAAGCGTAGGCTTTTCATCTGCCTTTTGATAAGGCCTGTAGCAGATCTAAGACTGGGATGGCAACATGGGGTTTAACGGGGCCAGCAGGGTTATTTCACTGAAAGAGAGACAGTCTAGTCTGCTTGTGGAGAAAGCAAGGAGAAAACAAAGTCAGAAACAAAGAAAGGAAAAAAAAACAGGAGAAATTGATATTATGGTATAAGAACTTGAGCTTAACTTTAGGCAAAGGAGGGAGTAATCTTTAAACCTGGACTTCTCAACTGCATTTAAAATATAGTTTTGTTTACAAAATTCGGCTTAGATACAATTTTTTTTTTTAGATCAAACTAGTGTTCCCTAGAGATTCATATATCCAACATTAAAAAAATTCAATTATTTGTGATTGGTCCAAGTTCAGTAATTGCCATAATTCTGCAATTTAGGGAGGTACCACCTCAAAGAGTCCACATGTCTGTCAGAGCTGATGGAGAACAGGGAGAGAGTGCGGCCATCCACTGTTCGCACTCACCTGGCTTCATGGCCTGTGTGTTAATCCACTCACCATTTCCCTCGAAAATATGGATTAGGTGCCTTGTGCCCCTGCGGGTCAGTGAGGGTAAGAAACTTTTCATGCCCCGGAGACACACCCTTTATATTTGAGAAACGAATATAAAAACTTTATATTCGAAAAATCATTTTGAGAAGAGTGAGAACTCCTTGTCCTGCAGGTGGAAGTGAAGAAAATGTGAGCAGGTCCAAGAAAGTGAAGGATTTTAGACGGAACTAATGCCCCGATCATGTAAAAGAATAGTGTGGCTAATTCATTAATAATTCATTCTATGACATATGAAATATTGCACTACTGAACTCTGAAGTCTGCAACCCGTTTTTCCTGAGGGTAAAGGCTTCTCTGGCAGCCAAGACCTTGCTGTCTGACATTCGACTCTCATATAGAGGAGGGTAAAAGAAGGTGAAGAATGTATTACTGGTGTATACCTCACTTAAGAGATGAACATATGCCCTGGTGGGTATGGCTCAGTGAACTGAGTGCTGCCTGCAAACCAAAGGGTCACGGGTTCAATTCCCAGTCAGGGCACATGCCTGGGTTGTGGGCCAGATCCCTGGATGGGGGTAGGCACGTGACAGGCGACCACACATTGATGTTTCTCTGTCTCTCTTTCTCCCTCCCTTCCCCTTTCTCTAAAAATAAACAAATAAAAATCCTTTTTTTAAAAAAGAGATGAACCTACTATTTTGAAGCATAACTTAATGGCAGTTGGCCTATAAATAGTGTCAGATTTTCTCATTTTAAGTGAATATATAAGATTCTCATACTTTTATTTCCATCCATGCAGCAACGGACTTGAATCTCAATTTTTTCAAACATGACTTTTTGCTGGAAAGCTTCATGCCCAGTATACCTACAACTCTCCTTCCCCCAGCTGAAGAGGCTGGTAAGCTTCACTCTTTATCTGTTCTTGTGGGTCACTTCCCAAGAGGTTTCTCTCTGGTGCCAGTGGAGTTTTTACAACATCATTGCTGAGAGAAATATGGTGACTATTCCTACCGAGTAGCGAGTAGCGTTAGGTTGTAAGCACAGTGCATGGAGCGGCTCACACCCTCTGTTCTCCCAGGACCCCTCCCAGTGTGAGGACACTGCCTGACAAGGTGTGTCGGCAGGTCATCCCTGGTCACACGAGGCAGGCAGGGGCCAGGGCAGGCAGAGTCGGCATTGATACATGACTCTCGTCCCCAGCCCGCTGCCGTCTCTGCCTCTCTCCCAGGCTCTGCGTTCTTGCTCTAAGCCGGGCAGCAGATGGCAAAATAGGAGTAAACGCAGAACTTCGTTTTCCCTTACTCTCCTAGTTTTATTTGTGGTTCAGCATTTCATCTTGGATTTGAAAGATTCATCCCCTCCTTTATTTTTTGGTCATACCCCTCCATTTAATATAAGAAAATGTTGGGAAACTGATTCCCTTATAGATTTAATTTAAAAATTTGACGACTGGCTTCTCGTGAACTAGGAAAATGCATGCATTTATTAACCTGGACCTGAAAAAGTTCCACTCTGGAGTTTTTACAGAATATAATGAATTTTCCTGAGGTGTACCTGCCACATGAATTTAGAAAGCATTTTAAGACTTATGTTCACTTTCTTCCCAGAAATATATACCAGGTCTGTATTTTTCTGCCTTGAACCTGCCACAGGACTTGTCCCCGTTACCTAACGCGCTGCATCGTGTTTCGTGCGGCTGTTTATTCCTCACTGCCGGCCTTGAGTGCTGCCTCCTCGCCCAGCGTACCTTGTTAGTCTCCGGTACACCTGTGTTTCAAAGCACCTTATGAATACTAGACGTTTGCGTTCAATCGACCTCTTATTTTTAAGAATATTGAAACCTGGTTTTGAAGTTGTTCTCATATTTTAAACTAAAAGGCACTTTTTATTACTTTATTGGCTACTTTACTGGCGGTTCTCCTCCTTCAGAAGTAGGACCGCCATATTCTTCTTAGGATTTTTTCATAGAGTGCTACTTCTGTTTTAAACTTGGGCATTATTGCTGTGATATACATATATAGTACTTTACAAATTGCCTTCTTAAGTTTCCAGTCTCCTTACTGGTTAGTGGTGGGTGGTGGTACTTCAAAGAGTACCTTTTGTCTGGCGTGGTTCTCAGTGAAGACAATGGGATGCCAAGGGGCAAGTAGCTCCAGGGTGTGACAACTTCCGTGATGCTGCTCGATCAGAAGACTGTGTGGCTGTTGTTTGCTTAGCATTTATTGGGCATGACCCGGGGGCCAGTTACGGTGCTAAATCCTTTATTTGGATCATCTCCCGAACTTCTCATAATAGGTAGTTGTTGCAGGTAATCATGGTGCGAGATTCAAGCCCATGTTTGTCTGGCTGCAGATGCAGCCTTCTTACACAGCTTGCTAAAGTGTGTTGATGGTTTTAGGTGCCAGTTGTTTCTCAGACATTGGAGATAATTGTTTTCTCTTTATTTAGAAACCATATTCTTTTTTTTTTCAATTTTTAAATTATTTTTTTGTTGTTCAATTACAGTCGTCTGCATTTTCTCCCCACCACTCTACTCCACCCCAGCCAAAACCACCTCCCTCCCCTGCTTTCACCCTCCCCCTTAGTTTTGTCCATATGTCCTTTATAGTAGTTCCTGAAAACCCTCTCCCCACTGTCCCTTCCCCTGTCCCCTCTGACTATTGTTAGATTGTTCTTAACTTCAGTGTCTCTGGTTATATTTTGTTTGCTTTTTTTCTTCTGTTGATTATGTTCCAGTTAAAGGTGAGATCATATAGAAACCATATTCTTTTGGCAGATCAGATTTACTAAAGGTTTCTCTCTCTTTTAAAGAATGTTTTTATTTATCCTATTACAGTGGTCCCAGTTTTCCCCCTCCACCCACCCCACCCCCAACTCCCATAGTCAGTCCACACACGGTTGTCCACGTCCAAGGGTCATTCGTATGTGTTCTTTAACTAGTCCCTGCTCCTTCTTTTAAAGGTTTCTCTGAACAAAAGAACTTCCTTCGGGTGCCAACCAAGCATTCGCTTCAGGCATGTTTGTCGTGGCCGCTCTGAAGAGCCCAGTGCTCTGCATCCCCTCCGCCCTCACCTGGGCCCTTGGACAGGTCACCTGGCTGTCCGGGACTCAGGTCTCTGCTTTGTTCCCAGCTTTCTGCTTTGAGGCACTGATTTGATTTTTTTAATAGACTTACCACATTTTACAAAGAACTTGCACTTCAATGGCTTTGATGGTGAGAGGAATTATTATCTTGGCTTTATAGATGAGGCAACAGAAACACAGGAGAAGCATGGCTTCTCAGAATTGCATGGCTCCCAACCGGAAAAGCCACAGCACAATCCCTTTTACATCCCTCTACATCCCAGCTCCAGAATGAGACCTCTGCTGGGAGCCAGCTCCTCATTTGCTCACTACTAGAAGGAATGAGTTAAATGTCACAAACAGTTTTCAGACTCTGTTCCTGGAGCACTAGGGGTTTCAAGGCATATAGAGCATTGAGATTTGAGGCTCATTGTGTCAACCAAAACCACTCTGTGTCTGTATATTTTACGTAATGATATTCCACAAAATCTTTACTTAGGGGAAGCTTCTGCAGCTACAGATACCTTGAAGTCTACTGAATGTCAAGGTTCTTATTGCATTCTAAGCTCTAGCCTTTAGGGGTCTGTGCCAATTAAAAAGCATCAATGAAATTAATATAAACCTGAGTATATTGTCAATGGGAAAATATGATTTGAGTTACAAAATTAATTTGCAGCTTTCCAAAAATATGTTGGTTGTGTGTAAGGCCAAGAGACTTCCCCAGAAGTACAAGTCCCAAACACCCAGCTCAGTACCAGATAACTAGCTGAAACTCTAGTCCTGCCTTCTCTGGGTGCTCTGCCTGCACCTCATATCTGCTCTGCCCACTCCAAAGACCACCAGCAATGGAAAGCTTCAGGGAGCTCCTTGCTCCCCACCATTTAGTGGCTCCCACCACTTAGGGGGTCAAGTTTAGGTCCCTTCACTTGGATAAAAGATTCCCCATGGTAATCTATCACCTCTCCTGTTCTGTCTCCCCCCTCACAGGGTGTCTCTCTGGGATGGTGGAAGGGCCCACAGTCTCTGTGAATAGCAGGCTCTCTGTGCCGTCGGGCAAGGGTTTATACTGTTCCTGGGCCTGCCGCTCAGCTTCTGGGGTCTGCCCAGGCATCATTTCTTCCAGGATGGCTTCACTTCACCCCTGGGCTCTGTGACTTAGCCCCACGTGCCCCTCTGTGGTGGTTTCATAATCCCTTGTGTCCCTTCATCTCTGCACTGAAATAGACCCTTTCAATTCAGATGGCATCTCTTCCTCTCTAGTCCGATCTCCCCAATGACAGAGCATAGATTTCAGTCATTGTTGTACCCCTCGTGGTTAGAATGCCACCTGGCTCATAGCAGGGGCCCAATAAATGTTGGCTAAATGAAATTAAATGAAAAAGTAAATTTCGTTATGGTATATGTGTTAATCAATGTGCCAAATATCAAAAATGTCCTTACTTTACACCTGTTTTAGTATGCTGGCATTATAAATAATTTCACAATTTTAAAGGCTAATCACAACTTTTTCCACTAAATTTTATTTTATTATGTGCATAATATATTCGGTGAGTCTGCATAAAATAATGAATTTCCCCACTTTCCCAGTCACTCCATAGATGTCATTATTTTACTAACTTGAATTCCCAGTACCTTCAGGGTCCAAATAATATTTTCAAGACATATATCTAGTTTAGAACTCTTACAAAAAATGACGTTTGTAACAGAATGTTCCATTTTCATAGTTAAATTCTGAATTCAACCAAATACTTCTTGCCATAGTACAGCATGTACGGTCTCGACTCTTCTCCGAAGAGACTGGAATAGAGCGGTTGTGTGTGCTGCTTTTTATGGGATGCTATGCATACAAACATTTAGTTTAATAAACAAAATAACAATTTGTCTCATCTGTCAAACTTTAGAAAGGTTTATGATTCCAACTCGAATGTGTGCACTGGAATCTCTGGAAACACCAGAACACTGAACAGCACGTCAGAGTTATGTAATGCCCTCATCCTTGGTACAGCCCAGCCCTAGACTAAGCGGAGGAGGAGGATGCAGGAAGTGACAGTTTGTCCGAAAACCTTTAAGGACCAATTTTCCTGCTTTTCATACTATCTTTTTGCTTAGAGGGCTTCCAAGGTGAAACCCATGCACATCAGCCCGCCACCTTGTAAGCTTCATCTCTTCAAATCCGTGACATTTTCCTTGTTACAATAGTGCTGTATTCTCTTGTACATAAATATTACCTTTGACAGGAACACAGCCCAGTGCCACAAATATCCCTTTAGTAGTGGTGAAAACTCTGCAATGAAGCTTTCAAGTTTAGGATGACGATCAAATCATCAACAAAGGGCAGGGAGAAGCTAAATAAAAACCTTCACAGATGAGTGGTTTTATTTCACACCAACTCTGTGGTCTTAATACTGCCCATCAGATGCTGCCTTTGCGCATTATTTGCATCAATCGGTGACCTTTAGTGTACAAAGATCTTAAGCTATTTGATCACTTGAAGGTCATATGTGGCTAAGCTATAATTTCCACAGTTCTGAGAAAATTACAGAGCTCTATCAAACTTATCATTTGCATGGGGATTTATTTCAATGTTAAGTGCTCATACTTGACTGTTGCTTTCTTGTATTGTAGTGCTTAAAATGTGGTGCCTTAGATTCATAGTAAATTAGCTTTGTGGTTTAATTTACTTGTTGGTGGTTTTTTGTTTGTTTTTTGCTTTACACACACACACACACACACATACACTAATACAGAATCTGAGCCTAAAGCCATTACCTTCTACTACGCAAAGTATGTGTCTTTCCCTGGTCAGTTTTTCTGATTGGAACCCATAATTTTACTCTGAGGTAATTCTACTTGGTGTGATAAGTAGATTATGTCCAAACTAATTAAGACAATTTGGAAAGAAAATCACAAAGAAAAAAACCGTAAACATCCTAACGTTATAATGATATGATACAGAAAATTTGAGGGATAGATGTACTATGGGGGTATTAGTGATAAGGTTTACTTCCAAGTTGAAGTTATTCATTGTAAAAGTTCACATAGCCTCTGTTTATTTCTTGGTCAGGAGATCAACTTTAGAAGAAAATACTTCACAGAGGTAAAATACCACTAAAACCAATTTTTACCTTGAAAACATGTTTTTGCCTTTCGGGCATCTTTTAGAAAATGTTATTGTTTATGCATCTGAACGGCGACTTGTGCGCTTTCCCCCCCGATGTGTCCTACGTGAGGAAGATTCAGTAGTAGATTTCCAATTCACTAGTTTTATTCAAAATCAAGCTAATGTTTTCTGTACACTCTTCAGAGAGTTTCTTTCAGAATCTCATTGTTTTTGTCTCATTTTTTATAAAGACTGACTTGAGTTTTACCCCACAACAACCAGAGGACACTGCCGAATTTTTAGTGTTAACAATGCTAATAACATTAACAAGAATAATTATAGCTTCCGATGTTCATTGGATGCTCGCTATGCACTTTGCCCCAGTTAGAGCATTAACCTGGCTTTTCTCACTTCGTTCTCACCACCCAAAGGTACAGTTGAGGAAACCACAGCACCTGAGTCCCAGCCCCGTTGGGCAGCCTGCTACCTGGGGTCAGCGTGCACTGCAGGGTTGGTTTGGCCTTTGCCCTCCTCCTCGAGGGCCCTTCTGGCAAATCATGCCCTTTGGTTGACTGCTCAGCTCTGTGTGGGCCAAAGAGTGTCTAATGTTAATGACTTTCCAAAAGGTGAACGTATTCATTTCTCCAGGCTTAATTAGAATGGAGGCAAAGCAGAATGAAACATTTTCTTAAAAAAAAACCCAAAAAACCCCAGCCCCAGTGGAGGCGCTCTAATTCAGGGATTTGTGACCGCCCAGCTGCAGGTTTGGGGGCCTCTACTACCCTTGTTTCCAGTTGGAGTATGAGCCTCTGTCCAGTCCACGCTTTCTGCTTGGTCCTCCTTGTGGTCACTTGGTCATTTATCACTACTCAGTTGTCCAGCTGGTGTTCATGAAGCCCCTGCTGGACAGCAGCCACTTGTTGTATTTCATCTACTTGACGGGTGTTGCCAATGTCCAGCTTTTTGGCTTAGCCCCTCCTCTCTCTCAGGATCCAGCGGTTTTCTAATCCTGTGTGCAGTAACTCACAGCATGAGTTAAAGTGAAAGCTATGGATGACTTTATCCCCACTATGTCTCCATCATAGCACGTGCCTGATGGTCATAGACAGACTAACGAGTAGAGAAAAAATTTAAGGGGGCTGGGGGAAAAAGGTGGAAGCTCATAGACACAGTCAACAGTATGGTGATTAGCAGAGAGCAAGGAGGGTGGGGGTGGTGGCAGAGGATAAAGGGGGCATAAATGGTGGTGGCAGGAGACTTGACTGGGGGTGCTGAACTCACAGTACAATATATAGATGATGTGTGATAGAATGGTCCACCGGAAACCTATATAATTTTATTAACCATTATCACCCCAATAAATTCAATACAAATTTAATAAAGATTAAGCTTCGGTAACTTCCAAACATGAATGCCATATACATGCTCATAAGAATAAAAATCCTATCAAAAATCATAACTGATGGTGACTGTAAAACCCCAAAATGCAGATCTCTCTTCTCCCCCATGTGGTTGCTGGGTTATAGGAAATGTATGAAATGATCTCTCCATGGCAAAGCAGTCTGTTACCATGGAAACACACTTACTCAGTTTCTAATCCCTCCGGCTAGTTCCAGGAACATTAACACTAGGCTAGTATTAAAAAAATAAATCTAAGATTAATATTTAGCTTTTGAATAGTTAAAATTATTGAAACAAAAGCATTCATTTTAATTGCAAATGGACTTTTCTCATCTGAAAAGTGTCACATTTGATATTATTAATAATAATACTTCATATAATCAGAGTAACTGCTGCTAATACACTTACATCCTCTTGACACTAACTGGCCCTTATTTTTCCATATCGAAGTTTGGGGAATGGCATTCGGTTCATCTGGGAGAATACAATGTTCTTTAAGCAAACCTCACTGTTTATGTACTGTTTTTGCCTTTCAATCTCCACTTCCTTATGGAGACATGGTGTGTGTATCAACCTGCACAGACGGGATGAGGACCTGTTCACTTTTCTCACTTAGCAGTGGATGTTTCTGCGCAGTGTCAATATTCCTGCTACTTTCTTATTCGAAAACTGCCAACAACATGTGAAGGGGTATACAGAAATAGCCAAGGTGATGTAGGAATTGTGATATACTGAAATATTTAAATGTAGTTTTTAAAAATGAATACCTAATAAGCTTAAAAAATTAAACACTTACATTTTCAATATTTAAATACATTTTTGAAAATTTGTGGCACATTACTGTTTATTCATTCAGTGTGTTGGTTCTTAATTCATAATTCATTTCTGGTCCTCCTCTCAGGTCCCTCTGAGTAATTTAGCTCTCACGTACATATTAATTTGCAGACATTTGCTGTTATTTCATGTACACGTCATTAAGATATTTAAATGTACATAGACAAGAATACTGCATATACATTTTGAGCCATATTTTCATTCCCTTTCAGAGTAGGTCTCATCTATTCTTTATTTTCTTAATGTAATATTTCTTAATAAGTCTTTTCCATCAGGTAGGCAAGCCTAATGCAGGCCATGTGTTTTACATGCTTTGATTCCATTTAAAGTTTTTTTTGGACATTTCTGTGAGTCTCTTCATTCTCTTTTCCCACTTCCCAAATGATAAGCATTCAAAAATATCACCTTTTTTCCTAGTGTCCTAGTTACATTGTGTGAATTTGTCCACGCTTTCTGCTTCTCCAAGTTCTCTGTCAATACCATCCAGCTAAACGTCTCCCTGCCCCAGTCCCTGTCCCTTGTCCCTTTCTTTTCTGCTGTAACTTGGATTCTGGGGAAATCTTTTGGAAGCCAGGGATCATAAATTCCGTTCTCCTGGTTCTGTGTGATACCCAGCACATGCACATTCACAAACTACAAATACTGAAATGACACTTCTTAAACTTAACTTGGTGCTTCCCTTTAGACTTTGAAAGGACAGTCATTTGTTTCATTTTGGGTATTGGTAGTTATTTCCATAAGGTAAGTTCCAAAGGTGGGCTTCTGATCTCAGTTGAATACATTTCACATATTGTATTAGTTTCCTAGGGCTGCCCGGACAAAATAGCACAGAGTGACTTACAGAACAGAAATGTATTGCCTCTCAGTTTTGGAGGCCAACAGTCTAGATCAGGGCATCCATGGTTCATTCCTTTTTCTATGCCGTTCGCTTGCTTCTGGTGTTTGCTGGCAATCTTTGGCATTCCTCGGCTTGTGGAAGCATCAGCCCACTGTCTGGAGTCTTCTGCACACAGTTTTTTCTCCTTGTAAGGGTGTCATAGAGACCATACATACACCAACCATATTGGATTAGGGGCCACCCTGCTCCAATTTCAACTTAACTAATTCAATGTGCAACAACCCTAATTCCAAATCAGGCCACGTTCTGAAGTCCTGGGGATTAGAACATCCTCAGAAGCATTTTAGAGGGATAAAATCCAACCCATGTCATTTCGGTAAAACTTGTTTTATATCCTAGGTCTACTCAGTTATTTTACAACAAGTAGATTTGTGTTTGGATCATAATACAAACCAAATGTAATTGGTGTGGATGTATTTAATACATGAGGTCTTGAAGTTTATGCCTTAGCCAGCTCCACTAAGCACTATGGTTGTACATATACTTGGAGGATCATTTATTCCTCATCAGACTAGCTTAACCTTATTTAAAGAATAAATTAATTGTGTCTAATCGAGTGCCAGCAATTGTTACTCCCAGAAAGCAGTGAAATCTCTAAACATCTTTTTAACCTTTTCATCAAATGATAATTTCATTTTAATTCAAAAATAGGCATGACTGTAATGAGTATTTAGTCGGAATAAGATAGATTATATTATTAATTAGAGATGCATTGATTTCCAACCTAAATAAACTGTCTCCAAAGTCTATTATTTTCCATGTTTTAAGAATTAATTTCTTAATGATACTCTATTTCAGCGATCTTCAACCACTGTGTTGTGGCCACCGGTGCACTGCAAGAATTTTTAATGCGTGCGATGCCTGACAATTTAGTCGGGGCCACTGACCTCCTCTCCCTCAGATTGTCACATTAGAAAGTGACAACAGCCGACACAACAATACCTGTCTGGTGTGAATGAATCAAAATTATACCATTTTTTTGTCAGAAAGTCAAAAAACTTTGTTTTTGGCGTACCACAGAATTTTGGTAACTAGCTTATGTGTGCCATGAGATGAAAACGGGTGAAAATCGCTGCCCTACTACACTGTAAATGTTTTTCCTTTTCACCCTTTCCTCCACCCCTTCCCCTTTGGCAACCATCAATGTAGCTGTGTCTGTAGGTCTGTTTCTGTTGTGTTTGTTCATCTGTTTCCTTTTTAGATTCCACACATAAGTGAAATCATACGGTATTTGTCTTTCTCTGAGTTACTTCACAAAGGATAACGCCCTGTAGGTGTATCTATGTTGTTACAAATGACAAGGTTTTATTCTTTTTCACTGTGAGTGATATTCCAGCGTATATATGTACCACATAATCCTTACCCATTCATCTATCTGTGGACACGTAGGTTACCTACATATCTTAGCTATTTTAAATAATGCAGCAATGAACATAAGGGTGCACATATCTTTTTGAAATAGTGTTTTTGTTTTCTTCAGATAAATACCCAGAAGTGATATAGTAGGTTGAATGGTAGCTCTACATTTAAATTTTTTTAGAATTTTATTTTAGTTTATATTGATTGATTTTAAGAGCAGGGGTGTCAAACTTATTTTCACTGGTGGCCACATTATCCTCGTGGTTGCCTTCAAAGGGCCAAATGTAATTTTAGCACTGCATAAATGTAACTACTCTTTAACCAGGGTCAAGGAGCTCGGCGCTGCCGCCAGGTAGAAACAAGGCGGAGGGCTGGGTTCAGCCCATGGGCCTTGTGTTTGCCACCTGTGTTTTAGAGAGATAGGAGGGGAGAGAGGAGGGGAAAGGACGGGGAGACAGAGAGAGAAACACTGATTTGTTGCCTCTCATACACACCCCAGCTGGAGACTGAACCCACAACCCAGACACGTGTCCTGACCAGGAATTGAACTGGCGATTTTTCACTTTGGGTGCCACACAGCACCCAAACAACTGAGCCATACCAGTCAGGGTTGTTGATTTTTTTTTGATGATAGCCATTCTGGTAGGTGTGAGGTGATGAATTTGCATTTCTCTGCTGATTAGTGATGGTGAGCATCTCTGCACATGTCTCTTGGCCATCTGTACGCTTTCTTTGGAGAAATGTCCATGCAGGTACCTCTGCCCATTTTTTAATTGGGTTCTTTGCTTTCTTTTTTTCGTGTTAAGCTGTACGAGCTTCTATCAGATATATTATTTAGGAGTACCTTCTCCCATTCAGTGGGTTGTCTTTTTGTTTGGTGGGTAGTTTCCTTCACTGTGCAGAAACTAGTTTGATGTTGCCACATTTGTTTATTTGTTGCTCTTGCCCAAGGATATTATCCAAAAATATTGCTAAACTAATGTCAAACAGTTATTTTGTCAGCCTGTATTTTCTTCTAGAAATTTTATGGTTTCAGGCCTTACATTTAAAACTTCTAACTCATGTTTAGTTTAATTTTATATGTGATATAAGAGAATGCCCCAATTTCATTTTCTACATGCATCTGCTCAATTTCCTCAGCACCACTTACTGGAGAGACTGTCTTTCCCCCATTGTACATCCTTATCTCTTTTGTCATAGATCAGTTGCCCATATCATCAAAGATCTATTTCTGTTATTTCTATTCTATTCCCTTGATCTACATCTCTCTTTTTATGCCAGTACCATACTGTTTTGATTATTGTAGCTTTTTAGTACAGTTTGAAATCAGGAACTGTGATGTGCTTTCCACTTTGTTTATTCTCGAGGTTTCTTTGGCTGTGCTGGGTCTTTTGTGGTTCCATGTAAATTTTAGGATTAATTGTTCTACTTCTGATAAGAATGTCATTAATGTTTTAATAGATTGTACTGAATATTTGTATTGCTTTAGGTAGTAAGGACATTTTAACAATATAAATTGTTCCAATTCATGAGCATGGTATGTTCTCCCATTAATTTGTATCCTCTTCAATTTCTTTCTTGCCTGTCTGATAATTTTCAGAATATGTGTTTTTCACCTCTTTGAATAAGTTTATTCCCAGGTATTTTATGCCTCTGTGCAATTGTAAATGGAATTGTTTTCCTAATTCTTCTGATTGCTCATTGTTGGTATGTAGAAATGCATCAAATTTTTGTGTATTGATTTTGTATCCTGCAACTTACTGAATTCATTCATTAGTTCTCAGTTTTCTGGTGGAGTCCTTAGGGTTTACTGCACTCTAATTTAATCATAGTGACCTTAAGTCACCAACCATTAAGACAGCCGTGGATCTTGATGGCAAATGGCATCTAGCAGCTCACCATTGTACTGCTTTGTAGCCACTTCCACAAAGCCACAGACAGGTCTGTGCCCACCAGCCATGAGGCAGTAGTAACTGTGTGAATTGGAGCCCCTGGACACCTGCTTCATTTATCCGCACAGGGAGAGACGAAAGCAGTAAGCTGGAGCTATAGCATTTGCCAGTTTGCACTTTATTAAATGATTCACAGGCCCTGCATCTAAAACTTGAAAAGAAAGGAAATCTTCAGTGTTAATGTCATTTTTAGTTATCTAGGCCATCATATCTTACTTTACCATTCACTGAACAATGCTAACTTACTAAAACTTTTCAAGAATGTGTTTGCATGAAAGCGGAGTGAGGATGTTGTGACCCAGATTGCAAACAGCGTGGCCACTGCTTCAGTGGGACTGGGAGCGAGTCACCTCGCCTCAGCTACAGAAAGAGGAGCTCTGGGTAACAGAACGTTGAACAGAGGATACAGTGCCACAAATGGATATTCCCACAGATCAGTGTTCTTCTATCTGAGGGCAAGAAAATGGGAATTACTATGTACAGTGTACCAACTTTTTATTGTGTAATTGGATTTTAAGGCTAGAGGTTTCACTAGTTTTTATTTGATCTTTAATAAAATTGCATATTTATTATATCTTTTGCTTCAGATTATATCTAAACTGGTTAAGAATATTTTTAAATGTAGCAAACTACTTTAAACCAGAATACATGATTTCTAATTATGGAAAGGAATTTATTTGGGGAAGTACTAGTATAAAAAACTCATTACATTTGTTGCATAAAAGGGTTGATTTTCACCAAGGTTATAACAGTGCATATCACTCATAGCAACTGAGCTGGGGTTGTTTAAGCTTTCTTCTCTGCCGCTCCCCCCACCCACCGTTAGCCTTCCTGGTGCTGTCCCCCATCCCCAAATCAGTACCCCCAGTGCACTCTCTGCTTTTGTCTGTTCTTGCTTCATGTATGTTTTCAGTCGGGGCATCTCTATTTCCCTGAGTCCCCACCTCTCCATCCTCCCCCCGGGAAACCTGTACATCTGTACCTCCCTCCACACAAGTCCACTACCGTCTTGCACACATCAATCCTTCATTCCTCAGGTATTAGCCATGCCATAAACCAAGATGGGCATTGATCAGGCTAGAAACCTTTATGGAGGTTCAGGATGAGAATAACATGATCAGACCTGTGCTTCGGAAATGTCAGCCATAATCTTTACCTGTGCAATATTACGTAATGAAATGCTTATTATAAATAGGCCTATTGAATTAAGCAACTCCACAAGGCAAAAAAAAAAGAAAAAAGGATGAAAATGTATCTAAGGATCTGAAACCTGAATTTTAAAAGTTTCTTGTTTCATTTAAGGCAAATTTCAGTCCTCAAAGTTGTGAAACTTTGTAAGGGGGCTATGGAGAGAGGTTTATACAGTTGATTCAATTAATGCAATATATAGAATATGACATATATTTCTTTTTTTTTAATTGTTCAAGTACAGTTGTCTCCATTTTCCCACTACCACTTTCCCCCGCCCCCCATCCTCACCTCCCACTCTCAATCCTTCCCCGCTTTGGCTTTGTCCATGGATCCTTTATACATGTTCTTTGATGGCCCTTCCCCTTCTTTGCTCCATTATTTCCCTCCTCCTCTCTGGTTACTTACTGTCAGTTTGTTCTTTATTTCAATGTCTCTGGTTATATTTTGCTCGCTTGTTTGTTTTGTTGATTAGGTTCCACTTACAGGTGAGATCATATGGTATTTGTCTTTCACCACCTGGCTTATTTCATTTAGCAGAATGTTCTCCAGTTCCATCCATGCTGTTGTGAAGGGTAGGAGCTCCTTTTTTCTGCTGCATAGTATTCCATTGTGTAAATGTATGATAAGTTTTTAATCCACTTATTTACTGATGGACATTTAGGCTGTTTCCAGCACTTGCTATTGTAAATTGTGCTGCTATGACATGTGTCTCTATAAGCAAATACCCATGTCACTCCCCAGACATCAGTCAACCTTGGTTGTAAATTGTACAGATGCAGCACTCCAGTATCCCATCATTTTCACTACTCTGACCCCTTCCAGGAAACATAAAGGCACAAAATTGAGTCATAATAGCTTTATTTTTCCAGCATATCCTGTTTCCTCACCTGGCACTCCAAGGCACGTATGTGAATGTGAATAAAGATTCAAGTGAACTTCTTGTGCTTTGAAATCCATTTCTAGCATCACCACTTCTAGAAAGCCCCTCTCTTTCTGCCTCCTGAAGCCCTACACTGCTCATTTAGTGCCTTTCCTTGAAGTTGCCCAGTGCTCTGTTCATAATTCTAACAGACTGTATATCACACCTCCATATATTGTCTGGTTGTCTGCTGAGTAGAGCAGTTTGCTAGAGACTGAAACTGTGTCCTTCTTTGTCTCACTTCTTAACACCTTGCACTGCGGTTATTACTCATCCCACCCAATATGCATTTGCATAATGAATGAATGAAAGTCTACAAAGTCTAGCGATATCTTGACTCTACTTCCAGCTCCTTAGCCTGTGCTTCTGTGCATACTTCTAATTACTTCTAATTCTTGCTGTACGTTTCAAGGTTTACCTTTCAACTTATGAAACACACTGGTTAGATGAGAGATGTTTCCTGAAGTGTAATATGAAATCACATGGTCAAAAAGGGACACTGCAGTTCCACCCATTCTATCTCCAAGAATTGTAGCGAAGCCTTCACATTGTGAAGTCTGTGTGATGGATTTTGAGGAAGAAGTTTAATGGGAAAGACGACAGAACACCTGAGTTTGGGCTGGGTCCTGGACAAAGTAGAAAACCATCTACTGAGACTACAAATGAAAATGAAATGTAAATATAGCTTTTTACATAAGGACCATTTGCTTTACACCCATGAGGGCGAACACCAGGAGGTAGAATGAGACTAGATTAAAGAATGATTACAGACTTTTTATAACATATAAAACTGACCATAGATGTTAAAAATTAAACTGCAATAACTTGCTTGTAGCCCTCTGTGTGGTAAGACAATATTTAACTGCTTTTGAAATAATTACTCCCCACAGTTTTATACTAATAATCCTTATTTTTATATTAAAGTTATATATTCTCAAAAGTTCATAATTGGTTACATTTTTTATCTCTCAAATATTTGAAATGTGTTTTTATATGGAAAACAATCAATCAAAATAAAACTACATTATATGAAATAATATTCCAAAAAAGGTCTCAAATGACATGGCTCAGTGATATCTCAAAGGAAAGAAAAACAATTTACTAATGGAGAAAACCAGAGTCTGGCCTCTCCCGGGAGTACAGGTTGAGTTTTCACTGAGTAACTTGCGTCAGCTCCTGCGGGAATTGGCAATTTCAGGCAGTGAATTTCTATACCAGCAGTCTGCCCTGAGGAAGAGGCCCTTTTTCGCCTCTCCTGAGAGATGAGAGGGTCCACGGATGGGTAACTATCAAGTGGGCAGACGAGAGCTCTCACCAGCAGCAGAACCAGGTGCTCTGGACAGCATTGCCTTTTGTAGGCGGGGAGGAGGCACTTTCAAAGATTTTTGCCATTTTCCTAAAATTGCTATGGGCTCCGTGTTACCTAAGGTTGGAGGACAAGTTCTGAAGCTGGGTACACCTGGGTCCCTTCACAGCTCTACCACCTGACGGGGTGGTGACTTTGGTGAGCTAGTTAACTGCTAGCAGCTCAGTTTCCTCAGGGTTGTGCACACTAACTGACAAGATGGATAGAAAGCATTTCCCATATAGTGTTATTTTGTTGCGGTTTTGAGGGTTGAGTTCTTTTTCAGAGGTTTCATTTTTTTCTATATTCAGATGTTTTTTCAAGTCGGAATGTTTGGGTGAAGCTTGAGGATTTGGTTTTTGGCCCAGTGTGAAAAAATGTGAAATACTCTTGTTGCAGCCATGGAGTTAGAACAAAACTTTCTAGTAAGATTTGAATTCTGCCCAATCACTTCTCTTTGCTTTTACACGGTTCCAGTCTGCGTGAATTTGGATCACATGTTTTTGGCTAAGTAAAACCAGTTGTCCATCTCCACCATTTACATTTCAGTTACCAGAGTATATTAACTGCAGTTGCGTAAAGCACGCACTTTGTGGCCAGCTCTTCAATCCACAGGTCACTGCGTAAATAGTAGGCGCTTGTCCTGACCGATGACCAATCGTGTCCCTTCATTCAAAGTCCGTCGGTGATGGGTCACTGGACATCTGTTACTCAGTTCACCCACGGATGGGAAAGCCTGCAGTGGTGTTACTTCCTTGTTTCAAGATGATAACTTAAGACATTTTATAAAAATGGGTACTTCAAAAAGCATTTGGCCAACCACGAAGGAAGTGCGGCAGAGCAATGAGAAGCAGTGATGCAGGAAATGAAATCAGAATCAAAGGTAAATAGAACACATAGCTCACCGCGGGAGTGTTGGCACTGCCATCATTGTTAGAGAGACTCGAATATGCAGACAGGAGCTGCGTGAAGGGAACTACCCAGCACCAATGAAGAGAGTGGTTGTCACTAAAAGAATAGTTGTCCCAGAGGAAGTGATGCCGTCAAGACCTCCACAGAAGGGAATTCTTGCAGATAGTTATGACATTGCAAGTACAAACGATTACATGGTGGAAGCTAAAACGAATAAAATAAAAAATAAGATAAATGGTGGGAGCTGGTCCACAGAGGACTGCAGCAGTTCTCTGAGGCATAGCAAGGATGCTTGCCTCGTGCATGTGCTGTAGGATGAGACGGAGAAGGCAGGCACCGACCGATGCCACTGTTCGTGAGTTTTTACAAAGCAATGAGTTCTCAGTGTGTTTATGTTGTCAGTTGGAGTGCTTTAAATTATAGTGTTCATTTCCCTGCGTATTTATTGTCAACTCTAGAGATGTTCGACTAGAAATTGGTAAAGGTCACAGAACCTTTATAATTCTTTCCATCGATTATTGAGTACATGCTGCGTGGGTTCAGCTTCAAGTCATAATCTTGAAAAGCTAGGACCATCTCTTGCCATTTGGATTTTCTCTTCTGAAAAACTAGTTCACATACTCTCTTTAATATTGTATTTTCAACTACTTCCCTAGCCTTTTAAAGGCAGTTTATATAGTAACAGACGCCTTGTTGGTTATAAAACTTCTCTGATTTTCTAATATTTACTTTTAATTTTCAAAGAGTCCAGCCATTAAATATTCAGACTCATAGTATTGGGGTGCTTTTTGTAAAATACTTTTGCAGTATAAACATTTTTGTTTGTGTTCGTTGTAAAAGAAGGCCCCGCAGGTATGCTGCATAGGCAGACAGCCAAATCACTTCATTAGTGAAACGTGGCAAATCGCGGTGACGGTTCTATAGCGAATGCTGGCTTTGCCCTGCAATCTGCAGCGGGGTGAGCATGTGGTCTCATTTGCCAGTTTCAGTCCACAAGCTGCAGGTCTCGTTGTGTATTTTGTAATATGCGTGCAGAATGTTTTGATTTCAAAACGTCTGAAATAATTAAAACTGTCTTGTGTCTTTCACCCTTATAATAAATACCTATAATTTGAAACCTTCCAATTGTTGGTTTTGAAAGATGTTAGTAGCATGAATAATAATAAAAGCCTCTGGGTTATTGTTAATGCCATCAGATCCTGTGCTGTGGCCTGTGTAAGAGGAAGGAAGGTGATTACAATGTTGGAGAATGGCCCTGGTGGCACCAGCACGGCTCCCATGGTCTCGCTGTCCCCTGCCGGGCCTCACACTGACAGCACGCTTGGTCACGTACAGCAGCGAAAAGCCTTGTGTGCAGAATGTTTGTGCTTTCCAAGGTGGTTTAATCATGTTCAGGGAATGAAGCTGGTTTAAACACAGCTCGGAGAAACTCTGAGACCGGAAAGACTGCCATTCCTCCCTGCCTTTTCCAACTCCTTAGCAGTCATGTGGCAAGGAATCCAGTTGATTTTGTTCTTTCTAGGATCTGCCCTCTTTATATGCATGAATTTGCATGTAGTTTTTCATGGGACTTATTTCATCATACTCATCAGCTTTAAAAATAAAAAATAAGCTTTTATGTCAAAACATTTTGGCCTGAACCTGAGGTGAAGATTACTGTGAGAAGCAAGAGGCCACAGGTGCCAGCAAAGAAAGGGGGACTTGGAGGATCCTTTGCTAATTCTCAGATTTGGTTATTATTATTTTTAACAACACCCATCAACAAGGGCATTTTCAGGGACAAACACACGGGGGATATACGCACCTGAACCAGCACTGACTGGTGAGACCTTCAAGACCGTGTGGGACCACAGAGGCTGCCCTGGTGTCACCAGGCCTCATCTTCAGACTTGATCTAAAAAATATACAAAGTCCCTCTTTTGGCCTGAATCCCACAGGAGGCTTTCTGGCACATTCGGGAAAATGGTGACTTGGACTTTGCTGCTGTTCCTCGTTGACCTCCTCCTGGCCAGCGGTGTCTGCTGCTCAGGGGCGCCAACCCGTGTAGCCCCAGTCGCTTGGCTGCAGCTGGAAGCTCCCTCGGGTTCCTGGAGTGCAGCTGCTGAGCCTCAGGCTCCAGCTTCTGCTCCTCCCCCTCCCCCAACAGCAGTGCATCTCCATCCCCTGGGTCTGGCTTTCAGTGGGTCACGACTTAGCTCACACAGCCCTTCTGCTGGTGGTGACCCCGCTTCCCCCTTCTCCACTTGGTCACTTCTGCACCACAGTTAAATGCTGACAGATTTTTGCTTACCCTTCCTGGAAACTTCATTACAAATTCCCCTGAGTCCCGGAAGTAATTGACTCTTAACCACCCCTGTGTTTTGGGTGCCTGTTATGTGCCAAGTCCCTTGGCACTCGAGATCTCAAGTCACCCAATGACCTTATTCGACCCTATTACAGGTGCTTAGTAGATGAGGAGGAACCAGCTACCTTTCCCAGGATATCACTAGTACGTAGAGGAATTTGGATCAAAACACATCACACATCTCATGAGTTTTGTCTGCCTGCTTCATTTTCATCTCCCCCACTAGGCTATACAGGCCTCTGTCTTATCTGTTTATCACTTCCACCTCCACCCTGAACATCCAGCCCCATGCTTGGCCCACAGCCCTTGTTCCATAAATAACATTTATCGCAGGACCAGATGAGGGATTGAATGGAAGTTGAATCAATTCCCAAGTAGCTACAGGGTAAAAGACTAAAATCCAATTTTACCAAATTAACTTTTTTTCTTTTTTTTTTTGCTATACAAATTTGGCTATTGTGAGAGTCTCTAAATAGAATTCTTAAAGACTCCAGGGCTTAATTTACTTATTGGCCTCAAAGAAAAAGCACAGTCGCTGCTTCTAGTAAGGGCACTGAAAAGTGATGGTTTAATTTCCTACAGTACTGATCCTGTCTAGGCATCCCTTTTTGTTACTGGTCAGGGGGTCCATGAGGGCACTTTGGGGAGGCTCGTACTCCTCCCTAGCTGTGCTCCAATGCTACCGTGGAAGGACACACAGGGGAATAGGGTGTATAATCCCGACAATGGCAAGGTGCCTGGGGCACTGATGGAATTCTAAAAGGGCCACCAGGAATTCCCACTGACATCAGAAAAGCAGAAGGTTAGGCAGGGCATTGTCAGGGTGGTCACTGGAGCCAGCGACATCCCAGCCTGCAGTGGATACTGGCCCTTAGACTGAATGATACCCCACTGTCCTCCCGTGATTAATCCGCCCTTCCATGCGGCTAATTTCCCGGGAGTGTGGGGCAGGCCTGGAGACAACTGTCTGCTGTAACTTACTCGGGTTACTGATTCAAAGGCTGTAGTGAGAGACGTGGGCAAATTGAACGTGCAAACCTCATGTCTTCTGTGTTTACTCTGACGATTCCTCCATTGCTGTCTGCTAATAGCTCAGGGGCACAGATTCCCTGAGAAATTGAGATAGCGCACACCAGGACGGTCTGAAGATCCCATCCAAAAGGAGGAAGAACCTGTCATTTGGGGCTAGCGAGAATTAAACCTGCTACCTACCTAATACCCACTTTTTTACATTTGGGCTGTTTAGAATTATTTATCCAAGAAATTCTTCAAGGCAAATGATTGCATTAACATACTCATTGGTTTGGGGGGTATTGTACTTACAAATTTAATTTGCCCCAAACCAGAAAGTGCTACTAAGTGCTATGATTAGAAAAAAAAAGAAGAAATCTGTTTATTTATTTATGAAATGTATGCCATTATTATGCATTTTA
Source organism: Desmodus rotundus (assembly GCF_022682495.2). Taxonomy (NCBI): domain Eukaryota; kingdom Metazoa; phylum Chordata; class Mammalia; order Chiroptera; family Phyllostomidae; genus Desmodus; species Desmodus rotundus. The sequence continues at coordinate 44,405,109 of NC_071394.1, read as the reverse complement.
ATTTGTAGAGAGGAAAAGCAGAGGAAGGGGTTAAGATGAGTAAAATTTAAATTTCCTTGGAGAATGAATGACTCACAGTGGCTCAGAAGGTGCACAGAGTTGGAACTGTTAGAGTGATTCATGCATAATGAAAATTTAATTCAGTTTTATGAAAAGGGGACAGTGTTTTAAATGTATTTTTCCTGATAACATTATTTTTATTCTTCATATTCTTCTTCACAATAAACCAGAGCCCCTGACCAAGGATTCTTTGTATTCTGGAAAAATTACCTCAAAAATTGACTTGGATTATGTTACCACCCAAGTATTACACTTCCTTTTTTTCTTTCAAATGCAGACAAACTGGGTAGAAAACCAGATTAAAATAGCCACAGTTCCTTTTTCAGTTTTTGGGAAAATTTCCACAGAGAGTCAAGTATATACTAGCTGTTTGAATGTATCACTCAAACAATGCTGTCAAGTTGTGCCAAACACTTTCAGGAGTGACACAGAAGGGAAACACTGGTGGCGATTCTTCCTCAGATAAAAGGTGGAGTCTTTAAATAGCTATAAGAGATGCTTATAGGAAAATAGATTTCAAATTTTAATAGGTCAAATATAAAATCTGCTCCTAAATGTCACTTTGGAACTTCACTTTTCTGAAGATAGCATTGTTTCTAAATCTATAAAACTGATTCAATTGGATATTATTACTTGACTATAGCAATTCATAGACTTTCTGTTAGGAAAAATATTGGATGTTCGAATAATGCAAATTAACCTTTATAAAAATAATTGTATGTTTTTTTTTGTTTACAATTCTGTATATCTCTTTTTTTGCAAACACAAAGCAACATTCTAAATACACGAGTTTATTTTATACCAGACCCAACCCTCGTTTACCTGTAAGTTTAAAAAATAATTCTGTGCTTAGAAAATATCTCTCTCAATATAAATGACACAAAAATAATGCTCTTCACTCCTAAATTGTCCATTCAATGCCTTTGACTTGTATTTAATGTGAATATTAAAAATTTCATCATCTGCTTTTTTAACTCAATAGAATAGAAGCAAGAATTAGGAAGGGATTGAGAGACATTTGGACATATGAATAACAAGACTAACAACCTGGTTTCATGTGGGACACCAGAAATCTGAAAAAGTAAACTTCTGTAGACAGTGTTTATGTGCGTTGTTGTAATACAATAGCCACCACTCATCAATTAGAGACATGCAAGCATGCAGACTGCCTTTAAAAGACTCCATCACAAATGCCTCTTTAAGCAAACTGTTTCAATCCTTAAACAAACATGTGGTGAGTGAGTGAAGGCCATAAGCTTCGTTTTCCCTTGTCCTCCCAAGCATGCACAGGCCTCTTATTCCCTGAAGCAGGAAGTAACTGAGGGATTAAGGCCAAATTCTCTCAACCTTCAGTGAATGTCAAGTTTGGGCCTGGCATTGTGGTTGGCACTTCTGTGTCTTATTTAACTGAGATAAGTGAAACAAAGTCACCTGTGGGTATTCATAGTTTGAATTAGTTACACTTGAAGCAAAAGACCACTGGTGAAACAATATAATTTTATTTTGTGTTGTTTTAGCCCAATTTAAAATTACAATAATATTAGAGTTTAAGATTATTATCCTCCCATCCACAGCTTACTTAGTAATTTTTACAAGTGAACTCTAACTTATGAATATCACCTTGTCTAAAGCTCTACTTCCAAAGTCTGAGTATCAATATCTATACCTGAGCATTTGCTCGTAGCTTTAGTAATGACCCACCCACCCTGCAGCTGGACTTCACATGGCTGTGATTTCACTTTAGCACCGTGCACCTTGGTGCTGAGAGCCCACGGGGCCAGGTCCCAGAGCCCCCTGGTGGGTGTGTGGCTCCACCTCGTGGTTACGGCCCCAGCCCAATCCGGCCTTGTGCCAGGTGAGTTCTGGTTCCCATTAAACCTGGGAGCAGTTCCTAGCAATGTGTTCCCAAGAACATATCCAGAGGAAATATCATCTGGCTTTATGGTTCTAAGGGATCTTTTAAAGTTTCCTGCACAAGAAGGAAACAACTCTCTGGCTGTGAGCGATTCATTGATAAAGAAGGGCGTTCTAGACAGGGATCTTCATGGCATTTCATTGGTGTCTGTATCTGCAGATTGCTTGGGTCCATGCTTTGGCTGCCACTTAGTAAGCAAGGAAAGAAGATAACTGTCGGAGGAGAGTGTAAGTGACTTCTCCATCATATTTTAAAAGGCTCATGCTCCCCCATAGCCTCTTGTCCCTTTATTTTCGTATTTCATGTTTTAAAGTAACTCACGTGCTGCCCTGCTATTAATGTCATCTGCACACTTGGTAAGTTGGCTCTAGCCTGCCCTCTGGGTACTTAATGAGCATGTCCTGTCCCTTAAGAAGGGAAATACTCACTAATAACTCAAGGCTAACATTGGTACAGGGAGACACTACTCCCAGATTATTGCTGTGATACAAGACAGAATCAGAAGTCCTGTAGATTCTGCCTATGACTCGTGCCTTTCCATGAGAAGGGATTGGATTAGTCTGAGAGAATTACTCCTAAAGCTCTTCTAGTTGCTCCTATTGCTTTTCCTCAAGAGTCACATAGATTTATGTTGAGTGATTATTTATGCCAGTAATGATACAAGAATACATATTTCCATGAATTCCCAGAACTTTTTTTGATAGTTCTAATTACGTACTCAAAAAGAGGGACTGGCATTCTCTGAGGGTGTGTTCATCCCATGGCCTCTGTCATCACGCCAGCCTCACGGTGGCCTTGGTGACTTTATGTTCTTGATGTGAGACCCCACAGCCATCTCTCTCTTGAACCCCAGGCATAGGACACAAGGCACCAGAAGGAGATTTCCTTTCTCAGCCACCAGGATGAGTTGGGGGCCGTTAGGTGCATTTGCCAGCACTGGGGGAAGTGAACAATGTTCAGTAAGGCTCACGGAGCAATATGAGCCACACACCATCCTAAATGTTTGGCTTGTGTTAGTTTACTTAGTCCTGATGTAATAATCCGTGGAGATGGATAATACTTCACCAGTGAGGAGATTGAGGCACAGAGAATTTAAGTATCTTTCTGAAGGGCATTTAGCTGGCCAGGTAGAGGCAATATCTAAACCCAGCAGGTCCTTCCTCTCCAGACTTCATGCTGTGTGGTCCTCTGATTAGAGGCAGCGTGAGCAGAGGTCTTAATGGGCACGAGACCCCTGCAGGAGCCAAGTGTTCTGGGCTTGCCTGTGCCTCTCTGTTGGAAAGTTTGTTGTTGTTCTAATTAGTAGCTGGATCACTGTAAATTCTGGTAAAATCCACCTTCCTCAGAATCTGTGACTCATCTTGACTAACACTGTTTTCCAAAATATTCCATTGTTCACATCCTTGTGCCCATCCCCATCCAGTTTCTTAAAGATTTTCCTGGCTCATTTTCCATTTTCTTAAGAACTGCAAAAAGGAATTCCTCTTGCATGCACTTTGTGTAACTATAGAATGGTAATAACATGGAATCTCTACCAGACAGTAAATCCTGTACACAGAGACACTCAAACCAGGGCTGGGCCAGACTCAGGCTTACGCGTGTAGGCGTTTCCTGGAATTTTCCCCATCTCGGACCCTTATCTTCCCAATGTCAAGGCTGTGTGCAGATTGATAAAGATGCGGGTGCCTATTCAGATGTCAAGAAATGCACTACACTGTGAATAACTTAGAGCAGGAGGAACATTTTTATTCTTGATAAAAATGTTAACAGAGGCGGAATTACAGCGATTATGAACTGAGATTTGGAGGTGAGAAAGGCCTGGATTGGAATCCCAGATCAGCCACATGGTAGCACTTTGGACTCTGGCAGGTTCATTTACTTATTCAACAGATGTTTGGGAGAACCAAGATGGCGGCGTAGGTAGACACACTGCACCTCCTTGCACAACCAGAACTGGCAGAAAATCAAACGGCAAGGAAGTCCGACACCAGGGAAATAAAAAAATAAACATTCATCCAGACCGGTAGGAGGGGCAGAGATGGGCAGCCAGGGCGGAGAGGACTCGCGTGGCCATGGCGGAACCGAGACTGGCGGAGTGTGGGACCAACAGGGCAGGCAGTCTGACCACTAGCAGACCCTGCGGCCCCACATTCACGCACAGATAAACCGGACAAACAGCGGGGAGCAAAGCAGACCGTGCAACCCAGGGCTCCAGCGCAGGGAAATAAAGCTGCAAACCTCTGATTGAAAACGTCCATGGGGGTTGGGGCAGCAGCAGGAGAGACTCCCAGCCTCACAGGAGAGGTTGTTGGAGAGACCCACAGGGGCCTGGGGTGTGCACAAGCCCACCCACTCGGGAACCAGCACCAGAGGGGCCCAGTTTGATTGTGGGTAGTGGAATGAAAGACTGAAATCCGGTGGAGAGGGGAGTGGGCGCCATTGCTCCCTCTAGGCCCCTCCCCCACATACAGCGTCACAGCCCAGCGCCAGCGTTACCCCGCCCCGGTGAACACCTAAGGCTCCGCCCCTTTAAGTAACAGATGCGCCAAGACAAAAAAAAAAAAAAAAAAAAAAGGCCCAAATGACAGAACACTTCAAAGCTCCAGAAAAAATACAACTAAGCGAGGAAGAGATAGCCAACCTATCGGATGCACAGTTCAAAACACTGGTTATCAAGACGCTCACAGAATTGGTTGAATCTGTTTGAAAACCAGATGAAAAAATGAAGCCTATGCTAAGAGAAACAAAGGAAAATGTACAGGGAACCAATAGTGATGTGAAGGAAACTGAGACTCAAATCAATGGTGTGGACCAGAAGGAAGAAAGAAATATCCAACCAGAAAAGAATGAAGAAACAAGAATTCGGAAAAATGAGGAGAGGCTTAGGAACCTCCAGGACATCTTGAAACGTTCCAACATCCGAATTATAGGGGGGCCAGAAGGAGAAGAGGAAGAACAAAAAATTGAAAACTTATTTGAACAAATAGTGAAGGAGAACTTCCCCAGTCTGGCAAAGGAAATAGACTTCCAGGAAGTCCAGAAAGCTCAGAGAGTCCCAAAGAAGCTGGACCCAAGGAGGAACACACCAAGACACATCATAATTACATTACCTAAGATTAAACAGGATAGAATCTTAGAAGCAGCAAGAGAAAAGGAGACAGTTACCTACAAAGGACTTCCCATAAGACTGTCAGCTGATTTCTCCAAAGAGACCTTACAGGCAAGAAGGGGCTGGCAAGAAGTATTCCAAGTCATGAAAGGCAAGGGCCTACATCCAAGATTATTGTATCCAGCAAAGCCATCATTTAGAATGGAAGGGAAGATAAAGTGCTTCTCAGATAAGGTCAAGTTAAAGGAGTTCATCATCACCAAGCCCTTATTATATGAAATGTTAAAGGGACTTACCTAAGAAAAAGAAGATCAAAAATATGAACAGTAAAAATGACAGCAAACTCACAGTTATTAACGACCACACCTAAAACAAAAACGAGAGCAAACTAGGCAAACAACTAGAACAGGAACAGAACCATAGAGATGGAGATCACATGGAGGGTTGTCAATATGGGAATGGGAGGGGGAGAGGGGGGGAAAGGTACAGAGAATAAGTAGCATAAATGATAGGTGGAAAATAGACAGGGGGAGGGTAAGAATAGTGTAGGAAATGTAGAAGCCAAAGAACTTATAAGTATGACCCATGGACATGAACTATAGGGGAGGAATGTGGGAGGGAGGGGGTGGGCAGGATGGAGTGGAGTGAGGAGGGAGGTAAATGGGACAACTGTAATAGCATAATCAATAAATATATTTTAAAAAAATAGAAAAAGAAAAAGAAAAACAGATGTTTGTAGTCTGGTATGTGCCGGGTTCTGCTCTAGGCTCAGATGCAGAGAACAGAACAGACCAAGGTTGCTCCAGTGAAATTTAATTCTAATCTGGGAGACAGTAAATACATGTTATCGTGCTGGCTCCACCTTTAATGTGCATCCCGGAAATAACCCGTTCTCACCACCCCACTACTGCAATCAAGGTCCACACCACTGGTATCACTGCAATAGCCAGTTAACTGATCCCTGCTTCCATTCCGGCCCCCTACTACTTCTTCCCAGCAGAGCATCCAGAGAGGCCCCTCCAACTCATGAGTCCCAGCCCTCACTCCTGGGCTCAAATGCCCAGTAGTGGTGTTCTCTGTAGAGTTAGTCATGGTCCTTATAGCAGCCCACAGCATGCACACAGTATGCCTGTTAGCCTGCCCGCCTCCTTTCCTGGTGGGCACGTGTGTGCCTCCAGCCCCCTGCACGTGTCTTTTTCCAGCATCTTTGTGATCGCTCTCTCACCTCTTCCAAAACTGTGTTCAGATGTTGCCTTTCCAGTGAGGCCCCTCCTGCTCAACAGACAGGACAGTCTTGAACGTAGGAGGAACTCACTTATCTGTTGAACGTGCAAGTATCTCAACCGTAAAATCCAGACCAGATGCGATCCTTAATGCTGTAATTGTTCTGCACCCCGTGAGTGGAGTGAATTAGCCTGTTTTCAAGGTCTGGGGGGTCCTCTTCCTTGCAGACACTGACATTTGGATGTGTCATGATAGTAAACCCAGAGAACGGGAATGAATGAACATTTAGCTTCCTGGGAAAAGATAAGGGAAAGACAAGTAAATTACCTTATTTGTTACACTTGTCCAGAATGTATTCCATTTCAGGCTGGTAATTCTAGATTCCAGAATATGGGAGGATATAGCAGAACGCAGAGAATCAGGAATGGTTTAACCCCAAACCGTTTCGTGCTTCTCCTTAATGTGATGCACACAGCATTTGGGAGCCACCTCTAGGACTCTGAGCCTAGCAGCTCCCTCCAGACCTAAAGAAAAGCACCGAGAAGGCCAGAAAGTACATGTCTCAAGACACCATGGGATGGCTTAGAGTAAAAAGCCTCTTTTGTGGCAGATTTATTGCGTAGCGTTTCTATGCAGTTCTTTACAGAATCCCTTAAGCAGGAAAAAGAAAAATCAATAGTAGGTAAACCAATTAGGGCATCTAAGTGAAGCGGTGTCCCTGAGCCTAATAAAGCAGAAGGCACACTGAGCTCCAGGAGGAGAGCTGACGTGACTCTGCGCGATGCTTTCTTGGTGGCAGCTGGACGCAAATACAGAAACAAAGAGTAGTTTGTTCACCAGTTCCAGGATCCATGGACCGGCTTGTGGGAAGACAGCCAGAGAAAACTGAGGAAGGGGACAGCTGCAGGGGCCTCGGTGTCTGTGTCTGAGCACACAGCCATGGAGCCAGCCCCAGAAGCCCCGGAGCAGCAGCTCAGTATCTTCCCTGGCCACACGGTGATCCGGACAGGGGTCTAGCGTGGAGCCGCTTTGCCTCCTTCGAGTTCCAGCCCCGCCTCTTCCTAGCGGCAGTAAAGCCAGCGTGTTTTGTAGCGAGTTATTGAATGTCTTCACGTTTCAGGGCCTTAGTTTCTTCATTTGTAAAATGAGGGAGAGTAGTAGTCCCTACCTAGTAGAATTATTATAGTTGTTAATGTGCTAATATTCGTAAAGAAACTTAGAACAGACCTGTCATAATATGGACTATCTAGTAGTTTTTGTAATAATCATTATTATTAGGTAGTGTGTGCCTCATGAATATATTATTAATAAACTTAGTCTGTCTTCACAACCCAAGGTATGTTTGCAGTTTCCTTATTCAATCTACATTAAGACTAATAGAGACTTAGGTTCCTTGTTCCATTAGAAAACAAAGAGATTAAATACAGGACAACATTTTTGAAACAAATCAAAATATCTCTTTTTATAAACATTTATATAGTACTGTCAAATATCTCAGCTTCCAAAATGTGAGTCTCAGAAGGATCTAGAGTACAATTCTTAGATATGAAGAGGATGCATCTAATGTGTATAACTGCCATTAAGTTTAAGTTTTTTAAATGTTTATATGTGCAGTTATCATCAATCTGTTTATTGATAATAATGCCATTCCCCTTATCCCCAGAGACTTAATACAGTACTCATGTATTCTTTTCCTCTTTCCTCCACTCTCCACTGACCTTGCCCTGTGACGTTCTCTGCACATTTGATGAATGGTAGCATTCTGTCCTATACGTGCTGTCCCTCCAGTCAGGGCGGTGCAGGTAGATACAGCCAAGAGCTATCAGTTGAGTCTCAAGAGCCGAAAAACTCTGGAGATTTACTGACTCTAAGAAGGGGAACTAGCCACACAGTCCAGGGCTTTCAGATGTTAATTCTTCCCATCGTAAAACAGAGCTTTTTTGTGCAGAGTGTGGGGGAACCAAACGTCAGGTCAAGGTGCTACATCATCCGATTAGCGGTGGGATGTTTAGCCAGTGACTGTCTTAGGTGGGAAGCTTTATGAAACAGGTAGTTACTTCTGAGCAGGCTCCTCACACAGGCGGGGGTGGGGGTGGGATAGCACAGCTGTGGTACAAGGAACCGAGGTGCATGCGCAAAGACTGCACTAAGGAGGATGTTCTTATTGAACACACCCATAGTTTCAACCGCAAAACAGCAGGCTCTGCAGAAGCTTCAGCTGTGAACATCTTCCAGACCTCTTACCGGTGAAAAACTCCAGAAGTTCCTTTTTGAACATTAAAAAGGTGGCTGGAAAAGTACTTCTTTTTTTAATGGCTGTAAGTTCAGATGTTAGTTCTGTGCCGTCTGGGAATATCCGTTTCCCTTTGCTACTCTAAAACAAGTAACAGTGATAACAATGATAAATTTTTAAAACCTCTCAACCATATTTGTGCTTCTAGCCTTTCAGTCTCATTTTTGATTCTCATTTTAACATTGCCTACAGACATTATTCTTATCTATTACTTTGAACGTTCAGAGTTAATATTCTTCATGATTTATCTGAACAAGTGGGATTATGGTATTTCTTTTCGTACCCAGAAAACAAACACACTCTGATACGGGCCCACCCCTCTCTCTCAGGAAGGCTGCTCGGAAACTTTCGATCCTCCCTTTTGATCTTCCAAGATGGAACGAGCAAAAATCGGGCAGCATTGCTGAAAACAGTTAGTGTGCGTGCTCTGCCTTCTCTTAATTTGTTTTCTCTTCATTTGAGTTCTGGGAAAATAGGGGTACAGAAATTTCTCATTGTGATAGATCTAACATTCCAAATAACTTGCTTCTCATTGCAAGGTTTTGAGAAGTTGTTTGAAACATATTCCTGACTTTTTTTCATGAGTCCTTGCCATCTTCTTGTCGTGGTTCCCCCCTGATGTCCTGCCTGCAGACACTTTTCAGGATGGTACTGCTTCTCAGGCTGACCTGTGTCACACGAGAGTAGGTGATGGCTGTGATTGTGCAGCCCTTCAGTGCTCCCTGCGCCTGGCATCACACTCAGTGCTTTTGGTATATTATCTCGTTTTAAGTCCGCAGCCATCTGGGTAGGTAGGTTATGCATCCTTCTACTGTCAAGAAAGCCAAGGCTCGGCTGCGGGTAAATAACCTGCTTTGGGACATACAGGCAGTAAGCAATAGAACCCAAGGTTAACCCAAGGTATTTCCGACTTCGACGTTTATACTCAGTCAACATTTGTACTGTCACTGAACAAGTGGGCAAAACATCCTGCCTCTCACATTTGTGTCCCTGACTCAGTGACTCCAAGGACACCTTCCATGAAGGCATGTAATGTCTAATAGAATGAGAACTGAGGAAAGGCATGCGGCCCGAGCATATTTAAAGAAGATAACCAAACTGCATTTGCACATAAATATTTTATCATTATTTAAGATATCCTGCGCATGATATGCTGCTTTCTTATTGAGAGTGCTTTAGAAAGTCTTTATGTATCGCTTTCCTGGATGCGTCCCTTTTTCTTTTTCTTTTTTTTTTAATTTTTATTGTTATTCAATTACAGCCTTTTCTCCCCATCCCTCCACCCCACCCCCCTTTTTCTTTTTTCAATGAGTTATAATTGACATATAATATACTAGTTTTAGGTGTTGTACATAATCATTTGATATTTACATATAATGCAAAATGATCACTATTATAAGTCTAGTTAACATCATCACCACACATATTTAAAAAATTTTTTTCTTGTGATGAAAGCTTTTAAGGTCTACTCTCTTAGCAACTTTTAAATATGTAATAAGTATTAACTCTGGTCAACATGCTGTACATTACATCCTCATGATTTATGCATTCTCTAGCTGAAGTTTGTACCTTTGGATGCCTCCCTATTGATCTTCCTCTTCTAGCTTGTCTTGTCTGAATTGTCCTGTAAATTGTTTAATAGTGAAAAATGATGGAGGATATAGGAATAAGAGAATAACTGCTCTGATACCCATTGTCTACCAAAAGAAATTCAGAAAGGACACCTCAAGGAGACCTCTCATATTTCACCAGGTGAACTTTCTCTCTATTTTTGTGCCGGATATGCACTTCCATACTGCTGAGTTCCAGCCCAGCTGTGGCTGCGCCTTTGCTGTGGGTAAGGATAAGCACTACTCAAAGGGAAGGGGCTACCAGCCCCCATTGTTGAGGTTTTGACTTATCTCCCCAAGAGCCGAGTTATAAAGAACTTAGAAATATACTGTATTTTGCTGTGTATATTGTGTATTATTTTACCCAAATCTTTGAGGGGAAAATAAGGATGTGCACTATCCATGGGTATGATGATTACATACCATGGGTATAATAATGGGTATAATAATCCCATGTATAATGTGCACAAAAACATGAGTGTGATTATACGTGGCAAAATACAGTAGGAAGTGCATGCCTCTGGGATCCATGAAAGCCCCAAGGCGAGCACACAAGAATGGATGTAACTGGGCTCCAAAAATAGGTGATAGTTATTTAAAGTCCTGGAGGGGTGGCTAGACTCGGAATCAGCTGAGGCAACTGTTAGCAGACCCAGGCCTTCCCTTGCAGACAACATCCACCTGAGGTGGAGTTCGAGGCTTAGTGTCGTGGGGTGCCCTGCATGAGAAGTGTGGGAGTGCCCGGTGGATGCTTCTCTGGAGGCCTATCAGACACACGTCTCTCCCTTCTACTTACCCTTCATTCACGCAATCGTTCAACTATTAATGATGCTCCCTGGAGGTACAGGAGTGAATAACAGACACCGTGATGTCTTCATGGAGCTTATGTTCTGCTGCATGAGACAGACAATGAATGAAAAAAGGGTTTCAGTTAATGGCAGATTTATGCAGCAAAATAAGCATTGTAATCGGTTGGGGCATGATGGGAGCACAGAGCTCTGCGGCTGCTGGTTTGAGGAAGTGACGTCTGAGCAGAGGCCAAACGAGGTAAGCCGCAGAGGCACTGATCCCCGATGCATGCCGTCCGAATGCACACACAGTGGGTGCAGCCGAAATCGTCTCACTGACAGAACAGCATTACAGAGCCTTCGGTTTATCTGGCGTGGGTCTGAGAGCCTGGTAGAGTTCATCAAACTCAGGAACAGTTATTTGAATTTTAGTCGATATTAGGTTCCCAGATTCCGAACAACCATCTGAGAATACTAGATATGTAACATTTTAAATTAAAAACTTTCATTTATCCTATATGCAAATGTAATATAGTGATGTGTTAAACTCCTTTTGTATTTTTTTTTCCCTTGAATTGCCCAGGGAATGTGCCAGACAGCAAAACTTATAAAAAGTTTAGAATCGTTATAATTAGTTTATTTTAAGTTGATTTTATTATGAACAATGTACTATAGCTACACACTCCACATACTACAAACACAGCCGCTTTCTTTCAGAAAATTGTCCCATTGTCAGAGAGTTACTAAAGTCCTCCTTTTGTCTCTGGCCTTATTTTCTCATATACCCGAGAGTCATCTTTTTCCCAAATGTTTCAACATTTCTGCCATATGCCTCTGAATAATATTTCACAAATACTCATACATAGCTGCTTCCTGGAGCTCTGTATCCCCAGGGTCACTTCTGGGCCAGTTGCTGTCTCAGCTGTTCAGCTGCTGCCGGGCTGGGACTGCTCACCAGAACACGGGACTGCCCTTGACTGCGCCCGAGGATGGGGGGAGAGGGGGGAGACCCTCTTTCCTTGGGTTTCTGCATCTTTTCTTTCTAGGTGTATTCTTTGTCTTAAGAAACATGTCTTCTGTAAGCCTCCGAAGTGCCTGGGAAGCCTGTTTTTGAATCCCCGCATGTCTGAAAGGTATCTTTTATTCCAACCTTGTGCTTGAAGGATTACCCAGGCATAAAACTGTAGGTTAAAAAGCTATTTTCCCTCAGTTTTGAAGACATTGCACCATTATTTTCTGGAATCTAGTGCTGCTTTTGAAAAGAACAATGCCATTCCGGTTCCTGAATGAGTCCTGTTTTCCTCTCGAAGCTTTTAAAGATCCTCGCTTTATCCTGATGTTCTGAAATTTAACAGGGAAGGGACTTAGTGTGGGTTTTCCCATTTGTTTCTTTATTCTTGGGACTGCTGTTTCTGGCTCTCAGTGCCTGCACCCCTCCACCTAACTTTTTCGTATTATTTCTTAAATAATCCCTCCCCATCGTATTCTCTGTTCTGTTTGCCTGGAATTTGTATTACTTGAATATTGAACCTTCTGGGTGGACCCTCTCATTCTTACCCCTTTTTCTCTTCTATTTTTCCAAGTTTTGGTTTTTGCTCTACTTTCTAGGAGAGTTCCTTGATTTTCCTTCAAATACTTCGGTGGAATCTTTATTTCAATTAAATATTTAATTTCCAATGCTTATCTTTGCTTTTTTTTAAAAAAAAGGAAAAAGAAGAACATTTGGTTTTTACTTGAGGGCTGCAATAACTTCACTTTTTTTTTTTTTTAGATAATTTCCTAGGTTTTTTGAAGTTTTCTTCAAATGTCCTTTGAATAATATTTTGTGTTCCTCCAGGTTCCTTTTTTCCTGTTTGACTATTTGGGTCTCTGGCTTTCATGTTAGAGCCCACGCTGCCTATTAACACTTAAAAAAGATCCTGAGACTCAGGTTGGGATCTTAGCGTGTGAAAGTGAGAACTGTGGATGGCGTCCTGCACTCTGGAATCACAGGCTGAGCCAAGTTTCCCCAAACTGGCACCCCTAAACTTCCTTCCCCATGTACCTACCACCTTCCTCCACCCCACACCTACCCAGGGCTGATCAGTTTCTTCAGAGATTAAAAAAAACAATTCCTTCTGTAAAGTGTCCCTACCTCCCACTCCCTCCTCCCACTGCTTAGCAACTTCCTTTTAACTCAGCCCTGATTCCAGCCAGTTCCCCCTGGTCATGCGGGAGTCCTATGGGTGCTGGCAGAGGTGGGGAGCCAACCAGTGCTATGGAGTTCACAGGCTTGAGTTTTCAGCTTGGTTTCTAACATATCCGTCCTCTGGGTCTTTACTCTCCCTGGTCCTGCTTATTTGGGGCAGGGGTGGTGCCAGGAAAATCCACTCACTTTCTACTGGGATTGTCCAGCAGGCTCTTAGAGTATAACTCCCAGTGGCTATCCCTTAGGTTTTAGTTACCACTCATCCATCTGCTTTGTGCCTCTCTTATGCTTTTCTTGCCCTTTTTATCATATTATTCTCTTTTTAACAAGGTTTTGGGTTGGAAAGGAGATAACAAAAGAAGTCATGCTACCGTTCTGTACCAAAAATAGCATTTGGGATTTTCTCTTTTTTTTTACTTTCTTTATGTATTTCACATTATTCAGATTATAACCGTCTGTATCATTAACTAATATTCTCCATATGATGCATCCAGTTTGGAAAGCACTGTGAAGAAATGCTACGTTGTGTGACACGTGAATGTGATATGGTAAAGATTTTATACAGCTAGAATTTAGAAGTTGTTTAATTAACATGACTTGTGCTTTATAAAGATTAATTGGAAAAGAATTTTGTCAGTTGCCAGACGTTTTTGTAGCTGTCCTGATGGTTGATTCTTTTGTTTTAATTTTGATTGTTGATTCTGAGATACAGTTTCCTCCTATACAGACTTCCTTTGGAAAGCAGATTTCTAAGTTAATTAATAGTGTTTGTGACAGGGATTCAGTTTTGTTCTATTTATATGTGTTTATGTGAAAATGTGTTTTTCTGATTCTTTACAAATTAGGAAGATATGATATCCATATAGGAAAAGGTCTTTTTATTATTATACCCTCTTTTACATCTCTGGTAGGTTGGCTTACCGTATCTCTTACCTATTTTAATTTGTTATGCAGGTGTATGTGTGTGTCTGGGGGGGTGTCCCTAGTAAGAGTGTCAACTAGAGAAAGTGATAATGGACGTAGGAATCATTCAGCCTTAAAGGTAAGACCAGGCCTCAAGTGACATCTTGGCCAGTAGGTCCAATAATTAGGATTGGTCTCTATTCCATACACATATCAAAGGCCACATATACTGGCAGAACCTTTACTGTTGAATGAGTTAGGGTACTCAGCCACCCCATAGTAAAACGAATTGGACAAGAGGGTCTTTTACGTCCCTTCTGACTGTTACATCTGGCTGCGAGGTCCTCAGTTTCCTTGATAGCAAACCATAGTGAACCGTCGTGGCTACAAGGAGTTCTGATAGATTCATCCTGGGGTGTCACTGTCCACCGGGAAAATTTCGTCGTCAAAGCCCAGCAGAGCTAATGGGCTAGTGAAATAGAGGTTGGGATTTCAGATCACGCTGCACGCGTAACCTTTTTCATTAGGCCTTTTTATTATATTTTGCTCACGCCGAAGTGCCTTGGCAGTCCCGCCCTGGTGGCTGTAAAGGAGAGGGCGCATCCCGCACTGGCCGGGGCAGTTCTGAGAAGTGCAAGAGGATAAAGAACACCACCTTTCTTAAAAAAAATCACTAATTCTAGAACAGATTTCCATATGTAAATAGAAATTAAATTTGCAAAGCATGTGCTGTTTTTAAAACTTTCCCCATACATTTTGCACATCTCTATCAGAATGGTCATTTAAAATATAGAATTAATGAGGAAGACTTAGGAAATGTCGGGTATGCTGCTTCTGATCTTGTTCTTCTAAGTAGATTACAGAGAAATATGGGGATTTAAAAAGAAAAATCATTCCATTTTAAAAAATTGGTAGACCAAGAAATCGGTTCTGCCCCAAATCCTTTTTCTTTAATGCTGATTTTTTTCTTTTTAATCTCTGATCAAAATAAGTTTAAAGCACAGTGTGGAGTAGGGAATCATTGAAGTCTGTAATTGTTCGGTTTGAACTATATGGAATTTATACATGAAAATATTGGGGGCCCAATTTCCAATAATGCTATGAATGCATAAATTTCTTGTGTTTCTAATCTTATCTCATGCACTTTCAACTTGGTATCTTCATAGGCATGAAGAAGGAAGTTTCTATGATAGTGCTTTATTGTCTTCAGTACTATTTAAATAACATATTTCAACCCATACCATATTCTGAACCATAATAAGGGAAAACACTTTTTTCCAAAATAAAATTTCATTTCAGAATTTTGGAGCTATTTAGGAAACATAGTTCCATTTTTCTAACTTTGAGGCCAAATTTGAACCTTAGGTTGTTTTCTCAATAGTAATTAATATATGAGAAATGTTAAAGCCTATTTCTCTATATAAAATATCTTATAATCTGACAAACATGTTAATTTCTATTATAATTTAACTTCCTATGTTATTTTTTACATCAAATGCGTTCATTTAGTTGGGTGGTAGATGGTATTCGCCCTGCCGGGTGTTTTTGTTTCTTATTTGAAATTATAAGTTTGTAGGAAGTTAGATAACAGAGGTCCCATGCACCACCACCTAGTATCTCCCCGACCCCACTGGTTATGCCTCATGGAATATAATTCAGGGTCAAAGTCAGGAAACCGACATTGGTACAATGTATCTGTAGTTCTATCATTGTATCACATGTAGAGGTTCATGTAGCTAGCCACTTTGTATTCCAAAATACAAAGGTCTCCCTTTCTCTACCCCTGTGTACACATACACAGACACACACCTATCTCTAACCCCTGACAACTATGTATCTGTACCCCATCTCTATAACTATGTAATTTGAATGTTACATAACTGGAATCATATAGTGTATATCTCATACATCCAACTTGATGCATGTTTCAGTAGTTTCTTTTGAATGCTAAGTAGCATTCCATAGTATGAATATACCACAACCTATTTAACCATGCACCTATTAAGGGGCATTTTGGCTGTTTCTAGTTTTTTATTATAAATAAAGCTGCTATGAACAAGTGTGTACAAGTTTTTGTGTAGATATAGTTGTCATTTCTCTGGATGAATGTTGGGTTCTATATCAATCTACCTTTAATTTTTTAAAGAAACTTCCATACGATTTTTCAGAGTGGCTCTGCCATATTATATTCAGTCTAATGCACACAGTGATTCCTCACCAGCATTTATTTGTTGATGTCACTTTTTTGTATCTTAGTTGCTCCCCAAATGTGCAGTGCTGGTGTTGTTGAATATCTTTTTGTGTGTTTGACCTTTTTATGCCCCTTTGTTGAAATATCTCTTTGTCTTTTGCCCATTTACTGATTTGATCATTTGGTCTTATAAAGTTGTATTTTGAGGCCCTGGCTGGTGTGGCTCAGTGGATTGAGTGCTGGCCTGCAAACCAAAGGGTTGCTGGTTCAATTTCCAGTTAGGGCACATGCCTGGGTTGTGGGCCAGGTCCCCAGTATGGGGCACATGAGAGGCAACTCTCTTTCTCCCTCCCCTTCTGTCTAAAAATAAATAAATAAAATCTTTTTAAAAAAATAAAAATAAAGTTGGATTTTTGAGATTATTTATATGCAAGTTCTGTCCAGAAGGTATCCAGCCATGTAATATAAAAATAGAAATATTTATTGAAAAAGATGCAAGATACAAGAAACATTGTACATAGGACAATGATGCCTCAGTCTTCTTCAAAGTTGACACCTTGGGACCTCACACAGTTCTCCCGATAGCCACCAGCTGGTGCTTCCTATTTTCCTGAATCTCATTGACAGTGTGAAATTACTTCCCTGCCAAAGGTAATTTTAGTTTTTGGAAAAGCCAGAAGTCACAGGGCACCAAATCCGAGCTATGTGAGTGCTGAGTCAGCTGGGTGATTTGATGTTTGACCCAAAAACTCTGCATGAGACGTGATGCATGAGCTGGTGTATTGTCATGATGCAGCTGTCAATCATGAGTTGCCCAAAGCTGTGGCCTTCTGAATCATCCAAACAGTTTCCAGGGAGGAATGTTCAAGCTTAATGCAAAATTTGATGCAGATTCATTGTTCTACTCACTCAGTCATTTTGAATACAGTGGCCACAGAGTACACATGCTCACCCATTGGCATATACCGCCCCTGCTGACTAGGACAGTGAAGTCATCATTGTTCATGCATGTGCATTCCAGCCTACTGTCTGTAGCTGCCAGGTTACATCAATGTCTCACAAACCGTTCTCACTATACTAACAATGGCTGGATTTTTTCTGACAGGCCTTGGTATTCTAGATATGAGTCCTTTGTCAGGTACATGTTGCGCAAATATATTCTCCCAGTCTGTTGCTGTATTTTCATTCTTGCAACAGGGTCTTTTACATTTTGATAAACCAAATTTGTCGATATTTTTCTTTTCTGGATCATGCTTTTGATATCATATTTAATAACCCTTCATCAAGCCCCAGACCCCAAAAATTTTCTTTTGCATTATCTCTGAAAAATTCTGTAGTACCAAAATGTTTTACAAGTCAATCTATGATCCTGGATTAATTTTTACATAAGATATGAGCTTCTCATTTTTACCTATGGATTTCCAATTGCTCCAGCACTATTTGTTGAAAAAAAACTATTCTTTCTCCATTGGATTGCTTTTGCACCTTCATCAAAATAGATGAACCCTACTTGGCTGGGTCTGCTTTGGGGCTCTCTATTCTGTTCCACTGATCTGTATGTCTGTCCTTCCACAGCACCACAGAGTCAATTATTGTAGCTATGTAAATAGCCGTGAAATTGAGCAGAGTGATTTCTCACACTTAGTTCTTCTTTTTCAGAATTGTTCTAGCTGTTATGGCCCCTTTGACTTTCCATATTTTAAGAATGATCTTGTGTTTGCATATAACTGATGGGACGTTTCACGGTGGCCACTCTTCCTCCCTGTCTCACTTATTTTCATTTCCTCCACTGGGCTCATACCTACTTCTTCTTTGTTGTCTACATTGTCTGACATGATTGTCTACTTGGAAAATATCAAGGGATCTACAAAAAAAGAGAGAAAGATGACCCTAGAACTAAAAATGTGGATTCAACAAGGTCATAGGATACAAGGTCAACACACAAAAAGTCCGTTGTATTTCTATGTACCAGCAATGAGCATATGGAAACCAAAAGTAAAGGTATACTGCTATTTACAATGGCTCAAAATATGAAATAACCAAGGGTAAACTAACACAACATATAGGACTTTTATGCTGAAAACTATAAAACTCTGATTAAAAAAATCGAAGACTTTAAATAAAGAGATGCACTGGGTTGATGCTCTGGAAAACTCAATCTAGTGAAGTTGTTAGCTCATCCCAAGTTGTTGAACAGGTTTAATGCAATGCCTCTCAAAACCCCAGAAAGATTTTTTTTTTGGTAGTTACAATTCTGTTTTGATGAACTTCCCTTTCATAAGAACATGTAGGATTTTCACATGTTTTAAAATGATGAATTGACCAGGGAAATGGTTTTCCAACAATACAAAGTAGTTTCAATTCTTTTGATGATAAATAACATTTTTACCCTAAAAATTTAGTACCTTGGTTCTGTATGCCAGGCCCTATGCTAAGCGCCTTCCATTCTGTGATATGAAAGCTTCACAGCCACCCTCCAAGTGCTGTTATTATCCCCATATAACAGATGGGAAAATGGAAGCACATTGAGGGAATTTACCTGCTCAACCTCACAGAGCTAGAAGACATGGAAGCAGGATTCAAACGTAGACCCACTTGGGTCCAAAGTCTGCCCCGCTCGCATTCAGCGTACCCACCCCTCCGGAGGTCCTGGTGTCTTCACTGGTTTCAGCGGAGGCTCACACCACAGGCTCTCTCAGATAATCCTGCCTTTTGAAAATCGCTCTAATCCTTACATCATTGCACTACATAGTTCCTACAAGGCTCTGCTTTGAGTATTCCCAGTCTACCAGAACATTCCAGTGCTGGCAAGACAGCTGAACCCAAAGATTACATTAAATTGTCCAGCTGTAAGGGAACATTTGATACTTTCTGGAATTTTTTTTTTGGAGGGGGAATCTTTATTTAAAATGGTGTTTCCCATCTGCCAGAGAAGGATGACTCTAGAAGTACGCTCTTTTTCCCTGCATGCGGGAGAAATGGACTTTGGAGTGACACATCACTTTTCTTAGGTGTCAGAAGTAGGTCACTTTATAGTGTTTATCAAAATGTTTCAAAGAGCTGGCATTGAAAAATGAGGAGTTGAATATTGAGTAGTTCTTTGACCAAAAACTAGCAATGGATTACTTAAATATTTTCTAAGATGGGCAATAGTTTTTAAAATATAGTTTCTTTTTTCCAATGTCTCCTTAAGATAATTTTCATTTTAATTGTCATTTATAGCTTGATAAAAGGAGTGATTTAGTCTTCATATATATATATATATATATATAGGCTTTATTTATTGAAATATTTTTCTAGATATCCTTGTAAACGCAGGAAAGCTCTAACCTCCTTGAATTTTAGAAATGATTGGAGTGATCCTGGGGTGCCTTAGTAAGTAAAATAGATGAAAGTTTAAAAGCCTCTATCTTTAAAGCTATTAAACAAAAGAGAAAAATCCAATCCCCTCCCTTTAGAAATCAATAAAGAAAAAAGAATGTCACAGAAGAGTTAGAGTTCCTCTAAGCTAATGGAGGAGGAAACGACATGAATCAAAACATTCATTTGGAGATGCAGGCACTGCATCCAAAGTGGCTTCTGGCAGCATCTCTCAGTTTGGAGCCCACGGCCTCCTGTCACGGACATGCCAGGTCCTGACTGTGGGGTTTAATAACTGTTACTACACTGCAGTTGCTGGCCAAATGTTCTCTGAAGAATTGGGGATGACGTGATCTCAAAAATAAGCTGACACATTATAGGCAGATAGAACACTTCTGTAGCACATTTACTGTAGTAACCATCTAGCTCTTGATAACAGTAAAGGCTGCCTCTGACCTCCAGGTATCAACCACGCCTCTGCTGCTCATAGGTCATCCCTTAACCTGATAAATAGCTTCTGCATGGCGATTTCCTGGGTCAGCCCTTAAACTCATTGGGCAGTTTAAGAGTTTGTGCACTGCTTGAAGGACTCAACACATTCTCTACCTAGAAACATGCTATAAAAGAAGCACAAGAATTTCAGAACAAAAATAATGTAGAGGTCCACCATGGCACAGACCCAGGACTGCTGGACCAGTGTGGAAAGGAAGGTAGGCAGCCCACCTGGGTACAGCAAGGCGTCTGTGATTATAACTGATAAGATGCCCCCTCTTCCTTTCTCTTTTACATTCATCTAGCCCACTTTGCTTTTACAGTAGCTTCTTCTCTTTTGCTGTCTGTTTCTTGGGAGACTTAATCTGCTCGTCACAAACATTCTTGCCATTTTCTAAAAATAGACGTGTAATTATGCTTTCCATGCATAGTAACTTATTACAATTAATCTTCAACTTTTCTTCTGTCTTCACATTCTGTCTTCATGAAATCTCTGTCCTCGTGTTCCTTTCTGCTTGCTGTAAACCGAGTAAATTAAATCTGGGCAGTGAGAAGAGTTTCAAAGATGCACAGAGCTTTTTGGAAAAGAACTTGACATTTATCTGCCACACCTTCCCACCCATGATAGGGATCCCCTCTAAAGTTTCTTGGACAGGTGGTGAGCTTGTTCTAGGCAAACCCTTACTGAGATCAAAAGCTCCCTATTTACAAATGAATTAATTCCAATTAAGGACTCTCTTAATTGTTCAAAAATTCTTCCTTAAATCAGTCTGCTAACATTGCCTCTACAGTCTGTGATGTTCATCAGACTCTCCAGCTCAGTAACAGGAACAGTGGCTAGCATGTGTTGTCCCCTGTGCTAAGATAGGTCCCAGGGTCATCTCCATGGCACAGGTAAGGAACCTGAAGGTTAGAGAGACTCTAGGTCATGTCATAGTAAAGGGTGGAACAAGCCAGGGTAGGGAATCTGATTGCCTGACCCCACAACCTGAAGAATGCAGCCACACCGCCCTTATGGGACTGTCCTCCAGGGTCACCCATGCTCTCTAGGTCTCTCTTTTCCTCGTTTTTAACTTACCCCATTAGGTCCTCTGTAATGGGTGTCTCTCAGACACCTTCCCCTCTGTAACACCACTGAAATGGTTGTGACGAAGTGTGAGTAGTGTCTCACTTCCTCCCTGGGTGCCCCCCTGCCCTCGTTCCTTAGATCCCCACCACAGCACCTCACCACCATTACTCTGACCTGGGCTGTATGCTCACTGGGCTGCTGTGAACGCTGTGGTGTGTCTGTTTCACTCACGTCTGTTTCTCCAGTGCCTAGAACAGGGTAGGCACTTGACTGGCATTTGCCAAATGATTCAATGCCCTTTCTTAGCTGTTACATACTCTGCGAGTTCTTGGCTGTTTTTTCCTGGGGTCTCTTATTCCCTGTTGGTAAATTTTAAATTTGCAGAAGCAATACACTCTTCCTCTGTTTTATAGGAGATAAAATTATAATTTATCAGACAATTTGCTTTTGGCAGATGGAGAAGGAAATGGAGAGTTGCTGCTTCCTGTCACTACTAGGTTTTGCCTCTGTGGCAGTTTAGAATCTGTGAAAGGGTAAATACTGACTCACTGGGTCTGGTACACATCCCCACAGCAACATCACTGTTTTCCTTTACATCTTTCAGCATCAGCCTGACCTGATGCTGTCTGCCCTGTGCCCGCCACCCTCAGGCTCCGAGGGGTCTGTTTAGGTATTGCCTTGAACCACAGCAGCGCCAATGCTATAGAGCTGGTATCATTTTAAAAGGTCTCCTCCCGGACTTCTGGCCAAGATGGAGGCATAGGGAGATACACTTTGCCTCCTCGTACAACTGAAAGAAGGACAACAAGAGAATTTAAAACAAAAAATAACCAGAACTACCAGAAAATCGAACTGTATAGAAATCCAACATCCAAGGAGTTAAAGAAGAAACATTTCAGTCAGACCAATAGGAGGGGCGGAGACAGGCAGCTGGGGCAGAGAGGACTCACGGCAAGGCAGCGCTGGCAGACTGGGCAGTCCCACAGTTGTGTGCAGACAAATCAAGAGGAACAAGTGGGAAGCGAGACAGACTGAGAAACCCAGGGTTCCAGCACAGGGAAATAAAGCATCAAAACCTCTGGCTGTAAAAACCTGTGGTGGTTGTGGTAGGAGGAGAAACTCCCAGCCTCACAGGAGAGTTCATTGGAGAGACCCACAGGGTCCTAGAACATACACAAAATCACCCACCAGGGAATCAGCACCAGAGGGGCCCAGTTTGGCCCTTGTGGGTAGGGGGGAAGTGACTGAACGCCAGCAGAGAGCAAAGCAAGCAGCATTCTTCCCTCTTGGACCCCTCCCCCATGTGCAGAGCCACAACACGGCCAGGTGGGTTGCTTCGCCCTGGTGAACACCTAAGACTACCCCTTATGACATAACAGCTGTGTGGAAACAAAGAAATATGGCCCAAATGAAGGAACTCCATAAATGAAAGATCAAAACTCCATAAATAGAACTAAGCGATGAAGAGATAGCCAATATCAGATAGATGCAGAGTTCAAAACACTGGTGACCATGATGCTCGCAGAAATGATTGAGTATGGATGCAAAATAGAGGAAGGAGTGAAGGCTATGAAAAGTGAAATAAATGAAAATACACAGAGAACCAACAGTGAAGGGAAGGAAACCAAGACTCAAACCAATGATTTGGACCAGAAGGAAGAAATAAGCATTCAACCAGAACAGAATGATGGAACAAGAATTCGAAAAAATGAGGAGAGGCTTAGGAACCTCTGGAACAACTTCAAACATTCCAACATCCAAATAATAGGGGTGCCAGGAGGAGAAGAGTAAGAGCAAGAAATTGAAAACTTATTTGAATAAGTAATGGAAAACTTCCCAATCTGGCAAAAGAAATACACTCCCAGGAAGTCCAGGAAGCTCAGAGAGTTCCAAAAAAGTTGGACCCAAGAAAGAACACACCAAGGCACATCATAATTACATTACCTAAGATGAACAATAAGGAGAGAATCTTAAAAGCATCAAGAGAAAAGGAGAGAGTTACTCACAAAGGAGTTCACATAAGACTACGAGCTGATTTTTAAAAAAAAAACCTTGCAGACAAGAAGGGGCTGGAAAGAAATATTCAAAGTCATGAAAGGCAAGGACCCACATCCAAGATTACTGTATCCAGCAAAGCTATCATTTAGTATGGGAGGGTAGATAAAGTGCTTCCCAGATAAGGTCCAGTGAAAGGAGTTCATCATCACCAAGCCCTTATTATATGAAATGTTAAAGGGACTTATCTAAGAAAAAGAAGATAAAAAATAAGAACAGTAAAATGACAGCAAACTCACTACTATCAACAACTGAACCTAAAAAACAAAAACAAACTAAGCAAACAACTAGAACAGGAACAGAATAACAGAAATGGAGATCATATGAAGGATTATCAGTGGGGAGGGAGGGGGGGAGAATGGGGGGAAAAGGTACAGGGAATAAGAAGCATAAATGGTAGGTACAAAATAGACAGGGGGAGGGTAAGAATAGTATAGGAAATGGAGAAGCCATAGAACTTATATGTATGACCCATGGACATGAACTAAGGGGAGGAATGCTGGAGGAAGGTGGGGTGCAGGGAGAAGGGAAATAAAGAAGAGGGAAAAAAATTGGACAACTGTAATAGCATAATCAATACAATATACTTTTAAAAAAGGTCTCCCCCATTGTCACAGGCAGTTACGAAAAGTCCCACACGTTTGACACCTGTAAATAAAAGCCATTATTTACCACCTGTGTTAAAATCTGTGGTTCTTCTTTTTATTCCTCTTCACCTAGCACATTAGTGTGAAGTCTCTCCTGCATAGATGTACATTTTTTCTCTTTCTGCTGTATTCTTACCAACATACAAATATGGTGTGTCTAAAAAAAAAAAGCCCTCTCTGATCCTGCTCACTCCTCAAACTATCACAGCATCTTAAAACTCCTGAAATATGACGTCAACCCTGTCTCCAGTCTCTTTGTTCTCCCTCTGCCCTGAACTCCGCCACTTTACCAAAACTCCTATTTTGAAGTCAGCTATAATTTCCCACCATTCTAAATCCTTGCTCCCCTTTTCTCTTTAGCATTTATACTTACAATACTCATATTTTATTTATCTTATTCATCATTTGGGTCACTGCCTAGTGCATAGTAGATGCTCAGTAAACACTAGTGGTGCTTCCTGCATTCTAGATTCTATGTCTGTATACACGTGCTTTAGGATGTCCCAATCGGGGTCCATTCCCTCGAGGGCAGGGGTTATAGGAACTTTCCTTTGTCACATTCAGTGGGACTTCGGGGTCTGAAGGATTCATGCCGTTCTGCAGGCAAGCTCAGAGGTGGGCTCAGGCTTCTTCCAGAGTCTGGTTTTTATATAATAAGGTGATGACTACATTGTTATTTTTCTGTTGTTTAGAAGTTATTCTCATTTCTTTCACAAGATATCAGAATAATTATTTTTCACTAAGGAGGGCATAGTCAAATTTTGAGAGCACCTTAGAGAATCTTACCAAAGAGCTTTTATTGCCACTGCCATGGATTGGATTTATTGTGCCAATTATTGTATGTTTTATGAATGTTTTCTCACAAGGTTTTCAGAACATCTCCCTGCCTCTTACTCCCCCTTGCTGCTTTATCCTCTGGCACAGCAAGTTCTGCTAACTCCAGTATCTCCCAACAGTGGGCACACAGATTTTGCTCTCACAGCTGAAAGGAGGTTTTGTTGTGAAAGCAGCCTCGAACCTGGCATCGTGTGGGCCAGGGGTGGTGAGGAGGGCACAAGCTCAAGTTCTTTCCTCCCTTCCTTTCCGGCTTCCTTCCAAACAGGCCCCTTTTCACTCCTGACAGCCATGGGTGCGCCCATGACTGTTGGGAGCAATCCAAGGGCACAGGTTTAGAAAATAGACAGACCTAAGGTTGACAACAAGCTCCTTCAACTCACTAGTTTCGGGAAGGTCTCTTAAACCTTTCGAGCTTTAGTTTTCCCATCTTCTAAGTACGACAAACGCTACCTCTTAGGCAACGCTGGTGCAATAAATACAAGGTGTCTGCCCCATTTGGCATGAGGTCTGACAGAAGGAGGTACCCAATAAACGGGTGCTGCTGGATTTCTCAGACTGAAGTGACTGGGCCCAGGATTTTGAGAGATCATGAAGCACAAAATATCAGCCACCATCTTTTGCCACAAGCAAAATTATTCTCTTTTATGTTAAAAAATAATAGAAAATGCCATTTCTCGTTTAACAAACAAAAGAAATGGTAGAGACTGAGAAAAAAAAATCTTTCCAAAAACTAATCCCCTTGTTCACTTTGGATGAGTCATTTTTCTTCAGTAAACAGGAATAAGAAGCTTGCAAATGAATCCAGATGAGGAGATCCTATCATTTTTAAGTAAAAGCATAAAGGGATCGGACAGAAAAGCACGTTGTACTAAAATGGACATTGAATGGACATTGAGGGCAGAGTTTTCAGATCTCATGAAAGATTTGTTTTGTCCATCCAGCAATGTCTGTAGTTTTTTATTCTAAGTATTTACCGGATTACTTTTTCTTTTTACTGTACATTTTCAGTGGTCTGAATCCTTCGAGAGCCTATTAGGTGAGCTAGCTTAGTTTGTTTGCGCAGCAAGAGTAGGAAGGTGGGGAAGTATAAAAAGCCTTTTCGGTGGTTTTAGCTGTTTATTCTTTTATACTGAGGCAAAGACACACACATCCTGGACTGGACACAGTCAGACACGGGTCCTACAAGAGGGTTCAGACTCCTCCGTCCCCCAGCAGTAGGTGCTGGGCTGGAGCAGTAGGGAGTCAGGAGGTGAGTGGGGCGTCTCCGCCTCTCTGATAA
Source organism: Desmodus rotundus (assembly GCF_022682495.2). Taxonomy (NCBI): domain Eukaryota; kingdom Metazoa; phylum Chordata; class Mammalia; order Chiroptera; family Phyllostomidae; genus Desmodus; species Desmodus rotundus. The sequence goes on along the minus strand of NC_071394.1, from coordinate 44,379,089 downwards.
TGAAGACTGTAAAGGAAGTGCCGAGAAGGAAGGATTGGATGTAAAATGAGAAATTGGAAAAGGCTTCCCATTGTGTTTGGGCACAGTGTCTCCAGCTGGAAAGACTCTGGTCCAGCCCTGGCCCCATAGGTTGGGGGTGGAGGGAGCAGATTCCAGGGCAAGGAAGCAGGATGTAGAGGCAGGCATCAGAGAACGTAGCCGGGAGGAGGGGTCCTGGTGACAGGTGAGGACCAACAGGTGGGAGAGGACCTGGGACCTCAGCCCCAGACTTCTCACCTGATGGCCAGTGTCTCCCTCTCTGTCCTAGCACTGTGCCTGCCTCCAGACACAGCTGGACACACGAGTGGTCTACTGTTTTCAGCTTCAGCGAGCTCATAGGCAGCTCCGGAATGGGCCCAGGCAAGGCGGAGCGAGCTTATTAGTCATTCCTAGCTCCTTGCCACGTGGGCCCAAAAATAATATTTCAAGTGAAAATGGTGGTGAGGCTTTACCTGGTACCATTCTAAGCTTGTAAATGATTCATGTAAGAGGTGTTGGGTGCTAAAATTAAAATATGTGCTGCAGACATAGGTGTCTGTCAACTTCCATGTCTTATTTTGAAAATTATTATTTGTCTCACAAATCCATCTGAGTCCTTAAAAAATGAAAAAACACTGTTTTTCTTTTCTGAGTACCCTTGAGGCAAAGAAAAAGTTGTTCTAACAATTGCTGTACTAAGGGCTATTCAAGAGATGGAAAATAATCCCAGGTGTCCCTGGCAAATGAGATCAGCAGTATTTTTTTTTCAGTGAACCTACTGATTCTGCTTTAAAGTTCTGCCTGGTTTTGATTTCTCTTTGCACCCTCTTTGCGTTCTGAGCACAGTGCAGCGCCGACGCGTTCCTAAGTTGTGAATAAACAGTTCTGTGCGCACATGCGCGCCACGCTCTCCGGTCTGCAGGAGGCACTCGGATGGCTGTTGCAAATTCATGAACGCTGTTTTCCCAAGTTTCGCTCCCCAAGTTTCCATCTGACATCTTCATCGAGCCTTTACAGTATAAAATAATGTGCCAGGTATTCTCCTGAGTGCTTAGCATTTTCGGTAACTCAGTGCACGTTTTAGTACAGTGTCTGCTATGTGCACGGCTGGGGGCTTTGGTGGAAATAGCAATAAAAAGCGTGTGATCCCTGCTCTCCAATGGCCCTGTGTGGTAAGACAGATTGAAACCACAGTCTTATGGTGCCTGATTGCTCCTTTTAATAATCAAAGTTTATTTTCATCAAAGTTTAGCTTACTTTTGGTACATCTGCAGTCAGTGGTGTCAAGAAAGAGAATTAAATTAATGGAACCCATTTGTAAACATTACCTTGAGTGCTTGTACATTTCAGCTGTTAGTAAGTAGCCTGGTTATTTGATTTAACAACAAGTTAAATGATTACTTTTCCTCCTCTCCCTTCTGCTGGAGGCTGGTACTAAGTAGCGAATGGCCAAAAGAGTAGATTTTAGGAACTGAAATATACTTAGTGTGGGTTCCTGAGCCATAATATTTAAATAGAAAACATTTTAAAATGCATCACACGTATCTTGTTAAGAGCTGAAGGAACAGTGGAGCCGGGGGAGGCAGGTCAAGGTGCGCCCATGCAGACAGGGTGTGCATGTCCAGCCCCGCAGGAGATGGAGATCCCAGACAACTTTCTGGGTTAGTGTCTTTGCACATCAACTTCCTCACCTGTGAAGACTGGATGACACTTGCTTTAGAGATTCTAGTGGGATTGCATTTAGAAACCTATGAAATGCATTAATATGGTTCTGGGAGTATCATATGTGTATGCTAAGTAAGAAATGCTCATACTAACAGGTAATTTGTTAGACCAGTTATAGAGCAATTTACCTAATATATTCACAATGAACATAGTTCACCCTCCAAAAACTGCTGTTTATTACTTTTTCTTCTTGTCAAGTTTAAGTGTTTTACAATTTTACTTTAACGTACTTCAGTATTTATTTTTAAGTATATTTTATTCTTTGCCCCAAGGGCCATCCACTAGAAGTTAAAAATATATTCAGAACTAAATGTTCTATCTCTGTGGACACTCTCATCTTTTTGTAGGTGCTGTGCAGGTGCCACTGAGTATAAGTTTACACAGTTACAGGAAAAAGCAACACGCAAAGTGCAGACGCTTAAAATCAGTGTTGGTGGGAGAACTGGACGCAGGGTCCCCAGGCCAGGCTGTCCGGTTATCACTCACGGGTGTTGTTCTCACCATCTACTTGTGCTGTGTGTATCAGACCGCCTCTCAAAGGGGTCCCTGTGAGGATGATGGGTTGGTGAGTGTAAGCTCCCAGCACCATGTCTCCAGAAACTCCATGAATTGCCCCTGAGCACAATCCTTGAGTTCACTGAGATGTTGCCACTGCTGCTGGAAGATGCTGCTGGAAGGTGCTCCTGCCCCACCTAAAGGGGGGAGCCAGCTAACGCTTAGACTCAAGTCTTCTAAAACCTGTGATTGGAGTGTAGCGGTTTATAGAAAAGGACGAGGGTCACTTGAATTCCACATTCATTTAGAGCTTAGCCATTCTCCCAGGGCAACATAAAGCCACGGACAGCTCTCTCCAGGAGAGGACAGAAGTGGCCAAAAGTGGGATCGTTTAGGTCTGTTTGGATAAGGCCAGCAGTCCTGTTGGATTTTCATTAGGAATTCTAGTGGCCCTGCTTTTTAATTACTTGTAGTTACTTTTCTCAAGTAAATCCTTCAATTTCCAAATGATTTGGGAACTGGCTATGCACAGCATGCGTTTTTGTAATCTCAGGTAAAAGGTAGGGCTCCCCCACATTCATTCGAGGGGCGGCCCTCCTATTGCAACACTGTGTTTACCTTCCGCCAAGGGAAAATGTTGAACCAGAGTGTGATTTTTTTGTTTGTTTGATTCCCTAGTTCATTTTAATTGTCTTGAACAGGAGGACGACATTTTAAGAGAAACACGTAACCTTTTTTGAACAGTAGATTTACTGACAAAGAAGCACGTGAAATGAGTTTTCTAAACAACTTCAGAGAGTGACACTAAAGAATCCATTCTGGATTGAGACTTGACCTGCTATTTTTCTCCGACCAACTTTATAGATTTGATTTCATTTTCCATAATGGCTTTATTATTTACTCTAGCCTGTTTCACTCACATAAGTGTTAGCTTTGAAATTTGCAACCACATATTTTCTTTGTAACTCAAATAAAAATGGGGTCACGCGAGTGACCTTTTAGACAGAAACTGCACAGTCAATCCACTTTGACAGAAATAGCACATGCACTATCACTTGAGAGTAATGGAATCATTCTAAGACAAAAGATCATTCAGTTACCCTAAAGCTTGAAATCCAATGATGGCGATTACCGTGCCAAGTTGCGGACACCGGGGACGAAAGGTAATAACAGCTCACCATTTACTGAGCACACTTGGTGCCGAGCTCCACGCTGAGCCCTTTCCGTGTGTTACCTCGTGGGAGTCTCACGTCAGTCAGCCCCTGAAATGTAGGAATCACTACTGTCAACATTCCATACACGAGGAAACACGTACCCCGAGCCTGAGTCGCTTGCTCAGGGTCACGGAGCTGTAAGTGGCCTGGCACAGAGAACCCCATTTGAAACCCGGACCTCTCTCTGAACTGAGCCAGGGCACTGCGCCCACAGGCAAACAGACAGAAAACCTGGGGGAAACTGCGTGGACCCATTTTACTTTCTGGCCTGGATTCCTTAGGGGAAAAAGAGGAAGAGAGTATGCTCTTTTTCCCATGCCCTAAGAATTCACTCTGCTGACTTCTCCTTTCTGTCCCTGGGATGGAATCTCAGACAGGACCCATAGCCTCTTCAGTTCGTCTTAAATTATTCAAAGTCCTCAGATCAGTTTCAGGCATGAAAGAGCCCAGGCGAACATCTTGATCAAAACTCCAACCTCTCCTCAAGTTCAAATTAGCTCCTCCCTCTCCCAGCTCAGGCTTCTGTGGGCTTGGAAATTTTTGGAGGAGGGGACAGGAAACTTAATAACCCTTGGGTAATTTTCTCTCTTTTCCTGCTCTAGCTCCTCTCCCACTCATGAGGCCTCACTTCTGACCTCTCAGGGCCCCACGTGGGTGTATGAGTCTGCAGGGTAGGCAGCCTGTGAAAGGAAAAATGACAAGGTTCCTCTCCTTACGTCTGACTCCTGTAATCTGATGTCCCCTGGGTATGAGGGATTTCAGAAAGCTCTTTCTCTTTGGCAACTTTTGGGTTCTCCGGGGGCAGCCACGCCTCCCACCACTAGGGGGAGCGCACAGCCTTTTCCTTAGGACAGGGCTGTTGGCTTCCTTTGTGGGGGCGGGGAGATCTTTGAGGGGAGTTTGTTTTAAGATAACCCCTGACCACCTTTCCCCCAAGTACTTGCATGGTCTCCCTCACCCTTCATCTAATGGAAACCCAACTTCCCCTCGCATGCATCCTGTGTTTGGGGAGTCCAGTGCAGACTCTGCCTTTGAACCTCTCAGGCCTGAGCTACAAGCCAGTCTCCACATTCCTCAGCTCCAAGAGACCTCCCTGTGTCATGCTTTCAGAGGGCCCTGAGTCCAACCTCAGCCTGTTTGAGATGAGGGTAGGCACACTTGGCCACTGTCCTACACACAGTTCTAAGCAAAGAGTTTGAGACGGCCCCGCTCCCACTCAACTTAAGCAAAGTTGTCTCCCCCCGCCCCCCATTCCCATTGCTCACTTTCTTGGCCCACCTGAAATCAGCAAAAACTCTGTGGGTAAGAAATTGTCCACTTCCACTCTTCCCTCCAGACTTGTTCAGTTCACAGTGCCACCTGGAGGATATTGCTGGTATATACTCAGTTGGTAGAAGACACACTTATTGACAATGCCTGTGCACTTTCTGTGCCGCTCCGCCAGTGTGCCTCAGCTCAGCATATGAGCCCCTGGGGGAGACATTATTCCTTGGTCCTGCGTATCCATAAAGTCATTAGGAGGTAAGGGTTGGCCTCTCTGGCATGTCTACACTCATTCCAACATTTGTTTCCTATCCTCTGGTCCAACAGAATTTATGTGTCAAAAGAAACAAAGCAAAAGAAGTTGCTAAAAACGGGGAAATGGTTTACCCAACATGTGGAAAATTAAAGGAAAGGAATGAAAACCCAGGGCAAGGATATTTTTTATTAAATGCCATTTGAAAACCTACTCCAGCCAACTGAAAGCATAAGCAAAAAGTGTCTAAGACACTGGAATCAAAGTTTGAATGTTATGAGGAAAAGCCCATGGTTTCCATGAATATACAAAGTGATTGTGTTGTTGGCAAAAAGATGACTTCATTTACAGCTCGGAGCTGATGGCTGAATAGAGAAGGTTCAGCTGTCAGAATTATAGAGGGTCAGGGGTTTCACCGAGTGACAAAAAAGGAGGCACATCATTCAGTGACTGAGACAGCTCGAGCCCTGCAAGGGTGGTGGTTTTGACTTAATGCTTCTGGATGATTTGTTCTCTGATTTCTTAGGTTCTGCTCAAATTTAGTATTTCTTTGACAAATGCTTTTGTTGCATCCCCATTTAATTTTTCATTTCTGTTATTTCCCTTTAGTTTTTCATTCTTTACAAGTTTTTTTCCACAATATAAAAGGACTTCATAAAAGTGACTGTGCATTGGGAAGGAAGGAGGGAAAGGGGAAAGTGTTGAACAACGTGGCATATTGATTAAAATGGACAAATTAATGTCTTCCAAGTGGACTGGCATCGCTGCTTTAACCCACAGAACTAAGCATTATTTATGAATACCTTTTGCTTCTAAATATAATTTTTGGGATAACCACAATGCTGTTAACGCTTTGTGATGCACATTGAAGAAATGACAAGCCTCACGGTGGAGGGAAGGACAGAAGTGTGGATGCGCACAGCTGGCTGGGAGGGGCCGCCCTGGCTCAGTTTGCTGTAAGCCCGGAGTGCAGGGGAGGATGGGACAGAGGGTTAGACGAGAGTGTGCACTTCCCCACAAATCATTTCTCAGTAGCCAAACTGGAAGCCCAGAGTCATCCTCAACCTCCTCACCGTCACGTTCAGTCTGTCTCCAAGTTGGGTTCACAGGACCTCTTGAAATTGTCTACACTGGTCTCCATCTCCAAGGACACCCTCCTGATAAGGGTGACGTGAATGAAAAGTGTCTCTATGCCTTTATTTTACCTTCTCAAATTCCCTAAAGAGATAGGTATGATTATTATCACCATTTTAGAGATAGGAAACCTAAGGCACAGGAAGGTGGAGTAACCTGTGCAAGGCTACTCAGCAATTATGAGGCAGTTAGGATTCAAACCCAAAGGCCGAGTCAGAATGGGCAGCCACTCGGAGCCTGGCTGACACCTCCCCTCCCCTCTCCTGGACAGAGCCTGGCTGACACCTCCCCTCCCCTCTCCTGGACAGAACCTGGCTGACGCCTCTGGCCTCTGGGCAGCTACTCTCATCCTATGGTCACCTGCCGCTCATATTCTCCCCTCTCTGTGGCCAGGGGGATTTCTTAGAAAGGCAAAGCTGGCCATGTCACTGATGCTTCATTACCTTGTAATGTTCCCCCATTACTCTGCATAGAATCCAAAGTCCACCTGCCCCTTTTCTCACCCCCAGTAGGGTTCTCCCTGCTCTCCACCTAACTCTCCGTGCCAGCCATCGGTGCCTTTCAATTGTCTTGAATGTACCACAACCTCCATCAAGAGCTGCTGTGATCACGGGCCTGCTGAGAAGTGGTGTGTGGGACATCCTTTGTGACGGCCCCGCCACAGTTTTCATCACCGTTCCTCAATTGATATTCACCAGACGTTTTTTGAAGGCTTTTTAAAAAATTGCCATGAGTCACTTACACAGAACTGCCCAATAGGTACTAATCAATTGAACACAGTCCATAATTCAGTAAGCATTCTTATATTTTGAGTGTGTTTCTCCTACATTTGTAAAGAATTCAGAAGTTAACATTGTCCTAGGAAACTGTGCATTTTTACTTCGAAGGACCGGGATGATTCTCTGTTCTTGAATGGGAAAAACCAGGCGCACAGTTATGACAGTGGCCCCCAGGCAAGCCGGAATCTTCGAGTGAAGGCAGCAAGCACAAACACTGTTCGCAAAAAAACAAAACGCAACGGGTACAGTTTTATTCCTACTGCAATGTTTTGAGATTGGACATGTTAGACAATTGGAACATCACTTCTTTGAGATTTCTTATTAACCTCAAAGATAAATTGCTTCTTTTGCTGTTTGCCTCCAAGAATGTTGGAGCTGAAGACATTTTCAAGTTCACCAAATTCAGCACATTCATTTTCATAGGTAAGACTACGACACAGGCGTTAGTTCCCTTGAGTTGAGTTAGTTCCCTGCCATGACACACACGACCAATGACCGGTTTCCACACACTGAGCAAACCCCCGCGGAGGAAGCTGCGGTGTGTTCAATCCCCGGGTCCTTGCTCTAGTTCAGCGCTTCCTTCCTACCCAACACTTAAATACGAATAAGGCATTAACTGTGTTTTTCTTTTTTACTTTCTGGAAGCAGTTGGCCTACAGTGTTTTATAATAGTGAATTTTAAAATCAGGAGAGGCTGAGCAGAGGTCTGAATTTGCTGTTTCGACAGCAACACCCGATCCCCGGCAGCCCCTAGCCGGAGGCCACAGGCACCCGCCGTCTGCGGACCTCAGAGGCACTGAAGCCTGTGTTGCCTGGGTTGGAAGAACGCTGTCTTTAAGCCTTGTTGTTGTTGGGTTTTTTGATGGATAATATTTGGCCATGTTTATTCAGTTGTCGAGGAAAAAGAATTTGGGACACAGGAGAATAAATCAAAGGGCCATATATATGGCCCATATTCTATATGTATATATATATTTCTTCATATATATATACATATAGAGTAGATATTAAAGTTTAACTGAAACTTGATGTATAAAGTTATCAGGACAAATATCTCATATTAAACTCTACTTTTAAAACAACAGGAATCATTAAAATGATAAATTGTTAATTAAGAATAATTACATTATTAAAAAGTGCCAGTATAAGAACACCAGAATGCAAGCTATAGATATTTATGAAAAATATTTGGACCTCTGAATACATTTTTTTAAATAAAATCAGAATTTTTTATTTCTCAATCACAGTTGACATACAATATTATATTCATTTCAGGTGTGCAACAGTGATTAGACATTAATATAATTTATGAAGTGACCACTCTGAGTATAAACTGTGTATATTGAGGCTCATTTTCTATTTCCAGCTGCCTCCAAGGTTGCAGGCGTTCCTGGAGCCAGCCTGCTGGTCTCCCCAACGTTACACACCTGCCGAGGCTCCTGGTCTTCACCTAACTGTCCCTCTGAACAGCTGGCTCGTTTGAGGTTAGAAAGACTCAGGCCACTTTGGTTTTAAAAGTTTCAAATTCTCTGGGATTGCTACTTTTATGCCCCCAAAGCTCCAGAGTTTTACTCATTTAAGAGACAAGAAAGTGTGGCTCTTTCCTCTGTGCCAGAGGCATTTGGAGTCTAAAGCTTGTTAGTACAGGACTGAGTCTTCTTCCCTTTTCCCTTTGCCCCTCAGAGGCTGGGCCAGCTTCCTAGGCATCTGAGAAATGCAGAATCTAGGGCCCCACCCCAAAGCTGCTAAAACAGGCTCTACACATGAAGGAGTTCCCTCGGGGTGTACAAGTCCCACTAGGGTGAGTGGGTGTCACCATTTCTTCCTTGCTGTGTCCTCTGTGCCTGGCTGGCTCCAGGGCTCGGCAGCCATCCTCAAACAGACCAGGACTCCCACACAGATAATGCGACCCTCTGGCCAGGGGTCAGGTAGGGAGGGAGCAGGCAGGGCTCTGCCCCGCAGTCATCCCCCAGGCCAGGCTGCTGTCAAGTCCAGGTCTGCCCTGATTTGGTGGGCCGTTTTGTACCTCAGCTCAGCCAAGTTTTATTCTCCAATCCTTTTTATCCTCCCATGAAATTTTCAAAGCAATACTAAATGAGATAGAATGTAGCCAAAATGGTTGATGAACAGAAGTTTCACTCCCCCTCAGGCTTGTGTTCTCTTTCCTTAGCCACAAGTCAGGGGTCAAGTGGGGCTGTGTAATAACTTTTGTTTGTGAAACGCTGTGTGGCTGAGACTCATTTTCCTTCCCTGAAAGAAGATGAGGAAATAGAAGGCCCAACCCCTGGCGTGTTCCCGGCAGTGCCTGGCCGCATCGGAGGGGCCCTGCAGCAGGGCTGCGTCAGCACGGGGTCCTATGCGACAGAGTTCTCTGAACACTGTTCATTGTTATCACATTGAGGACATCGAAACGTAGGTCCAGTTTCCAGGTGTGTCATCGGCCACTTGACTGGCCTTCTCAAATGTACCTGGTCTCCGTCATACAAAACTCTGGGACTGTGTAGCTCTGTCCCAGCCAACACTGCTTAAACATCACAAAGTCAAAGAACGGAAGTCAAGGATTGTGTAAGAATTAAAGGAAGAAGCAGCCAAAGCCCCCTTCAGTGTGTTTGAAGCAGCTTTAGTTTGTTGGCTAAAACAGGTAGCAAACTTAGATCGTGCTTTATTATTCTGTAGTGTCCAATCAGTTCCTGCAGCTTGTTCTGGTTTTCGATTCTTCCAATAAGATGCTTTATTTTTTTCTCTTCAAAGGATTCAAACTAAAACTTTTAAACTCTGACCTGGTTATTTCTAAACATCATCAGTGTGTTGAAATTATTAGGGAAATTGAGAATGACAGAGGAAAGGGGGAGGAGAGAAACAAAAGTGAAGTGTAGTTACAGACAATTTTTTTTCTAACATAATTCCATTCTTTCACACTGGCTTTTTGTCTCATAACTGCTTCCGAAGGTTGGGCGCTGTGGAGTGCCTACAGGGGTCAACTTGAGGATGTCTGCCTCTGTTTGCCCGTGTTCGCGCCTTCTTTTCCATGAAGAAAGAGTGAAAGGAAGCCAATGAGCTTTCTGAAAAGCACTTCCTATAAAATAGATATTTCCCAGTCTCATGAATTGAGAGTAATGATTTTTTAAAAATCTTTACCCAAGGATATATTTATTGATTTTAAGAGAGAGAGAAAAGGGGAGGGAGAGAGAAAAACATCAATGAGTTATGTCCTGTACGTGCCCCAACCGGGGATCGAACCCACAACTTTTGGTGCATGGGGCAATGCTCCAACCAACTGAGCAACCTGGCTGGGGTGTGAGTAATGATTTGTATATAGTGCTCTAAAGGGTACCAAAGCCTGCCTTAACAGACAGGGCAGGATGAGTAGTGGACAGTTTAGGCTTCTGGTCATAATATGATAGAATTAGAAGACAGGCCATTATGAGCTTTAATGCCAGTGGATGTTATATGTTAACTATAGCTCATCACTCAAAGGACATTTTCCTAAGAACAGCAAATGCAGGAAGTGTAGAAAGGTTCAGTCATGGGCCAATATTCCCGGGAGAAATTGGAAGTAACTCACGTGATGTTAGCTCCTCAGAACCACGTGATTTGAGATGGAGAAGGGATAGGAATCTCGTCCAGGCATCTTATGTCATTCATAGATGAGGGGACAAGGCCCCAGAAGAAGAGGTATAAGCTCTGTCTCCTGTTGCCTGCTGGGCTATCTCCCTGCTTGCTGGAGGTTTGCTGTGGTCCTTAGGCAGAAAGCTGATGGTGTGGATATCAGTCCTGTCTCTCACTCTGCCCCTGAACCTTCTGGTACCGTCCCCTCCCTTGATGAATTTTGAAAGCTGCAGAGGTAACCAGTGAAAAGGCCACAGCTGCTCTGCTCTGGAAAACATGGCCTGTCCTGGGAGCAGACCTCTCTCAAGCACCCTTGGTGTGACCCAGAGGATTTGTCTCCAAGCCCAGACTCTGCTGCTCTTTCCATTTGTGAACCCCCTTAGCCGGGGGGGGGGGGGGGGGGGGGGGGGCGGGGGGGGGGCAGCTCATCTTCCCAGTGAGGTGGTCCGAGCCGCCCGGCAGAGTAATTGTCGCTTCTCTTCTGGCATTTCCTTCAAAATATGTTCAAAGAAACAACCTCACTTAATCTTCATAAGAGGAGGTGGTTTTTTAAACTAAATTGAAGTATCATAATAGAACCACACAATTAAGGAAATCATTATGTAGACACTGCCTTGAGGCTTCTCAGATCTTGCACGGGAAAGTGTTTTTATTAGAACAAATCCTTTTGCAGATTACCAAAATTGTCTCCGACGAAACATGGCAATTGGGTGTATTTAGAGATTAAGAGTTTCAAAAGATAATAAGGAGAAATATCACCCCCCAGTTGTTATTAATAGACACTTCATTTTTTACCATGAGAGAAGATGATTTTATAGTAATATTACTACTTATTTTATAAATTAGTTATTTGACATATTAGTTGAATACATTATTCAATAGTTCTAATTATAACCAAAGAAGATAAAAAGGTCTTTACCAGTTACTTTCAAAAGCTAATGGCCTCATAGGTGCTCTCTGCCATTAACAACAGACAAACAGAGGAACTGTTCCAGGGCTGCAGAGATAAATGCTTCATCGTTTCGCAGTAGAAACTCCCTATAGATACACATCGGAAGATTGATAAGTGTTTCATTATATCGGTTTGGGTTGGGGGTGGGAGTAGTCAAGTTCAGAAAACCATGAATTAGTCCCATGAATGCTTAACTCTTATGCAAATTCTCTTTACAGTAATGTTTTAGGTGTGACTGACATTTTAAGATTTTGTTCTTTGTTTTCTTGTGGGGTTGGGAAAATACCACAAAACTAACTTGTGATTTCTGCTCATTAAATGTGAAAAATGATGGAGCATTTCAAATCAAATTGTCTACTTCTATACTTAATCTAGAAATATTTCTAGCTTTTTAAATTAAAAAATAAGCTTGTATAGGATGAACTTCATAAGCATCCTTTGTTTCCAGGAGAAAGTGTTTTTAAATTATTGGTTGGCAAAAATGAGATAACTCAAACATACTGATACTAAAAATTTGTCATCTTCACTGCCGATCCCACTTCTGCCCATCGCTTTAGTTGTTGAAGAGTTAAGTGCTTGTTTCAAGTGTTAATTGAGAGATGGAGAGTAAGAAATCAGAAGTTTTGCTTCATCTCGAAACAGACAAAACTCACCAATGTTGCAGCCTAAAGCAGGTAGGGATTCTTAGGAACCCAGCAGCACTTAATGAACTGGCAACCGGGCTTTGCTACGCCCGCGTTTCTACATTCATCTAGCATTTCCTGGGTTTTGACAATAGTGAGGCCAACTGGGTGTGATCAGAGGCGGTTCCCACCAATGGGGAGGCAGCTGGAGGAGTTCACGCGTGGGAACTGTCAGCCCCTTTCTCCCAGACTCCAGCCTCGGCCAGCGGCGCGCGAGGCGCAGGCTGGGACTCCCGGCCCGGCCGCGCGTTCTGGGAACCGGGATCGCCTCCCTGAAAGGCCGGGGCGCCGCCGGGGAGCGCTGTCGGCTGGCGGAGGTGGAGGCGGCGCTGGCACCGCGGGTTTCTAGGTTGCTACAGCCGTGATGTCACTCGCCCATCCTAACCAGCGGTTGGCGTTTTTGTGTTTCAGCTCTGCCTGCAGTGGAACACAAAGACCTGGAGGAGACTCCCACATCCTCGCGAAGAAGAAAGGAGGAGGCGGAGCAGATCCGAGGAACTTGTGGCCTGTGGCCTTTTTGTAACGGGGCTGCCTGAAAGGGGGAAAGTGACTTAAAGTGGCGGTTAATGGGCTGTGAGATGAGGCGCTGCTGCTACGCCCGCTGCTGACACCGAGGTTCCAGGGTCCGTCTGCCGCCCTTTGTGCTCCGTGTACATGTGTCTGTTCAGCGCATCCGGAGGCGCCCAGAAGAAAATCCAACACGGCCGCCGGGGAGAGACCACCCACCATGCCCACGGAGACGCTCCAGACAGGTAGCATGGTGAAGCCGGTCAGCCCCGCGGGCACCTTCACCTCGGCGGTGCCCCTGCGCATCCTCAACAAAGGGCCCGACTACTTTCGCAGGCAGGCCGAGCCCAACCCCAAAAGACTCAGCGCTGTGGAGCGGCTGGAAGCGGATAAGGCCAAGTACGTCAAGAGCCAGGAGGTCATCAACGCCAAGCAGGAGCCCGTGAAGCCGGCGGTGCTGGCCAAGCCCCCGGTGTGCCCGGGCGCCAAGCGCGCGCTGGGCAGCCCCACGCTCAGAGTGTTCGGGCCCAACGCCAAGACCGAGAGCGGCGTGCAGAGGGAGACGCTGAAGCTCGAGATCCTGAAGAACATCATCAACAGCTCCGAAGGCTCCAGCTCGGGCTCGGGCCACAAGCACAGCTCCCGAAACTGGCCGCCTCACAGGCCAGACGCCACGGACCTGCACCGGCACTCTTTCGCCGAGTCCCTGAAAGTCTACCCGACGCAGGGCCGCGGCAGCCCGCAGGAGAGCAGTTCCCACGTGGGCAGGAGGCTGCTGGAGCAGACGGCAGAGTCCTTCCTCCACGTCTCCCACAGCTCCTCGGACATCCGCAAAGTGACCAGTGTGAAGCCCTTAAAAGCGATCCCCTGCAGTAGCTCCGCCCCGCCCCTGCCGCCCAAGCCCAAGGTGACTGCCGTGGCCACCACGAAGTCCCCCGAAGCCGACCCCGTGGAACCCGCCTGTGGAGTCAGCCGCAGACCCTCCCTGCAGCGGTCCAAGTCAGACTTGAGTGACAGGTATTTCCGGGTGGATGCGGACGTGGAGAGGTTCTTCAACTACTGTGGCCTGGACCCAGAAGAGCTGGAAAACCTCGGAATGGAAAACTTTGCAAGGGCTAATTCCGACATCATATCCCTCAACTTCCGCAGTGCAAGCATGATCAGCTCGGACTGTGAACAGTCTCAGGACAGTAACAGTGACCTTAGAAATGATGACAGTGCCAATGACCGGGTGCCATATGGCATTTCTGCCATCGAAAGAAATGCTAGGATCATCAAGTGGTTATATAGCATCAAACAAGCCAGAGAGTCACAGAAGGTCTCCCACGTGTAAGAGGAAGCGCGTGCGAAGGAGGGAGGGGTGGGTCTCTGTCTGTGCATCCGCAGTTGTGAAGGTTGTGAGGTCTCCTTGAAGTGTCGTGAGCTTCTCCACTCTCTTTGTGTTGCTTGTTGTGCAATGTTTTCAAGTTGCATGCCTGTCAACATGGGGGCTGACCCGGCGTCCGCATCGACCGTCACTGCAGAGCCTGGCGGAACGCACGGTCCTCTGCCAAACGTTTCGGCCAGAATCTGATGAGGGCTTTGATCTCAAGCTAAACTGTTTACACGAAAACGGTATACAACTTCTTCAATATTTATGTGGTTCTTGTGTTTTCTATCCCGCTCTATTGTGTCTTAATTAAAAGTTTTATCAACTGGCTTTTAAATTGAGAGTAGAATCTTTTTGAAATAAAAAGCCAATTTGCCTACATGTGAGACCAAAACAATGGGGGAATCCATGGGAGCTGCTATCAAGCAGTTGGAGTGACTGACCTAAGATAGAACCAGGCTGGGTGTTCCGAGGAAGAAAGTGGTAAGCCTGACGTTAATCACGTACATGCTGCGATTCTCTTGCCACTTGCTTAAAGGAACGATTGGGCAACGATGCTACATTCTGTCTCCTATTCAGTGTGTAAATAAATATTGGTGGTTCTGTATAAAACTGACCCCAAGAAAAGACAGTCAGATACAATGAAGGTGATTATACATGGAAGGTTGAATATCTGGGGTATTGTTGATATTTTTCTGATTTGAGTTCATTCAGAAATTTCTATTATTAATCTTTTGACAGGAATGACCACTCTAAAGCTGTTAACTTAATGTCTTAAAATTTGGGGAGGTTTGGGATTTTGTTGATCGATAACTAATTCCATGCTGATTCTCTTCCTTCCCTACTTCCCTTCATTGTTGTTGTTTTATCTGGGAGAGGGAAGTGGGGTTCGTGCAGGTTTTCGCTACCTGAAGACATGAACACAAACGGAAGTACCAGCCATATCAGTGTATAGAGCCTCCTCTTCAACCATGCACACCTTTGGTAGCTGAACCATAACTGAGCAGTGTGATTGTGTTGTCTTGCATATGTTACTCTCTCAAGCTGTGGACCTTTGTTACCGTCCTAGGAAACTGTAGAAACACAACACTATGTAGCCCCGCCACCCCATGGTCTCTAGTGCCGCATATCGACTTGTTCCCTTGTTTCCCCAATAACCTGTCTTCCAGTTGGCCATCAACCAGCTGACAGCTGTGGTGTGGTAGCAGAGGTACACACGCAGCCGTCTCCTTCATTGCTCTTGTAGTTATGCTGTCAAGTTCAGGAGCACTACCGCAGGCTTCGTCCGCTCATAAGAAACTTTTTATGGTGTAAATGCTGTAAGACTTTGTACATACTTCAGTTGTTATGAAATCTTGAAGAAAAAAAAAGAAAAAGTTACGCTAATAAATAGCTCTGGTGCAGGCACTGATGGTGGTGGTTTTTCTGTGTACTTTCCTTTGCTCCCTCCACAAAAGTTTAGCTTTGGAATGTGAGCCGGAAGCGAATTTTTGATAGTTTTGAGGAAACATTGTTTCACTGTAATTTTCCCCATATCACAACTATTTTGAACAGCGGTGTTCTTAATTGTAGCTGCAGCAATGTACTTTTGCTAAAATAGTTGCCTCAAGGCTCCTAAAATAGGCTTTCTCTTCTTAATTCACACTTTGGTTATTTTTACCCTAAACATCAAAGTCTTTCCCATCTTCCACTAGACTCTTCAGTTGTAAATACGTTTGAGTTCTTACAGTGGAGACACGCCTTGGGAATTTACAGCCTTGTTCTTACTTATACCCGCCCGACATCACTAACATGACACGTATTCGTGCGTCTGTCACTCCGTCGTTTATTCTCCTTTCAACACGTCATTTGTGGAGTCATCCTTATCCAGGCCTCACAGTAGACGTGTGGCTCGTGGCCAACAACATAGTCTCTGCCTCCAGGAGCTTAAATTTTCACATTTGTTTTAAGAGAAATATTCCTCTTGGTGGAAATGTCTTATCTCCTATTAGGACATTCAGCATTCAACAAGTATTTATTGAATCAAGTTATTTGAAGGTTAATATTTCTTCAAAATTCCATATACTCAATAATATGTAAATGTAAAATAAAGCATTATTTAAAAAGTCATTTTCAGAAACAAATGATGTGACTCCCAACTATTACTGTTCATAAACATTTTTCTTCTGAACATGAAACTTGGTTCCTTGACTCTACCGGTTTTGAATTCTTCCTGATTCCGATTTAATTTTCAGTTCAGCTAGAAGTCTACTCCCCAGAAGAAACATTTTGAAATGCGGCTAAGTGGTGATTGGACAGTGCATTGAAGATAATGGGATGAAAATACACACGCATTTTCTTCCTTCACCACTGGGATAAAAATGTGGCCGTTTAAAGTACAGGGTCCGGCAGAAGCAAGGCCTGCTTGAGTGTGGTCGATAGGGTCATAATATGGGTGTGGTAACTCATAGCTTTAATTTGCACATTGCACCTAAAATGTCATAGAGTGTGCTTGGGTGTGATATTGTCATGTTAGAGAATTGTATGCTTATGGTTTTGTAATTTAAAAAGGGCACTCTTGGTGCCAGACCCTGTATTCAAGTCTTAGCACTTACGTAATCCATCTCTTTCTGGGACTATTGAAATCCCCAAAATAGATATACTTTTTCTAAGGAAACCAGTTTGGGAGATGGATGAGCACTTCTTTGCTAATTTAATATCACTGCCCTATGTTGTTTTACTCATAGATTCTATTGAATCTTCCAACATTTCAAAATCACATTAAGTTGGATTTCAACAGGTCTATAAATCATCCCACTATAATTCAGTCTAATATTCTGTGGCCTTATTTGTACAATGGGCAAATGAGGCTTTTTTGCTTCCCTCTAAAGAAGGTGGGAACTCATTTTCTTTTTGTTCTTGAAATTAGAGTTTCTATAAAGGACTAATTAAAGGCTTAGTAGTAAATCCTCAAAGGGAGATGTTTTCCTAATTGTGAATTCTTTTTAGCAAAATGCTCACTCTGTTAGTGCATGGAAGTATCTCGTGTGTGTGTGAGAGAGAAAGAGAGAGAGAGAGAGAGGGAGAGAGAGAGAAGGAGAGATGTTGATAAGAATACACTTTTTCCCTACACAGTGCAGAGTGAAGCATGATTGCACTAGATGGACCTGAAAACTGGTCGTTTCTTTCTGAAAACCACCAAATTTTAAGACAATCCTCCCATATCCACCTCCTCTGCCATTGTCTTAGTTGTAACTCTCGTCTTCTCTCAGCTGACCTACTGTTCCTACAACTTCCTGTCCATAAGTCCCCCTCCCTCAGCCAGGCTCTTCCCATCCCACGTCATGCTAAAGGTATCACAATCACCGCCGATTATGTGAAATCTCTGTAAAAATGTCCTCTGTGTAAAAGACAACCTCCAGCTTGAATATGTTGCTGATAGTATAAATCCTAACTTCTTAACAAAGAATGTTGGGCCTCAACCTTACAGACCTCATCTTCTCTGTCCCCTTCAGCCACCCATCCTACATGCCAGGCCCCAACAAGAGGAAGTTTCTGTTGGGAACTTCTTACCATTGCACTAATGATTTATTGCTGGGCAACACATTTCCTTAAAATTCAACAACTTAAGACAATAAATATTCATTATCTCAGTTTCTGTGGTTCAGGAATCCTGGAGGGGCTTTGCCAGATAATTCTGGCTCAGAGTGTTTCATTAAGCTGCAGGCGAAATACCAGCCAGGGCTGTCATCCGAAGGCTTGGCCGGGGCTGGAGAATCTAAATCCAAAACGGCTCACTTGGTATTGGCCAGAGTCCTTGCAACATGGCATCTGGCTTCCCCTGGAGAGAATAACCGAAGAGAAAGCAAGGCAGAAGTCACACTGCCTTTTGTGGGCCAGTGTTCTAAAGCAACCCACCCATCACATTCCGTTCATGCAGGGGTGCCCAACCTTTTGGCATCTGTGCCACGCTGGAAGAAGAGTTGTCTTGGGCCACACATTAAACACATTGTGACACGAAATCACAAAACAACCTCTCATCATGTTTTAAGTAAATTTACAATTTTCTGTTGGGACACATTCACAGCCATCCTGGACTGCATGCTGTCCACAGACCGCAGGCTGGACACCCCTGAGTCACTAAATGAGCCCCAACTCATGGAGAGGAGGGTTAGACCTCATCCTTCAAAGGAAAGAATATCAAAGATTTTATAGACCTGTTTTGAAATAACCACTACTGCTGAGGTTCCGTAGCTTTCCATTCTGTGAAAATTGCTTTCCCCTCGCTCCTTGACCTTGCAGGCTCTTGCTCTTTCAAGATTCAACACAGCTACCAATGAGTGAGATTATTTTGAGTTGCTATGTTGCCCTTTCCCTTTAGGCTAGCTAGCCTAACTGGTGCCTTTGTGAGAATTTTTAAATAGTGTGCCTTCCTCAAAACATTTTATTTTCTACCAGGGGGGAAAAAAACTTGTGTTAGTAAATTTACAAATATCAGATAATTGTGATATGAACTGTGGTCCCAGAGTTAGGCAGTGCACATCACGCAGCCCAGTGAATAGAGTCGATATAGTGAGTGCAGCATGGATTTGGGTTTAATCGATCGTATTTAAGTCCTGTGCTAGTTACACTATACATGTTACCACAATGAAGCCAAGGTGGTGGTTATGTCCCATGTTAGACATTAAGAACTTCGATCCCAAGGAGATGAAGCCCCTTAACTAAGATCCCAGAGGAAGCAAGTGATGGAATGTACTTGAACAAAGTCTGTGATTCCAGCTCTGCCCTCTCTGCAATCCAGCGCAAGACAAGGAGAGGCAGACTGAGCATTGTACTCAGAAATAGAAGTGCTGCTCTATTAGGAGTAGCACACAGCCCATCGAGTTCAAAGAGACAAGGCTGTTAGAATTGCATTCTTTCCGTTTTGAAAGTGCTGTGTTTTGAAGCCACATCCTGCCTATTTGGATCAAGGACTTTTAGAAGGGCAAACAGTAGAGAAAAATATCTGGCCACAGTTCGGTAGTTAGGAAACACATTTTGACAATTTGGCGAATCAGCATCACTCCGTTCCCCCAGCCTTGAGGATCTTCATGGTGTGTTCAGAGCAGAAGATGCACTGGGGAAAGAATACAAAGGTTAACCATGCTGCAGAAGAACCGAATAGCTTCTTAACTCAGGAAAAATAGCACCATTTTCAAAATGTCAAACCTGCCTCGTCCCCCTCGCCCTGTATGATGCCTGTGAGTTCTGTCGGTTTCTGCAGTGCCATCCAAGAGCTGCGCTGAAAGGACCACAGGCTGGGAGGCTGCATGTTCGGCTCTGAGCAAGTTACCTTCATGGAGGGTTTCTCTCACACGTTCAGCTCATGCCCCCTTGCTTTGGCACAGACCCAGCAGAAGGAAAAGCTGGCCAGGCATGGGCCTCTGCAGCCCTTCGGAACCCCTTCCTCCAATAACTGAGCCCCACTTGCCTAAGAGTTTGCTTCCATTGTCTCTCTGTAACATGGGAGCAAAGCTGTTCGCTCTGTGTGTGCCTGTGGCCTCGGGGCTTTCTGACAGCACTGAGAGCTGTTTTTGAACATTAGGTTGTTTTACTCACAGATTCTATTGAGTAGAATCTATGAGTCATTGAGTAGAATCACTGAAGTGTGAGGATATGAAAATTTAGAGAAGACTGCGTTCTAATTGTCTCAGCAAGTGGGATGGCAGGCAAGGCCTGATGGGGCCCAAACAGTTTGCTGAATTGCACTTCACCTGTCAGCTGCGTGAGAGAGGTTTAGTTGGGGAAATAAATGAAGTCTATAAGAGGATTCTTCTCTCGATGGAAAGAATCACCAAAAACTTTTTAGGTTGTCAGAAGCTGACAGAATTGAATGTGCCCAGGTGCACACCAATGTAAAAAGTTATGAGGATAATAATAATGATACAGCTTTCATCATTGAGCATTTCATTCATTCCACATTCATGAAACAACTACAAGTACATCTTAGATGTGATGCTAAGTTGTCACATTATCTCATTTTATTGCCATGAGAACCTCAGAAATAAATTAGAATCCATTTGCCCATGAGGGATCTTAGGATTAGACAGCTTCCCAAAGGTACACATGCAATAAGTGGACGAAAGTAATAGGCCCCTCTTCGGACTCGTTCCATCATGGAATTTTAGCACCTAGTACGGTGGGGGCCGCGTTGGCTCCTTTGCAGTAGGTTGTATTGCAGAATATGTTTCAGAAACTTAAAGCACTAGTGTGTGTACTGGTTTGTAATTCTTCTATCCAGAGAGTGATCAAAACTGTTCATCCTACTTGATCACATCAGGACTTCCAAACTTCCAGGTTGTTCTGAGAGGGATATATTAGTGATCAACTGTCCCTCTCCATCGAATTGTACAGGGGACAAAACATGCAAAGAAATGAGGTGACGGGAGTCAGTCCGCACAGTAGAGCAGGTTGACTGGCAGATGGGGCAGGAGCAGAGAAGACCGGTCCTCCGCAGCCCTCCCTTACTTAGTGCCTGGTCAGGGAACTGTGGAACTGTTCCTTCGTGTAGGGTGGGAGCAATTTAAAACGTATGCTCTCTTAATCCTGGCAGTTCCTTGTCTCAAAACTATCAGATACTTAAATCAACTTCAGTTGGAAGATTTTCTATTAATACACATTAATTGTTTTTCAATGAACATAGCAGTACTTTGTTGAGTACTTAAGTAAGAAAGTACTTAACAAAGATTAAGAAATTTCTCTAAGAAAGATTTCAGAATTTTTAGAAGTTGATTATCACTATTTTAATATGATTTTAGGACCTTCACAGTTCGTAAATGCCTAGTATTCCTCAAGGGCTTAGGAACCATTTTTCTAGACCTGATTTTTCTGCCTCTGTGTCCTCTGGGACAGATATTTCCACAGGTTCCAATATCCATTTCCCTCTCCTTCCTGACCCACAAGAAGATTGTATTTTCACACCCCATAGCGTTAGGTTGTACAATGAACTGAATGCAAGTGACACCCATAACAGCTGGGAGGAGGCACGGAGCCAGTACCAGCTTCTGTTTCTCCCCCCCTAACACGTCAGCCAGCAGAGTTCCGGAGGGTGGAGCCAGCAGAGTTCCAGAGGGTGGAGCCAGCAGTAGGATCCTGACTGAGGACGAGGTGGAACAGAGCCCTCCATCCCGAACCCGGAATGAACAGGAAACCCCCAGGCATGAATTCTGTCCTTGTAAGCCACCTAAAATGTGGGGGCTGCTTTTCACTGCAGCACAACCTAAGCCATCCTGACCATCGCCTGAGTTGCAAAGCAGTCTGTACAGGTGTAGAAGCAGACACATGCAAAACGCCGTGTTAGTCCGGCAGGAGGCAGGAGGCAGGATCAGATGGCCAGCTTTAACCCACTGTTTCTCAAGGAGTGCCCCAAAACACTACATTTGAATCTCTTGAGGTTCTCAGGACAAAGCAGATTCCTGAGCTCCGCTGCTGACCTCCTGACAATGAAGCACAGGGAGTGGACCCAGGGATCTGCCTTTTGAACAAATGCCCTCCAGAAGATTCTTAGATGTGTTAAAATTCCAGTCCTACTTTTATGGAGAACTTTCAATGATATTAACTGGGAAACAGATGAGAAATGCTACCGTTGCCAGATATTTGAAAATACTTTTTGTACATTTTAGAATCATAATTACTAGCATTAGCCTTCGGGGGGTTTTATTTTCAGAAATGAAAAACACATTCAGGACTGCTTGCTGCGATAAACACACGGGGCAGCTGGAATCACAGCGCAGACTCTGTCCGTTCCCAGTGCACCAGACTGCCGCCCCCTCCCAGATCTTGCATCTGGACCTGTACCGAAGTTTCCGAGTGGCTGCCCACTGTGCTCACTCCCCTCGTGTCATTCCATAAAGCAGCCAAAAGTGATCTTGGAAAAATGGATACACCCAGTGTCATTCCACTACCCAAAATCTTTCAGTGGTTTTCCATTACAGTTATAACAAAGTAAAAAATGCTGTACTTGGGTCCATAGACTTGTCTCCTCCCTACCATGCCCCTTGACCCCTGCCCTGGGGCTCCCATTCTCTCCACTCCCACTCTGGGTTGTACAACATACAAGCTCTTCTCAGCTGGCTCCCAGGGTCCAGGATCATGCTGCTCTTCCTTAGTAGACCATTTCCCCCTTGATATTGTGCCTTCATGTTGCTAACCTCTCATCTTAATCTAAGAATCTAAGATGAGAAGTTAGCAACATGGTCACTTCAGTTGAGATTTCCTCAGAGGACCCTTCCTACTATTCTGTGTAAACTAGGCCCCTTGTGATAATCTGTTCCCTGCTTATTCCCTTCCTGGCACCTGCCACAATCTGAAATTCTCTTATTTAAGAAGTTGTTGTCTACCTTGGGCACTCCTTTACCCCCTTTACCTAATTCAACGCCTGGCAAAGTCTTGGCGAATAAAATGTATCTTTGGAATGAATGGATGAACGCGAGCCAAACTTCGCATCTAATCCCAGCTCATGGCGATGGAATCTCCCATCACCTTCACCTTGCCCCCCTTCTGTCTCCATTAGTGACCCCATCATTCTACAAATGGGAACTGGGATTGGCCTCTAGCGTCTCTTTTCCTAGGACCTGTTCTTGGAGAATGAAGAGACAGCATGTTTGGGGCAAAGGGAGCCCATGGCACAGACCTTTCTGTATAAAGGGATATTGTAAGCAGTATTTCCCACCCACTGTGCACCTACCTGGGAAGAAAAGGAAGTCTTCTGTTCACTGGGTCCTATAGCCCTCAGCAGTGAGAAGCTCAGCCCTGCGTGTGTGTGTTGGTGTTGGGACAATTCAAGGCTGCAGACGTGATTTTCATCTCAACCCCCTCATATTTGTCCCAAAGACCACGGAGTAACATACCTCCTCCTTTCCTTGCCAAAATACAAATGTTTACCCTTTCTGTGAAAATTCATGCTCACAGTGGCACGACTGGATATTAACCGTGAGGAGCCCTCCTGGCCTGCTGTCTCCACGGGAGATCTGGCTCGGCACCACCTCCCTGTGGGCCTTCCCGCGTGTGCACACTGACCTCCCAGCCACGAGTCCGCCATCCTGTTCTCTGAGAATTCTGCTGAGCAGGAGAGAAAAGGAAAGGCAAGCCACGTGTGAACGCACGCGCCCCCTCAACGGAATTAAACTGCGGTGGCTCCTCATTGGTAACATATTGATGTTCACCTGGGAGGAGGGGACACAGGAGGGAGAACTCTCAACTCACCACCTTCCCAAGTGCTTAGGTTAGCATGTTTTGCCTTCATTAGTGTTAATAAGTTTGGAGATTTCAAGGATTTGTAGCCATACTTAAGCTTCTCTGGTGGTTTACCATTTTTTTTTATGAAGATGGAGAACAGCAGCCAGGTGAGTTATTTTTGTGCATCGCAAGCTCAACTTCTGGCAGGCAGGCGCTCCGCAGGTTTCAGCCACATCGCTTTTCTCTGTTGCGTTCTAGACCATTTTAAGGACTTGAACTACTGAGCATTTTTTATGGGAAATGGTGAAATATTTCATGAACTTCAGGAGCCTGTGGGTATTTCAATAAAGGCTTTTCCTGTTTTCTCCCAGGGGACTGACAGCTGCACGCACGTGGTTGAGGAATGAGGGCTCCTGTCTGTCTGTGGCAGCAGGAAAATGACTCCACCTGGTCTGGACAAAGGCTTGATGTGTTTTGTTCACGTTTCAGGTTCCTCAGAGCGTCTCAGGGTGCCGCATCTGACGCAGAACTAGCCCACTCCCCTAACGGCCCCTAGCTCTGAGTTTATGGCTTTGCTTCCATCTGCTGAGAATTCTTCAACTTAAGGAATCAGTGAATTAAAATCTGAATTGCATGTTGGCTTCCCAAAGTTTTGTTTCCAGCATTTAATTCACCACCTGATGCCTTTTAAATCCAGTCTAATAGTTGAAATGGGTTTTTGTGCCTTCTGCACTTACATGGTTATGTGTTTATAAGCATGCACATGTTGGATTTCTTAAAGATTTTATTCCAGGCAACTGTTCTGAGGGTCAAATTACACTATGGTTATTTTTAAAATTAAAATTCTAATGCTCTGGGGGGGTATATTCAGGGGGATTTGCAATGCCATACACAGCAGCAGATAGGAAGGCTGGTTTCCAGCTGAAATAGAAATGTAAAGTATCTTCTTTTCTTTAGCATTTATTTCCTTTTCACTCTCTTCTCCCAGCGACTGGGCTGCTTTTTCGCACTTACTCATTTAGGAGAAAGAGAAACGTGATGAGCAAACATTGTGCCCAGTGACAAAGCTACAGCTCATCTGTGCCGTCCTGCGGCTCCACTTTCCTCTTGCTGTCCTTTACCTGTGCCCCTCAGAAGGTAGCCTCCCTGAGGACAGGCTCTTTGTCCCATTAGTGTGTTGCTGCTGCCTAGTTAATCGTCTGGTGTGTATTGGGTGTAGGTGCTTAGTGTTTGCTGAATGAATGTGGGGTAGAGAGAACCCAAGATCAAGTTAGGAGTCATAACCTGAGGGGGAAACTTGAAAGGCTAAGCGAGAGGCTTCCCAACAGCTGTGTTCTGTCCCTTCCCAGGCCTCCTCAGAGACATGGCCTTCTCCAGCTGACTCCCTCCCATAAGTCGCCGTTCTGGGCCAGGCCCTGGGCAAGACCGGGGGATGCAGCCGTGAGCCCACCGGTCAGAATGCCCATCCACAGGAGCTCTGGTCTCCTCGTGAGACAGACGGGAAATAGCTCAGTAAGTCGGGTATAAGATAGCATAGAGTATGTTAGGTGATGACACACGCTTAGGAATAAAAAACAGGGATGAGTGATAGAAAGCGGCTTATTCAGTGTTTCGTCTGAGTGTGGCCGGAAGGAAATGAGGGTGGGTCCTTACAGATATCTAGGAAAAGCAACCCAGGCTACAGATACAACAGATAAACTTCCAGAGGTCTGTAGGGCTGAAGAGGAACAAATCAGGTAGCACCTGCTAGCTATTCAGTAGCAAATGCTGAAGGAACAGAAGAAGTGCTATACATCATGCACCGTCTTAGGGAAGCTCCGGGTTAAACGAACAAGCTGCTTCTTTGCTCTTCCTCTAAGCCTTTAATCTCTGAGAGGCAGCTTTAGTGCAAACTGTATCCTAAGTGCATTTGTGTGAGGAACCACTTTTGGGGGAACTCCATTCTCCAAAGATGACAGAAGTAACCTGAGAGTCTGGGAGGGCGGGTGGCAGTAGAGGCTGGCATGTGGCCCACCCTCACCACTTGCTCTGTCCCCAGTGCCTCCTAACCTAGCCTAGGGCATCAGCTACCCACGGAGGGTACCCATGCTACGGTGAACTGCCGTGTTGATGACAAAAGGAATACTATTAAAAATGCTATGTTTCACTTATATGCGTTTACCTAGTCCTACTATTAATTACTACTGTTAGCTGTTGTACTACACGGTTACAATCGTCACTGTCAGCTAGTTCTAGTTTATTTTGTTTAAGTATTTATGTAGCAGAAAAGTAAATAATACAGAATAATAAATGGTTTCAAGTAAATACCTATTTTTACATCTTTATAATATAATAAAGTAATAACATGTATATATTTATGTATACACATATATAAATAGTGATTATACATTTACTTTATATGTATCTCATATATGCATATACAATGCATACCTATATAACAATACATCTAGTGTGTATTTGCGTATATAACATATACATAACTATAGATACATGCCATACCTATATATCATATATACATATATAACATACATACATATACCCTATTTTCATATATATATGAAAAGCTGGCCACCCTACTCGAGCTCATGGTTCTTTTCCCAGTGGTAAGGTGGAGAAAGGTTAGCCACCAGCCCCACTTGGAGAACAGACAACAGAAACCAACAAAACAGTGAAACCAACAGAAACTAACAAAACTGGTCAGCTAACACTTGCAACCTGGAATCTCCTAGAGCAACAAAAAAGTCTGGAACCCAGACTGGAGCCGACCACAGAGGCTGCGACCACTCTGAGGACTTGAAACTCCAGTCTCTGGCAGTGAAGCCAGTGGCAACAGCTGACACTCTGCTCTCAGCTCCCTGAAAGTGCCGGGCCCCTCCTGTCTCCCGCTCCTGCAAGAAGGCAGCAGAGAGGGTGAAAGCCGCTGGGGGATCTCAGGGCGCAGCTCCCAGCTCCTGCTCTCCCAGCACCTAACGCATTTGCTGAGCCTCAGTTTCGTCATCTGTAAAATGGACACACTGTTGGCAGGCCCACAGTCCACAGCAGGTATGAGCAATACGTTTGTGAAGGTTAAATGTGTGTATACAGTAGTCCTTTTGTGACAGTTAAATTTGTGTCTGTAGGAGCTCACAGTGAGGTGTGGCATCTCCCCTCATCTTTGCTGTACTCTTTCAAGAAAAACAGAAAGTATTGTCACCAGAATGGGGGCCTGAGCTTTAGGAAATGCTTTGCCACAGGAAAACTGCTTCCGGCCATTTAAGTAAGAATCACCACTGCAGGCCTGGCATGTCCTGGGTGTTTCTGGAACACAAAGAGAAATCAAACAGGTTGGGAGAGAGGACGTAAGTCCATCCAGGAGTATCCAGCCATCTGGAGCAATTTGTCCCTGCTCTCCTCCAGTTCCAGCTCAAATTCTCTGAAACCCGAATCAAACTACCTCCTTTCCACATCTTTGTTCCCGCTGCGACCAGAGCCCAGACCTCCCACCCGGTTTCCCAGCACAAAACAACCTCTCTCTGCATATGTTTACAACAATTAAGTTTTGTAGAAAACATTTGGCAATAAATCCTGTCAGTTCTTCTATTTTTTCAGTTGTTGTTAAAATTGTTCTTTAAACCTTACATTAGTCTATTTAACTTTCCCCGCTGAGAAGGCAATAGGAACATCACCCATCTAAGGGCTCCCACTGTGGCTTCATCTGGGAAAACCCACTCTGCGTGCAGGCTGCTGGGGTGCTAGGGCATTAACCCTAATTCTAATTCACTCTGGAAGACTTTCCAGGTTTTGTCTATCTGCAAAATTAACTGTTCTAAAAGTCATTTGGGGTGCCAGTGGGGTGTAGAGATGTGTAGACATGTGCAGTTAATTAAAAACCGAGGTCGACAAGCCGTGCTCTGAGCTGAACATCACCATTCCTTTCATTGTGACAGCCTGCAGTTGAATATCATTTAAAGCAATTAGGTTTTCCATGGGGCTGACTGTTACAGTAATAGGAACTTTGATGACCTTGGGGTGGGGTGAGAAGAAGGAGAGAAGTTTCTCTAAGTGCTGTATACTGTTGTGAACTTGACTTATTAAAATAGAGCTTTTTGTAGAACTCATGATTTATTACAACTTTCCATGGGCTAGAAATTAGGCTACACAGTATTTATATCGACTCACAGTAAGTCAGGGCTCAGTTGTGCAGAATTGGATTTTGGCACTGAACTTGAAACAGAAAGAAACAGTTTGCTGGAAAACAGACCAAGAGCAGGCACTCAGTGAAAACAAGCATATTTGCAGAGTTTGTCTGAGATCGTTCACGTGCATCTCCCACAGCCGGCGCCGCAGTGCTGGGGAGCTACGCGGTCGTCCAACAGGATTAAATGTTATTCTGGGTGCCGTTAGAAAGTGCACACTTTAGAAGACTTAGAAGCGTTGAACCCACGGGATCTCCTGTGTGAATGCTTTTATGTAGATGTGTGTGTGCGTGTGTATGAGTGTGTACTCAGACTTTTATTAGAGAAGTTGTGCTCTATGGTTTAGGGAATTGAAGGTGTGAAGAGGAAATAGGACTCTGCCATGTGGGATACGTTTTTGATCCTCACGGAGGATAAGTTTATTGATATTGATTTTAGAAAAGAGAAAGGGGGAGAGAGAGAGAAAACAATCGGTTGTCTCCCTATGTGCCCCAACTGAGGATTGAGCCCACTGCCTTTTGGTATATGTGATGAGGTTCCAACCAACTGAGCCACCCGGCCGGGACTGCCATGTCGATTTTGTTTGGTGGCCCATCAGAGCCAATATTTTAAGCATGCCGATATGTTCACCCTGAGACCTTGTGAATAAAATGAACGTTCCTGCTGGAACGTACACAAAGCTGGAACTCAAATCGCTCAGTTGCCTTGGACAAATGCAAAGACATCCTCCCCAGGACTGGTCCCTACGCATCAGTCAGTTTCAGACCAGCAAAAACAATGGCCCTATCTTTTCAAACAGCACGCGCAAACAGCACAGCTCCTTAAAACTCCAACACTGACTTCTGCATAAGGGGGCATTTCTTGTAAAAGACAGCAGTGTGTCACTGAGTGATGCCTGGCTACCGATGGGACACCATGGCTCTCCAAAGAACAAAGGGGAAGTTTCAGGGGCGTTCACCCAAGAAATTCAGGGGCAGAAAAGGGTGGGAGAGACAACCAAGGACACTTGCAGAACTAACAGTCTAACCAGTTCAAGTATGGATCCTAGCCTAGATTTTGTTGTTGTTTTGATTCGTAAGTGCTCCGAGTGTGTTAGCCTCTAACAGCTATTCTTCTCCTTCAAAATGAATACCTAAATATTTTGTCAGGCAACATCACTGATTAGGTGTGATTGCTCCAGTGTGACAGCATTGAGGAGATTCTCAACAGAACGGGTACAGCCAGGCTGCCGATGCCCAGGCTCTCTGGACCGAACCCTGGAGCTCTGGCCACACAGCCCGTGACAGGAAGGTGCAGGCACAGGTATGCATGCTGACACCCTCTTCTCCAGCACTGCTTCTGTTTCACTTACTATGAGGGAATGTGATAAATGGCCTATTATGAACCACATTAATTTTAGCTATTCCTTTGTGTGCCACAGCCCTCAGAATCATGCTGTGGACATGCCTGGTTCTATCTGTGCAGTACCCACCTTCCCCAAACACTACCCCTAATTTCCCCTATGTTGGGGGGTAGGAGGCTACCCTCTCACCCCCCCAACTTCCCTTCACCCCATCCAGCTCTCTGTCAGCTGCCGGTTTGCCCATGACCCACACAGGGCCAATTCCAGAGTGTCCCATCTGGCTACAGGGCCCAGAGGTCTTCCCTTAGAGAAATGGGGAGAGGTTTCCCCAGAACAAGCCAGTGGGGGTGATCCTGGAGCTTCTGGTGGCCATTAGCTGGTATGAGGCCCAATAAAGATAGGAGGGGAAAGGGGTGGCTCTTCAGCCATGCCCATCTGACTTCCAGTTCTATTACCAGAAAAAACGGCATCGCCCCCCAACCTTTGTGCATTAGTTTGAGTTGTGTTTTCTGTCTTTAAACAAAGAATTGGACGAATGCCCTATGTATGGTTTCTTTGCAAGCCTGCTAATTTAAAGACATTTGAGAATTGCATAGGGCTTGAACCAATTTCTTAGACTCTTGCTCTCCTTGGAAATTGGTCCAAACGAGGCCTTCATCAGAGCGCACAGGGTAGCACCAACAGGAACCATCCACAGACTATTAAGAATGGCCCACTCAGCCAATTCAAGTCAGGGGCTCCCTCTGAAACTGTAGGCACTTTAAAACATAAACTTGTTTGTTCTCATTATACAAGCAATACATAATAATTATAGAAAAACTGGAAAAAATTTAATAAGCTAAAAAGAAAAAATGATCATTTCTCCATAATACTCACTATCAACACAGGCAAAGACG
Source organism: Desmodus rotundus (assembly GCF_022682495.2). Taxonomy (NCBI): domain Eukaryota; kingdom Metazoa; phylum Chordata; class Mammalia; order Chiroptera; family Phyllostomidae; genus Desmodus; species Desmodus rotundus. Next base: position 44,349,480 of record NC_071394.1, on the reverse strand, counting down.
TTGCTAATTCTTGCCTATCACTCCGATGTACTGCGAACACGCACACAGCTCCAGGGTCTAGCACTATGCTGGCCTCATAACAAGCACAATAGTCAATTAAAGTATTTAGCAAATGAATGAATGAAAAGGTGTGCAGCACAATGAGCTGATTCCAAAGCTGTAAGCCCCCAGAAAAATCGTATTTGCAAGACACTCAGGGATAAATGAGGCTCTTTGCAGCTAGAGACAAATACATAGGGTCCCTGGCTGCCCAATTCCTGCTTAGCTGCTGTCAGCATAGAACTTGGGGAAGCTCAGGTGTCGTTCTGAACAGCAGTTGGTTTGAAGTCAGACTCACTTTGGTCTTTTTTTTTTTTTAATTGCTGATTTTAGAGAAAGAGAGAAAAGGGGAGAGAGAGAGGGAAACACTGATTTGTTGTTCCACTTATTTATGCCTTGATCCCTGATCAGGGCACATACCAATGGTTGTTTCTTGATATGTGCCCTGATCAGGGATCAAACCCACAGCCTTGGCGTATTGGGATGATGATCTAACCAACTGAGCTACCTGGCCAGGCCCCTGATTTGGTCGTGACTCAGAGACTTACCAGGCTTTTGAGTTTTACTCAGTGTTCAATGCAGTGACCTCATATACTACGTTCTCTTCCTTCAGGAGGCCCAACAGTGATTATTTCCTTTTTTTTAAGCACAAATACATTTTTCTTTTCTTTTCTTGTTTTTAAGTATATTTTATGATTATGCTATTACAGTTGTCCCAACTCTCCCCCTTTATACCCTCTCCACCCTGCACCTCCCAACCTTCCAGTCCCCCCCTCCATTAATTCATGTCCATGGATTGTACGTATAAGTTCTTTGAGTTCTCTGTTTCCTGTACCATTTTTGACCTCTCCCCATCTATTTTATGCCTACCGATTATGCTTCTTCTTTCCTGTACCTTCCCCCCCATTCCTCCCTTCCCCCTCCCCACTGAAATCCCTCTGTGTGATGTCCATTTCTCTGATTCTGTTCCTGTTCTAGTTCTTTGCTTACTTTTTGTTTATTTTGTTTTTCTTTTCTTTGAGGTTCATTTGAGGACAGTTGTCAGTTTGTTGTCATTTTACTGTTCATATTTTTTTTCTTTTTCTTAGATAAGTCCCTTTAACATTTCCTATAATAATGGCTTGGTGATGATGAACTCCTTTAACTTGACCTTATTTCTTCCCTAAGGAATAAAGTTCTGCTGCTCAGGGGCTTCCCTTAGCCCTTGTTCTGGGACAGGGACTGTTCTCCTTGTTGTGTGAACTTGACCCACAGGCCTGACGTAGAATACATTTCGCTTTGGATAGATCATGTTCATATTTAGAAAATAGACTTTGGGGAAACAACCAAAAGATAATAATATGAATCAGCAAATTTTATTTTTATTTCACAATGATACAGCTATAAAATAAAGGATACACTGATAATTCTTATGCAGTTTTTCAAAAAGTATCTTGAAAACCATTCCAAAAACAGCTCCAGAATATTTTAGGAAATGATACCTCTGTGAGAATGTGTATTTATGCCCCACAGTAAACACTCTGGAGGGTAAGCTTCATTTAGATGTCTGATTCCAGCCAGTTTATTGAAAAGCATACCACCTTATAGTGATACCACCCAACTCCAAGCACTTCAGAAACACCCTGCACGGTGGCCTGGGGACAGGAGCAGCGCTGTTTGCACTGGGTCACGTCCCTTTCACTGTCACATCGGTTGATTGTCTGAAAGAGCACTGGCGCTACAAAGCCAATGACTATGTGCTTTGCCTTGCCCCTGACCTAAGCCGAGCCTAGTGACGCTGCTTAGCCTCACTCAGTCCCAGGTGCTGAAGAGACTACAAAGAACAATTTTTATATATCTGCTTTTAGGAAAGCCTAGCTAGAATCACTAGCAATTAGGGGAAATTTTATTCTTTAATTCTTTTTATCCGTCCACCTTTTACAATCATTATCTGGACCTAAATTCAAGCTCTGACTCTTAACATTTATTTTTAGAAATAAAGCAGAGCTTGAAAACCATTCCAATTTTACCTTTACATAATATAACTTACATCAAAAATCTACTTTAACAAATACATTGAAGTAAAATATATTATGTGATGCTATTTGTAAATAAATTATAGGTCATACGATTATATACATTATATAAATTGTTGCTATGCTATGCAATATTAATGCCAATCACCAAAATATACCTCGTATCCAAGTGGGAATGATAATAATAATAGGAACCGGTCTTCAGCACACATGTCTTACCATCTGGGCGCAAGCATTGAGCTAAGGGCTCTTCAGCATAATTACACTTGATGCTCACAGCAACCTTGAGAGAAATGAGTATGATTTATTCCTCTGCATGGCTGAGAACCAAATATTTTGACTTTGGAGATTTTCTTTTGGTCCCATTAACCCTACCTGGCACAAAGGACTCTCTGGCATTAAATTGATGAAAGAAATAAAATTTATCTATGCTTTTACATCATTACAACCTGGAAATATTTCCAAGGATCATGACAGTCAGGCTCCACACTGCTGCAGGAAGCTTTTACTAATGTGGCCATGGTACTTAATACCGGCTAAGGTGGCTCCTGTGGACCTGTGTCCTTGTACAAGGTCTCAGGCCCTCACCCAGAATTCACACAATGTTCTCTGAGAACCACCCGGCTGGATCTGGGAGGGCTATAGCAACATCTGGTTACCCCGCGCTGGGTGACAAACAGGTCAGTGGCTGACTGACTGGGATGCCCCCTACATGGTCAACATTGAGGTGCTGTGAGAAGGAATCTACTGCCAAGCCCCACAGATACTGCTCCGATCAGAGGAAAAAGCATCCTGAACAAAATATCCTTCCATTTCTTACCGGAAATTCAGCTCCATTAGAATCTTATGGGACCACCGTCGTATATGCAGTCCACCATTGACGGAAACGTTATGTGGCACATGATTGTACTATGGGGTGAAAGATAAATACACCTTCCCACCCACCAAACGAGCTTGGTCACCCCTCCCTTGCACGTTGTCACCACCTTCATAAACACACCTTGTTCTACTCCAAGTCTTCCCCACTCCTCCCATCCACTAACACTCTCACTATCCTTGTCTGCCACAGGGATGAGGCCCCAGAAATGGGAGATACAGGGATGAGGCCTCAGAAATGCTGAGGCCCCCCAAACGGAAGGAGGGATGGCAGAGGAGCCCACCTGAACAGTCAGACTGCTGGGTCAGGGAGAACTCTGCAGCAGCAGGTGGAGAAGGTGGGTGCTCAGAGAGAGACTGGGGCATTAGAGGGTGGAGGATCATCCAGTGCGATAGGGAAGGAGAGAGGCCCCCCTCACCCCGGGGCTAAGGAGACAAGAGGTAGGGGTGTGACCCTGGTACACACCCCTTCACCAACTCCAGGAGGTCTTGGGCGGGGCAGACTGCTGTGCCCCCTCCTCTCCCCATAGAAGAGCGTCTCCTGTACACGTGGGTCGGGCTTGTGAGGGCCATGGTGTTGGAGCACAAGCCAGGAGGGGAAGGGAGGGATTTTGGCTGGAGGTTTTATGAAACCTTCTGCGGATCTTGGACACCTGTTCCAGGCCTAGAGCTCCCCATTTCTTGGGTGTCTTGGATCGCACCCAGGCCTGGTTTAATTAGAAAGAGAGGGTGCTAAAGTCGCAGCTGGGAAGATCCACTTGAGTTATGCAGCAAGCTTGCTGAGCATCCGAAAGCAGACAGCAATGAACAACCTATAAATAATATGTGCTGAGGCAGGAGTGCTTGTCTGGCTTCTCAGCGTATTTTATTGACAGTCCGGAGAGCCTCTGTGAAAGGACTCACACATTTCTGGCACAGGCTGAGCTCTTTTTGGAGTGGTGTTAGTCCCTTGCTGGAAAAGTGTCAGGGCTGGAAGCATTCTCGGAAGCCCCTGAACTGCACACTGGAGAATCTGCTGGCCTTGGCCCAACACTCAAGTCACATACCTGCATCTGTAGCAGCTTCCATTGTGTTTTGACAAGAAAACAAGGCTGTGGAGAAAAAGCAGGGACAAATGATCTGAGAGGAAGTCACTGACAAGAAAACTGATGGTTGCGCCTTTTGGCTGTAAGTGTCTGGAAGGCTGTCAGAAAGGCCTGCCTGCTTATCTGCACACGCTACCTGGCGAGGGCTTTCCCTCAGCCTCCGTGCTGAGGAGACTCACCGAAGGTACAGCAGCACCATTCAAAGGGGGTCTGACAGCTGGTGTTGGTCCAGAGAATGACTGTTACTAGTTCACAAACAGTTAAGTATAGAAATAATGAGTGACGTTTAGAAACGTTTATGGCAATTGGACGTGGCTGCGGCATCCCAGCATTGATTTGGGGGGACGTCTCATTGAACAGAGCAAAGACAAAAAACACTGGTCTGCCACACACTGGAAATGAAAACAACAGCAACAGACAAAAACAACACCGCACAGCGATCCCTCACTGCAGCTAGTTCTCATGGCAGCTCTGTGGAGAGCACAGTGGGGAGGGAGTGGATTTCGGTGGTTTATCATCAATATGCATGGAGTGCCAGCCTGGTACCAGCAGCTGGGAGGGAGGTGCATTGTCCTTGAGGAGCTCACAGTTCAGTTGGAAAAGGAGACGGGCCAGCCCACTTATGTAACCCAGTCGGACAGACCCGAGGACAGACCTCCTCCAAACTGGCTCCCGGTCCCTCCAAAGCAAGGCTGGTCTTCTTGGCCACTTGGGCTACCTGGCGATGATGGTGATGGTGTCCATGTCCTGAGCATTCCCTTTGTCTCAGACTCTAATTTAAAACTTTACATATACTATCTATTTAGTCTGCCCACAAATACCCTCTGGCGTGGGTGCCTTATTGTCACTTTTAATTTAGAAATGTGAAAATTGGGGCCCAGGGAAGATAAAAAAAAAACCTTGTCCAAGATCACAGATTCCATAAGTGAAAAAACCAGAATGCGCAGATTGCCTGATTTCAGAGCCCAGATTCTTAAGCCCTACCTCCATTGCCTTTAATTGACCACGTTGACCTTGTTGGTCTGGTGGGGAATACAGACAGACTCTGGATTTCTGGAAGGCAGTGCGTCTTAGCAGCTTACAAATGATTGGCACATAACAGGCTCTTGTGACAGAATAGGAGATTGTTCAGCAGGTAGTCATCCCTTCCCTCCCCAGCCAGATGCCGAGGCAGGAGTATACATCCCCTTGCCATTGATGGGGAATGTGGCCATGTGGCTTGTTTGGCTACATCAGCAGAGCAGGCTCTGACTGCAAGAGCATCGCATTTCCACCTGCCCCCCTGTGCTTCTGCCTTTGCCAAGAGAAGATCCTTGGATACCCAATAGTCTAAGGAAGATGCAAGCGAATAAAGCAGGTCAAAGCCCATTTCACAGTTGGAAGCCAATCTCAGCAAAGCCAGCCTCGATCAGCCCACACTCATATAACAGCCAGTCCAGATGAGTAAATAAGATAAATGCTTATTAGTAATGACACTGAAGGTTTGCAAGTGTGATTGTTCATTTTGTAGCAATACCTGACTCACAAAATGTCCAAGAAATATTGGTCAAATAATGAATTTGGTGTCCTGTGGGTCATAGGAAAGGCTACCAACTCAATGGAAGGGAAAAGAGTCCTAGAAGAATGCCTCTTTGAGTTGGCTATTTACGTACATGTATCCAAATGAGTGGGTCTCCATACCTCTCCCAGTGCCAGCACAGAGCAGGCACTTAACACCAACCAGATGAGTGCGTACCAGATATTAGACTAATATAAAGTGATGTATATGAACTAGAAAAGACTTTTTAATCCAAAGAATTAAAGTTACTAATACTAAAATTTATAACTTAAAAGCATAGGATCCCTGAAATTTTATAACAATTCAATGTCTCAAGTCTGAAATGGCCGTAGTCACCCCTTTGTCTCTGATACCCATTGATGTTACAAAAAGCCAATGCTAAAAATGCAGCTCTCTGAACGTGGATGTTTGCTCAGTACCTGCGTGCCTCCTCTGCTGTCAGGGCTCAAGGCCGAAATGGGAAAATGCCAAGAGATAAACACTTTGCCTAAGACTGACAATATGAAAGAAAGCCAGAAGTACCAGCTTCTCTCAGAAGATTCTGACCAGATTTTGCAGATGCAACAGGTTTAAATAAATAGCCAAACTTTTTAAAAATTGAATTTATTGGGGTGACATTTGTTACTAAAATTATATAAGTTTCAGGTGTACAATTCTATGATACATCATCTGTATATTGTATTGTGTTAGCCACTCCAAGTCAAGTCTCCCCTTTACCCTTTTCTACCTCCCCTCGCACCCCTTTCTCTCTGGTAATCATCATGCTGTTGTCTATGAACTGTGGGGTTTTTTTGCTTAATCCCTTCACCTTTTTCACCCAGCCCCTCAAACTCCCCCTGTCTGACAGCTGACCATCTGTTCTCTGTATGTATGCATCTGTTTCCATTTTGCCTATTAGTTTATTTTGTTCATTAGATTCCACATACGAGTGAAAACATATGGTACTTGTTTTCTCTGACTGGCTTATTTCACTTAGCATAATGCTCTCCAGGTCCATCCATGCTGTGGCAAAGGGTAAGATGTCCTTCTTTTTTATAGCCAAGTAGTATCCCATTGTGTAAATGTACCACAACTTTTCTTATCCACTCATCTACTGATGGGCACTTGGTCTGCTTCCAAATCTTAGCTATGGTAAATAACGCTGCAATGAATATAGGGGTGCATATATTCTTTTGAATTAGTGGTTTGGGTCATAAAGCATTTCCATTTTTAATTTTTTGAGGAAATTCCATGTCATTTTTCACAGTGGCTGCTTTAGTGGTTTCCCTAGAGTTTGCAACTAACATTTACAAATAATCCAAATTCATTTTCAAATAACCTTGTACTACTTCACATGTAGTGTGTTTCCTATATTAACAAAATAATTCTAATTTCTCCCGTTCATTCCTTGTATTATTGTTGTCATTCATTTCACTTATATATAACCATATACCAGCACATGTGTATATATATGTGTGTGTGTGTGTGTATACACGTGTGTATATATAGATGGTGAGGTCTGTCCAAAAGAGTCCAGCCATTATCAATATAATGAGAACAGTTTGGCAACATCGATTTAACCTGACAGCTGAGTAGAGTGGACTCTAATGTGCATGTGTGAACAATGATGACTTCATGTACTAGTCCGTGGGAGTGGTAGACACCACCGAGTGAGCATGTGTACTGTGTGGTGGTCACATTCAAAATGACTAAGTAAGTAGAGCAACAAATCTGCAAAAAATTTTGCGTTAAGCTTGAACATTCCTCTACAGAAACTATTCAGATGATTCAGAAGGCCACAGCTATGGGTAATTGGGGATTGGAAGCTTCATCACAATAACATGCCTGCTCATGCATCACATCTTGTGCAGAGTCTTTTGGCAAAACATCAAATCACCTACCTGACTCAGCCCCTCTAGAGTCCAGATTTGGCACCCTGTGGCTTCTGGCTTTTACCAAAACGAAAATCACCTTTGAGAGGGAAGAGTTTTCAGGCTGCCAATGAGATTTAGGAAAATAGGATGGCGCAGCTCATAGCTATTCCAACAAAGGGTTTTGCAGTGTTTTGAACAGTGGAAGAAACACTGGGAGAACTGTATGAGGTACCAAGGTGCCTGCTTTGAAGGGGACTGAGACATCATTGTCCTATGTACAATGTTTCTTGTATCTTGTATCTTCTTCAATAAATGTCTCTATTTCTCATAGTACATAGCTGGGTAGTTTCTGGACAGACCCCGTATTTATATATACACACACATATAAGCAAATGTAAGCTAATACACTGTTGCTATTATTGTCTTGAACAGATTGTTATCTGTTAGATCAATTAAGAACAAGAAAAATAAATTGTTTTATTTTACATTCATTTAAAAACTAAATAAATAAATATCCAAACCTTTAGGTGCTTATCAAGACTGAACTTCTGAGAGAGCTCATGAATAAAAATTATATTTAACTATAAATGCCCCCTTGCTCCTAGAGGCTCTCTACAGAAGGAGAGACAATATTTTGAACAAATCAGTCAAAGCCATCAACTTTATAGGTTACATCTAAAACAAGGTAAATAGCATGTGATTACTGTTAACAGACACGAAACTGACAACAAAATGTAGTAGAATTATGTGCTGTAGCATATCTGGAAGTATAAATGGTTTTTCCTAAAGAATGTTTTCTATTTTATTTCTATGAGTAGTGAATGTACACATAATCCTGGGTTTTCAGTGTGTCTACTGCCTAAGCAGATGGCTAATAGTATAAAAACTTGGAACTTGTTCAAACATCCGAACCCCAGGCCATTCGGTTTATTTTGAATACCAAATTGAGTTATCTGAATGTTTTAAATTAAAATGCACTATTCTTACCACCTTGATTAGATGTTTAAATTCTGTACCCAGATTAACTAATGAAATCACAAATCGTGAAAGAGTTAAGAAATAAAGCATGATAGGGCCTTTTTAAAAAAGTAATTTATTCCCCAGGATGGAGGAAGTAAAACATTTTATGCCAATCCCGTCTTCCCTGATTATGTAACACATATTTTAAAGGAATCTTATTTATTTTGTCATTCCACATATCTTATTTTATTATGTATTAAAACAAATTTGCCTACTGGTTCCAAAAATCGCTGGCCGTGTCCATGTTTCATTGGCTTTGCCTCCTTTCATCAATGATATTCTATTCCTTCCTCTTTTCCATCTTCTAATCAATCCATTTCTTCCCGTGGCTTCCCAAATTATTTGACAAAGATATGGGCAATTAATATTTTGTTATAGTCAGTGATTTTCATGTAGGGGATTAACATCAACCAGATGAATGAACACAGAAAATAGATTAATATAAAGTGATGTACATGAGCTAGAAAATACTTTTTAATCTAAAGGATTAAAGTTGGAGAGGAAGATGCCCCTATCTCTTGCTGGCATGGGGCGCGAAGCAGGAAAGCTGTAAGCAGCTGCACTGAACGCCCTGCCAGCTCCTACCTGAGGCAACTTCTCCAGCTGCCCAGGGACGTGGTTCTTGCAGAGATGCCCTGTCCCAAGCAACTTCAGTTCCTCCCCTGTTTATGGCCATGCTCTCAGCACGTCAACCTGGTGTGGAACTACTAAAGTTAGAATCACCACCAAACAAGCCCACTCTCCTGGGTTGATCCATATCGCCCTCCAGCTACCCTGTCTCGTTTCTGTCTGTCCAAAGCCAAACTCCTTAGATTTGCCCACATTTTCTGCTTCTGCTTTCTCTTATCTTTATCACTCTTCACCCACTGCAGACAACTTCTGATGTTTTCAGGTCACTGCAACTACCCTGCTGGGGTTCCTCATGGCCCCTAGTTGCTAATGAAATGGGCATTTCTCAGCCGGGCCCTCTTCTTATCAATTTGCACCAGCAAATGGCACCTTCTAGGATCACCTTCCCTCTATTGCATTTCATGGCCCCGTGCTCTCCTGCTTTTGCTCCTGCTTTGCTGGCCACTCTTTCCCAGTTTCCTTTGCTCTGTTTTGTCAAAACTTTTTAGATGGTGGAGTGTTCCAGAGCTTGCCCTGGATCCCAATATTTACTCTGCTTCATTTTTTCTATAATCTCATTCAGCTTTATCAATATGCTAATTACTTTCAGATTTCTATCTTCAGCATCTCATCTGAGTTGCAGATTTATAAAACCCACTCTCTGCTTGTTATCTCTACCTATAGAACTTAAAACCAAAAGTGAAATACACAACAAAAAACTCGTCTAATTATTGATTTAATTTCCCAACTTATTTCCCCACCCTTGAGTCTTCCCCATCTCAGTAATTGGCATCACTTATCCTCGTTACAATCAAATCATTTTACTGACCACTTCAAATTACTAACTCAGTTCTATTTGGCTTTTTTCAAAACCAAAATATACCCCCAATTTGTTCAATTCTTTTCACCTTCACAGCCATCACCCTCCTACCCTCATCTGTCACCAAGCATATTGCACAAGACCAGTGGTTCTCAGACCAGGGATGCTGCCGGTCCCAGACCAGCAGCATCAGCAACATCTATGAAATTGCTAGAAATACAAATTCTGAAATATTGAATCAGAAACTCTGTTTTAACAAGCTCTCCTGGTGATTCTGATATAATCCAGATGACTAACTTGTCTTTCTGCTTATTTTTTTTCTTAGATCATACTAGCTTGCAATAAAACTTTCAATGACTACAACTTATACTTTTTTAAAAAAAATTAGCCATAGCACACAAAGTTCTACATGTTCTAGTCACTTTCTCCATCTAGTTTTAAAAGATTTTATTTATTTATTTTTAGAGAAGGGGGGAGGGAGGAAGAAAGAAAGGAAAACATCAATGTGTGGTTGCCTCTTAAGCACCGCCTACTGGGGACCTGGCCCACAGCCCAGGCATGTGTCCTTGACTGGGAATCAAACAGATGACCCTTTGGCTCACAGGCCAGTGCTCAATCCACTGAGCCACACCAGCCAGGGCACTTTCTCCATCTTTAATCACATTTCATAACACATCCTCCATCCCACCCAATGCTTCATTATCATTGGCCAATCTTTGATTATGCCAAACTCATATCTACTTAAGTGCCTCACACTGACTGTCCATTATTCCTGCAATTGTCTTCCCAAACTCCTGCCATCTACCTCTTCCTTGCACTTCAGCTTTCAGCTTAAATGTTAACTCCTCAAAGAATCTCCTCTAAATTCATATCTGCTTACCAAATCACTTTCTATTGCATAATCTTTTTATTTATAACATTTACAATATCATGACATGAAATTATGTTATTCATTGGTTTTGTGTTTCTGTCCCAATAGGACTTAAGTGTCAGCAAAACATTTGCCTTGCCTGTCTCATTTATTACTCTACCACCAATGCCTAAAATCGTACCTGCCACATACATATTTGTTGAGTGAATGAACATCTGTGTTCTGTGCTAACTCCACCTTGAACTTAAGTTAATAACCTTTCTGGTACTGAATATCTTGCCCGGTATAAATAAGGAAGTTGTAGTACTTAATCTTAATTTCTGAGTTCCTATCCACCTCTAAAATTTGCTAAAATATATAAATGTAAGCCCTCTTTCTACCTCATGCTTTGATAACCATCAAAGATGACTCAAATAACTACTATATATGTAGTAAGATAATACCAGAAAAGATAGGTTTTTAATTTTATTTATTTATTTTTAGAGAGATGAGAAGGGAAGGAGAAAGAGAAGGAGAGAAACATCAACGTGTGGTTGCCTGTCACAGGTCCCCTGATGGGGACCTGGCCTGTAACCCAGGCATGTGCCCTGACTGGGAATTGAACCAGCGACCCTTTGATTTGCAGGCTGGAACTCAATCCAGTGAGCTACACCAGCCTGGACCCAGAAAAGATGTTTTAAGAAGAAAAGAAAAAAAGATGACAAAACAGGGAATAAGGAAGAGAGAGACAGAGAGAAGAGAAAGAACAGGAGGAAGAGGAAGAGGAAGAAAAGAAAGAACCACCACCTGTGGTCCTGCAAACCAAAAATGATCGCTGTTGGAATTTTCATGTATTCTAACCAGTCATTGTGCTATGGGTTTTTCCTTTCCCCATCATTAAAAAATGGTATTATATGGTGCCTTTTTGAAAATTCCCAATTTCACTTAATGTTTATAATCATCTTTCCATATGCATTGTCAGAGTACTCATTTATGGGCAACAGAAGTTGACTGGCTGAAAATAGAAAAAAAAAAGAATTTATCAAAAGGATAGGGAGTAGCTCACAGGCTTACCTGCAGGTTGGAAGAATCAGTACTAAGACTCCTTGGCCAAAAATAGCACCAAAAATGACACCACAGGACTGAAAAACTTTGGATATAACTATTGCCACTCATATAATCCATCACCAGAATCAATTTTTATTGAATCATCAACTTTCATTTCAATACATTACTGGAGAAGGTTTTTGTTATGCACACACTCCTTAGCTGCAAGGGAGCCAGAAAAACAACTATCTGGCATCTTTAGCTTCTGTAGTTGAAGCTAAGTTGGGGCCCATGAGATAAGGAATTCCCCACATATAATCCCTCATATATACTACTTGACCTCTAATAAAAGATTAATTTCCACTACAGCTCATCTCTTAAGACAGACAGGCAGACACACACATGCATACATAATTATTATGCAATATTTAATGCAATTAATCCTCTCACAGCTGAAAATATGCTCACCCCTTCCCCCCCAAAATGATTCATCCAAATTCTCATTAATTACTGCAGCCATCGTGATCCAGAATGACAAAATTATGTTCATTCTTTCTTTAGCTTGTCATAACCCTATCTTTTTATTCTGTAGCCTACAGACTAAATGGTACAGTCAACAACTAATAACAAAAATATACATACACACAAATGGATAAAGGGAAAAGAAATAACACTAATAGTTAATAAATACGTACATGAAAATACAAAGAATGAAATGTAATTACGTGCTATTGTTCTTGTTTCTGCGACTAGTCCTCAGGTTTTATTTAATAACATGTCTTGCCTCCTCCGCTACCCAGTCCTTTACCTTCAGCCAGCATTTTGAGGGATGATGAAAATTTTGCTGCTAAGGGCTGGGTTCCCTTGGCAGTACTTCTTTTATAGACATCCTTCAGTTTGTCATGTACTAGTAGACATCTCCTGTCCACCTCTATAGTTTATCAGTAACCCAAAATTCCCTGTAATTAATCACCCCAGTAAATGCCATCACCCTGTTTTCCTTGTACCTGTTTGTCCAGTGAATGCAGAGTCTGAGATAAGTAGGTAACAACCTCATCACAGCCAGCTACACAATTTGCGGAGCCCAGTGCAAAATGAAATGTGGTTTCCTTGTTAAAAAGGCAACAGCATAGCATTAAACCAAACCTGGGCTCTTCTAAGTGTGGGGCCCTGTGTGAATGCAGTGGCCGCATGCCCGTGAGCCAGCCCTGAGTCTCAGTTTTGAATTCAATGGAACACGTATGTGCGTTATAGCAGATTATATGTTATTGCTGCATCAATATGTTCCATGCCACATGCTTACCTTCCAATGTGTTATTAAGTTATTTATACTCCCCCATTGAGAGGTGAGATCTCTGTCACTTCCCCTTGAACCTGGGAAATCCTTACAACTGCCTTTACCAGCATAATGTTTTCATTCTCTGTCTTTCTCTCTCCCTCCCTCCCCGCTCCTCTCTTTCCCTTCACTTTCTGCACTCTGGGAAAGCTGAGCTACCCTGAAGCTGTCACGCTGCAAAGACATCACATAAAGAGATGTCTGAGGATCCTCAGCTACCCTGGGCCCCCAGCAGTTCTAGTCTTCCCAGTCCGGGTACTGGACTTGTAAATGAAGAAGTCTGGGAGATGATCCCAGCCCCAGTTACTATCAGACTGCAAGCTCATGAGAAACCCTGAGTCAGAAGCATTCAGTCAAATATACCCCCCTTTTTACCCAAAGAAATCATAATAGATAATAATGATTACTGATTTAAGCCATTAAGTGTTGGAGTGGAAAGACCTCCAACCAGCAGCGTCCAAGTCTTGGGAATGGGAAGCAAAAAAAATATGCAAGAAAGTTATTAAGTGTAATTGTGAGAGATTGCACTGCCCTTACACCCTTTGGGTCCTGTGCTATCATATTCTAGGTTTAGGGAGAGCAGCAGCATACGCGGAGATGCATTCACACCTAACACTGAATGCTGTAAGACCACACCACAAACTCGCAAGTGTGGTTTCTCAGTTAAAGCTGTAACTTAAATGTCAACAGGTAGAAAGACTATATAATTTATCATCCAAAGCAGGACATTCTAAGAGCAAAAGGGACCAGTCTGAATGATTATCCTGGAACAACAGGCATAGACAAGTCATCTTAGACAAACCAGGATATGTGGTCACCCTATCAATAATGTGTTTTGGGTCACGGGATGTACAATAAGACTGCCAAATCACGTGAACGTCAACTATCATCTTATAGCTATGAAACAGAGTTAATTCCTTGGTCAAAATAATCTGTGAGATACCATGATAGAAAATACAGTCTCAAGCAAATTAACTGTAGTGGTACTGGCAGAATCAGGGCGTAAAAGTAATGACAAGTACAGAATACCTGCGCATATTCCACTGGGGACCAATCACGGCCTCCGCACAAGAGGCCCACTAACCTGCTGCCAGGTGACAGGCTGGTCCATCCAACATGGATGTGCTCCTCTCCTGGACTCTCAGTGGTCACTGTTGCTGCAGGTCAGCAGCCAGGTAACCATAGTAAATGTTCAATAAATGGTGGCTGGTATTACAAGTTCATGTTTCAGTATCTGATAGACAAATTCCTGTCTTATATATTTTTAATCTTTGCCAGAGGATATGTTTATTGCTTTTAGAGACAGAGAGACAGAGAGAGAGAGACAAAGAGAGAGAGAGAGAGAGAGAGAGAGAAATATCAATGTAAGGGAGAAACATCAATCAGTTGCCTCCCATACGTGCCCCAACCGGGGATCAAACATGAAACCCAAGTATGTGCCCTGACCAGGGATCGAACCCATAAGGTTTTGATGTACGCTCCAACAAACTGAGCCACCTGGCCAGGGCCTATCTTACATTAAAACACACACACACAAACACACACACACAAACATTCTTCACTTATTGGGCATGTATTATTTTGGTTGAATTTCAGAATTCTGTTCCAGTTTCTAAAAATCTCCTAAGGGATTCTGATTAGAATTCCATTATATTTATAGATTAGTTGGGGATCTAATGAGGGCTGTAGAGGAAAAGGCTCATTCTTCCTATCCTGACAGATCACCCACTTGTAAGGAGTGACTTCGTGTACAGACTTTCTGAAAGACGGGAGTGCAGACTAATCTCTCAAAATGTCTACGTTGTATCGGAAAATGACATCATTCTGTAATGACAGTGCTAATCTTAATTTAACTGTATCTTTACTTGTTATAACCAGATTTTTAGCTAGAATTAATGAAAAAACTTGCACTTTAGCAAGTATACGATTATTAGACTTAGGCCAATTTTATGTAACACAGTCAAAATACTTTATATACACATATTGGTGTACATAGATAATAAATAAATATATAATGTTTTGTTCTTGATAGTTTACTGAATTTCTCAGGATAATATTAGACACATGACCCACTATTTGTATCTATCTATCTATCATGTTGTTCTCTGATGTCTTTTATTATTGCGGAGGAATAACCTTCAGGTCACATTGACTTTTGTCATCAATCGTGGATGCCCTGAGTCAGGCACTTAGGAAGCTTTAGGGGCAGTTTGCTTGTACTCAGCAACAGAAGGAATAGAGAGATTTGCAGCTGGCTCTTTGATACTTGTGGCTGTTCAGAACATTTCAAATTTGAATTTTTCATTTACACAGCTGGTTTTATTTGCTCTGAGTATCATTGCAAAAAGGACAGAAGCAGCACATGTGTTATATACAAAGCTCAAGGCTCATTTAAACATTTCATCTTCCAGATCCCGAACTGTAATCGACCCCATCGAAGTTCGGATTTATACTTACTCTTGGAATTACGAAAAGTTTTGTTTTTATAAAAGAAGTCACAGAAAAAAATTATTGGGAATAAAATCTGTCTCTCAAAGCCTATTAAGTAATTATAAGTGGAATTAAAATTATTAATTTAATTTCCCTTAAATAACGCTAAAAGATACAAATTAAATACACAAGTAATTTTATATTTGCTAGTATTTCACTCATTCAAAATATTATTGACATTTGTTCATGCTTCATTATTATCTATATTCTTGATTCAAAAAAAACTCAAGCACAGAAGTCTTCTTGAAATATTAGGAACCTTATCTATGAATATTAATTTTATGTTTTGGTGATGACTTTCTCATAGTATCATTGTAAAGCTACTAGAGACAGAAATATAGCAACGGAACCATGAAAAATACATAAAATACTTTATGTGGAATATTTTATATTATTCTTAAGACGAACAGCGACTGCAAAGTGGGATTTTCTGAGCTAATAAGTCATCTCTTTGGGTACCATATTTTTAAATCTAGTTTTATTTTAGAAGGGTGAAGTGCATTATTTGTAAAAATACTTGGTTCCCACCCCCTAAAGTCACAGTTGATTACCTACAGAAACAGAGAACACATCTTTAGCAAATCTTAGCAGTGAACACTGTGATTTGTATCAATATTAAATGCTTGCCACAATAATCGTTTCTTATATTTAGTGATCTATGGGGAAGGTAAGGAGGAAGATGATTGTCCTCAAGGTAAGGCAGTACCAGGCGTAGGAAAGCAGAAAGGCATGGAGCACATCCTGGGTAGGGCATGCACGCTTGCAGGGCAGGACCCCTAGCACAGGAGCCCAGGTGGTCAGACCAAGGGGGATCGGATGTGCCAAGGTATGGATGCTCCTGGCATGGGTGCAGAGAAAGAAGCACTATGCTGAGTAGACACTGGAAGGGTCTATTGAAAGAGTATTTTTGTTTGTTTGTTTGTTTGTTAACATTTTATTGTTATTGAATTACAGTTGTATGCCTTTTCTCCCCATCCCTCCACCCCACCCCAGCCAAACCCACCTCCCTCCTCCCTCTCCCCCTCCACCCTCCCCCTTGATTTTGCCCATGTGGCCTTTATAGTAGTTCCTGTAATCCCTTCTCCTCACTGTCTCCTCCCCACTATTGTTAGATTGTTCTTAACTTCAATGTCTCTGGTTATATTTTGTTTGCATTTTTCTTCTGTTGATTATGTTCCAGTCAAAGGTGAGATCATATGGTATTTGTCCCTCACCGTCTGGCTTATTTCACTTAGCATAATGCTCTCCAGTTCCATCCATGCTGTTGCATAGGGTATAAGCTCCTTCTTTCTCTCTGCTGCATTGAATTCCATTGTGTAAATGTACCATAGTTTTTTGATCCACTCATTTGCTGATGGGTACTTAGGTTGCTTCCAGTACTTGGCTATTGTAAATTGTGCTGCTATGAACATTGGGGTGCATAGGTTCTTTTGGATTGGTGTTTCAGAGTTCTTAGTGTATAATCCCAGCACTTAATTGCTGGGTCAAAGGGCAGTTCCATTATTAGTTGAATGAGTATTTTTAATCCTCACCTGAGGGCATATGTTTACTGATTTTAGAGAGAGAAGAAGGGAGGGGTAGAAAGAGAGAGAGAATGAGAAATACAGATCAGCTGCCTCCCTTAGACTCCCTGACCCAGGTATGTGCCCTGACGGGGATCGAACCACAACCTTTCGGTGTACAGGAAGACACTCCAACCATCTAAGGGACCTGACCAGTTTGCAAGAGTATTTTTAAATCAGTTTTAGACAGAAGCAGTGACTGGTATAGGAAGCTTACTCTAACATATGCTTATTAGTTCTTTTATTCGACAAATACTGCTGAGTTCCCACAAGGCACCAGGTGTATCCTAAATGCTGGAAACACAAAGAAACTTTTGTATGGTTCTTTCTCTCAGAGACTTTCTCAGTCCAGGCGACTATAGAAAATGAAGTGGAGAAGTAAGATAATGAGGGCAGCTGGGGAACATTTGCAGCAGCAGAAGTTAGCTCAGCAGGAATGCGGATGGGGTTGGGCTGGTGTGGATATACATCTATGGAAAGCTGATAAACGTTGATAAATTATTTTATGTGGAGAAAATGAGAAACTTTTAAAATATTCCTCAGTGATTTGATTTGGTAAATTGGAGATACTATTAGCATAGACAGCATCCTGCAAGTATAGGTTTTGAAGAACAGCTTGTGTTAAGATTAAGATGCACTAGCTTGCGAGGTCTTTTAAGAGCAATCCAAGCAGGCCAGGAGCTAGAGCAAGACATCACGGTCGGGTTAGAGAAAGAGTGACTATGTAATCCACCATCCACGCCAGGACTCCTCTGAGGGTGCGCTGGGCACTACTAATACCTACACCAGGACAATAAACATAAACTGGAGTTTTTTCAGGCAAACCAGGGTGGGGGGTGACTCTTAAATGCAGTCATCCACATCATCTCAGTCCTTGGCTTTGTAAGACAGTATGAAATGGGTAAGGGAGAATGTGGGAAAAGGGGAATAGCAGACGGATGACCATACCCTGCTCCGTGAAATGTTTTATTAAGTTGTGATTCAGAAGACATTGTCTTAGTTTACATCCTGGAAAGTCTTCCAAAACTGCGGAAGAGGTTTTGGCAAACCTAGAGTTAAATGCTCCAATTAAGCTTTTTAAATCTATTTATAGTTGCCGTTTTGCCACAGAAAAAATCAAATGGCGGATGAAAAGGGGTAGGTAAGTAAGTCATAGCCCCTCTTTCAGCTCTGTTTTTAACACCATGTCCAGCATTGTTCCAGGCAGCGAGGGCCGCACTGTGGGCGGCAGCAGGTCCGCGAGGTGGGATGGAAAAGCACGGGGCTGAGCAGACTTTCTGTTCGTGTGACAGTTGCAGCCTACAGAGGAGGGAACACGATCATAAAATATCGGGGATCAATGATAACATGTTTGTCCCCAGGAACCGTTTCTGTCCTCAGTGGACCCCATTTGCTGCAGATGCGCATTAGAAGGTAAGTAGAGAACTGTGAAGGGGGTACTGAGTGAGGTAGGAGGTCTGAAAACTCTAATCTAGATGCTAACCGAAGGCTCTGTACATTTTCATTCTTTAAAAATGAAACCTTTGTGTTCCTCAGGAAAAATATTACTGAGTTTTGAAAGTCTTAGCCATGATATGCTGGAGCTAGTTCACAGCAACCCACAAGAATTGCTTGTTACATTTTCAGGAATTGTTTAAGCCGGTTGTTAAACATAGCCATTATTAAAAATTACAAAATAATTATACAAAATTACAATATTATTATGTTATACAAAAGGCATAAACGCTTAAAACTCAACACTTTCTAATTGCTCTATTTCATTTTACTCTATGCTCTTGCGTATCTTCACTTCCTTTTGCCCCCATGGATAGAAACACCACACAAGGGCAGCTACCGGACATCTCTCCCCAACTCCACCATCCGTGATGTCAGGCTGGTAACTTCCAATCAGCCATATGGGTGTATTGACACCTAGAATGTGAGTGCACACTACAAATCAGGGCCACGTTCCAACCCTCAACCCCAATCACTGGTTGCTAAATATTTTTATAGGTGCGATCTGGTAAAACTTAATTAAGGGGATTTCACTTACCATTAACTACAATACAAAGCAGTTGTCATGTGAATTATTGATTGCATATTATAGTGAACAGATTGCTAAATGCTTCCATAGGACTCCTTTTAAAAAAAGAAAAGATTTTATTTATTTATTGAGAGAGGGAAAGGAGGGAGAAGGAGAAGGAAAGAAACATACATGTGTGGTTGCCTCTTGCATGCCCCCTGCTGGGAACACCTGGCCGGCAACCCAGACATGTGCCCGGACAGGGAACAGAACCCCTGATCCTTTGGTTTGCAGGCCAGCACTCAGTCCACTGAGCCATACCAGTCAGGGCAGGACTCCTTTTTAAAAGTAAACTCTTAAGAGTGGCAGCCCCACAATAACACTCATTGCAAAAAAAGCAACTGTTTAGGAACTGCCTGACCACTTCCTTTAACTGAAAATACTTTATAAACCAATATATCTCTGGGAAAAATTTTACTCTAGTAATCATACATTAGCGCACACGCACACACACACACAAACACTCCAGAATTTTAGCGTGGACACTGCTGTGTATTAGAAAATACGTATTTTACTCTGTATTCCTGTGTTACAGACAATTAATTTCAATTTTCTCTGAATTGGATTCTTTCTAAATTAATGTACACTCACAGACTGATGTGCATCATTTAACATTCTGTGTATTATTTTCACACTTGTGTTGCTGCTTTATTACTTCGGTGGTTTTTTCATGATAAAAACATACTAACAAGGAAAGCTGACTTATAAAACCCAAATTAATTGGTTTTCTAACCACAGTAGTTTTGCCATGACATATTTATGTGCCAGCGTAAAGGAAACTTATCATTACTTTTTCTAACCAGTAGATGTAGAGTAGATTTAACGAGCTGTAACCCCAGTAACATTGCCCCAGGAGAGCACAGCCAAGACCACCTGCATTCCCCAGCGTGGAAGGTCAAGGCATTGCTAACCAGCTGATGTTGATTATAATTGTACAGACGCTCCTTTTGTTTGTTACTTTTCTTTGCGGTGTAGATTTCACTGAGACCGCTTGATCAGACTGTGCAACTGAACAACAAATGAATGGTTTGATTTAATTTTCTCATCCTTCTCCCTGTTGTGAGAGGCTTACAGGAAACTTCAAAACAAAAAGATGTGTATTTTAACTAATAAACCATAAAATAGATTTTAATATATCACATTGAGATCAAGAGTCAAATTGCTTCACATGAGGCATCTATGATGCAGTCTTATTTAAGAAAAAGACGCAATTTAATATAATGCATTAAATACAGCTATTATTTGTTGCTGGTGGGCTTCATGCTTCCCTGGATTGATGGAACGAAACAGGAAGACCTGATTCTAGTGACTCTGCTGAAACACTGCGTTAGTTGTGCCGGCACTTTCAAGGGACTGCCCCCACGAAGAGACCACACAGGAGCTTCTAGAAGATCTTACTGTATCATTTAAGGTAAGCCTTCACTACAGCCAATGGCTGCAGCACTCACAGTGAACTTGGCAGACTTTGGGGACCCTCCTACCTTACATATGGCGTAAAGTTAAAGCACAGAGCAAGGGTCGTATGCAAGAACATAGTAAAAATAGGAGAACAATTTGGACATAGAAAACAATTTAATTTAATTCTTTTCTTCCAAAAATACTTTTAGCAGTAGAGCTGAAAAGTGTTCAGCTATACTTCAAACAACAAAATCATTACCTAACTAATTGCATAGTTATATATTTAAGAGTGCAAGCACTGAGTGGAGAGATTTTTTTTTGTAGGTATGTATTCTCCAAAGATGTTCCTGTAATAATTAAATCTTATTGGTGTACATTCTCTTTAATAGATAGATAAATAGATGATGATGATGATGATGATGATGATGAAGATGATAGATAGATAGATAGATAGATAGATAGATAGAAAACAGGTGTAGACACATTTATATGAAGATATATAACCAACACCATTTCTCTTCCTTCACCCTTGCCTATCCCCTATGGAATTCAGGAGCAGGGGGTCTGTCAATTTCTTCTTTCTGTGTCCACTGAATAAGTGTCCAATGTGTAATACAAGTATCTAAGCTGAGTCTGTCTCTTCTCCATTGTTGAAATTTCAGCCTCATACTTACCACAGCTCATATGATCATCTCTCCAGGGTGAAGAAAGCTTTAAGCTGAAGCATCCATAGATGTTCTAACAAGAGCCCAGGCCAGCCTTGGGCACTATTCATGGTTTCTCTCTTTACCCAGGAACTCCCCCAAGAGTGTAACAGGTTTCCACATTGTTTTGATAAAAGCCTCCTAAAAGGAGCATCTTAAAGACAGCACATATGGAAGCACTTGGCAATGCCCCCCACTGAGAGAGAGCTGTGTCAGTAAATCAGGCTCCTCCTAATGTGAAGTCCATTATCATCTAGAATACATTTTTCAGCTTGGAAAGCGACAGAATGTATGTCTGAGGAAAAAATCTGAGGCTACCTCTGCAAATTAAACAAGAGGTTTCTGAGTCTGGAAATTTGATTGAAGGAATCATTCTTGCAAAAATCGATACATGCTCACTCTTTCAAGTCAATATAAGCAGGATATCACCTATTTCATATGTCGCCTTTCAGCTGAAAATAAGGCAGGGGGGTAGGTTGGATGAGGACAATTGGGGAAAAATTATAACAAGATAATTTCTCAAGTGAAATGAAATGATAGAAGTTGTAGCCTGGTGTTATTCTCCTTGATTTAGAAAATGAGGAAAGAAAATTATAAACAGTTTCAGTAGTGAACCTGATTTTCATGCAACTGACAATAGAAGTAATTTTTGGTATATATTTTGATGGACATTAGAAGTCTATTCCTGTTTATTTAACTCTGAGTTATCATTATTTTTATATTAAGTTAATAGAGAACCATCATCTTGGCAAGCTACTCGGAGAAATAGATCTGATTTCCTACTGGGAAATTATAAACATATCTCTTTCCTGTTAGGATAAAATCAGAACTGTAGTTCATTTCCTGTTGGCCTCATACAGGCTGCTTCTGTGACACTGTTAATGTAGAAGCAGGGAGACTTTTTGTATATCAGAAATATAATCATGAAGGATATCGGTGCAGGAAAAGAATACAAAAGACAGCCTAAGTATAGCAATACGAGATAATCAAATGCATATGTTGGTTCTTCAACTGTATTTTGAGACTAAATTCTTGAATGTGAATAATTAGCATGTGCTTTTCTTCAAATGGATAGTTTTTTTTTCCTTCTCTCAATATGCCATTTTTTCTTGTTACCCAGTGAGCATTTATTAAAGGCTAATTTTGTTGAAACTATGAGTTTACATTTTGATTAAATGCAATTACATATTTATCAGACATAAAAAGTGAAAAGTATTTAGAATGTCTGCTGTATACATGGCAAAGTATGACCTATGAGCCTTCTTCTGAAGGTAAATCGACCCCCATGAATCAGAAGTTGGTGGGAGTTAGTCTTTGCACAGAACCTTTCACTCCCCCAGTGGATATTGGAGAAAAAGATGCATTCTTGCATAAGTAACAAACTTTCGGCAAGTGTGAGGACCATGTAGACCCAGGGAAATCAACAAAATTAAGTGTCTTTATGGCAGCCAAACAGATCCAGAATGGCCAACATTTCCCTCACTCCTTGATGCTGTGAAAGTCAGTTCACTGAATATTTAGCCACCCTCCTTTTTTTCTTCCTAATATAAGCCCTGGTCAAGTCCTACGATACATACAAACTTAACCCAAAAAGCGATCTCTGACACTTCACAAGGGCCTCCACAAAAATTAATGTAGAGATTTAACGGGCCTTCTATAGAACAGCAAAGCATTCTACACCTACATTCCAATGCTTTACAGAGAGAAATAATTTCTTCCCCTGTTGATTTTTATTTTAAGTTTGTAGAGGTTCATTCTTCTTATAATGATTACAAGGACATAGAATCAGATATAAACTAGTTTATTTATTTATTCAAAAAAATAGTCGTGTAAGCTTCCCAGTGTCCGGCATTATTGGAGGCCCCAGGACACAGTGGGCATTAGTCGCTGTCTTCATACGGCTGACGCTCCTACAGGAGGACCCAGACTTGTTTAGAAATTCCTCCTTAGTTGATTAAGCTATAAGTAAAAGCAAAGGAAGTATTGCAATAATAGCTGGGGAGCAGTTGTTGGGAAGGTGAATGCGGGTGTTTTCTGGGCAATATTCTCTTATGTTATTTAGTAGTAATTACATAAAAGTTTCACTTCTCCATGTGTTAGATTTCACATTAAAATCATTTTTAAAAACAAAAATAAATATGTAATGCGATGATCATGGTGATAAATGCTCTATAACAGAACAATGTAGGTGGTAGAGCCCTGACCGGTGTGGTTCTGTTGGTTGGGCATCATCGCACAAAGCGAGAGGTCACTGGTTCGATTCCTAGTCAGGGACAGGCTTGGGTTGCAAGTTTGGTCTCTGGACAGGGTGCATACAAGAGGCAGCCAATCCAATTTTCCCTCCCTCTCTTATTCCCTCCCTTTCCCTCTCTCTAAAAATAAATAAACAAAATCTTTTTTTAAAGTAGGTGGGTGGAAGGTAACCTGGCAGAAGAGAGATTGGTAGTCAGAGAAGATTTCTCTGAGGAAGTAGTAGCATCGGAACAGAATGGACGTGGTCAATGGTAAAGTAGTAAGCCACATGAAGAAGGTCTCAGGAGGGGTATCCTAAACCAAGGGAAGAACGAGTGTAACAGCCTTGAGAGAAAAGAACACTGACGTCAAAGGAATGGTAGAAACGTTGATGAGGCTAAGGTGGAGCAAGGGAGGCCCCCTTTAAAAATGGTCAGAGACACTGACCAAAGTCCAATCATAGAGGGCATTCTGGATTATGTGAAGGGGTTTACATTTTTTTTTTATGCATCGTGGAAAGCCACAGGAAAGTTTATAGCACAGAAATGACATGAGAAGATTTATATTTAGAATAAAATCCCTCTGCTATGGACAGAATTGAATATAGGGAGAAAGGAAGGGAAAAGGGGCAGACGAGGGACAAGAGTAGAAGCACAGAAGAGCAGACAGGAGATGATGGTGGAGACTTAGACCAGGAAAGAGAGGCAGAGGTGGCAACACGTCAGCCTTGGATATATTTCAGAGGAAGAGCTGACGAGATATGCTGATGAACTGGGTGATAAGCGAGAGATAGTGGGTCTAGGATATTTGTAAGATTATAACTGGAGGAACGAAATTATTTATGGAAACAGAGAAGACTGAGGAGGATACACGGAGGAGTGTGCATGGCTTGTTAAGTTTGAGATGTCTATTAGAGAAGCCGACATAGAGTTCAGAACAGTGGTCTGGGCTGGAGATAAAAATTTAGTGAGCATCAGAATGTAGATGGTATTTAAATCCATGGGACAGTTCAAGACCTCTAGAAAATGAGTGTAAATAAAGAAGAGGTCTGAGGACTGAGAATGGAACTCTGGGACCTCCCACAATTTAGCAGTTGGGGAGGAGAGGAGCCAGCCATGGAGACAGAGGAGGCACAGGGAGGAAGGAAGAACACCAGAATGTTACAATGCTCTGAAAACCAAAAGTTGAAAGTGTTTCAGGAGGGAAAAAGTAAGCCTTATATCACATGCTCCTGAGAGGTTGAGCACAATGACCTTGTCACCTTGGCAACTATGTTTCCAGCCTGGAGGCATGAGAACAGCTGAGTGGAGAAGCCTGAAGAGAGAATGCAAGATGAGGTGTAGACAGAGTCTGCGCAGACAATGGTTTCCACATGGATGCTTACAAGGCAACAGGGAACTAGGGCTGAAGCTGCAGAAAATGAAGATTCTTAAAAGAGCATTGTTTAGCAGAATTATTATAGCAGGTTTGCTGATGATCATGATCCATTAGAGAAAGATAAATTGATACAGCAGGAAAGAGAAAGATTAATTACAGGATCTAAGTCATCGAGTAGACAAGATTCAACACACACATTGCGTAGCCCTCAGGAGTAGACATAGTTTTAGCATTGCAAGAAAGGGGTGTATATAAAAATTGGGCAGGGGTGTCAACAGGCTGGTAGAATTGGTGGTGGGTGGACAGGTAGTTCTTTTCCTAATAGTTATTTGTTTAAGTGAAATAGGGAGTCAAGCCATCATCCTTAGAGAAGAGAAATGGGGTATTTAGAGGTTTGAGGAAAGAGAAGATGTGAAATAGTAATTTCAGGGAATGGAATTAATTGACGAGAGAATTAAAGGTGAATTTTTGGACCATGTTGAAGGCTTACTTGACAACTGTGGTCACAAATTTAAATTGAGCATATTCGGCTTAGGTGTGGGTTTTTGTTCAGCTTATTCTCCTGTTCATGAGCAGATTGGAAGCAAATGGAAAACTGGAGTTCTTCCAAGTGAATGTGATGGAGAGACTATCTCGGACAATAAATATTTGAGGCTTGTTTTGTGGGCCATACAGTTTCTGTCACAACTACTCAGCTTGCCACTCTGGAACAAAAACAGTCATAAACGGTATGTAAACTAGGGCTTGGCTGTGTTCCCATTAAACATCACTTTTACAAACAGGCAGCGGGTTGACTTTTCCTGAGGGCCTTATTTTACTGACCCATTCATTGTCTAAAGAATTGAGAGTGCATCCAAGAGACCTATTTATTATAGTGGAAAACTGAATTCAAAGCTGAGTCATGTATGAAATACACATGAAATGTGATGGATTGCCAATGGCTTGGAGGTCTTGACAGGGCCTGATAGTGAACTATTGGAACAGGGAAACTAATGAATATGAACTTAAAAAGAGAGAAGTTAATGCTTAGAGTGTTTGCTGCTTGGCTCCTAGCTGTTATAGGTGATGCCCTCCTTGGATAAGATCCATATGAGGACTGGAACCTGGGAGCTTTGGAGATTCGTGGGATAACGTGTTTTGGGGCTGAGTTTTGGTGAGGGGAAGGAAGGTCTTACCATGTTCTCTTCTTGAAGCTTCTCTTAAATCAGGGGCATCTGGGGTTTTATAAGTTTCTTTTATGTTGTGCCACAGCATCAGGATGACTTTCCAGGTCTCAGATCTCTCCCAAATTCTGCGAGTGATGACACGGCCAAACAGAAGTCATTCAAGTCCCACTTCAATTCACTTATTGATTATTTGCAGTGTGTCTAGTACCACATCTCTTCCAGATCATCATTTGTTAATATTCTAGGGGGGGGGGAGACAGAGTTTTTATGATCCTTTCAAAATCACCTTAGTAGATAATGTTCACTGAGGAACATTCTTGAATGTTCTTTCTGAAGTTCTTTCTTGAATATATCTTTCTGAAGTATGCAGTATTTATATTGGGAAAATTTAATGATCATTGCAGATGTAAAGTATTATTGTTGATAGTCAGTTTCCCAAATTAACTCATCTGTTTGCTTCTGCATATGCTTGGCAGATAAAAATATTTAAGGTCTAGTCTCTATCCTCAAGAAACGTAGACTAGAGGTGGAGTGGATCATCCGAATAAATAATTGCAAGACGCTGAATTGCTGTGAGAAAGCAAAGAAAGCAGTTTGTTATTCATCCCAAGTTTCTTTTTCAGTACTTTGTCTATGTCAGGCAGCCAAAAACAAGCAAGTTATCTTCTTTGCTGCCAAGATGCTTAGAGGCTATGTGTGGGGGTGGATACATAAACAAATAATAGGAAGACATTACACTTATGATTATAATAAAGAGGTACAAATCAGCTACAGTGGTAGCACAAAGGGGGTACAGATCATTCTGCTTGGAAGGTAAGAAAAGTCTTCACAAAGGGCAAGACTACTGAGCCGTGTCTTATGCAGTGATTCCGATACCATCAAGCACAAAGGAACATTCTAAGAGGAGGGAATTGGCAAAAAAAAAAAAAAAAAAAAAAAAAAAAACCCATGTAGAGAGTATGGCTAAAGGATTGGGACAAGAAAGGTGAGTAGCAGGAAATGAGTTTGGGAAGTCAGGAGAGCCAGAGAGGGGAAGGAGACCAGTTAGAGGAATTTAGACCTTATCAGTCATGAAATAGGAGACTCGGAAGGGCTTTAATCAGACAAATAAACATCAAATTTGTATCTCAGAGGGACGGTAAAGAATGGATTGGAGGAAGGTAAGACTCAAAACAAAAATTTTCTAGTTTATTTTTCTTTAATTTTAAAAAACAGAGGTCATGGTCAATTAAGTTGATATCATGGCTACTAACGGGCTGACTTTTGAAACACAGACGCTCAGAATTGGATGCTTCATTAGGTCTTTTATAATTCTAATCTATGCTGCTTTAGGTCCCCTCCTCTGCACTCAGTTATCTGTTTTAAATCCATCATTGCATGTACCCATCGGTGCACATGCTGGGTTATGCGGTAAATATTCATATGTGAGTCTTTCTCTGACAACAGACTGGGAATTCCTTGAAGATGAGGAACAAAACTTGTTTGCTTAATATACATCTAGCTAACGTCTCATTGTACAATCTCAACAACTATTGCTTTATGTTCAGTAGTTATTGTATACTCGGAGTGGGCGGAAAAATAATGTCAACTAGCAATATTCCTGGTAACTTGAAGCCATATCTAGCGATGGAAAGAGGCCACGTGCTCAAACTTCTAAAGTACTGTTCAGCTGATATTGCAGGACGGAATAACCTAAAAGAGTTATTAACCTAAAAGAGCTCACCCAAAGAGTGTGAGCTCTATCAGACGTACTGCAATTTGAACGTCTTCAAAGTAAAACAGTTTAAGCTGCTTATAATTTATTTGCTAAGATGCCAGAAAATGATGATGTGCACAGGTAATCAGCTGTTTACGTCTGCGTCGGTCTGTGGCCCATCAGGCATTGTCACCTCTGTAGCTTTATCACATGCACCTGCTTAAACTGAAGCCACACTGCTCTGTTGTACACATAGAATAGTTGCTTTAGCAGACTTTAATTTTTCATTTTCCCCCAAACATTGCCAAACACAACTTGATAATAGTGGCACTATTTCAGTGGCTTATTAGCCATTGAATAAGACATAACAGAAATGAATTCCATGTTGCAGTCTTTTTAGTATAATTTAAAATATTCGAATGCCCTTCAGCACTATACATTAGATAAAACACAGCTCCATCTAGAAGTTCTAAGATGCAGGTGGTATCTTGAAGGTTGTGCTATTTTTTAAGAGCACTGACAAATTAATTATTTACATGTCAAAAAAGAAAATGATCCTCAGTTTCCCGAAGGAGTGGAAGGGGTAATATGCTTAACCATTACTGGTTTTGTATCTCTGGTTATGATATCAAGAATGGTTATGTCCTTGCTAAGTTTACAGTACCTGACATTTGTGACCTGATGTTAGAGCTGCTACCTTTACAGCCCATTTATACACAAAAGTGTGTTCTCTGAGGGGATTTGGTTTTCTTCCTCTGAGCAATGAAGACCCCAGCCACATAACTCATAGTATCTTCACAGTAACAATTGCAACACTTAGCACTTCATAATAGACCCACATGCTTTAAAAAGATTTACTGATCATGACTCAATTAATCTCTACAGATTTCTATGAATTAGGTCTTACGGCCTTATTTAATTTTTTTATTGATTTTTAGAGAAAGGAAGGGGAGAGGGAGAGAGAGAGAGAAAGAGAGAGAGAGAGAGAGAGAGAGACAGAAACATCTAAACATCTATGTGAAAGGAATCATCAATCAGTTGCCTCCCATACATGCCCTGGCCAGAGATCAAACCCACAACCTAGGTATGTGCCTTGACTGGGGACTGAACCTGCAACATTTTAGTATATGGGACAATGCTCCAAATGAACCACCTGGCGAGGGCTATAATTTTTATATAATAGCTCATATAGCACTGATGATAAACAGGTTGCTCTAATTTTCCAAGAGGGAGAGGAGAGAGGGTAGAACAAGGCATTCTTTAGTAAGGAATCTCACCACATGGTCTTGTTAGATGGAAGTCTGTTTATTATTGAACTTCATGTAAAAGTTAGTGAATAATCAAGGAATTTCCAACTCTCCAGAATGTACTGAATCACTCTGAAATAATCATTTATACACCGGTCAAAATTTAAGCCTGGTTACCTGCCAGAAAACTGAGCTGGCCTTTCCTCAGGAAGATTCTATAAGGATGACACAATCACTTCACTCTGCATGAGGGGCCACCTTAAGTCTCATTTCCTTTTTCATCTCAGTCCCTTTGCTCTTCTACACAGTTCTGTACATGTGAAGTTTCACAAAAGTTCAGTGAGGAAAAGCAAGAATGATATGGGCTAAATAAAAAGTGAATTGATGTGAGTTACTGAGGAAGACTGTCCAATCACGTCCATTCTGTGGAACTGGAGCTGTTCTGGATTTAATCCTAGAAAGTAAATGTGGTGGTTAATTTTTCCACCAGTGGCTGAAAATATATGTATTTTTAAATTTTAGTTTTCTATTACAGTTCCATTCAATATTGTTTGGCATGGGTATTATTTTCATGTGTGATGGTTCATTTTATGTGTCAGAGAGAGAGAGAGAACCTGGACTAAGATAGGACAACACTCATCAACAGACCAATTCAATTGTACCAGTTGTTCATTAAGAGAATGAGGGGCCTCCTGTATGTATTGGTCCCCAAGACCACTCTAAAGATGACTGCTCTAGGAGATATGCCTCATCATCACTACTTGGCTTACTTGCCATAATTGGAATTTCTTCATAAGCCAGGGAAGAAGCAGGTCTGGACGGCTAAGATTATACTAGATAACCCAACTCCCATGGTTGTACCTTACTGGACCAGAGGGGGATGATTGACTAGCGGTCTGGAGGGTGGCTAATCCATTGGCTAAATTGAACCAAATAAGCATTTCAGAATTTGAATCCAAGATCTTAAGGATTTGAACTCAGAGACACTGAAACAGTCAGGATAGGCCCCACTAATGAAAACAAATAGAAAATTTGCTGCAATCTTTTAAACCCACGGGAGGCTAACCAAAGGAGGCGTGGGGAAAGGAGAGTGAGCACGAAGGAGAGCAGAGCATTCCTACGGTGAGCTACAGTGAAAAGGGATTTGACTGGGAGAAGGAGAATCACGCATTCAAGGGCTGAACTATGAAGCCTAAGAAACACACTGCACTAAGGACCTGAGAAAGACCCACACCTGCCAATATGCTGATGATTTATTAATTTATTTTTAATGGTGTTTTTATTTCCATTACCATTTATCCCCCTTAGACCCTCTCCCACCCTACTATGTACTGTTAATTTAACTTCTGGCTTCAGCTACACCACTATTTGACATTGGATAAGTCGCTTACCTTTTCTAGGCCTAGTTTTCTCATGTGTAAAATAAAAGGCTTTTCTGTGTAGAGTTCTAGGGAATCCTGCAGTTTTAAGTTTGTCTTTGAAATAAAGATTGTTTAATGGTGGGCTCTCCTTTAATCTTATTCAGATGCCTATCAGTCTCATCTGTGGCAACAATGGGGTTGTTTTCCCCAGAGAAGTAATTTCCAAACCTTTTTTTTCTTTCGCCAGGGAGCACTTTGTTAAGAAAAAGCCTTATAGGGAGGTTTAAGCAACTAAAACAGACAAAAGCTGAGCGGATCTGATCAGAGTGGCGGGGGCTTGCAGCTTTGCCCCCGTGGTCTTTCCCAGACTTGCCCATCCTCACATCACAAGTTCAGCAGACTCCAGTTTGAAAGCCTTTGCCCTTGAGAAAAAAGGAAAAGATGATTTAGAAAGAAGGAGAATAAAAATAAAGTTACAAACTGCAGGAGCAGCTGGAGACCAGCAGGATTTTAGAGATACACAATCTGGAAGTATTTCCTGCCTTGGCAGGACGAATTCCGCAAACAGCACTGGCAGGAACCCGACAGGCCGGGGTTGAGGAGAGACGGCTACCAAGTTGGGGCCAGAGATAGGTGGGCATGATGAGAAAAAAATAACAGGAGGGAGCAAAGGTGTACATTGTGGTGTTACTATGTCCCAGGATCCAAATGACACAGGAGAGAATAAAAGAAAGAGTGAAGGAAGGAGAGTACAAGTACTTTCCAAATATGAATATGGTTGAGATTTAAAAGAAGGAGTCTTTTTGAAAAGGTAGTATAATCTAACTAAAAATAGGAAGCAAGGAAGACTTAGAAGGGGTTTTTCTTTTATATTTGATGGAAAGACCAGATTTAGTTTTGTTCCAATCAGATCAAAGAAGCGAAGGACACTAACCGAAATAGTGGGGTAAAGACCTGCAAAACTTCTCTTCTCCAAAGAAGTAATGAACACATAGGCAAAACTTGTCAAAATCAACTTTTTATGCACTCTGGAAATTAAACAAAGCTTGCAGCAATCTGAAGAGCACGTATTCAAGTAAAAGCTAAGTATCAGTAAGAAGAGCGAGTTTTGCCGCATTTTTACTTACCCAGTCCTCACTCTCTCCTCTTGAGCTCTGTGGAGCCTTACAAACTACCAGCGGGAAATCATGGTGAAAAACAGCAACCTGCAAGCTCCTGGAGGCAGAAGAAGGCTGGTGAACTCCTTCGAGACCTGTCCCCAGAGAACTGTCATTATTTGAACTGTGTGGCATTTCCTGGTGATTATTCCACTTGCAAGGTTACCTTTATTGGGTATGACTTTGAGTTCACCTGTCCAAACAGCCTTTTCCCCAGGGACATTTATTCAAAACAATCAGAGGCAATTGAACATTGTGGCTGCTTGAAGCAGAAGGTAACAGTTGAGACTAACAAAATCCTGACCAAAGGATCAATAAGAACAGCTGAGGTATGAGATGTCCACAGGGAGCTTCGAAAGGCTGCAAAATATTCTCTGGAATCTAGAAGGCCACATGCTTGTGCAGGGCTACAAGCATGAACAGGGAGTGTGCACACTCAGAAAAGACCAGAAAAGCTCCCAAGCTCTCACTTTGGGATAACCCTCAGGTGCCACACAAACGAGAAGTGGAAGGCAAGGCAGAGCCACAAATTACCTGGCTGCATGTGGGAGGCATGTGCCAACACACCCCAAACCCTCAGCAAAGTCTGGGGGAATTATTGATTCCAGATGGAAAAGAAAATCTCTGTCTAAATATTAACCGACCAATCAGAGACATCGATGATCACCCAAAGAATACAGACCAAACAGAATTAGTTCAGAAGTTACTAGACAAATAACAACATCAAACAGCCAAAACAACAAAATTTGGGATTGGGAAAAAAAATCGAATGTCCAGAGTTACTACATTATATTATTTAAAATGTCCAGTTTGAACAACAACAAAAAAATTATGAGACTGGCAAAGGAACAGGAAAGTATGGACCATACACAGGAAAAAAAAATCAATCATTAGAACCTGTCCATGAGGAAACACAGACATTGAACATAGACAAAGACTTTAAATCAGCTATTTAAAATATGTTTAAAGGACTAAAAGAAACAATGTCTGAATAAAGTATGAAAACAAAATCTCACCAAATAGATATCTCAAAAGACAGAAATTATATAAAAAATCAACTAGAAATTCTGTAGTTGAAAAGTACACCTGAAATGAGAAATTCACCAGTGGATTTCAATACAGAGTTTACCAGGCAGAAGAGAAAATCAGCAAACTTGAAGATAGGTAGTTGAAATGATCCAGTATGAAAACCAGAAAGAAAAATGGTTGAAGAAAATGAAAAAAAAAAAGCCTCAGAGATCTGTGGGACACCATCGCGCATGCCAGCATATGCATAATATGCATATGCAATTCTGCATAATGCATAATGCAGAATTTTAACCAACTCTGTTAAGCAACCAGAGTCAAAGAAATCATTTTAAAAATTAGGAATAGAGACCAAGAAAAACAAAAACACAACATACGAAACCTTATGGGATGCAGACATAGCAGGGCTCAGAGAGAAATTTATAGCAGTAAACACACACATTATGAAAGAAGAAAGACCTCAGATCCATAATCTAACTTTCCTTTTGAAGGAAATAGTAAGAGAATAGAAAAGTAAACCCAAGGATGGAAGGAAATAATAAGAGTTAGTGTGAAGATAAAGAGAATACAAAATGGAAGAAAATAGAAAGATTGAAACCGAGAGTTCGTTCTTTGAAAAGATTAACAAACTTGACAAACCTTTAGCCAGACTAACCAAACAAAATGAGAGAAAGCTCAAATTACAAAAGCAGTAATGAAAGAGGGAAACATCACTACGGACCTTACAGAAACAACAGGGTTCTAGGGAAACAATACTATGCCAACAAATTAGATGCCCTACATGAAATAGACACATTTCTAGAAAGATACAAACTGACTCAATAAAATAAAGAATATGAACAGACCTATGGCAAATCAAGAGATCGAATTAGTAATCAAAATCCACACACATACACTCAAAGCCTAAGAGCAGGTGGCTTCACTAGCAAATTCTACAAAATATTTAAAGAAGAATTAAAATCAACTCTTCGCAAACTTATTCTAAAAAATAAAGCATGGATCGTTCCAGGGGGAACTCACTGCACAAAGGCAGTGTTATGCTGGTAACAAGAGCAGACAAAGACATCTCTGAAAAAGAAAACTGCAGGCCTATACCTCTTAGGGACATAAATACAAAAATCTTCCAAAAAAGGCTAACAAATTGAATATTGATTTATTAAAAAATTACAACCAATTGAAATTTATCCCAAGAACATAAGATTAAGTTAATCCATGTAATATATCATTATTAGACTGAAGGTCAAAAACTACAGGATCATCTCAATGGATGCAGTAAAAGCATTTGACAAAAATCCAAAATCTTTCATGAGAAAAAGACTTAACTAGAATAGAAGAAAACTTCCTTAACCTACTAATGGACATCTATTTTTTTTAAATGCAACTAACATACTTATTCATGAGTGACTGAAACCTTTTTCCTAAATTCAGAAATGAGGCAAGGATCTCTACTCTCATTGTTTATTTCAACATTGTATTGGATATTCTGTCCAGAGAAGTTAGGCAAGAGAAAGAAATAAAAGGCATCCAGTTTGTAAAGGAAAAAGCAAAACTATCTCTATTTCCAGATGACTTGATTTTGTATTTTAAAAATTCTCATGGACCCACAAAAAAATCTATTAAAATGACTAAATGAGTTTATCAAGTGTGCAGGATATGAGATTAATATACAAAAATCAATATTTCTACACACTAGCAATGAGCAACCTGAAAATAAAAAGAATAAAATATTTAGACATTAATTTAACAAAAAAGTGAAATATTTTTATACTGAAAATTACAAAACATCATTGAAAGAAGTAGAAGCAGTTCTTAATAAATGGAAATGTATCTTACATTCACTAGGAAGAGTTAATATTGTTAAAATGACAATGCTCCCCAAATTCATCTACAGAGTCAATGTAATTCCTATCAAAATTTCAACTGGATGTTTTGCAGAAATTGGCAAGTTGCTCCTCAAATTCACAATAGAAAATGTAAGTTGTCCAGAAGAGCAAAAAACAATCTTGAAAAAGAACAAAATTGAAGAGCTCAAACTTCTCATATTCAAAAATGACTGCAAAGCTATACTAATCAAGACAGTGTGGTTCTAGGATAAGGTGCTGACCTAGATCAGTGGAATTAAATTGTCAGTACAGAATAAAACCCACATACTAGGATGAACTTATTCTCAGCAAGGGTGCCAACACAATTGAATGTGGGAATGTTTGCTGGTGTAATTAGATATCCACATACAAAACCATGAAGTTGGAAACCTACCCTATACAAATACAAAAGTTAATTCAACACAAATCAAAGACCTAAGTGTATGAGCCAAAACTATAAACTCTTGGAAGAAAACCAGTGTAAATCTTTGTGACCTTAAATTAAGCAATGGATTCATATACATGACATCAAAACCACATGAAACCAAGGAAAAAAGTAGATAAATTGGATTTCATCAAATTTTCAAAATATGTGCTTCAAAGGAGACAGTAAAGAAAGTAAAAAGAAAATCCACAGAATGGAAGAAAATGTTTGCAAATCATATGTCTAGCAAAAGACCCATATCTAGGGTTTATAGAGAACTTTTACGGTTCAGTAGTAAACAGACCACCCAATTGAAAAATGGATAAAGGACCTCAATAGACATCTCTCCAAAGATTTACAGATGGCCAATAAGTACATGAAAAGATAATCAACTTCATTAATCATTAGAAAAATGCACAACAAAAAAAAATTGAGATGACATGTCACACCTACTGCAGTGACTATAAATAAAAAGTAGAAAATAACAAATGTTGGTGAACATGTGAGGATGTAAAATGGTGCAACTGCCTTGGAAAATAGTTTGGAAAATTTGAGCATATGAGGAATTGATCAAATATAGATGTTCCCATTTTAACCAATAATTTCATTCCTATGTACAAACCTAAGAGAATGGAAAACATATAGTCACACAAACACCTATACCTGAATCTTCAAGAAACATCATTTATAATATTCAAAAAGTGGAAATAACCACACAACTCAAAATGTGTCTCATATAATAAATTGATAAACATGGATAAACAAACAAAAATATGTGGAATATTACTTGGCCCTAAAAAAGAATGAAGTACTGATTCATGCTACAACATGAACAAACTTTGAAAACATTATACTAAGTGAAAGAAGCCAGATACATATTGGATGATTCCATTCATATAAAATGTGTAGAATAAGCAAACCCATAGAGACAGAATAGAGATTTAATAGTTGCCAAGGGCTGAGGGAAGAAGAGAATGAGGGAGTGACTACTAATGAGTTTATTTTGGGAATCATGAAAATGTTCTAGAATTAGATAGTGGTGGTTATTGCACAAATTTGTGAATACACTAAAAAAGTCACAGAAGTATAGACTTCATGGGGTGAATGTCATGGAATGTGAATTATAGTTAAATTTAAAAACCATGGGACTCCTCACTTAAATGGCCTGAGGCAAGTGTTTAAAAAAATCTGCTCGGTTAATTTTCCTTCCAACTGTTGTTCAGAAGAATTTATCCTCTTAATACATAGCTCATCTGTACCCGCCCCCCCATTTTAGAATACTTTGCCTTTTTTCTGGGGCCTGTAGAGGTTTCTCACTCTACTGAACAAAGGCCGTGAGACAGAAGGGAGGCCCCATGAGACACCATTAGTGTTAAGACATTGAACTAAATGTCATCAGCTGTTAATAGTTCAAAAGGAGGAGATAGCAAGGGACAAACATACTCAATCAGGGGTGAAGTAGACGTGGCAGGGGTGAAGACGAAAGGCCCCGAAGTGGACTGGAAGTGCTGAATAAGAAAAAAGAGTTTCGTATGTAAGCCTAGGTCTTCACCTCCCCATTTGTACAAACCGTCACCATTTCTGGTTGCCATGGTGCTGGGGAAGCCATAACATCAATAAATTCTCCCAAGATACCATGAGTCAGTCATCTGGTATCCCAGCACCCCGGATCCAAAACTATGGGAGATGTGGGCCTAGAACTAGAAAAACCACAAACAATGGCCTCATAAGAATGTAAATCCCTATTTCCAACCAATTATGTGACAGGTTTAAAGATATGGATATCTATGACATTCTGGGAAAAAATATGAGGGTAAAATTGGCTGTCTATTGGTGATTTTATGACAATCACACCAAGACAAATTTTATTTGCTATAAAAATTAAAGGGCTGTGTTGCAAAATACGGTTTTAAAATACTATGCATTGGATACTAGTAGTCCCAGGGATTGTGGAAAACTGGTTGAAATATGAATTGAGCAATTAACTTGTGACAGAAGGAGAGGAAGGGCAAATTTTTTTAAAAGCAAAAGCAAATTATTTATTTATGCAGCTCATGGAGCATTTGTTCTTGATATGTCTTAAGTTATAAATAATGGTTGTTATCCACAGCAGAAAGGTTGGCATTGCCAAGGTCAGAAAATATAATGATATCACTGTTTAGTCTCACATTCTGACTACCAACAATTTTGTATAATATCTTCAGGAACCCAAAGGAGGAGGTGTACCTGAGTTATCATAAAAAACTGGAAAAATTGATGGAAAGGGTCATGTTTGTTGTCCAACCTGGAGTTTCTCCATTTACATGAACTAGCTGACTGACTCAGGGCTGCAGGCCTGGCCGGGTGTATCATCTATCAGAAACTGCTTCCAGAACGAGGAAGATGGAACGAGCATTGCAATAAGACCTAAGAGAAAGGGGTGGGGGGAAACGGCATTTGTGATTATTGTGATGGAGTCCAGAGAAGAGCAGAAAAAGGGAAAAGTTATGGTTTTTTTTTTTAAGGAAGACCTATAAAATAATAGAGAAAATAGGAACATAAAACAGACTTTGGAAGACACAGGAGGCTCAGATACCATATGATTAAATATTTAAAAGATCTAAATCAAGGTCATAAATTGTTAAATGAAATTTATTCTAGCCTTCTACTTTGACAAGTGTTCCATCACGGCTTGGAAGGCCAGGGCAGACTTGCAATTTGGGGCCCTCTGGGTTTGTGCAGCGAGCTGTGTGCCTGTGAGAAAGCCCAGACAGCCTGAAGCCCTGCACCTCTTGTCTACCTACTCTGACTTCACCCTCACCCCAGGGGCCTCCTGCACTTGCCCGTGGATATCTCGTCCAACTGCCCACACTCAGTAGCCTATATCCACCTTGGGAGTGTGGTCATGAAGACGTCTGTGAGGGCCTGGGAAGTGGGCTTCAGCAGGAAATTCCAGGGTCCTAGGTACCTGAAAACGATTTTAAAAGTTCTGGAAGGGGGCACAGGATTTGAGTTGGCACATTCCCTTCCTCCGACGGAAGCCTTCCACGATGGGGAGGGTCATTTCCAGAAGAGGACGAAAGAGAGGCCTTCTGAGTCACGGAGCCCAGGGCAGGAGCGCTCCAGTCTGAGTCAAAGGACAACGTTGACGTGAGTTATGCCACAAAGACAAAACTCCACTGGTGATGGGTCCAGCAGACCAGGAGGCAAGAAAGATAAGTGAGAGAAACTGAAAAATGATAAAGATAGTAAAATTCAGCTTGTTGCCAGAAAACTGTTGATTTAATCAAAACATTCTAAAAGATAAAGAGCAACTGAAGGCTGGAAACCAGGGAAAAGGCATAAACCCAGGTGAGGAAACTCAGAGAGATCATTCCAGAAAACCTTGTTCATCGCACACAAGAGTACAGACAAAATACACCCAACGTTACAACTGGACTGTGAGGAAGCAAAATACAGGAGAAAGAGGTTTCGCAAATAGAATTCTAATGAACATTTATTGTTTGTTTTTAATGTTGTTTAAGAAATATTTTAACACTCACAAAAGTTAGATTCGGTCACTAGGACCAGAGCCTTGCAAAGCAAGATGTGCTGTTGACAATGAGGTGATATGGAAGGTGGGCTGGAGGTGGGAGGAGCTGGCAGTGTGAGAGGAAAGCTGACAGTAAAATGCTTCTTCCTTTTGTACCGCACAATTGTGAAGCTGCGTGGGGCCAGGGGCTGGAGACATAGGTCTAGTTACAATTTGTCATAGAACAGCCATGACGATTTAAGTAGCGTCAGAAATAAACCTGTGTTTGCGCTCTTAGGTTCATCCCCCTCTTCCTGTTTGGACACACAGAGACAATTCTATTTCTTTATTTATTTTTACACATAATTTTTTTTCAATTACAGTTTACATTCAATATCATTTTCTCTTAGTTTCAGGTGTACAGCACAGTGGTTAGACAGTCCTATACTCTGCAAAGTGTTCCCTGATACTCGCGGCACGTGACTGTACCGTACATAGTTATTGTACGTTAAACAATGGTATTGACTGTATTTCCTGCATGTACTTTGTATTCCCATTCTAGTTAAGTATTTTTCCATCATTCCAAATCTTGGAAAACTAAAGTATTGTTTAGATTTTGCTTAATATTGTTTACTATCTTTCATAAACAATACTAAACTATGATATGCTTAACGACTTACTATTAAAAATTTTCTCAGTAAACAGGGCATTTTCTATATTATTCAGAACATCTTTTCCCTTTAATGGAAAAATTTATTTCATAAAAAGTCATTTCCTAGCCATCTTGTTTATAAAATGTGATAAATTACTATCTTATATTTATTAATTACATATGCAGTTCATAATTTTAGACCTTAAGCTTTGTTGAATTTAAAGCAAATACCATATATATTTGCTTTGGAGATAGTGATGCAGTAGACCAGCGATTTAATTGATGACATTTTAGTGCAATATAAAATTTGTAAACAAAAACAGAGACTAGAATTCCCTCTTTTTATTGCTACAAGATATTTTACATGACAGGAAAAATTAAACTGGGATTTGGAGACTCTTATATTGGAGAGTGGAGAGCTTTTACCATTTTACTTTAATTACCTTCATATTTTTCTTCATTGTCTGAATTAATCAAGGAAAATTTTTGTCTTCCTTTTGTTATTATTATATCTCAAGCAAAATTACTTTCTTTGTGTTTGATCAGAGATAGAGCAAGAGAAAAATAATTGCAGAAATAAAACATTACAATTATATTTTCTACATGTTCTAGAACATTGATATTCATTAGGTCCCTAATTTAATAATCAATATGTTCCACATTTAAATGATGAATACTATATTACAGGGTAATACACCCTCCCAATTCTTCCCGATTTTTCCAAATATTTATCTGAATCCTTTACCTTGCATATGCGCAGACAGGTATTTGCTTAGCACTTCCCGGGAGAAACCAAGGAGCCCGTGACACTGCACATATGTCAGTATCTGATTTTAACAGACGGACTGAAATTAAGTTTTAAGAACTTTCCAACTGTTTTGACTTTACTGCTGGTTTACAAATAACCCCAGCTAAGATATTCTGATGGTTTTTACATTTACCACATACTGTTCGAAGCTTGGAAAATGTATTTACACACTCGGCCTTCACAACAACGGTATGGATGATCAGCGCAGAGAGATCGCATACCCCGCAAGGAAGTGTTAGAGTGGGGATTTGAACCTCAGTCACAGAGATCCATCCCCCACACTTTTAACTGCATTCCCTCTAAATATATCAGTGCTTTACTATTAAGAAAACACTACTTAGAAGTATACTGAAGGTAATTTTGAGGTGATCATCCACCTTTTTATTTAATTCACCTTTTCGTAGCCAAATACTCATTAACTCAATGAGGAGAGATAATCCCATCTTCAAATAAAGTTATTAAGATATACAATTATGAACTGATGGTGATACTTTGGATAGTCTCAAAAATATTTTTCTTTCATTTTGCTTTAAAACTCAAAAAATATATCTGGAAAGGAGTGAAGAAAGTGTTATAACTAGTACACCCGGATGGAATCACTTTAATATGTACTCACTGTGATATAAGGGCTTATAATTTAATTGTCCTTATTTGTTTACTGCAATACAGTCTATTGCTGCAAAAGTTATAAATGTTCTTTATATCATAATGCTAAAAGCATATACTGAAAGAAATCCCTTTGTCTAACTCCATTCTCATCACAAATCGTTTCAGTACCAGATGAGGAGAGAAGAGAAACAAGTACACAGAGAAGAAAAAATGTCCACGACCTTGGTCCCAAGAGGACTCACCGATTCCCTAGGTTGAGGGCATAGTTAGAGCCGTTCTGGCGAATATTTAAAATTGGTGCTTTCTGGTGGGATCCCCTGGAGTGGGGTAAGCAAGAGCAGCAGATCTTCATAGGTCTGAAGACGTTGGCGCTTACGTGTGTGAGGTGGGAAACTCAGCAGTCATGTTTACCAGCTTTTTCTGGTTCGTGTGAGCAACAGAAGCTTAAAATTGCTCCTGATTTTCATAGATCGTGGTGTCTTTTAAACTATATGTCTCTCCCAGATGGGCACTTCACGCCTACGCTGTGAATATCACTCATCATAACACTGTGTTTTCATGTTTCTTATATCAGCATTCTCCTCATAAAATTGTTGTAAATTCATCC
This sequence comes from Desmodus rotundus, assembly GCF_022682495.2. NCBI lineage: Eukaryota > Metazoa > Chordata > Mammalia > Chiroptera > Phyllostomidae > Desmodus > Desmodus rotundus. The sequence goes on along the minus strand of NC_071394.1, from coordinate 44,308,442 downwards.
GTGGGATGTGTGCCCTGGCAAATTTCAGTGATGAGGTTTGCTTCACTGCTTGATTAAACACACGCGCAGACATACACACCAGGTGAAGGAGGAAGCCGCTTTAAAGAACTCAAATATTTGGAAATAGCACCGTCAATGAAAGGCACTTTTTCTTCTGTAGGACTCAAAGGCATCCTACCGAATTCCAAGACAAGGACGCTCCTCTAACGGTACTTTGTATCCTCAGACATTTGAGGAGGAAAAGAGATAGCAGTGCTCCTGGTACACACATGGAAACAAAGATGGTGATGACAATATACTGGCCATAGGAAGACATTATGCCTTTATCATTCCCTGAGACATCATTAATGAAGAAAGCAAAGACTCAATGCAAACTCTTGGTTATTTATGAAAAGTCATTTCTGCAACAGCAGAGCCACGATCCCGACCTCCCCTGTGATGAAAGGGCAACATACATACAGGAGATGGAATTACGTCCCTATAGTATCTTCAATGAGGAGATTTAATTGAATGACTAATTATGCATGGCTTTGCCTACTTCGTAAGGAGATAATTATTAGGAATAGACTTACAAAGTCACTAGCAATCTAGACCTTTGCACCAACCCATGACAGAGGGTCCCTCCTTTTGTTGGTTTGTCATAGGACTGGTTCGGGTGCTCACCATGTCACTTGTTGGTGAGGTGCCCGTAATCTAGTATGGAACTTGAAAAATTCATGGTCATCGAGGCATTGGATGCAGGTTCTGTAGTTGAATTTCGAACAGGATTAAATCACTCGATCAACAACAATAAACAAGATACAAAAACATCATCGTGGGAATAGAGCAACCCGAATTCCTCACGCATTAAAAGCGGTGACTGGAAGAGAGGTGCGTGCCTGGAATCTGGGGAGCAATGCTTCTTTGATGTGCCTTACCCTGGGGGTGTCTTTTTCTCGAAGAATCAGGTTAAAGCTATTTCTAAAGACAGAGTGTCCGACTCAGAAATTAACAAATGTGTCCCACTGACTTTTATCGCCTCTCAATTGTATCGGCAACAGCTTAGGATTATGGTTATTTTTTTTAACCTAGTGGGACTTCTGGTCTGAAATATCTGCAGCAGTTTTTGAAGTTGCCTCTCTCAGACACCTGGAAATGGTGGTTTGAATTCAAACCTGAGGCACGAAACCACTGTTGACTGCAAGATAGGGCCACCGGGAGGAGGACTGAAGGGTGTAGAACACTTGAGATTGTCCTGTGATTTTATATCAGAACTCATTTTCAGCTATTCCACACATGCGATGGTATTCACCAGAGATGCTTCTGAGCAATGTGTTAAGAAACATGTAATATTCTGAATTTCATGCTCCTAAAAGTTGAGACATGCAGACTTTAAATACTTGCTGTAGTGCCGTAGCTCTCTGCTGTGTCTCCCCTCTTGTTTTGCCACCAATTCAGAGAGGCTTCGTATGATCATTCATGTTTTTTAAATGAATGAGCGGATTGCAAAAGACACCTTGAAAGAGGAAAAACATTGTACTGAGGTCAAAGACCTCTTCCCATACCCCTGTGCTTGGTCTACCAAAATAAATAAATAAACAAACTGTGGACACTTCAAGAAAATTAAGGCAACAGAAAGTAATTATACTAACACCTTAAAAGAGGAACAGTCTAGCAGTGGCCAGGGGGTGTGGGGTGGGGACAGTGGGAAGAGGGGATTGCAGGAACTATTACAAAGGACACATGGGCAAAATTGGGGGGGAGGGTGAAGGTGGGGGAGGGAGGTGGGTTCAGCTGGGGTGGGGTGGAGGGATGGGGAGAAAAGGCATACAACTGTAATTGAATAACAATAAAAAATTTTTTAAAAAGAGGAAAGCTAAAATGCAAAGTTACTTTTCATTCCTGCCTTTTAAATGTATTTATAATTTGTAAATACATACTTGGAATTTGTAAAACTAGGCTAATGCTCCTTTATTTTAAATCACAGGGTGTTTTGTTTTGTTTCATTTTAAAGGGAAGGAAAGAATTTCTCAGGTCCAAAACAATGTTTATTTGTAAAAGTTGAAGATGTTTTAAAAAGAAATACAGATTAGCACAGCTTTGTCCTTTGGAAATATAATGAGAGGCACATGTATACTTCAAATTTTTCAGGTAGTCACATTGTAAAAAGAAAAAAGCAAAATTAAGTTAATAATATGTTTTATTTAACCAATTGTAGAAAGATATTATCATTTCAACAACTAATCCATATGTAAAATTATTCACATAATTTTTGTGTATTTTCATACTAAGTCTTTGAATCCAGTGTGTACAGCACATTTGAACTTGGACTAGCCATATTTATCACTTCAAGTGCTTGGTAGCTCCTACCTCAGACAGCACAGATTTAACATAAAGTTTAAGAGTCCTGTCTCTCTATAAAATGGAGAGAATAGCATCTAACTGCTAGCGTTTATGATTGTACCTCATACTCTGCTGCCAATATTTGAAGTGCAGCGAAGTAAATTACTATAATGCAGACATTATGTAACATTTAAGTCAGTTAAAAAGAATTACTCTAATGTTGGAGAATCTGCTTTGTTCCAGAGAAAGGGAAGGTGTGCACAGGACTACGCCAGGCTGTGCCACCCAGCGCGATGGCAAAGCCTGGGCACGGAGGCACAGCCCTTTCTTTGTTTAGGTTTTGAGATGTACACGTACTATAGAGGTTGCACTTTTCTGAACTTCACCTGGAGAACTATGAGTGGGAAAGCTTTTGGCATGGAAGCACACAGTCCCCAGAATAAGAAATAGCAAACAAGGGCCGTGGCTCGTGTGGCTCAGTGGATTGAGTGCCAGCCTACAGACTGAACGGTTACAGGTTCGATTCCCAGTCAGGGCATGTGGTCTCACACATTGTTGACGTTTCTTTCCTTCTCTTTGTCCTTCCCTTCCCCTCTCTCTATAAATAAATAAATAAAATCTTAAAAAAAAAAAAACTATTCCTGAATAGTTTTTTAAAAATAGCAAATGACCCTCTCCAACACTTTATTTAGGACTGTTTATGTTATTGGTAAGTCACCAGGGGTCTAAAGCCAGTGCTCAGCCACGTGGGGTAAGTGAATTCCCAGAGCCCTTGATGCCATCTAGTCAGTTACCCTGTCTAGGGCCACAGTACACTCACTTAATGATCGAGGAGAACTTATTGCCCTCACTTGGGTCCCAAAGGATGGTTAATGGTACTGGCTCCTCAGAGGATACCATGGGCTCAAGACCAGGACCTACGAGCTTGGTTGTAATGTAGATGATAAAGATGCTTACTGAGCCCCTGGTACACACGAAATTGTTACTGACTCTTGTTAACCCCATCCATGTCTGGCCCCAAGGAATTTATTCCAGAAGTACATGGTTTGGGTTTTTTAATTTACACTTGGAAGTCAGTTTATCAAGACCTCTGCACCTTGATTAATCAACAGTTTTTGAACTATCAAAAAGACACAGTCAAAGAAAGTCATGCCCTGGCCAGTGTGACTCAATTAGTTGGCATATCATTCCGTAAACTGAGAGGCCACAGGTTCAATTCCTGGTCAGGACAGATGCCTAGGTTGTAGGTTCGGTCCCTGGTCAGGGCATGTGCAAGAAGCAACCGATCAATGTTTCTCTCTCACTTCGATGTTTCCCTCCCTCGTTCCTCCCTCACCTTTTCTAAATCAATGAGCATGTCCTCGGGTGAGGATAAAATAAATATATATATATATATATATATATATATATATATATATAAAGAATGTCACAACAGTTTATCTTCAGGGCTGAGCTGGCTATCGACAGAAGAGAGTGGTAGTGAACGATATGGTCAGAGAATCGGGGAAAGGTCTGGGAACACTATCTCTGAAAGCTCGTAGTAAAATCATACGGGGAAGTCTCTTCACAAGATATCTCATGCTCTTTTGTGTAGAGGGAAGCATGGGGCAGGATCCCATAATGATGAAAGCAATCATTTTTCTTTTTATTTTCTCAGCTCCACCAAAAAGAACTAAACCTCAACAGTAGTCTGAATAGACTTCCAATGACTAAAGGATCCTCTTTGATTTTTCACTACTCAGCAGCAAAAGCAACACATTCTGAGCATGTAAAGTAGTTCAGCTGAGTTGAATAGCTGAGTTGATGCTTTTCATAAAATACCACTCACAGCCCAAACCTAGGGAACCAATATCTTGAACCGCACTAACAACGCAGCTGAGGATTTTAAGGCTCATTTCAGGAAGACTGAGCACAACAGCGCATCGCCTCACTGGACGGGCATGGGGACAAACGACATTGACTTGGGGCATGAAATAAGTGCTATTTGTCATTCTCACACCGAAGGGACATTTGTTGTGAAATACCCCAGGCCAAAATCTGGTCTGACGTAAAAGTTAGGCTACAAACCACAAAGGAGAAGTCACTTCCGTTCCTCTGGACTGGATAGAAGAAATCTCCTTCACTGTGTGGCATATTCTGTGGCAATATGCTGAGCAGAGAAAGCATATTCCATAAACCCACAGGTTTGTCTGCAGTAAGAGCCTTTCATCACTTCTCGAACTGCAGGGCTAGGTGTTTTCTGGTCTCACTGCCTCCTTATGAATCGGAGTGGCAAAGCTGCCCCACATACCTAGTTCTTGTTTATCAAGAGATCTGAACCAAAGCATCCTGCACGTTTCAACTGCCAATGATACACTCAGAACAGCCAGAAACCTCAGGATGTGTAGTTTACAGGCTCCGGTGAAGATAATATTTAATCACAAATGTGCAATATTGGCATTTTATCTCATCTCCGCCTCCCTGATGGACCTGTGGGGGAGTTTGTGATGGTCCGTAGGGAAATGCAACACTCTGAGATGTCCCTGCATTGTGGAAAAAACCTCAAGGAGAAAGCTCAAAGGCACACTTCTGGTTTCGGTTCTACATGCTGTTTGCACAAGTACAAAATGTATGGGATAAGTGTCAAATTATTAAGAGGATTGTAAAATATTTTGTGTTTATGAAATTAACTGGAGAATGTTCTAGAAGTTCTAAGATAACAATACTAAACTATGTTCTTACTATAAAATATAGGCCTCTCCAAAATATACACTTTAATGTTCCATGTAATTTATTTTATATCCATTCTTAAAAGTACAAGCACCTTCTCAGACAAAAAATTGGAGGTGAGCTTAAAGTATGTGACTTCTAAAAATGTACAAAATATACTTGGGTGGGGGGAAGCCACTGCTTTACAGGACATGCAGCTTGTAATAGAAGGTTAAAATATCTGCATCCACCCAGTCCCTGCCCCTGTGAGAGGTTTGGAACATAGGCGGTAACCAAATCCCCCAGAACCTGGATGTTGCTTTTGTCTCTAGAATTAGATAAAAATTAGGTCCTTCCAGAAACTAATGAGCAGGCTCCACTCTGCAGAAAGCATTGGGGCCTCTCTTGGGATCTCGGAAGGCAGGAATGGGTGTCCTCTAGCTGTGGTCCTGCCACGGCTCTTGGCAGGCAGACTATTAATGTCAGGACACTCTGGGACGTTTGTCCTGCTTCTGATGCTTCATGTCCCCCGGGATCTGCTGGGAACATTTGAAGAGAGCGTGGTTGTGCTAGTGTGGCTGAGAGAAAAAATGTTCCAGGGTGAAATAATTTTCACTGTTTGGGGACAGGGAGTTTATTTTTGGACATGTTCAGAGACGGGTCAATAATAAGTACATGGGGAACTGAAAACTAAACATTCTATGCCATTTGGAATTCATTTGGGCTGTGTCCCAAGGAGGATCTTCTGGTTCTCAGATGAGATGCAGTTCTTAGGTTATGATTGCAAAAGCAGGAACACTGACACGTTTTGGAGAAAATCCAATTACAGCAATTTTATCTCTCCCACTTCCCTCTGAAGGTAAATGTGGGCATAGTATTCCTGGCCATTCGTTTCTCATGGGTAATTTTGAAGACCTTGGAAACCTTTATTTTGTGTTTAAATTTGATTAAATCAGCCCATACAAACCATTTCAGGGGGGAAGATAACCAAATAAATAATTAAGTTTGTATCATATTATATTACTTTATAATATAATTAATCTCCATTTCTTTCTATTTACCAAATGAATTCTATCTGATTTTCTCCAATCAAAAGATCTTCTATATATTAATAACTATATTCTGCATTATCTCAAAGGTAAATTTAAGCAAGGGATTCTTTTTCTTAGAGGTTACATTAAATACACAAGCCACTATACAGTTTCATGTTATCTTTGAGGACTGAGTAAACAGTTAATTCCTACCTACAGTTTCATTTCAAGAGACCTGCAAGGTCACTGTGAAAAATTATTGAACTTGTATCACAGAAAGTGGATTCCAATAAATCTGGACTTTCTGGTATTCACAGCATTGCATGTGCCATCTCTCAGAATCTGCTGGACAGTGTCTGTGGGAAGCTAAGTCTTATTTACTATACTGTCCTGATAAAAGAACATTGCAGTGAAGTATGGAATTTAAAATTGCCTTTTCCCTGGCAAGGAGAAATACAGCCTCAAACCTCTGACTGAAAAAACCTGTGGGGGTTGCGGCAGCAGGGAAACTCTCCCAGCTTCACAGGAGAGTTCATTGGAGAGACCCACAGGGTACACAAAATCACCCACCCGGGAATCAGCACCTGAAGGGCCCAATTTGCTTGTGGGTAGTGGAGGAAGTTACTAAATTCAGGCCAGGAGCTCAGCAAGCAGCATTGTTCCCTCTCTGACCCCTCCCACATGTATAGCACCACAAGGCAGGGAAGTGGGTTGCCCCACCCTGGTGAATACCTAAGGCTCCACCCCTTACAACGTAATGGTTGCCCCAAGTCAAAAAAAAAATATGGCCCTAATGAAAGAACAGATCAAAGCTCCAAAAATAGAACTAATAGATGAAGAGATAGCCAATATCAGATGCAGAGTTCACAACACTGGTATTCAGGATGCTCACAGAAATGGTCACAAAATGGAGGAAAAAGTGAAGGCTATGCTAAGTGAAATGAAGAGAAATGTACAGGGAACCAACAAGGATGAGACAGAAGCCAGGACTCAAATCAACAGTTTGGAGCTAAAGAAAGAAATAAACATTCAATCAGAACAAAATGAAGAAACAAGAGTTCAAAAAAATGAGGAGAGGCTTAGGAACCACCAGGACAACTTTAAACATTCCAACATCTGAATCATAGGGGTACCAGAAAGAGAAGGGGAAGAGCGAGAAATTGCAAAGTTATTTGAAAAAATAATGAAGGAGAATTTCCCCAATCTGGCAAAGGAAATAGACTTCCAGGAAGTCCAGGAAGCTCAAAGAGTCCCAAAGAAGTTAGACCCAAGGAAGCACACACCAAGGCACATCATAATTATATTACCCAAGATCAAAGATAAGGAGAGAATCTTAAAAGCAGCAAGAGAAAAGGAGACAGTTATCTACAAAGGAGTTCCCATAGGACTACCTGCTGATTTCTCAAAAGAAACCTTGCAGACAAGATGGGGCTGGAAATAAGTATTTGAAGGCATGAAAAGCAAGGACCTATGTCCAAGATCACTCTATCCAGCTAAGCTATCATTTAAAATGGAAGGGCAAATAAAGTGCTTCCCGGATAAGGTCAAGGTAATGGAGTTCATCATCACCAAGCCTTTATTATGTGAAATATTAAAGGGACTTTAAGAAAAAGAAGATCGAAACTATGAACAGTAGAATGACAACAAACTCACAACTATCAACAACTGAACCTAAGAAACAAAAACAAAACAAACTAAGCAAACAACTAGAACAGAAACAGAATCAAAAAAATGGAGATCACATGGAGGGCTATGAGCGTGGAAGGGGAAGGAGGAGAATGGGGGAAAAGGTACAGGGAATAAGAAGCATAAGTGGTAGGTACAAAGTAAACAAGGGGAGGTTAAGAATAGTTAGAAAGTAGAGAAGCCAAAGAACTTATATGTACGGCTCATGGACATGAACTAAGGGAGGGTAAGGCAGGTGGGAGGGGGGATGCTGGGCAGAGGGGATTAAGGGGGGGATGGGACAACTATAATAACATAATCAATAGAATATATTTTAAAAATAAAAAATACAGTTGCCTTTTCTCTACAAATGGTCATATACAAGAAATAAAAAGTATTTTACTCTTCCCAGGGACAGTGAAGGAGTAACAGCAAGCTTCTTAACCCCACCACGAACCACACAGCACCTAACACACTGGAGAGCTCGTGAGCCCAAGGCACTTTAAGGTGTTTAAACGAATTGCTTATTTATTCTTACAACCAGCCTTGAAGTCAGAATTATATTCACCCTTATTTTACAGCTGTGGAGACTGAGGCAGGTAGGTGACCTGCCCGAGGTCAGGCGAAAAGTAAACAGCAGAGTCAGGAATTGCATCCCGGGAAAATGAGTAGAAACAGTTACATGGCAAGTAGCGTCTAATAGGTAATGGCTTGTTTCAGTATCAGTTTTTATGAATATCCGTTAACGTGAAATTACACTTACAATGATTAAATCCCTATTTCAAGCATTCTTTTAAGCAAGGATCTGGGGGTGCCTGGCAGAGTCATAGATGAACTCCAAAGTCACGTAAAGATGAGTCTGTGCATTTGTCTGTGGCTTTGGTCAAGCACATTTACTGCGTCTTCAAAGGGAATGGAGACTGTATCCCTCACCCCCAGTGATAAACCTCTACCAGGACCCAGCGACCCACGCCATGTACCTCCCCTACATTCGGCAGCAGGTCCTAGCCATCCCGTTCAGCAGGGTAAAGCTTAGAAAGGTACTTGGTTTAGTACTTTACCTAACCTAGTGGACACGAAGAGTTGGCTGAGATGTGTGAGCTGGACGGCTGCGCCATGACTGTGCTCATTACATCAGTTGTAGGAACGATCTGTCATGCCTGTTCCAAGAAAGTGGTGCTGGGTTTTGAATTATACCAACCTAATATTTTAATCCAATTTCACTGGCCTCACTGGCAGTAAAATCACAACAAGAGTGTGATCATCAGTGCTGTGGGTTTTTATTCTTTGCTGTGATCGCCCTGTTATTTTAATGGACGTTTGGGGAGTCTATATGGAGAGCATGATAATCATGTGCTTTTTAAAATCAAGGTCCTCATTGGAGATTTTAAAACCCATTTCTGATATGCTAAATGCCACTGGTGACATCAGTTGTTGCAGGTTAGGTTATCCAGAGACAGGTGTGGAGATGGAGTTCGGCATGCAGGATCCTTATCGGGGATCAACACCTGTGGGTAGAGGGGACAGGAAGCAGAATCGGGCAGATGGAGAAGTCAGATCACAATGAGGGCACAGCAGAGCCTTGGCTAGCCCAGCAAGAAGCACTGCAGCGTGTACAGCCCAGCAGACTTGTCTGGTTTGGGGAGGAAATGGCTGAACCTTTATCCCCTTGCCTTAACCGGGCCTTGTGAGACAGGCCGGTGAGCTAGGACAAGTGGAACAGGGGAACTGAGACAGACAGCTGGGCAAACTGGCCAAACAATCTACAGCCAGATAGAGAAGGCCACCTCCCTAGAGATAACATCTAGGCCTCAGCTGTATTTCAGCTTCAGGCCAGAAAAACAGCAAAACCAGTTGGGCAAGGCCAGGACCAACTGCAAGGACTAAGGACCCCTGCCCCAGCACTGACCAATCAGTGGAGACCATGACCCTGGAAGGGCCCACCGGGAGAACTGATGAACATCCTGCTGAAATCCTCCCCTGATGCCTGTCCTAAGATTCCTGCCTGCAAGAAAGAGGTAAAAGCCTCAAGACAAAGGACCCAGAGTGTGCTCCCTCTGGGGAACCGCCCATGACATTACTTTCCCTCTCCTTCCATTTCTTCTTCCCCCCACAGGCACGCATTCCTAAACTGTAAGAGTCCCTGGAGACTTGCCACCAGGAGAGCAATGGGCAGTGGCAGCTTGTCCCAGGCTGATCCTCTGAACCTGCCCCAAGGGCCCTTTTTCCCTCACTTCCCAGTGAGCTAAGGTAACCCAGCCTAGGTTCTCTCATTGCTTCTTCTATGCTAAGCCCTTCCTTGATTTACTGTTCCCCAGCTTTAATAAACATACCCTCATCTTTATGGACTCACGTGAAATTTTTTCTACACAAAGTGAGGAACCCACACTACCTGCTGGTCCTACGCAGACCCACTCAGGGCCAGGCCAGACACTTGGATGGGCGTGCCTTTGGGAAAGGCGACTCTGCAGCTGAGGCAAATCCTGTAGCAGCTAAATCCTGTAGAAGCTGACCGCTGGAGGCTGTCTGCCATCACTGGGCACCAGCCCTTTTGCTGAGAGTAACCTAGGTGGTACCTCTTCATCTTCACTGCCGTCCGTGCCTTGTACCACTTACATCTGCTGCCTCCTCTCAGCTTGGGAAGCAGTTCCTTCAGGGTTTTGGAGGGCATCTCTTCTTTGAGAAAGAGGAAGAAAGAGAGGAAGAAGGTCAGTTACATAAAGTATAACGCTGGTCACAACTGCTGGTGTCAAGGTTGCAATCGATACTCACCTCTTCTCTTTCACTATCCATTCCAGACTCCGCTTACTTTCAAGTAACCCTTTAGCTGCCCTCGGTGGCTCACCTGACAGCATGACCAAGACTCTCACCCCCAAGAAGCTAAGCCCCAGGGTGACCGTGCACTTCTCAGGCCATGGCTGCTGCACTTATCTACTGGCCATCAAAGCTGGGCAAGGGATTACTAAAGGGCACCCAAGTGGACCTCCTGAAACCTGTACATGTCCTCTCTCTTCTACTGTTTAACAGCAGTCCTTCCTCCTCCCGGTGACCAAAGCCAATTACCCCTTCCAGGAAGGTGACTCACCTTCTTGCTAGCTGGCCCCTTGGCACAAGGAGGCAGTAGCAGCTTATAATTCAATGGGAAACTTGCCGTATCTTCCAGTGGAAATACTCTGTCTTTAAGAACCAGAGCTTCTCAACATCCATAACCCAGAGCTGTAGGAACTGGGAGCACAATTCCCTCAGTGGATCGCTGGAAGTGATGGTAAGCAGGGCCAAGTCGAACTGCATCCGGACCCACATGGTCTTCCTGTGTGACACAGACCACATGAAGGTCTTTGATGTATAGTGCATACTGTACCCCTCATAAGTTACCACCACTGAGCCGGCACTTCAGCTGTGCCATCGGGGCAGGCAGCGGCTGAGTGCCAGTGATCTCCGTGGGTCCTTGTTCTAATGTGATATCATCTGGAGACCTGTGCTCTGTAACCTCTGTCCATACATCCCCACCTTACCCACCAGCACATGTGATACGTAGAGTGGGCCATCCCGATTCACCTGAAAGTCTCTAACTCCCAAAAGTCTTCAATCTTCCAAGCCAAAAACCCAGAGAGGAACAAGAATAAACGAAAATCTCTACCCTTGATTAGTTCTTCCTTTCTTCTTAAATTCTCTTAAGAAAATATAAAAATCAGTCCTCTGGCTGTTCTGAAGAAAAATGCTCTATTTAGAAAGATTCTTACCAAGAAATACTGTGGAAGAAAAGTGTTGATTTTTTTCTAATGAAAAATGTAGGCTTTCCCTAATGATTTGGAGGAAGACACTTTTTTTTTCCTATCCTAGAAGTCTTTCAGATTTCTTCTAATACCTGGTAGCAGGTTTTGCTGTGCCTCGTATCAGACCCTAAACTTCATTCAAATCTGTTTATTTAAATTATTATTTAAATCTGTTTTTACAAGTACCCATCAGACTACAACTGGAACCCAAGCTGACATCAAAGAGCGGTCAAGTGATGACTGAAGGCCTGTGAAGGAGGCAGCTCACAAATGCGAGGAGGCAGCCAGCCGTCTGCAATTTCAGCTGCAGGGTCTTCTGGTTGCCCCAAGCCCCCACATGCATTTAATCATCTCTTTCCCAACGGGCACAACTTGCTGATATTTATTCTTTTAACAAATGGGTAAACAAAATCTATAATATTGCTTCTTTTTCTTTCTACACCATCCTTACTAATTTTAAGAGATAGTAAATTGAATGTCTTACACCAGGTAATAAGTGAACATGGCAATTTAGTAACTCATTTTTGAGACATTGTTATCATTGAAATGTTCCTTATCTTAGTTTTTATGGTTGTGTGATTGTAATAATTGAAAAGAAGATAGTGAACGCAGCCCCTTGGCTGGCTCGCTTTTCAGGCAAGAGGTTGAATCAAAGGAGTACATTACCTGGGAAGCAATCTGGGTGACAACAGCAGACAGTGGCCGCGGTGCTCATCGGAGCCCCGTGTGTTAATGATACTAATTAGACTCTGAAACTGTATTTCTACTAAGGACGTGACAGCTCCAATTTAAGCTATTCTTACTCTGCCTAGTTTCAAGAAGTATATAATGCATTTCATGGTACTGCTGATGGCAAATCTCCGTAGAAAACGTTGTAGCGGAATGCGGATTAAACATGCAGCCTCTGCAAGCTGTACGCAATGAGCTTCAGTGATATGTTCAGGTCAGCTACGCATCTTCCCGTAGGTGATGCATTTGAAGTGTGTTCACAAAAAGGGGTAATACAGAGTTGGATAATTCCATAGTTATAAAGCATTTACTCGGGGTATCAGTAGAGAGAGGAAAATGTCTTTTGTGCGTAAATACTTAAATAGGCCAAAGCAATTCTTTACACAGAAAATTAGCTATATATTTACCTCTTAAATGTCATAAAGTATGAGTAAGTGTCTTCTTTAGACAGAATTAATATATTGGTTATTGTGTTTTAACAGTGTTCAAAATACCAATATATTATTATCCAAGTATGCAAATAAAAGCTATTTACTTGGTTATGCAAAACCCACCACACTCCTCAAAAAGGGCATCTAATATTTTTGTACTTACTGAAAATATTTACTCTTTCAGTTTTCCTACAGAACAATTTTAAATGTACACGAGGAATATCCCAAAAGAATCATAAATTTAAAGGTCAAAGCTACCATTTTCTTTAGAAGCATTATTCCTCTGGAAATATTATCAGACTAAATCAACCATTACTGAGAAAAACAAAATAACTTTTGTTTGAAAAAGCAAAGCAATGGGCTCTACATTCCTGTTTTAAGTATTTTCCCTGCTAAATTTTTAAAATAATTAGTTTCAATTTTAATGAGACAATCAGTTCTGATTTTATAAAGAGTTCTCAAATTTACATTTAGAGTAACGATTTAAGTAAGATTATTAAGACTTTGTGCATCCCCAAAATTTATTAATATAGTATATTACCTGAATAAGAGAGGGAGGTTGATACAGACTGTAAACAATGGCACAGGAGTAGCAACATTTATGGGTTTTATAAACACTGATGAGAATACAATGATAAGTCCACACATGAGAAAACATAAGACCCAGAAAGACCAGCTCAAACCCTGAATAACTCTCTCTGTGAGCTCTTAGAACTGTCTCCAAGTCGAAGACCTGCCTGTTTCCTAAACCCAGCTCTGCGGCTCGCTGAGCCAAGCCACTCGGCCTCACCTCCTCAGTTCCCTCCTCTTGAGGATGGGGTAACACGCTGTCCCCCGATGGTTATCACCGTGAGGATATTCTAACTCAAGGACTTGGCCCAGAGTTAGTGCTCAATAAATTGTAGGCATGCTTATCAGAACCAAAATGAAAATCTAATTGGAAACACAATGTCATCCTAAGGCTTGAACTAATCAATTTTACATTTACAAATGACAAGTAAGCATAGCAAAGCGGTCTCTGAGGTGTATTTTTGTAACTTTGGAATGTATGTCTCCCAATATTTTTAACATTAGTTGTTGGTCATGTTCTGTGTGGTCTGCTCCCCTCACCTCCTTTTCCACAGATGGAGCTTGAAATGCTGGTGGCCTCACCTCACTCTTCAGGCCTGTCTGACCAGGGCTGTGCCCCATTCCTACCCGAGGAGAGAACACGAGCCTTTGGGAATCTTGAACACACAAACTCATGATTCCTGGAATAAAGCTTATCCTGCATCTCAGGGAGGCCGGGTAGCATGGAATGCGAGAAATATCCCTAGTGACGAGGAGACTGGAGCTTCCGATTTGCTGCACTGCCCTCTCCAGCAGGTCCAGGACAGTGCCCACGGGCAAGCTGCTGATCAGTTTCTCAGGAACTGGTGTCTTCTTCATTCATAAAGGGCAACAGAACTTCATCGGGTCGAGTTGTGCCAGGGCCTGTGCAGCTGGTGTACCGCAGGCCAGCTGGTGCGCCCCGAAGTCTTGCCTCGTCTCCAGTTTGTTCCCTCCACACCCTCCTCCTGCCAAGTGTTCGTCACTGTCCCCATCCTCACCGGGGGCCACACTCATTCCTCACCAAAAATGTGCCTTTCATGTTGGTTTTCTGCTCAGTGAGGGTGACAAACCTGCATGGAAGACATTTCTCGCCCTTGTCTCAAAGCCTCCAACCACTTACATTCAATCCAGGCTATTCATTCTAACACGTAATAACCAAAAGTATGCTGGAACACTTTTTAAGCTGCTTGTAAGCCCTCAAAATGTGAGCAAATGGGTCAAAATAGTTCGGTCTACATTCTTTTGTGCCTGTAGCACGCTATGAACCCAGTAGTCCCCAGAGCCCAAATGTAAGAAACAACAAACAAAATAACATATTTTGTCTTCGGTAAAGCACAGTTGACCTAAAACAATCTGTATTTCATTTTACTCTCATTTAGGTGTTTTAGAAAACCGCACTCGGAAAAGGTGCTCAGGGAAGCAAAGCTGGGCGACAGTCTGACACCCAAAACTGGGTTTCTCTGGCCTGGACGTCCCCCGGCCTTGTCCTGTGCCCAGGGTTATTTTTATCCTTCTACATTCAGGAAAATCAGGCGATACTGCATTTCTCTCCATATATTCATTCAGATACTACTGACTGAACTGTTTCCTTCTGACTTTGGCTTTCGTTAAACTGAAGTTGAAGCTGGTTTCTGTCAAAGGTACTTCTGCTAACGTTACATCCAGTGGAGAGGAGCAGCCTGATTTCTGGGGCTGTGGTGTTGGGATAGGGAAGCTCCTCACCCCAGCAGGGGAAAACCATCTCTGAACAGTGAGACGGAGTCCAGGTTTCTGTTTAAGTGGTTATTAAAGATCACCTGGGGCCCCAATGAGGCTATTTTTCAATAAACTGAGAGCCAGCTGGCCTTGTCTGTACAATAAAACAAGGGGAAAAATCAAGGCCACTCTCTGAATGATAAAGAGAGCATTTTAAGAAACCGTGACAAAGGAAATAAAAATAAAGCCCCTGCCCCACCTCCCAGAGACATTCTGAAGACACGTCACATACTAACCGTGAAGGCTTTACATCACACAGGAGACAGGTCTTTATCTTTATATAAAGTGTAAGTGCAATTTATCGTATTCATAATCATCCCACTGATTACATGATGATTATATCTTAACTCTGCTGGCCTTTGTAATGACTGTTCTTACTGTCTATTCACAGTCCATTTACTGTGCCCATGTTTTTGAGCTAATTTCCCTACAGCATGTTCATATGCTGTGGAAACAGACATGTGGAAGGTGCTGTTATGCCCCAGACATTGCACTAGTAAAACCCAATTCTCTTCTCTCAGGGAGCTTATATTCTAGTGGGGTGTCAGACAAGAACTAAGTAAAATGTAAGCGTATCAGAGAGTGATAAATGCCAAGGAGAAAAATAAAGCAGGGAATGTGCCTTAGAGGTGTTGGAAGGGGAATAAAGACTTTAGACAGGACAGTCAGGAGAGGCCTCACTGGGAATGTGAGCTCTGAGTAAAGACCGGGTAGGAATGAAGGAGTGAACCGTGAAGCTGACAGGGGACGGGCTTCCAGGAGGAAGGATCAGAAAATGAGGGAGTATCGGGCATGGGCCCCACAGAAGGGACTCCGATGGGAGCTGACACACAAAGCTACCGGCAGAGGGACAGGAGATGGAGGCAGACAGCTGAAGTGAGGTGGGAAGAGCTGCGGCACTTGGGCAGGTGGCACAGCCTGACAGGTTGTGGCGGCACCACTCTGCCTGCAAGTTGTAAAGAGTGTGAAAAGGGTGAGGGTGGAAGGAGGGAGGACGTTGAGGACGTTCCAGCAGGTGGACAACGGGGGTGGGAACTTCCTGGATTCATAGTGTATTTCGACAGGAGAGCTTACAGGATTGGTTGGTGGGTTGGATGTCAAATGTGAAGGGAAGGAGGCAAAGAAGACCCCAAGGGTTTTGACAGGAGCAACTGCAAGATTGGTGTGAGAGAAGAGAAATGATATATACTGGTCCCTGCCCACCATTTCCTGGCTCCTACAACCCTTGTAATTCCCTAAGTGATAATAAAACTAGGGCCACTTTTGTTCTAATATTTGGTTTCTGCCCCAGCTCCTAAATCCCTCGAAATGTCCTGGGCTACAGTAGAGCCTTTTGTTAGGTGACTCTGGGTGGGCCCCTGGATGGGGGCTGGTCACCAGAAAGGCCACGCCATAATTAGAAGCTCGGAAGTTTCAGCCCTGCCTCCCATTCCCTTGAAAAGGAAGGGCTGAAAAAGGAGTTAATGATCAATCCTGTCTCCATGAGGAAGCCTCCAAAAAAATCCCAAAGATGTGAGGTTTGGAGAGCTCCCGGGTGGAAAATGAAGGTGGCATGGCCCCACGTGTTGGCAATGAAGTTGGTGGGAAACGTGGAGATGCTGAAAGAGTGGCGAGGCCAGACAGGGCTGAGAGCCCACACCTCTTTCCACACACCTTGTCTTGTACATCTCTCCCGTCTGGACGTCCATCTCTACTCTTCACTGTATCCGGTTCATACTCCTTAATGAACTGCTAAGCATATTTGTTTCCCTGAGTTCTGTGAGTTGCTCTAGCAAATTCAAATTGGAGGATGGGGTTGTGGGAACCTCCATTTGTAGCCCAGCAGATCAGAAGCACAGGTAACAGCCTGGACTTGTGAGTGGCACCTGAAGTGGGGGGTTAGGGTGGTCTTGTGGGACTGAGCCCCTTAACCTGAGCGATCTGATGCTGCCTGGAGACAGTGTCAGAATTGAGTGAGATGGTAAGATACCCAGCCGGTATCACAGAGAATGGCTTGGTGGGGGAGAAAACATGGTGTCAGAAGTGAGTGTGGAAGTAGTGTGAGAGCAAAGGATAGAGACAGGAGGAAGACTGGGGTGTCTCCCTTGTCAGCTGTTAACAGAGTTAAATAAGAAACAAGTTTGGGGTAGAATTCAGGAGATCAGCTATAGACATGGTACTTTGAGATGCCAACGAGCCATCTGAGTGGACAGGTTGAATAAGCAGCTGAATTCCATAAGTATGGGATGCAAGGGAGAGATCTGGACTACAGATGTACATTTGGGAGTCATTGGGAAGAGATGGTGTTTAAGCCATTAGACCAGATGAGATCTCAGAGGGAATAAGTGAGAAGAGAGAAGGGCCGTGGAGGAGTCTGTCCTTAGGAAGAAGTGGAACCAGCAAAAAGAACAAGAAAGGGTGGACTGGCAAGCCAGGTCTGCGCCACGTCCTGGGAGCCAAATGAAGAATGTATTTCAGGGAAGAGGTGATCCACTGTGTCCGCTGTCACTGGGAGGTCAGGGTGATTGACCGTTGCCTTTAGAAACGTAGACGTCACCGGCAAGATTGAGGAGCGACTTCAGTACCACGAGAGAGGGGAAATCGGGTTGGTACAGACACAGGAGAAAATGAGAGAAGACAGACTGGAGCCTGAAGTGTAGACAACTGTCTTGAAGAATATTGCTATGAAGAGAAACGTGGCAAATGGAGGGGGCAGCAAAGTCGAGGGAGTTTTCCGTTGTTGTTTGTTTTGGTTTTGGTTTTTTTTTGATAGATCTATATTTATTTTCCTTTTCAATAACAGAATTTTATGTGTAAAGTTTAAATTTTCAATCAAGGCAATGCAAATATTGGCACTCTACACAGGTAGAAAACAAAACCGGCTGATTTTGCCTCTGGTTTTTTGTTGTTTGCTTGTTTTTACCATGGTAGAAAAAAAGTCAGTCTGTAAGCTATGTCTCCTGTGACTGCTGTAATGAGTCAGCACAAACTGGGCGGCTTCCAACAAAAGGAATTCATTGTGCCTTCATTTTAGTAACTGGGATCTTGGTGAAATTATTCTCTGGAAGCTTCAGTTTCTTTACCTGAACATGGGGATAATAAGGGCTTCTCACCCAGGATTTTGTTGTAAGAATTAAGTCAGATGATCAATTTGTGATGATTATCACAGTGCCTGGCAGAAAACAAGTAAATATTGAGTTATGTTTATGATTATTATCCTGACTCAGTCCATGACCAGAATTGGACAGACCCATAAAAACAAGAAAATATATATAATAGGTTATGTACCCAATTGATTTTTCAATTTAATATGTTTAATGGTTATATTACCCTTTGAATATTCCCCACATAAAAGTGTCAAATGATAGAATAACATTGTTGGTAAGACGGAATGCTGTGAATTTTGCCTGCTTTTGAATTCTGTCTCCCTTAAAGCTATATGACTTGGGAAGCATTATTCTACGTGACTTAGTTCTTTTACCTATAAATTGAAGATACCATATTTTGCCACGTATAATGTACACTTTTTTGCCTAACTTTTTGAGAGGAAAAATAAGGATGTGCATTATACGTGGGTAGTGCTAAAACCGTGGCTTCACGTTTTTCCACAAGAGCATATTATACACTGCAAAATACGGTAATTGTATTTCCCTCCTAGGTGCAGATTGGATGGGATCATCCAGGTCCAGCAGTTGCCCCAGTGCCCAGCAGAGGGTAGGTGCTCAGTTTACAGTAGCCAGAGGCAACAGAATAGCCCAGTAAATAATAGCCAGGCCCTTAGAAACAGGAACAGGGAAAGTGTTACCTATATTAATATATGTGGACATTTCTTCTACGTGTTTAATTAGTTACTTCTAATGGTGAGGCAAGTCAGTACTGATATTCCAATTTGGGGATTAAGGACCAATAAAAAAGTTAGAGAACCCATTTCTTGTTTTCTAAATAAGAAAAATCATCAAGCTTCTTAGAAATGGAAAACTGGGAAGGACATGATTGGAATTTAGAGGTCTGTCTTTCAAACTGAATGATTTGGCTTTATGAAAACTCATTTATTATTTTTTTCAAGGACTTGTGTAAATTTTATCTTGAGCCAGTGCTGCCTGCAAAGCAGTAATTAGGAAATATGGGGCTATAACAGATTTAATTGTAAGAGCCAAGCACAGACTGATGGCAAACCTGTAGGGAGAATTTCACTGCTAAGCAGGGGGTGGAGCCTCCCAGCCCCCTCGCGGCAGCACTGGGCAGATGCTCCTGGCAGTGGCTGTGAGCCTCAGATCAGAGCTGGGAGACAGGAAGGTCCTATGTAAATCATGAGCCTCGTAACTTTTACATAATATCACCATTTTTACCTTTCACATTCTTTTCCCTTAGAAAGACTCATCTTTGAAAGTTTCTTTATTAATAATCCCAAGAGCTTGTTAGTTGTTTGTTATTTACCCCTCTCTCTTTTTTATCATCTTTGAAATTTTTAATCTCCTTCTCCTTTTCATGAACAGTTCCTCTCACCTCAAGTCTCCGCGCAGAGGTGGGAATTTGAAAATATGGAGTCGAGGTATGCTCCAGGGACATTTGTCTCTTAATATTTGGGGCAGCTTCAGAAAGTTAATGGGAATTGAATGATATTTAATGATTTTAAAGGAAAACCCCTTTCCTCTCAGGTATGTGATTTTTTAAAATTTTCTAATAATAATAAATACTTCAGCATCAACTTTGTTAGCAATATGTATAAAAAATTAACTTTATTTCAAACTGTCCCATTCCATATATCTGCCAAAGCTAAGGCAAATTTTGCCATAAGCATTTTCTTTTAACTCATTTTGTACAAGATAAGCCAGATTCTCTAACGTGGTATCGGAGGGCTAGTCCAGGTTGAACAGAGAGAGAGAACGTTGAAAGCCTGGGTATTGTCTACATGAGATGTGGGATGGATTGAAGCATGAAGTGACACATCACATAAGGGAAAGTGTGTCAAACCGAAGCCTTTTACTGAGCTGAGACATTTCTTTAGACTTTTTTTTTTTTGCATGAAAAATTGGGGCACTTGTGGAAAAATGGAAACTTCATCTCACAAAGAAAATTTCATTATGAGAGTGAAGTTAGAGGCCTTTGCTCTCAAGTCTGCTCTCACCATCTTTAACCAGATGCCTGTTGAAATTTTTCCATCCAAATTTAAGACAAAAAACGTGGGCCTTGCTTTTTTATCCATTCAGTTACCCTCTGTCTTTTGATTGGAGTATTTAAGCCATTTACACTTAAAGTGATTATTAATAGGTACATATTTATTGCCATCTTACTCTTTTAACTCTTTTCCCTTTTTTTTTTCTTTTCTTCTTCTTCTTCTACTTTTTAAAGCAGGTCTTTTAATATTTCTTGTAATACTGGTTTGGTGGTAACAAATGTTTAGCTATTTCTCATCTGAGAAGCTCTATTTCTCCTTCAATTTTACTTAAAAATATTTTTTATCTTCACCTGAGGACATTTTTTCCCATTGCTTTTAGAGAAAGCGGAAGGGGTAGAGAGAGACAAAAAGAGAGAGAGACGTCGATGTGACAGAGAAACATTGATTAGTTGCCTCCCATATGCACCCCAAGTGGGGATCAAACCAGGGACGGGACCCACAACTTAGGTATGTGCCCTGACCAGGGATCAAACTGGCCACCTTTGGTTTATGGGATAATGCTCCACCCAACCAAGCCACACTGACCAGGGTTATCTTCTTCAATTTTAAATAATAACCTTTCTGGGTAAAGGAGCCTTGGTTGTAGGTCTCTGCTTTTCATCACTTTGAATATTTCATGCCAGTCCCTTCTGGTCTGAAATGTTTTTGTTGAGAAGTCAGCTTACAGTCTTATGAGAGCTCTGTTGTAGGCAACTAATTACTTTTGGCTTGCTCCTTTTAAGACTCTCTGTCTTTAACCTTTGCCATTTTTATTATGATGTGTTTTGATGTGGGCCTCTTTGGTTTCATCTTCTTTGGGACACTTTGTACTTCCTGGACTTGTGTGTCTCTTTTGTTCACCAGGTTAGGGAAGTTTTTGGTCATTATTTCTTTAGATAGGTTCCTGATCCCTTGCTCTCTCTCTCTTTTTCTTCTGGTACTCCTATAATGCAGATGTTGTTACTCTTCATGTTGTCTCAAAGTTACCTGAAACTACCTTTATTCTTTGTTGTCATTGTTGTTGTTGTTATTATTTGCTGCTCTGATTGGGTGTTTTCTTCTACCTTGTTTTTCAAGTTGCTGAGTAACCCTCTGCTTCATTCAACATACTTTTTATTCTTTCCAGTGTATTGTTAATGTCAGATATGGTATTCTTCATTCTCAACTGCTTCTTTTTCATGGTTTCTGTTCTTTTTCATGCTCTTGTAGTTTTCACTAAGTTCCTTGAGCAGCCTTACAATCATTACTTTGATCTCTAAATCTGATAGATTGCTTGCCTCCATTTTCTGGAGATTTTTCCTGTTCTTTTATTTGCGGTCTGTTTCTTTGTCTCCCCATTTTCAGGGTCTCTTTATATTTGTCTCTATGTTTTAGATAGATATGCTATGACTCCCAGTCTTCACGGGGTGGCTTTATGTAGTAAGTGTCCTGTGGGACCCAGTGGTATGGTTCCTTGATATCCTGAGCTCGGTGCCAGAAATGTCTCTTGTGTGAGTTATTTGGGCCTTGGGCTTTCCTGTTATAATTGAGTCTTGATTGCTGTTGGCCTGTTCATGGCTGGGATCGACCCTCAGGCTGGTTGACTATGAGGCTCAACCCTGACCTCAATGTGGGAGCTACTGTGTAAGTAGTTTTGACGTGACTTCTTCTGCAAATCCTTGGTTATCAGATTCCTTTTCAGCTAGGCTTTAGTTGGTTATTCAGGGTAATTGTTTCCCAATTTAACTGTATTTCCAGTTTGGCACTGGGAGGAAATGAGTGCAAGATCTACCTACTCTGCTGCCATCTTAAAAAGTCTTTATATTTCTTAATTGAAAAACAACTAAGAGAAAAAAATGGAGAGGGAGAGAAAAGGATGGAAAAGAGAAAACTTGAGCTTGCTGCTGGTTGAGTTGTGCCTTTGGTTTTACGTCATTGCAAGAGAATTCCAGGGACTTATTTAGCTCTGCCCATTTACTATTGAAAAATAGATCTCAACCTATTCATTTTGCACCAAAAATTTTAAAATCTACTCATTTCCTTAATTTTTTTAGCTTTATAAGAATAAGAATAAGTTGTCTGGACATTTTTATTGACATTAATATTTTAGTTTTTTCCTTTTTTCCTTTCCAGTGTTTTCCACAGATCTGTTCTGCAATGGTATGTTTGGGAGTTAAGCACAAAGCAAGAGAAACATACTGAACATAATGATTGCCAAGTAAAATGGTTTCCCTAGCAACCATTACCCAATGAAAGCCCTAAGAACTGCCATTCTTTCCCACATGAATTTTTTCTAATGATTTTAGACATCGCAGATGGAAGAACTACATACAAAAGTACCTGCTCCAAATCTATTGCTGCAAAAACAAAGCTGACTCAGTGAGAGTTACTCTGTTCTGTTCTGTGGTTAACTAATATATTTCTAATTTGTGGTATAATTTTTCAATAATTTTAAAATGAATTCACTCCTTTGTGCATTATAGCATGTTAATGTATTAGTTTTCTATTACTGCTGTAATACATCACCACAAATTTAGTGGCTTAAAATAACAAAAATGTATTATCTTGCAGTTCTGCAGGTTAGAAGTCTGACAGGTCCCACTGGACTGAAGTCAAGGTGTCAGCAGGGCTGTGTTCCTCTCCAGAGTCCTAAGGGAGAATCTATTTCCTTGCTTTTTTCATTTTCTAAAACACAGCTTCATTCCTTGTCGCATCGCCCCCTTCTTTTTAATTTATTTTTATTTTTAATCCTCCCCAGAGGATATGTTGATTGATTTTTAGAGAAAGAGGAAGGGAGAGTGATGCCAACCAAGGGTTGAACCCACAACCTAGGTATGTGCCCTGACCAGGGATCAAACCCATAACCTTTTGGTGTACGGGATGATGCTCCAAAAAACTGAGCCATCTGGCCTGGGCCCCTTCCTTTTTACAGCTGGAAACATCATCTCTCTCTAGTCTTTCTTCCATTATCATCTTACAGCCAGTGAAGATCTTTTCTTTAAAGACTATTTTAATTACCTCAGGCTCACCTGGATAATCCAGAATAATCTCTCCATCTCAATGTTATGCCCTTTATCACATCTGCAAAGTTCTTTTGGCCATGTAAGGTAACACATTTACCTGTTCCAGGAAATAGGTCATGGACATCTTTAAAGGGCCACTGCTCTGCCTACAACAGTGAGTCCATTGTCTGGCATATTAACACAATGAGAAGATGCTTCTCAAAATATTGATGTGAAATACAGCATGCACTTTGAGCTGCTTCTTTTGTGTACTAATGAGTATTCCACATTGATCTAGAGCAGAGATCAGCAAACTTGTCTATAAAGGGCCAGACCCTGTATATACTTGGCTTGGCCAACCACACAGCCTCTGTTACCACTACTCAGCTGTGCCATTGTAGTGTCAAAGCAACCACTGACATTACATAAATTAATGAGCTTGGCTGTGTTCCAATAAATTCCCTATACAAAAACAGGCAGTGGGCCAGACTCAGCCTCCCAGATTTTAAGAGTTTCTGTAAAGCTATGTGAATCAAGATATGCTGATTTATAAACTAGAGCTATGAAATTGCTAGTCCCATTAGTAAAATTTGACACACATTTCAGGACTGAGATCTTTCTATAGATATAGAAAATAATAAAACTAAAAGTTTGCGCTTGGCCTTTTCAACCATATAATTAAGAATATAAGCATTCTTCATTATCAAGAAATCTTTGTCGAGTACAAATGCCATGGAATGAGACTATAAAGGATGAGAAGACTGAAAATCACCCTTCACGGAACTTGTAATATAATTAGATAGGTGACACATATTCATTAAAAGATCATGTGTATCTATATATTTGGTTGAATACATTGTTCAACCTCTAAAAGTATCACTTTTAAGAGTTATACAATAGAAGATCCACTTCTGGTATTGCCAAAGTACTTTTTATTGGGCTGACCTTGTTGCAGGCAATAATGGTACACTCCAGAAAAATATTTAAAAAAACAAACAAACAACTATATATAGAGAGTGTCCAAAAGGACACAGAAAAAAAAAACTATCCTTAAAAGAAAAGAACTTTGCTGAATAAAAATGTATGCTTGTGTGACTTTTTGTTTAAGGGAGTGCCCTAGACTGCATGTCGTGGGGGGGGGGGGGGAAATTGAAGCAGGAAAGTTGTCCTACTGTCTGAGGGAATCAAAGATATCTAGTTGGTAGATGTTATAAAAGAGAGAGAATAAATAGGAAATTTCAGAAATTAGGGAACCACAGAAGGGGAATCCTTAAAAGTGCATGTAACTTCTGTCCAAACCTCTGGCTGAGCCCTGGACTTCGCATGCACTGAAAACAAACAAACAAACAAACCAAGATTCCCAGTGAAAACAGTAGCTGGAAAGCTGGAAGAGCTGAACATTTTCAGCCGCTCTCCATTCCAGTTAAGATAGAGTTAACTTTCTGCTAGAACAAAAATCTACAGTTGTAAGAGAAGGATGAAAGGGTCCAAAACCTCTATCTCTACAAATAGATGTATCATTTAAAATGTCCAATACACAATAAAAAACTGCCAGACATGAGAAGGAATAGGAAGATGAGAGCAAGAGCTAAAAAAAAAAAAGTAGTATATAGTAACAGACTCCATAACACAAATGTTGGAATGAGAAGGTAAGAACTTTAGAGTTGGTATAATAAATATACCAATAATTTAAGAAAACATGGGCATTATAAATGCACAGAAGGTAAAAACCTGCAGAGTAATGGAAATTACAAAAAGGAGAACCAAATGGAGACTCTGGAAGATAAAAAGTCAGATGTATAGAATTTAAAATATTGACGACAGAAGAAAATGTCAGTGAACTTGAAGATAAATCAAATGTGAAAAAGGAAGAAAAGCAAAAGAAAATACGTGAATTGAGTCTAGTGGTACAACAGAAAATTGATTGATATCTGTGCAATTGGAGTCCCAGAAAGAGAGGAGGAAGAAAATGAGGCAAAACAAAATTTGAAGAAAAAATGAGGAATAGTTTTTCAACTGAAGTGAAAACTACAAGATAAAGATCCCAAGAAGCTCTAAAAACACCAAACATGAAAAAAGGAGGGAAGGAAGAAAGAAGAGAGGAAGCAAGGAAGGGAGGGGAAAGAGAGGGAGGAAATAGGCAACACATCATGGTTACCCCTCCGAACACTAAAAAATAAATAGGAAATCCAGAAACTAAAGAAAAATGTTATATATAAGGGAGTGATAATATTAATCACTAGTTTTCCATCATAAACAATGATGGTGAGAATATTGTAACTGGCAAAAATATAAAAAAGTTACATTGGAACCAAACCATTTTCAGAAAAAAAGAAAGAAAATTTTACCAGCAAGCCTGCACTCTAAGAAATACTAATAGAAATTCTTCATGTGAAAGGGAAGTGACAATAGATAAAATTAGTGTTATGTAAATAAAGAAATAGAGTGTTTGACGGGCGAATATATGGCTACATATGGAAGACTCTACCCCCTTTTTGCATATGTATGTATGTATGTATGTATGCATATATAATATATACATATCTGTTTGTTTTTCTTAATACATTTTAAAGCCATCTGACGTTTAAAGCAAAAAGAATAGAGTATTGTGAAATTAGAGTATTGTGAATATAGTGTATTTGATGTAAGATACACAACAAGAGTAACAGGAAGGCTGGGGCGACAAATTCAGTGTACGGTCCTTACGCCGACATGAAGGGGTACAATATCAGCACAAAGTACACTGTGGTAAGTATCTACACTGTAATCCTTAGGGCAAACACAGACACACGCACGGCAAAGAGGCATAGCTGCAAAGCCGATAGAGGAATGACTGTATCATGAAACACTGAAAGGTATCCAATAAAGCAAAGAAGGTAGAAAAAGGGGGACAGGGAAACATAAAGCTGATAGGACAAAGAGAAATGAATAGCAAAATTTATGGACCCGAAGGCAAACATATCCATAATTACATTACACATCAATGAATTAAATACTTCCAAAAAGAAGCAGAAATTATTAGACTGGATATTTATATATTTTATTTTATTCTATGATTTTTACAATTGACATACTTATATTAGTTTCAGGTGTACAACATAGTGATCAGACATTTATCTACCTTATAAAGTGATCACACTGGTAAATCCAGTACCCATCAACATAGTTATTATAATATTATTAAATTTTGAAAGCCATCTATGAGAGCTACCCCTTAAATATAAAGGCATGATTAGAAGTAAAAAGGTAGAAAGTGACATACCATGTAAAGTAACAGTAAGCACCAGAAACTTGAGGAGTTTTATTAAATCAGAAGTAAAGTAATGTCAATACAAGAATTATTACCAGAGATTAACAGGGAGAGTTCATAAGGATAAAAGCTTAATTCACCAGAAAGACAGAATGACTATAAAGTCTGTGTAATAGTTGAAGAGCTTAAAAATACACAAGGCAAATATTAACAAAATTTGATGAAGAAATAAACAAATCCATACTCACAAATTGGATGAATCAATATTATTAAAATTCCACTTCTCCCAAAATTGATCTATAGAGTCAATGCAATCTCAATTAAAGCCCCAGCAGGATATTTTTGGTGGATAATTACAAGTTGACTTCAAAATTAATTTGGAAATGCTCAGAACTAAAGTAGGCAAATAATCTTGAAAAGAAAAAGAAAATATTTAGAAGACTTTTACTTCCAGATTTCAAGAGTTACAATAAAGCTATGTTAATCAAGACACTTTTGTAGTAATACATGATTGACACATAGACTAATAAAATAGACCCATTCTTAATCAATTTATTTTTAACCAAGGGGCTTAATTAATGCATGGGAAATAAAAAGTCATCAACAAATTGATAAAACAACCAGCCCAAATTAACTCAAGATGGATTGTGAAGCTAAAAGGAAACCTACAAATTTGAAGCTTCTGGAAGAAAACATAGGGAACTATAATCACAAACTTGCTGTAGGAGAAAATTTCTCAAGATCCAGAAAGTGTTCTCCATGAAAGGAAACATTGGTGAATGTATTTCATCAAAATTAAAACTTTGGATCATGAAAAGTCACCGTGAACAACATGAATATACAGATCACACCAGAAAAATATCACATGCCTATGTAATATCTATAATGTGTCATTACTACATGTGATGTACACGTTCAGAATAGGTAAAGAGCTCCAACTACTCTATAATGAAAATATAAACAGCTCCAAAAAATAAGGGGGAAAAAACTTGAAAAGACACTTTAAAATGGAATGTATACAAAAGACCAATAAGCACATAAACAAGTTTGCAACCTAGTTAGCCATCTAAGAAATGCAAATTAGTACCACTAACACCTACTAAAATGGCTAAATTAAAAAAAAAAAAAGCAACCTTGAGTTCAAGTCCAAGTGTTGGGAAGGATGTGGAGTGACTGGAAATCAAATACATAGCTGGTGAAGTGGTAAAATGATGTAATCATTTTGGAGAAGGCTTGGCATTTAAATAAAAATAAATTCAATAAATAAAGTTAGATGTTTGCCTACCCTATGAACTAGAAATTTCACTCCTAAATATTACTCAAAATAATGAAAATATTATCTCAGAATGTTCATAGACATTTCTTTATAATAGCCCCAACTGAAAACATTCCAAATGCTCACCAAGAGGAACGTGGGTAACCATTTGTGGTATATCGTGTAGTGTAATGCTACTTGAAACTACTTTCTGTATGTAATAAAATAAACAAATCAGTGAATATATACAATGATAGGAGTCAAGTTTCCCTTGACTGAAGGGGAAAAGAGAGTTCTTTCCTGAAGAAGAGAAATGCAAATATAGAAAGACAAAGACTAGAATTTATCCTCTGGTGAAATATAATTCGATGTAACAGTATCAACTTGTACATCTAACTGTGTAAAACTTTCTTTCTTCTTCTATATCTCTATTTCCATTTCCTTCTCCTCCCTCCCCCTCCCCCTCCTCCCTCCCTTTCTCCTTCTCTCTCTCCCCCCTCCCCTCCCCCACCCACCCTCTGCACACACGCTCATATTTCCCAGCTCTGTCTGCTCAGAAGGTCTACAAACAATTGCAACACAAGAGCAATGAGCACATCTAGCACCTGTATCTTGGTTTTTTTTTTTTTTTTCTTTTTTTTTTTTTTTTTTTTTTTTAATTTATTTATTGTTATTTAATTACAGTTGTATGCCTTTTCCCCCATCCCTTCACCCCACCCCAGGTGAACCCACTTCCCTCCCCCCTCTCCACCCTCCCCCTTGGATTTGTTCATGTGTCCTTTATAGTAGTTCCTGTAATCCCCTCTACCTACTTTCCCCGCCCCCACCCCCCACCCCCGCCCTTGCTATTGTTACATTGTTCTTAACTTCAATGTCTCTGGTTATATTTTGTTTGCTTTTTCCTTCTATTGCTTATGTTCCAGTTAAAGGTGAGATCATATGGTATTTGTCCCTCACTTCCTGGCTTATTTCACTTAGCATAATGCTCTCCAGTTTCATCCATGCTGTTGCAAAGGGTATAAGCTCCTTCTTTCTCTCTGCTGCGTAGAATTCCATTGTGTAAATATACCATAGTTTTTGGATCCACTCGTTTGCTGATGGGCACTTCGGTTGCTTCCAGTATTTGGCTATTGTAAATTGTGCTGCTATGAACATTGGGGTGCACAGATTCTTTTGGATTGGTGTTTCAGTGTTCTTAGGGTATAATCCCAGCAGCGGAATTGCTGGGTCAAAGGGCAGTTCCATTTTTAGTTTTCTGAGGAAATTCCATATTGTTTTCCACAGTGGCCTCACCAGTCTGCATTCCCACCAACAGTGCACTAGGGTTCCCTTTTCTCCGCATCCTCTCCAACATTTGTTTGTGGATTTGTTTATGTTGGCCATTCTGACTGGTGTGAGATGATACCTCATTGTGGTTTTAATTTGCATCTCTCTGATGGCTAGTGATGCTGAGCATCTTTTCATATGTCTCTGGGCCTTCTGTATGTCTTCCTTGGAGAAGTGTCTGTTCAAGTCCTTTGCCCATTTTTTAATTGGGTTGTTTGTCTTCCTGGAGTGGAGTCGTGTGAGTTCTTTATATATTTTGGAGATCAGGCCCTTGTCTGAGGTATCATTGGCAAATATGCTTTCCCATATTGTTGGTTCTCTTTGTAATTTGGTGCTGTTTTCTTTAGCCATGCAGAAGCTTTTTATTTTGATGAGGTCCCATTTGTTTATTCTTTCCTTTATGTTGTATCTTGGTTTTTAAATACCATTGCCCACTGAAAGAAGTTAGGAAAGACTGATTCCAAGACTGATAGGGAAACGAGATGAACCCGGAAGATCTGTGTCAGAAAATATGTGTAATGGTCAGTTTTATGTACCACCTTGGCTAGACTCTCCCCAGTCTCAGTTACTCAATCAAACACTAGGCCAAGTGTGGTGGAGAAGATATTTTGTGGGTGTGAGTAACATCTACAATCAGTTGACTCGGAGTAATGGAGATTATCCGGGATAATCTGCATGGACTTGATCTAATCAGTTAAAAGGCCTTAAGAGGCCAAAATGAGGTTTCCCAGAAAAGGAAGAAACTCACCAGCAGATTGCAGCTGCAGCTCTTCCCTGTTTCCCGTCTCCCAGAGTGCCCTTCGCATTCAGATTTGCCTCGGCAGCTCCACGATTATGTGAGTAAATTCTCTGCAATAAGTTATCTATCTATCTATCTATCTATCTATCTATCTATCTATCTATCTATCTATCTCTAACATAACCTCCAAGTGCTTTCTCACAGATTATTAATTATAAAGAAAAATAGTAATTTTACAGTGGAAGATCATGGATCACATCATCTTAATGAAACAATCGAAGTTAACACCATCGATACTGGGACGCACGCAACTCAGCCTCCTGGTATGTGAGGCAGAGAGCCGCATCACTTCCGTGGTACGCCTGACGATATACACGACTAAAGTCTAATCATGAAGAAATAACTCAACCCAAAGCGAAGACAACAAGCGTGTGTTCTCCTTGAAAATGGCAATGTTCATAAAAATTATTTCAAGGCTGAGATCTGGAGACAAAAGAGCCTAAATTACCATGACAACAAAGGATAATTTATAATCCTGGATTAAATCCTGCA
This sequence comes from Desmodus rotundus, assembly GCF_022682495.2. Lineage (NCBI taxonomy): Eukaryota > Metazoa > Chordata > Mammalia > Chiroptera > Phyllostomidae > Desmodus > Desmodus rotundus. The sequence continues at coordinate 44,278,214 of NC_071394.1, read as the reverse complement.
CGAGATTTAAAGTTAGCTATCAAGAACATTATTGGGATAATTTGCTATTTTATCTGTGGATACACTTAGCTATAAATAACATTACTGAGATAATTTGCAATGTTGTCTGTGGATCAGATAATAGTGTATGTGTTAAAATTCCCTGTTTTGATAATTATACTGTGATTATATAGGATAATATCCTTGTTCTTGGGAAATATATTCCGAAGTATTTAAGAGCAAAATGGTGCTCTGGCTGGTGTGGCTCAGTGGATAGAATGCCGGCCTGCAAACTAAAGGGTCACCAGTTTGATTCCCAGTCAGGGGACATGCCTGGGTTGAGGGCCAGGTCCCCAGTAGGGGACACGTGAGAGGCAAGCACACATTGATGTTTCTCTCCCTTTCTTTCTCCCTCCTTTCCTCTGCGTAAAAATAAATAAATGAAATCTTTTTTAAAAAATATAGCAAAATGGCTAAGTGTCTCCACATCACTCTCCAAAGACTCAGAAAATATGCAGATATAAATAAACGTATAATGAGAATAAGTCAAGTGGGACAAAATATAAACAATTGGTGGATTTGGGTAAAGGTATAGGGAGTTCCTAAGTTTTATTTTCAGTAAAGGCAATCAATAAGCAAGACTAAAGATCAAAAGATGAAACAAAGCTGGTTTTTACATTCTGCCTTGTTGCTATAGGTTCAGAATGTGAGACCAGAATTTTGTTTACTGACTCTGGAAAACTTTGCTACTTGTCTTTTCAGTGTTTTCTTTGCTTTCTAGGTTCTCATGTCTGGAATTCACCAAATCACTGTTTCCAACTGGGTTGTTCTTCACAAATTGTTTCAGAGTTAAAGAATTGTTTCTTTTTATAAACTGCAACAGAAGCTAAGTAGATAACTACTTAGTGGTAGTTATCATAGCAAAATAGCAGAACATGGGGAAGTGCCTTTTCAACTGGGTCCCATGTTTCCCTCAGACTGTAGCCTAAATAATGTTAGAAGAAAGTTTCATCTCAAATTAATAAGTAGATGATAGCAGGCTTATTTTATTTGCAAGGAGACACTGCAATTGAACTTTGAGAAAGAAAAACAATCACATGATTATATTGCTCTGTTGTTGAATTGGAGAGAAGGGGATGCACTTACATTTATAACGTGGGTTGAATTTTTCCCATTTATAGAGGCCTCTATTGTGGAAATAACGGGTTGTATGTGGTTTTTGTTTACTTCTCCCCCCCCCCACCCCTGGGCTCTCCTATCTCAAATAATTATTTTTGCCAAAGCTGCAATTACTGAGATTACAAATAATGGGAAGTGTCACAGCTGCCCTGGCATGTTCCCAGCACATAATCACCTGTCGTGTGCACTCATTCCTGCGATGACTGAGGCCCCTTGTTTGCAGCAGGGTCTGACAGCTCTATTGTTTAAAATGCCACCCATTAATAGAACAGGCAGGAGCTTGTCTGTACGCTAACTACTTTCCTTGTGTGTTTCCTATGTCAGCTCCAGTTAACCTGTTGTACCGTGTAGCTGATGAATGATCACTTTTCCTGGAGCCTGATGCTGCCAATAAAAGACTAATGATATGTGATACCACCATTTAGTTAGAGACCAGCTCGCATGGATTCAAGAAAGCCTTATAAAAACATTAAAATTGAAGTAATGGGTAACAGACTAAAGGAACAGACACAAAATTGTTTGGGTTTCTTTTAAGATAAAATGCCAGGGCTTAGATATGATAATATTTCCCCCTGTTTTGGGAAAACAAGCTTATGACAATGTGTGAAAAAAAATGGCTTTTAACATATATATGTTCAATGCATTTTTCAATATATATTTAATATATTGCCAATATATGACTGATAATGAAAGAAATATTTTCAAAATTTTGTTATTCTTTTTCTAAAACCCAACTCTAAACACTAATTAAATATGTCAAATCTTATGAGACAGATAACAGAGATACAGGGCTCACTTTAACTAAAAGAAGAATCCAAATACATCCTATACGTGACCTTGAAAATGGAAAATTACAAGTGCTTATTCTGTTGTTTGAACTGAAAATTTTTGTGATCCTAAAAAGCTTCGTTGAGAAAAATTGGCACAGTGTTAGAGGGACCCAAATAGAGATGCCAGGAAGAATAAGGAAGGCTTTGTGTTAATTCTTAAGTTCTATCTCCCGACTCTATCTTATTCAAATTCATGCATGCTTTGCTAATATCTTCCACCTGCAACTGCATGCATTTGTGGTTGCAACTGTTGCCGATTTCTCCCACCTTTAATCAAACAGCAGCCTCATTCCGTTTCTGTAACACACAGAGACCACGCAATTATGTCTGCTCTCATTTCCATTGTCTAATGTTTGCCTGGCAGGGGGTCCAACCTGTGGCCCGAAGGCCACATGCAGTCCTGGATGGCTATGAATGAGGCCCAACACAAAATCGTAAATTTATTTAAAACATTATGAGATTTGTTTGTTTTTGTTAGTGTTTGTGTATTTAACGTAGAGCCCAAGACAACTGTTCTTCTATTGTGGCCCAGAGATGCCAAAAGGTTGGATACCACTTGCAAAGTATAATCACAGACCACAGCAATTTATAAGGATTGTGCAGAGGTCCATCTGAGAAAAATGTCTTTCTCAGATCCATCAGCTGAGATCCATCTCAGGTCCACCAGCTACCAAGATAGATGGGTTGATACATAAGTAGGTTGGTAGGTAGGTAGGAAGGAAGGTAGATAGATGATAAATAGATAAATAGAGAACTCTCAAGTCCAGCATTACCAGCCTCCCACCCATGTGAAGGACCCTTCTAATTCTTGCATCAAGACTTTCACTTGTTTGTCTCATTTTTATCATCAAGCCCTACCCCTTTTCTTACAAATAAAGATTTTATCCCCAGTGGAACAAAGAACTTGAAAGGCCAGTCAAAATGTAACTAAAAACGCAGGTTCATCTGCCTCCCACAAAGAATGCCACACCCGTGAGACAGGTGCTGGTGCAAAAGGAAAGAGGTTTATTCAGGTACCGCTGCCTGGGAGAATGGGGGACTCCCATCTCAAAGAACATCCCTGCTTCCTGCTCCAGCCCAAGGTTCTTAAAGGGGTCGGGAGGGGAGAGCTTTTCTTCAATCCAATTATCTTTCCAGAGTTTGGCTGCTTGGGCCCTACCATCCATCTTCCGAGGCTTCTGCGTGCTCAGTGGAAGAACTCCTCCTCCTTGCACCATCTTGGTGAATGGGGATCATTCGGACTTTCTACCGTATCAGGGTAAGTGGAGGTGGCAGCGGAACCTGCCACCAGGAAGCCTGGAGATGCCACAGCCCTGAGCCCACTTCCTGTCCCTGGACAAGGGTTCTGCACATGTGGGGAGCTGGTTGGAGTACTGGGGGGCAACCCTGGATCCCAGCGCGCCCACATTTCCTGCACAGCTCCCATGAGGCCCACCCCTCCGAAGCGGCCGGCCAGGCTGTGCTCACCATGCCACCAGCGGCAGCCGGCTCTGACTATCTCAGGTAACAAAAAGTTATCAACCCACCTGAAATAGATATCATTTTATTAACCAATGTCACCCCTATAAATTCAAGTTTAAAAAAGAAGGAACAATAATTAAGTCTAAAAAATACAAAAACAAAAATGTATCAACCCAACCAACAAGAAGTAAAAATGCACATAAAAAGTACTGTTCCGGTGATTTTGGGGTCAACCTCTTACCAACCTGAAGGAGGAAATGTGTGAATGGAGAGCCTCCGGCAGTCTTACAGGGTATACTCTGAAAAGAATTGATACTTCGAGGGCAAGATTTTAAGAGTAGAGGGTGCTGAACATGGTTTTAGGATTCCGCCTTCCAATCAGCGCAATATAAAACTGTTTGACACATGCATTTTCACTCCAAAAAGCACGTAGATGAATGGGTGTGGCGAGAGCCTGATTCTGACCTGTGTAAACTGGCCCCTTTCTTCTCCTCCTCTTGCCCTAAATCCCAACATGCTGGCAACGTACAACTTCTGTGAGGACAGGTAAATGGCATCGCTTGTAGAAATTAGCCAACTATGTAGGTAGCAGAACGAAGTGGTCTTTAAATTCTGCCACGTTTCTAAAAATAACAGTAACCATGGTGCTTGTTAAAATGTCTAAAACTCTTTGAAAAATAGCTGTTAGGAATGCTATTGAATTATCAGGGTCTTTTTGAAGTCACCTGTTAAGGGCCCTAAAACTTTCTCTGTTGACATAATTTGTTGCAGCTATTCACTCTGTTACAGGTTAAACAATTTTTACATAATTTGGGGTAGGGGAAGGCATAGAAATCCAATTTTGTAAATTGCATAACATTTTGAACAAGTTTGGAGAGTTTTCTATCTGAAAGGAAAAAAAGCCCATATTGAGTCCATTTGAAAGAGGGAACAAAAATATAATATTACAAATAAAACTTGCACTCAGGCCATTGTGACTCAGTTGGTTGGGCATCATCCTGCAAAGCAAAAGGTTGCCAGTTCGATTCCCAGTGAGGGCACATGTCTGGGTTGTGGGTTTGGTCCCCAGATGGGGCATGTGTAAGATGCAACTGACTGATGTTTCTCTTTCACATCAGTGTTTCTCTCCTCTCTTTGTGCTTCACTTCCCATGTTTTTAAAATACAAATAAATAAAAATTTTTAAAAACTTGTCTACTTGATCTTCTCAGTATTTTTATCTTACTCTAGGATTTCTTAAAGCTCATTCCATTGTATAGAATAACATAACCCAATAAGGGTGCATATATTATATACATAAGGGTACATATTTTATATACATAAAAATATATATTGCACATGCATGTGTTACTTAGAATTCATAGTAAAGTATACCATATTAGATATATTTCAATTGTGCTCATATTCCCCCCACATAGCCATTAAAAATGCTGTGTCTATGGATTGTGAAAGTGCACTACAGCTTGAAGCGGTATAAAAGTCTTAAGAACACAGGTTCCGGAGTCAGCTATGTTTGATTCCTACCTCTTTGAGTAGCCTTGGGAAAGTTGCTTATGAATTTTAAGACTCAGTTTCATCAGCCATAAAAGGGGGCTAGTAAGAGTTCCATCCTGAAAGACTTACGGCATATAACACACTTTACACAGGGCAAATTGATCAACACTGGAATGGTACCATATCAGCCAGTTCTTGCTGAGATAATACTGTGTAACAGCTTCAAACTCTGAGCTGTATCTGTTACTCCAGTTCCATATCAGGAGCTGATGGACTGCAGCTCTGCGGGTCGGCGGCTCTGCTCCAGGCAGCAGGTGGGTGATGGGTTGGCTGCACGTGTCTGCTTCTGCTGGGAGCCAGGCTAGAGACGTAGCCCCTATCTGATAATGCTGTTCACATGGTGGAGGGCAGAAACTCAAGGGTAGTGGTAGGAGTACACATCACTTCTTAAGTGCTCGAACTGCCACCCTGTTGCTTCTCACATTTCATCTGACCCAAGTGGGTCACATGGCCAAGCCCCAAAGTCAATGGGGCAGGGATAGATACCACACACCAAGAGGAAAGCAAGTCCAACAGCAAAGGGTATCTTTGGGTAAATATTTTATTCAAGGGGAAAAGTAAATATTTATGACAGTAGTACAATTTACTATAGATGCAAATGACAAAAACAGCTTAATGTAGTTTGGTAACAAAGGGGAAGAGATACCACTTCACACCAGTCTGAATGGCCATCATAAACAAATCAACAAACAAGTGAGGTTGTGGAGAAAAGAGAACCCTGGTACACTGAAGGTGGGAATGCAGACTGGTGCAGCCACTGTGGAAAACAGTACGGAATTTCCCCAGTGGAACTGCCTATTGACCCAGCTATTCCACTGCTGGGATTATACCCTAAGAATCCTGAAACATCAATTCAAAAGAACCTACACACCCCAATGTTCATAGCAGCACAATTTACAATAACCAAGTGCTGGAAGCAACCTAAGTGCCCATCAGTAAATGAGTGGATCAAAAAACTGTGGTACATTTACACAATGGAATACTATGCAGCAGAGAGAAAGAAGGAGCTCCTACCCTTTGTGACAGCATGGGTGGAACTGGAGATCATTATGCTAAGTGAAATAAGCCAGGTGGTGAAAGACAAATACCATATGAGCTCACCTATAAGTGGAACCTAGTCAACAAAACAAACAAGCAAGCAAAATATAACCAGAGACATGGAAATAAAGAACAAACTGACAGTAACCAGAGGGGAGGGGGAAGAGGGGTAATGGGGGAAAGAAAGGAAAGGGTCATCAGGGAACATGTACAAAGGACCCATGGACAAAACCAAAGGGGGTCGGATTGAGTGTGGGAGGAGGAAGTGGTAGTGGGAGACAACTGTACATGAACAACAATAAAGAAAATCTAAGAAAACAAAGGAGAATTTGCTAAGAGACCAGGTTAGGGCACCCAATATAATCGAAGAGAGGGATGAACAAGTAAATCACGGACAGAGCAGACACATAGCTGGGCTTTACTAACAGTGGGAAGAGTGTTGGCAGAACTAGAATTCTGTATCTCTGCCATACTTACAGGTGTTGGCTTCATTCCCCACCCCCGCCAAAGCCTGAATCAATCACATAGCAGAAAACATAGCTGCTTCGGCTCCTGAGTCACACATGCCGTCACTTTCCCCCACAGAGAGTCACTCCTTCTCTTCATCACTTCTGGTTATAAAGTCCTAGAGAAGAATCTTGACTCAATCAGATGTCTGTGGGGAACAACTAGAATCACATGTCTCAACAGCTATGAGTCCAAGCTGGGTCGTTTTCCACAGGAGCCCATGATGGAGAAGGCTGGTACTGTGTCAGAACAAGTGTTTACCATACAGGAATGTAGTACCTGTACATATTCAAGGGTTAGAAATTATTTGTAGAACAGGTCTTATTTTTACATTTTTTCACATAGCACAATAATTCTATAGGGTAACGTTCAGTGATACAAGCGTGAACTCCATATAAAATTCTGAATGGCGTTTGGGGGACCACGTACCTAGCCGAGAACGAGCCTGCTTTCATGAAAAGGATACTTGGTGGGCAGTAAGCAAGGAGATCTGGGGGAGAAGCTGGCTTCTTGCTGACTGGCTAGATTGCCCCAAGTTAGTTGCTTAAGTGCATCAACTATCTTCACAGACTCGTTCTCTTCTCCCCTTGCCTGCAAATCCCCCACCCTCCCTGGTACATCTTGTATTCCATCCCCAGCTGTACTTTTCAGCCCAGGACAATAAATATTTTTCGGTCAGTCTTCCTTTTGGTTTGTCTAGATTTTTATACCTGGCCTCATTCCAAAAGGAAGCCTCATGGGAAGCCTAAACAGGGCCTTGCTTCTGCAACAAACCTGTTCAGGATTCAGGTCTGAGCTAACGGCTCAGATTCTGTTCTGCTACTTGGCTGTGACCCTTGCTTTGGAAACCCAATTTCTCCAGGCTCTTTTCTCAGTCTGCAGCACCTTCCTGATGGTCTGGTGCTTCCTAGGTTTCTCAGTCTCCTTTTAATCCTATATTCATGCTTAAAGGAAGGTAAGGAACGAGAGAAGAAAGTTTCTAAGCTGAAATAAAGGTCAAACCTAAGTGGTGAAGAGTAAAGGCTCGGAACAAGACTACCTGGTTTCAAGCTCAGGCACAACCAATCATCATCTGTGGGGAGTGGTCCACACTTTTTATGCTTCTGTCAATCTACATCCTCATTTGTAAACCGGGCACAAATGTAGTACTGCGTCCTATGGTTTTATGAAGGTGAAATGAGTTAACACATTACAGTGTTAGAACAGTGCTTGGTACAGAGCAAGTGCTCAGTAGATGTTAACTATTTTTAATTGGTCTAGACTGATATATAGTTGAAGTGTGTTTATATAACTAAATATAAAATATACCTAGAAGCATGACATACATATAAACATACACATAGATACATATACTCGTATACCTAATATATACATACATGTATATTGGTAAAGAATTGTCCTCTCTCAAAGGGGAAAGACCATTATGAGATGATTTTGAACTTGCATTAATGCAGTATTTCCCAGGTCACATTTCTTCTTAATGGCTAAGCAGCAAACAGGGCCTAGAAGGTTCATACAGATGGCTATTGTGTTTGGGGTACAGATGGCTTCTCTACAGTCCTGCCAGGGGACTTCTGGGTTCACCTTGAAGTGTGTATAGCAACATAGTTCTCTTGGCAATACGGCCACCTGATGGGACTAGGAGAGTCGGAAAAACCTCTCTCCAGCTTAGCTGGGTGCTTCTTGCTGGGAGACAACGAGAAGCATGCCTGCCGGAGCGCCTCCCGGCCCTCCACGTCCTGTGTGGCCATCCTCAAATGAATAACGGCATGCCTTCTCATAATTTTCAAACTGGCTGCCATCTGACTCCACCGAAATATTTTTGAATTGATTATTTTTGACTAAGATACACCCACAGAGGGGAAATATAAAGAAATCTCTGAAGTTTTTATAAGAAGTGAGTGTTTTAAATTCCTGACACATTTTTACTATTTAGAAAAATGAAAATATCACTTCAATGGCATTCCCTAAGGGGGGTGGACTTTTCGATGTAGAAAACTGCACATTAAAGCCATTAACGAAGCCAGGTATCTTCACATTGCCTGAACAACGTCAGTAGTCAGTCTTCGATTATTTGCATGGTATTTCAAATGTGGACATTTAAAAAATTGCAACAAATAAGACAAAATACACAGGGTAGCTGTATAGCACAGTGGTGAATAGTACAGACTTCAGCAAAATTCAGAAATGAGCATAAATTTCAGATCCATTACTTTAAAAAATATCTTTGCTTATTTTTGACACATAGTCTTTTACTATTTGATTATTTTTTAATTTTTGAAAAATTTTAGACATACCTAAAACATAATGGTACAATTAATGCCTGTGTGCCATACTATAGTAAACAAAAGGACATTTTTTTCACTTAATCACAATGTCAATATTGGCCCTAGTAAAAGCTACAGTAATTCCTTGCTATCATTTAATATAGACTCCATACTTAGGTTTCCCCAGAAATCTTAAAAATGTCTTTTTCTAGTTGGATTTTTCGAATCACAATCAAAACAGAGACCACGTGTTACATATACTCTGTCAGATTTGTAATTCACATACATTTTCTCCCAATCTTGGACGACTCGTCCTTTCATTCTTTTAAGAGTGTCTTTCACAGAGTAAAATAGTGTCACCTGGATGACGGCCAGTTTGTCAGGTTTCTCTTCCATGGATCTTGCTTTGGGCATCATGTCAAAGAGCACTTTGCCTAAACCAAGCTTACAAAACTTTCCCCTCTACTGTCTTCTACAAGTTTTATAGTTTACATTTTGCATTTAAGTTTATGATCCATTTTAAGTTAATTTTTACATAGGTTCCAGGGCATAATTCCAGGTTTACTTTTATATGTATGAATGTCCAATTGTCTTGGCACAATTGGTTGGAAATCCTATTGTTTCTCTAGTGAAATGCCTTTTGCCCTTGCAAAAACCACTTAATCATATTTGTGTGGATATATTTCTAGACTATTCTCTTCTTTTGATCTATGTGCCTAGACTTTTACAAAACCACATTGTTTTGATTACTGTAGCTTTAGAGTAAGTTTTGGTTTAAGGTAGAGTGAGTCCTCTAATTTGACTGTCCTGTCTTCAAAATTGTTTTGGCTTTTCTAATACTTTTGGCTGCATATATAAATTTTAGAATGAACTTATAATTATGTACAAGCAATCCTTTTGTGATTTTCACTGGAATCATATTGAATCTATAGATCATTCTGGCGAGAATTGGCATGCTAACAATATTTTTTGTTCTAATGTATAAATATATTATACCTTTCATTTATGTAGATTTTCTTTTATTTCTTTCAGCAGTTTTATTTCTTTCAGCCTTGTAGTTTTCCATACATAGATATGGTACAAATATTTTAATATTTATACCTAAATAAATATTTTGGTCTTGCTGTTATTATAAATAATACTATTTTTTAATTTTGATTTTTAGTTATTCCAACCAGTATACAGAAAAACATTTGTTATTTTATGCTAACCTTGTATCCTGTGACCTGGTTGACTCAATTATTAGTTCTAAATTTTTTTTACAGATTCCATGGAATGTTTTATGTAGACAATCAAGTCATTTGGGAATAGATACAGTTTTTATCTCCCTTTTTTAATCCGCTTGTCTTTTATGCATTTTGTTGCTTTCCTGCACTGGCCTGGACTTTCAGGATAGCATCCCTGCCTGTTCGTGGCCTTAGAGGGAGAGCACTTAGCCATTCACGATTTTCCCCCGGAGAATGTCGCTTTTCTGTTGTAGCGGGCAATCTTCCCACGTAGGTCAAACTGCAGGTTCTGTCTTCCCTTCTTTTGGTGGCGGATGCAACGCCCATGTAGTTTTCCAGGGCTTTACTACGCTATTTGAGTTTCCTCAGCTTACCCACGACACAAGGGTTGGTCTGGTGCCCAACCAGTGGATCACTTATGTGGAGTGCAGTTCTTGAACAACTGCCGTCTACAGAGCTCAGAGATGACCCCGGGACTTCAAACACAGAACTGGAGGGCCCCTTCTCTCTGGAACGTGGAATTTGCCCTGCAGGCTCTGGCCCTGCTGTCTGCTTCCTATTCCACTGTCCAGAGGGTGGAATTCTCAGCGTCTAGCATCTCACACTGACGGGCAGTTCCACACACCGAAGCTGAGCCCGCCATGCATCCTTATTCAAATTTTGACTTTTGTCTCCAGTCCACCCCCTTTCAGGATTCTGACATCGTTGTTTTTTGTATTCTGTCCAGAGTTTTAGTTGTAATCAAGGTAAATATCGAGGGTAGTCAGTTTAGTGCATCTTGTGCAACATTGGTAATCACCTTGAATCTCTTTTAGTCTAGAAAGTCCCCCATCCCCTTTCGCTGTGCTATTGGCTTTTTGAAGAAATGGCATCTGTTGTCCTGAATCATGTCCCACAGTCTGGATTTGTTTTGCTTCCACATATTCTTATTCAACATTGTTTCACCTATATCCTTTCATCTATATATTTTCAGTAAACTAAACACTTACTCCAAAGGCTTATTTACCTGTGTAAATGTTGACAAGTTTCTTTAGGTCTTTGCACTTTGGTTTCTTCTCCTGGAGGTGTAGAATTGTTTTAAAGAATAAATGGAATAATATACATAAAAGAATTTCTAAAATAGAGTCTTAATATGTGCAAAAACCTGAGTATAGTGGCAACTAAACAAGGACTTCCTTTTATTCAAGTAACTGTAAGTACAAAGGTACACAGGCCAAGGCTGGGGGCTGCCTGAGGACACCATGCACACCCAGCATCATCCTGCTCCTCACTCCGTCACTCAGTCAGGTGGAGCCTCTGTGTATTGGCCCCTCAGTATTTCTTCACTGCAGACTGAGACCCATTCGCAGAAAAGCCTGCCAGTACCAAACTCAAATTTTAACACATGCGATTCTTTTCATGTTATTCTGAACAAGTGAACAGTTAGCTATTTGTTGGGCTTTCACTACTGAGTACATAAGTTGTAAATTTTTTGCAGATGCCCTTATGTCGAGAGAGTTCACCTCTATTTCGAATTTACTAAGTGTTTTTACTACTAAAGATTGTTAAACTTTATCAGATTTTTTTTCTATGTCTATTGAAATGATATTTTGTCAGTTATTCCATTAATATAGTAGATTTATATTGTATGATGTTTACATGCTAAACAAACCTTGCATTTCCAGGATAAACTCTAGTTGATTATGATGCATTTTTTACATATATATTATTGAATTTGATTTTCTAAGCTAATATTTTATTGAACATTTTTACCTTTGTGTTTATGAAGAATATTAGTCTGTAGTTCTCTTTTCTGATGATACCTTTACTTGGTTTTGAAATTAGAATAAAATTGGCTTCATAAAATGAATTGGGAAGTGTTTCCTTCTTTTTTTGCTGAAAAAGTTGTATAGAATTGTATAATTTCTTCCTTAAATGTTTGATAGGATTCAACTATGAAGTTACCTGTGCTTTATTTGTGAAATAGTTTTTAATTATAAAGTCAATTCTTATATTGAGATATTTTTATATTGACATTGCTATTTCCTCTTGTGTCAGTCTTGATCATTTGTGTCTTTCAGTGAACTTGTCTATTCATCTAGGTTGTCAAATTCATTAGTAATGGTCCATAAAATTCCCTTATTATTTTTTTAATGGCTGGACGTTCTCTAGTGATTATTTTTATTTCGTCCCTAATATTGGTAGTTTGTCTGCTTTCTTTCTTCCTTATCAGTCTGGCAAGAGGTTTATCTATTACATTAGTCTTTTCAAATATTAGTTATTGTTCTAAACATTTTTATCTATTGTTTTTCTAATTTCTATTTTATTGATTTCAGCTCTTATGTTTCTCATTTTCATCCTTTTACTTGTGCTGGGTTTAATTTACTCTTCTCATGGTGGAAGCTTAGATCATTTAAGACCTTTTTTATTTTTATTTTTGCCCCAGGAAAAACACCAGTGGGGGCTGACCTTGGCCTAAACCCCCTGGGAAACCCTAGAGCCTGTGCACCCAGTGTATAGCTATAGATCACACCAGACCACCACAACCTTGCTCCTGCACAGCTGATCCTCCATGGAGGTGGGTGGTCAGTGGTCACAGCCAGTCCTTGCAGCTTACTAGCCTGGGTAAATTCCTCCCCCTGACCTGCCAATAGCAATCAAGGCTCACCTACATGAGGAGGGTGTAATCAGCCCAAATGAAGAGCGCACCTCAAGTACCCAGCTTGGACCCTACAGGACACCTGCTATATTAGTCCACACTACCAAGACATAGAGTCAAAGCAGCTCTACCTAATATGTAGAAACAAACACAGGGAGGCTGCCAAAATGAGGAGACAACGAAACATGGCCCGAATGAAAGAACAGATCAAATCTCCAGAAAAAGAAATAAACAAAATGAAGGTAAGCAATCTATCAGATACAGAGTTCAAAATACTGGTTTATAAGGATGCTCAAGGAACTCAATGAGGACCTCAACGGCATAAAAAAGTTCGAGTCAGAAATGAAAGATACACTAATTGAAATAAAGAACAATTCACAGGAAATAACAGTAGAGTGGATTAAGCCAAGAATTAAATCAATGATTTGAAGCATAAGGAAGCAAAATCAACCAATCAGAACAACAAGAAGAAAAAAGAATCCAAATAAAGAGAAGAATATAAGCAGCCTCTGGGACAACTTCAAGATGTCCAACATTCAAATCACAGGGGTGCCAGAAGAAAAAGAGAAAGAGCAAGATATTGGACATCTGTTTGAAAAAATAATGAAAGAAAACTTCCCTCATTTGGTGAAGGAAATACACGTGCAAGTTCAGGAAGCACAGAGAGTCCCAAACAAGATGGACGCAAAGAGGCCCACTCCAAGCCACATCAAAATTAAAATGCCAAAGGTTAAAGATAAAGAGAAAATCTTAGAAGCACTAAGAGAAAAGAAGTTGGTTACCTACAGGGTAGTTCCCATAAGACTGTCAGCTAATTTCTCAAATGAAACTTTGCAGGCTAGAAGGGGTTGGCAAGAAATATTCAAAGTCATGAAAAGCAAAGATCTTCCCAGACAAGAAAAAAACTAAATGAATTCATCATCACCAAACCATTATTATATGAAATGTTAAAGGGACTTATTTTTTAAGTTAAAAACTATGACCAATAAAATGGCAATAAATACATATCTATCAAGAATTGAATCTAAAAAACAAACTAAGCAAGCAAGAACAGAGACAAAGTTATGGATATGGTGAGCATTTTGATGCTTGCCAGATGGGGGTGGGAATAGGTGGTGAGGTGAGGGGACTCAGACGTACAAATAGGTACTTACAGAGTAGCCATGGAGATGTAAAGTAGAGTATAAGAAATGGAGTAGTCAAAGAACTTATACACATGGTCCATCTCCAGTGTACACTTATACACATGGTAAAATCTCCAGTGTAGAGATTGCCAGAGAGAGTGGTGGGGTGCTGAGTGGAGGGGGAAAAAGGAGGGAAAGTTTGGGACAACTGTAATGGCATAATCAATAACATGTAATTAATAGAAAAAAAGAAATTAATTGAGGCTTATTTTATGGACCGGAATATAGTCTATCTGGGTGAATCTCTTATCTTTATTTAAAAAGAATGTGAAGTGTTTTTTCTGCTGGTTGTGGTGAAGTGTTCCACGAGTATCAATTAAATCAAGATGATTTATAACGTCGTTCAAATATTCTACCTCTCTGACAATATTTTTTTGGCTATCAGTTCCTAATGGATGGTATTAAATTCTCTGTGAGGTGGAATTAACTGTTTCTTCCTTTAATTTTATCAAATTTGCTTCACACATTTTGATACTCTGTTATTTGATGAACAAATATTTGTAATTGTTATATATTTCTTATGAATTGAGCCCTTTATCTTTATTGTCTCTATCTCCAGTAATACAATATCTTTGAAATTCATTTTATTTTATATTAACAGACACTTAAGCTTTCTTGTGCTGATTATTTGCATTGCACAACTTTTTCTACCCATTTACTATCGATCACTCTATATCCTTATATTTAAATGTAACCTTGGTAGAAAACATATAGGTCTCTTGGTTGGTTTTGTTCATTTGTTTTGTAACCCATTTTGATCATCTCTAACAATCTTTTTGAATGTTACTCTATTCTAATTTAATATCATTATTAACATAGTTTGGTTATGTCTATTTTTTAAAACATTCTATTTGTCGCTTCTGTTTTCTATTCTCCTATTTCCCCTTTCCTGAATTTTTTGTGGATTGTTTGAATATTTTTTAAATCCCACAACATTTCATAGCTGACTCTTTTGTTATGCACTTTGCATTTTTTCAGTATGTTCCCTAGGAATTATAATATACTCCCTTCAATTTTCATTGTCTCCTAACAGTAGAAATGCGCTACTTCAGGTAATAGTTGTTATGTGTTATAGCTACATACTTTATCAACCCTACAAATCAAGATTATATTTTTCTTTAAACACTTCAAGTGTTTACAGAAAAATTGGGAGGAAAGGGGTCAAAGGACATTTTTTTGCACCACTCAGATATTTGTTATTTTCAATGCTCTTTTTCTTTTTTTGTCCTGAGCATCCAAATTTCCATCTGCCCTCATTTTCCTTCAGCCTGAAGAACACCCTTTAGCACTTATTCCAAAGCAGGTCTTCTGATGACAAATTATTTTAATTTTCCTTTATTGAAAAATGGCTTTGGGGGTCTTATTTTTGAAAAATACTGTGTGTGAGGAATACAGACTAAGGAGGCACCTTAGGCCTTGCCTTTAAAGGCTTTCTAAACTTGTTCATGAGACAGAGTGCTTAAATGAGATCACATTGGGTTTTGCATATGTCTTTTCTACATAATAAGTCCTTTCTCCTCTACCCATCCATCATCCTTTGAGTGGAAATTTTATCCTAAGTCTTTAACAATTTGAATATCATATCTTTTATGAAGTCTTCCTTTATTACCTTGAGAAGAGTTTGCCATTCTGCCACTGTGCTAGCCAGGGAAGTGCTATTTTCTTAGCACTCGTATTTATAACAAACAGGGTCCAGCAGAAGTGAAGACTTGCTTGAATGTGGTTGGTAGGGTACCACATGTCTCACACGAAATGGACAGCAATTTGAACATTTCACCTAAAATGTCATATGGTGTGCTTGAGTGTGATATTGTTATGTTACAGAATTACATGTTTATGATTTTGTAATAAAAAGGGGACATTATTTGTCCCAGGCCCTGTATATTAAATCTTAAATAGGAAAAGAGAAGATTGTAAACAGAGGGTGAGGATGTCCTAAGTGAGAGAACATCTTGTCCGAATGTTTCTTTTTTTTTTTTTACTGTCGAAGCACAGTTGTTTCCACTTTCCCGCCACCACCCTCCCCTGCCCCACCCATCCACCTCCCACCCTCATGAATGTTTCTTTTTACTTTCAATTCCATTTATCCTCCACTTAGAATTTCAGCATGCAACTATGTTTATCTTTTGTTCATTGATCCAATTATGTGACCTCCTTCACTAATGAGTTTTTCATGTGATTTCCCATAGCTGTTACTATGAGGTCTTCGATTGCAGGTATGTTGCACTTTTATCTTTCTTATATTTATATGTAGGCTCTACCTCTTTAGTTCTTTGAAATAGTTAGTACTAAATAGTATATTTACAATGATAATCCCAATAAACAGAATGTCCAATGGAATTGAGAAGTCATCAAGGGAGTTCTAAAACCCTTCTCCATTAGCCCCCAAACAGCGCCTAGCTCTAGCCACAGGCACAAGGCAGAAACGAGAAGTCTGGGAGAATACACCACGGCTCTGGACTATTGCCTTCATTCCTAAAAGGTATTTCCGATGGATATAGAATTCTGGTTTTTCTTTCCATATTTTCAAAGTTTATTCCATTCTTTTTTGTCTTTCATGGCTTCCGATGAAAAAGTAGCTGTTAATCAGCATTGTTCCTCCACACGCAATATATCAGTTTTCAAGATTTATTTACCTTTGGCTTTTAAAAATTTACCTTAAGTGCCTTGGCCTTGGATTCTCCTCTTTACTACAGTTGTTTTTTGTGTAGCATCTTATATCTAGATGTTTCTTTCATCGCATTTAGAAAACATCCAGCTATTATTTCCTGAAATATTTTTTCTGCCCCATTTTGTGTCTCTTCTCCTTCTGATATTCCTACTATAAGTATGTTTGATCATTTTACCCAGTCTAACAAGACATTGTTTATTTTTCAAATCTTTTTTCCTGTTCTTCACCTTTGATAATGTCTAATACTCTATCTTCGAATTCACGTACTCTTTCTTCAGTTATGCCCATTTGACTACTTTTTCTAACGATTTTTTTTAAAACACAATTCTAGCCCTGGCTGATGTGGCTCAGTGAACTGAGTAATAGCTTGTGAACCAAAGGGTTGCTGGTTGGATTCCCAATCAGGGCACATGCCTGAGTTTCAGGCCAGGTCCCCACTAGGGGGTGTGTGAGAGGCAACCACACATTGATGTTTCTCTTCCTCTCTTTCTCCCTCCCTTCCCCTCTCTCTAGAAAATAAATAAGATCTTTAAAGAAATAAAAATAAAAAATAAAACACAATTCTAATGATCAGTTCTGTAACTTCAATTTTTTTCTAATTTTATTGCTTTTATTTCTCTGCCAAATTTCCTATTTTGCTGCTGAGATTCTCATTCGCTGGAAGTATGTTCTCTTTTTCCTCACTGACTCATGTTATGATAACTACTTTAATATCTTTATCTGTTAGTTGCAGTATCTTGTTCATCTCCAGATCGGACACAATTCATTTTCTTTTGTCTTAAGAATGTACTTCCTTTTCTTTGATCTTCGTATGATGAATAATTTTGGATTGTGTCTTAGACATTATGAATGCTAACAGAATCCTAAACACTGTTATTTTTCTCCAATTATGTTGTTTTCTTTGTTTTAGCAGGTAATTTTCGTGGCTGGTCTTGAATTGAACATTGTTTTTTGGACAGCAGCTCAGTTTCAGTTTAGATGTTTTGTCTTCAGCTGAGCTGTTTTTGAGTCTGTTTCATGCATGTATTTGGGGTCAGTCAGAGATATTGTGGAGAGAGATTAGGGATCACCTTCCTGCCTCTTTCCCTTCCAGGATAACACCACTCTCTCCAGCCTTCAGTTCCTGGCATCATTTGGGCTTCTCTGGCCAAAAAAAAAAAAAAGCTTTTCATATGCTCCCCTCCCACTGGTCCAGGAGCCGTGTAGACTACACTTAGCCCCAGAGGGAGATGGAACTTCTTGTAGAGCTCTACGTCTCTCCTCCTCCAAGCACGCGGCAGTCTCCATCAGAGTCTGGGCTCAGCAGACATACAAACAAATATAAAATGATACGGCAAAAGGTTAGTTTTTGAAGAGTGGTTTTCAGTAGAAGGAACAGGCAACATCACACAGTAAACATTTACCAATGGGGACCCGCTAGATGATCCCAGGTGCCTCTATGTATTGGAAAACTATGCAGAGGGCAATTCTGTATACATTGACTTGGGGCAATCACCTAAACGCACAGTATTTTAGTGAAAACAAGCAAGGTGTAGGAAGTGTGGAGAGAGCACCACCACTTGTGCACACGTACAGAGTGTGTGCACGCAGAGGGCTGGACGGTTGGGCAGGAACTGGCGGCAGAGACTGCCTCTGGGAGGACAGCTCTAGGAGGGACGAGAGAAGGGAGGGGAGGGACTCTTCCCTGCATAACTGTTTGTTCCTTTTGGATTTTGAGCTATATTCCTGTATTAGCTGTTTTCTAAAATTAATTTTTTAAAAAGAGAGAGATCTGGACCTAGTCTCTCAGGCAGATACAGGTTGTTTGTCCCACACAGGGTTTTAAAATGTTTTAATTCACTATCAATATTTGAAAACCAATAGCTATACATGAAATACCACTTTTTAATTTTTTAAAAAAATTAGAAAGTTTAGCATCATAAGCTGGTGGTGGTGGGCACCACTGACCCTTCCATCAGGGCAGGAGGCTCCCACTGGTCACAGGAAACTTCTAAATGAGGAGCTCTTGAGGAAGGAATTGTATGGTGTATGTTTTAAATCCCTACAGTGATGTCTAGCACATAGTAAGTACTTGATAATTTTTGTTTTCAAATGTAACCAATTCCCATAGTAATTATAGACGTTAGCTTACTGGGAGGTAGGGTAGGAGAGGCCTCCTGCAATACAATAATTCTTATTTTATCCTGAGACGACGGCTGTTGACATGCAGCGCATGCGCATTGTAGGTAGAGAAAGACCCCCACCGTTCTCCAAGGCTCCGCAGGGCTGACATGCGCCAAAGGTATAAAGGTACTTGAAGCGCAGAAATTAATGTTTCCAAATAAATATTGCTGGAAAGATGGATTCTCTTTCAGAGAGACTTTTTTTCATTTGCTAACGCATTCCGGAGAAACTAATTTGTGATCTTCTCAGGATGTGCTTATAAGCTAATACATTCATATTTCTCACCAAAAAAAAATAAAATAAAATAAAAATGCCTATCATCGAGTATGCAACTCAGAGAGTGGAAGTTGGCACAGAAACTAATTACAGCTCACAAAGAAAAAAATCTGCTGTTCTGATGAATATGTGTTTTCCTAGCTCTTCTGTTATTTCCGTTGGTAATTGCAGAAAATAGTTTTAGCGGGGCCAATTGTTATGGTTGTCTATGTGTTTCTTTTCTAAGTTATGAATAAGACAGTGTTCCTGGCAAATATTTTGGGATCCATCTGGAAAGAGGGAATAGTGAAAATGCCAGAAGATTTTGCTGTTTGAGTAACTCTCCTGTTTTAAACTATTAAATTAAAAATATATATGCTGGCACTATGAGACTTTCACTTACACTTCCAGTTTTGAATGAACAAAAATCTATAAAGTACTTAAATATTTATTTAGGGAAGAAGAACACACACACAAAAAGCAAGAAAACTGGGGACTCTGGGTTTCTTGGATACAGGTTAGGATCAATTCACAAATTCCAGCTCACAACCAGCTGTTTCTTTTTGAAGGACATTAGGGATGTTCTTTGGCAGATTGCATTAAAAATTCCTGCACCAGAGTATCATGTAGTCCCTGGGCCTACAGTTGCCCCAGCTGTTAGGATGAGGAGCTTGATGGCGTCCAAGGAATGCGAAGACGGGAGAATTAATAGAGAGAAGAGAGATCTGGGTTGAAATGCATGCAAGTGCCAGTATTTTATAGATTTATAACCGTGAACTTTCAAATACATTTCACCATTTGTTCTCTAACGAGTTAAAATCTTGCTTGCTACTGGCATGCATTTCAAATTAAAACATATTTTCCCATTTCAGTCATGTAATAAATGATCTCTGGGACCTCAGGGGAGCCCTAAAACTCTTGACAAGTCATAGAGTTGCCAAAATTCTGTACATTTTAAACAAAACAAAAAATAGGGCAAAACAGAAAAAAATAAATTTGTATTTTAAATACATTTATATTTATCTTAAAGGCTGGTTTTGAGATACAAATTAATTTCTTACTAAACAGGTTAGTAAGAAATTCATAAAGATCTATTTAGTCGATTGTAGGAACTTTAAATTTTTTTCTCTCTAATTTTATAGGAGCTTTGTTGTCCCTTGACACACGTGAATCATTATTGACATCCTCACATTTATTAGCTATAGTTAAGGTAGTGGGAAGAGATCTTTCCTTAGGTAACTGGAAACTAATTGTAAAGGTAGAGAAGAACTAGATAGTAGGTAAGAGAAGTAAAATCTTCAGTGAAATAACTTGGATTGAAGACAAAAAGAGCCAAAAATGGGAGTATGAATGGCATGGGCCCCCTAAGGGAAGGTCTGGGGGTTGAGGTGCTGTCTATGGTCTGCCCACCGGTGAAGGAACACAAGACAAAGACAGGATATTTGTTGGTGTTTCATGAAACTAGGACCTGGCTGGTGGTTTGTGAACTACATCACCCGGCCTTACCATGGAGGCTGGCATGCAGCAAGGTTCATAAGTACTTGTGGGGTAAATTCAGTGAACAAATGAATCCTGACCCCTGGGGGAGTCTTAGTGCCTTCACACACACACACACATGTCTCTGTGTAGAGGTTGGTGGGGCAGGGCAGGGCAGGGCGGTGGCCCTCCTGCCCAGGGCACCCTGGCTTTCCATCAGCTTTGGGAGTGTGGCTCGGGCTTGGGCTGTGCACTCTCCCTCAGTCTTGATTCTCTACTCCTCCAGGCTCTGAGGCTACTTGCCGAGGTTCATCCTTGCACATGAAGGGAAGTTAAGGCACAGAAAGGTCAAGGCAACTTTTCCAAGAGGGCTCAGCAAAAACTGATCTCGGACCCATCTGGGGCTGCAAGATAATGCTTGAGTCCATCATGGTTAATATATTAAAGTATTTTTCTATCATGTCATTTTCCATTTTAATGTTTAAGTCTTGATGTTAGATATATTTTATTTGGAAAGAAGGGCCTTACTGGAACCATTTTCCTGAGAAGCAGCTTGAGACTAGGAGAGGCTAACTGACCCACCTGTGGTTAGTAAGTGACGGAGCTAAGACAAGGGAGCCAATGACAAGGTCAGCGCTCTTGGTGCCAGTTGATAATTAGCGTTGGCAACCTCCATCTAGGCACACGTTCTTATTACAGGCAAAGAATCAAGCTGAACCCAGATCTCAGCTTCTATATTCTTGTTCTTCCACAGATGGGCTCCCTTAAACTTCACCTGTAAACTGGGCCTTGCCTTGGATCATCGTGTTACCACCAGCATGGTGCTGGTTCCCGTTTCATTCTAGAATCCCACTTATATCCAGACTGGGTCCTCCTGGCTGTGCTTTGGGTTGCTCCCTCCCAATGACCCCAGTGTCTTGCTCCTGCCTCCTTATGTCCCTAGCCCGGACTCATGACCTGCCTGTACTCCAACCTTCCATTATCATTCCCACTGGTTGCTATCCATCAGGTCTTTGTACCGGTCCTAACGTCATTTATTCAGCAAGGACTGAACACCCGGTAGGTTCAGGCAGAGGTTAGTTGTGAGGATTTAGCAACAAGCAAGTCAGAGCCCTGCCTTTATGAGGCTTTCAGTTGGATAGGACTGACGTTGGACAGGGAGGACAAATTGGACGATTGCCGTAAAATGAGGATGACAGAGCACTAAGAGAACTGACCGAGGTCATGCAAAGCCTCCTGACACCCTTTAGGAAGACACTGTCATCTGCACCAGATTGGCGTTTCATTTGCATGCCTGCAGCCGGATCAGTTTTTCCAGCTTCTGTCCCTCCTGTGGCCTCACGTGAAGTTCTGGCCTGGCCCTCCCCATTGCACGTAGTAATAAATCACAGACCGCTCTCATATCAAGATACAACAAAAATAACGTCTTTTATAATAAGCACATTTGCTATTTGTAATGTATGATTCATTTAAGTTGAAAATCTTTTTTTTTGTTTTTTTTCCCTGAAATTCACATCTTTCCAAGAACACGTGCCCTTTGTCAAAGACAATCTACTAGAAACAGGCACTGTATAAATGAGTCACCCTAGCAGCAAATTGGCGCACGAGGCTTCCCTGAGCATAGAACAATACCAGCCACCAGCACAAATAAGGCCCCTTTTTTATTACAAGATCTTTTATTACAAAATCATAAGCACGTAATTCTATAACATAAAAATATCACACTCAAGCACATCACATGACATCTTAGATGAAATGTTCATATTAAAATTATAAATTATTACATCCATATTATTATTCAACCAACCACACTCAAGCAAGCATTACTACTGCCAGACCCTATATATTAAGGAGTGTATTATTGTTACAGAACAGATGGGGGGGTGACCCATATACTATTACCAAAAGGACCCCCCTTCCTTTCAGGGCCCCCCCCCACTAGGTTCTCCTTGCCCACCGCCAGAGGAAAGACGTCTCTCAATGCCAGAGACTGGTGAAAAGGAAAGGAATTATTTATTTAAAAGTTATACAGACTTAGGTTAATGACTTAATGTCTTCATTAAAATACTAAAATCCTTTAGAGTACCCACAGACCCACACAGTCCTTCCTGCTCCCTCTGCCCAGTCTGGGGTACCGTATCTCAGGAAAAGTAGAAGTCTGTGATTCAGGATCCTGGCACCATCAGCTGTGCTGCCACCACGGGGTCTCCACTCTGCCAAAGCATCATGGCCCACTCCCTCTTCTCCACGAAAGCCATGTGATCCTCCCCTCCTACTCTGCTGAAGTTGCGCGGTACTCTCCCGGGTATGGCTACCGTGCCTCAGTTTAAATCCCAGTGCCAGTCTTCCTCTGAAGCCCCATTTCCCACTCCTCCTACAATCAGTTACACCTGCCAGCATTCCTGTATCCTTCCAGCTTTACCAGGCTGCCATAGTAAGTCTGGGCAGGTGTGGCCCCATGGTATGGAGCCAACCATCTCCAAGCTCTCACGCAGGTGCTGTAACCAGGGGGAGTTGCCCCCCAGTTACATCCTGGGTGGAAGTCACTTCCATCCCCCTGGCTCAAAGCATGGCCACAGCTATTTAGCGTATCTATGAAACCAGTTAAAGGTTATAGATATGTTAAATGACCATGCCAGGGGTTAGCTTCACAGCTGTTGCTGTACAAAACAGCTCTGAATGGCTCTGTTGCATGTGTCCCTTCCCTCAGCTCAGACTTGTGGTGGTAAGGACATCCTATATATATTTTTCTAATATTTCCTGGACACCTTGAGTTCTGGACCCCATTACAAATCCCCATTTGGGGCCCTCCCCTTGGCTGAACCCTGTTACAATTTGTTAGTGTGATTACAGAATGGATTCCAATCCATGTTTAACTCTTTAAAAATCATCTTTTGCTTTTAAAAGGTGTAAAAAGCATACGGACAGGCATATTAATCACAGCTACCATTCCCAAGGCCTCAGTGAAAAGACATATTTATGCTAATGTGTATGTGGCTGAGCATACAAGTCTGGAAATATTTGCAATTACCGAAATTATCTCTTCTGCTGCAACAAGAATTTAGCTGAAAGAATAAATTACCATAACTGATACCCCATCCAGGTTACCTTTCTGAGGTGAAATCATTGCTCTTTGAATTGAGGTTACAGAATACACACCGCTGATCACAACACTTGAGCCATGACTGAATCAGCCAAAATACTTAGCCACATTCTCTGGCTCTGGCTCTGGATTAATTTAGGAAATCCCAAATGCATCCAGGTGGGCTCCTTGGAGAATGAAACCATGTAAAATTGTTTCTTATTCACTTACAGTAAAAATTCTTGCAATCAGTTCCTTATTGAGAATTGGCACCATGCCATGCATCCCCCACACAGGCCACCAAAGCACTGGATACCAAACACTACGTAGTTGCAAACATAAGAAATCATGTCAGCATCGGACAGGGAGAGCTACTGCACATCATTCAGTGGCCTGGGTCCTCGATGAATATTTTAAAGCCAGAGGAGGGGAAGTCTTGGGAACGATAAACCAGTCACTGTCACGTATCAAGCTCACATTACGTGGGATGAGACCAGCTATCTCAGATTTCTTGTCTATTTCTCCTTCCATGAGGGAAGACAAACTCTTTCCATGCAAAAAGGATGCTCAGGTCAGTGTGCCATTTCCAGAGATAAAGAAAGCTTCCGCTCTTGTTAAGTCTGTATTACAATCGTGAAAACAAGTGATTTTTTAGTAAATTTCGGAAGTGCTCTGAAAAACTCACATTTTTTTCTTCCCGTCAAAAAAAAATTGAGTCACCAATCAACACCCAAGCATCTAAGATGCCAGATCTGGACCACAGGGGCCTAAGATAAGAGTGCATCAGGACCCCAGTGTCAGCTCTGGCTGCTTCTGCTAGGTTTCATTCCAAGGAACACAAATTAGAAACAGCTTCCGAGATGAAAAGAGTGACCTGTGGCATGTAATGCTGAGGTGCCCCCGCATTGCTCCATATTTCTTCAATTTCTCAGAATAATAATTTGGTAAACATGAAAACCCAAACACGGTATTCCAAATTGCTGATTGGAGCTCTTGCTGGCACTGTGTGTATTAGTCAGATGTAAAGAAAGACAATGAATTAAAAGTTTTAGAAATACTACTTATCGGGGAGGTCACCACACAGCCCCACGGTGTCCCTCGGGGAGTGGTCAGAAATGCAATAGTTATTACTTCTTCGCCAGAAAGGAAAACCAAGATGTTACTTGGCACTGATACCTTGACAGGCAGGAACTTTGACTCTTTGCTAATCGTTGTCATGCTCAGCATCCTCACAGCCAGCATTTATCAAGCACCTGCCACATGCTTTACCCATATTAATTCATTTAATCCCCACAGCAACTCCAGGAAATAGACATCAAGATGGGAGACCTGGAAGAGATTTATGGGGAAGACAGATCTGAGGGGAAGGGGAAGGAACTGGGAGAGGTCACGGTGCCTGTCAACTGCCGTGAGAACGAGTGGGAGGGAAGGAAGGTTGGATAGGAAAAACCTTAGACTATAGCCCACTTGTAAGAAAGTCTACAGGGAGCCCTGGCTCGTGTGGCTCGGTTGCTTGGAGCATCATCCCACGTACCAGAAGGTTATAGGTTTGATTCCCAGTCAGGGCACACAGCTACGTTGCAGGTTCCATCCCTGGTCAGTGCGCAAATGGGAGGCAACTGATCGGTGTTTCTCACATAGACGTTTCCTTCTCTCTCTCTTTCTCTCTCTCTCTGTCTTTCTCTCAAATCAATAAATGTATACAAATTTTTTTTTTTTTTAAAAAGAAAGTCTGTAGGGATTCCCTGAGCCAGGTTGCCCATCAAAGGAGCCCACAGCAACCAAGGACAACCATGCCTTCCTGTCATTGTCACTGACTTGTGAGAACACTGCCAAGTGTCAGAACACATCAGCTGGGCCCTCTGTCAATGACACCTCTTAATGTCATAGATCCCAGAGGGATAGTTGTGTTCTATCAGTCTGGGTCCCACTGGGAGAGAGAAACCGCACAGTGAGCTCTCCTGTGAAGAATAGGGCCTAATATATGGTGATAGGAGATGGTTTGGCTTTCAGTGGTAGGCACAGTGCAATGTACATTTGAAACTTATATGATCTTATTAACCAATGTCACCCCATAAATTCAATAACAATAAAAATAAAATAACATAAAAAGAAGCACTAACCTCTGATAAAGCTGTGACTATATGATAGAAAGACCCTCTCTATTGTGCCTTAGGGCCTATGGAGAGAATCAAAGGGAGGACTGATTTGAAAGGATCCCCTCCCCAAGGCTGGAGTTCAGACCTCTTTGCAGAAAGCATAGCCAGCCTCTCAGATAGCAGGGATGTTTGCTGGTTTGTCTGGACTGGAGCTGGTTTGCAGTTACTGAGCAAGCAGGAAGCAGCACTCTGGAGAACACGCAGGGCACAAGGGACCAGGAACCGGTGGCATGGGTGTGCAGAGAGAGCGATGGCTCAGAGGAAGCCACACACAGAGGGAGTCGGGTACACGGAGGGTGCTGGTCTCCACACTGGGTGAGAGAGCCATGGGAACGTGATCACCAGGCCAGGTGGAGGTTCTGGGGCAGGGCAGGGGCAGGGCTCTGCTAGATTCCTCATGGATCCCTTCCTCCTGCTGTGTCCTCCAGTGCAGTGTCCTGAGAAAGGTGACAGTATGCTCACTGTGAAGGAGGGAGGCTAAAAGGGACGCTGTCCTCTATAGCAGAGTGTATTTGGAAGGTGAGCTGGAGCGGGGAAGGAATGCATTGATAACTGGAACACGTGGCCTCTTTGGGAACCCAGGAGGTGAGTATGTGTGCTGTCCCTTTGTAGAGAGGAGAAAACTGAAGCTTGGGGAACTGGAATCACTTGCGAAAGACTACCTGTGTAGCAAGAGGAGGACCAGGAGTTCCACCCTAAGTCTGCAAGATTCTAGAAATCAAGTTCTTAACCACCATACTGTACTATAATGACTCATCATAAAAGATACCAAAATCCTTTTTAAAACCTCTGCTTATGACAGGAGACACTTTTCTAATAAGTTCTGGGATTTGTTAGCATACCATCAAAATAATTTTTTTGACAGCTTTCAGAAGACACCTTGCCCTTCTATTCTGCAGTCGTTTGATTCTGCCAAGAGGACAGAGACAAATGTTAAAGCAGATGTGAAAAAAAATAAACACACCTCGTACAAAAGGGTCAAAGATGACAAAGGAACGGGGGCCCGAGTCCTTGAGGAACTGTTCACGGGCTGCGGCCCTTCAGACTCAGGGAAGTGGCAAAACAATGGCTGGATAGGGGAGGTTCTCTCACCTGAGAGACTCCACAGCTTTGCTTCTTTCCCCTGAGTCTGAACATGAGGACATGAGCTTGCATTGAAAGCAGACAGATTTCCGCCGAATGTAAAGAACTTCTTAACCATTATTATGATGAAACACTAGAATAAAGTTCCTTGTGAAGTATTACAGTCTCCATTCCCAGAGATATTAAAAGAGAAAATCAAAACTATCTATCTTAAATGATTTAGACATTCCTCTAGATGAAAATAACAGTCACTCCAGGTCCCTCTGTGTCCCAGGTTTTCTATATGCTTAAGTCATCTTCAATCCATCCTTGCCACCAGAAAGGAATGCTTTCCCAGGACAATGGGTCAACAAGGGGCATTATTGATAAGAGTTCACAATTTCTGAGTGCTTACATTCACCACAAGCACTATAGCCTTCATCTTTGCAATACCACAGGGAAGCACTTTTATTTTCAGTTATAGATTCAGAGACTCAGAGAAGTCAAGTAACTTTTCAGAGGTCACACAGCAAATAAATAGTAGTCAGAACTCTAACCCAGCACTGTCTATGTGTACAGTCTGTATGACCTCGTAGATAAACAATGCCATTTTAGTCTTTCAGCTGCTTAGCAGTAATTCTCGGCGGCTTACCTTCCACCACTGAAAACTCTCCGGGACACTCTCAAAATCTGCCACGTCTAATGCGTACAACCAGTTAAATGCTGCATGCCTAGATAATTAGCAAATAAGTAGGCCACAGATGAAAGATAGCTGATGAAGATGCATAAAGAAAATAGAAGTGGACGTTTAAAGAACACGCACTGTATCATATCTCTATTACCCAGGCTCTCATGAAATAGCAAAGAATTGACTCGGTTGGCAAAACTCATCTGAAGGGAGAAATAAATGATATAGCTGGAGTCAAGCATGGGAAATCTGCTCGTTATTTTCGCAGTGGGGAAGTGTGAAAACTGAACAACTGTGGCCACGCATTGTTTTATTCCCCGAGCGTGTGAAACCGAGCCATCTGAAATACACATCCGTTTGTTTCTCTCAGGGATTGGGTTGCTGTGTTTTGATAACTAAAAATTCTTTCTTACTCCTTTGTCATTAATCATTTGCATTTGGAGTCACAGAAGGAGGGAGCTAATCCTTTTAACTACTTTCCCAAGAAAGAGGGCTTACCGAGACGCCCACCCCCACCGGCCACACCTGCCCAGCTCAGGACTTCTGTCTCTCCCTCTATCCAGATGGCTTCAAGCTGGAAGTTACTTGTGAGAACTCTACATGAAATGTATACCCCAAAACAGTCTTTGTGGACTAGGAAGTTTTTTACAAAACACTCCTGAATGTTCAACCAACAAATCATTGTCTCTGCTTGTATTTTTTTCAACATCAAAATAAACAAATTATGTGCTGTGGATTTGGATACGAAGATGAATAAAAGACTTTCCTTGCCTTCAGGGAGTTCACAGCATAGTATAGGAGATCAAATAACAATAGCCACAACATGATGTGGGGCTCGGATGAAAGAATGCCGAGATTCCGTGTAAGCAGAGGAAAGGCACTCAGCCTCGGATATGATACAGGGGCACACTCTCCAGGGGCTGAGGTTGGAGCAGAGCCTGCTCTCTCAGTCAGCTCAGGCTGCCATAACAGAATGCCCTGGGCTGCATGGCTTACACAGCAGACATTTATTTTCTCATAGTTCTGGAGGCTGAGGGTCTACAATCAGGGTGCCAATAGGGCTGGTTTCTGGTGAAGCTCTCCTCCTGGCTTTCAGATGGCCACCTTCTCACTGCATCCTCAAGAAACAGACAGAAAGAGACAGAGAGAGCTCTAGGTGTCTCTTCTTATAAGGATATTAATCCTGTGGGGTAATGCTCCCACCCTTGTCTCCAAATGCAGCCACACAGGGGGTTAAGCTTCACATTTGAATTTGGGAAGGGAGGTAACTACTCAGTGCATAGAACCTTCAGAATGAGAGGCGTAGGCCAGGTGGATGGCAGTCAGGGCAGGAAGGGCACCCCAGCGAAGTTTGCCAGTGAGCCCAGAGCATTGGGCAGATACAGCATGTTAAGCAAATGGAAATGCGTCCAGCAGGCTGACCCAGTGGAGGATATGGTGAGAGATGGGCTGAAGGAGAAGTCTTGAATGTTTTCTAAGCAGTGTGTACTATCATGTGAGAAGTCAGGATTTTTGCAGGACTGTTAATAAAGGAATACCCACTTTTGCATTTTCTGAAATAAAAACATTTGCTCCACATTTGAAGCACAAGTAGTGAGACAAAGAGAACTGGAATTTGGGACCCATGCCACAGACACTGCAATGATCCCAGGAAGGTAGTAAGGGGTTTTGCCAAGATAAAACCAATGAACGTGAGGATGAGGACACAGACTCGAGAGTTATTTAAGTCAACATGTTAGAAATACTGGCTGCAGAGAGTCAGGGAGGGAAAGAGGAGAGGAGAGTCCTGGTTTGTGGAATGGGTGTCTGAGCGGTGCCTCTGTTTCTCTGTCATCACTAGAGCTGAGTTAGCACTACACACTTGGCCTTTCTCATTGTCACTTCTGTTGTTCCATTCGTGGCCTACCCTGAAGCCCTTCCCACACGCCCTACCTAACGCCGCGGGGGGTCTAGCATGTGGGTCAAAGAGTAAAAATGATACAAACTACAACCAGCATAAAAATTTGAGTTTAGTACTTAATAATAGTAGACAATGTGGTGAAATAAACAACAGTAGCACAATTAGAAACTCAATATGTGCAGATATTTTGTACATTATACTAAAGTAATGGGAATTATGGGAGCTTATACTTCATATACCAAAAATATTATCATTTTGCATGTAATTAAAATAAAAATTATTAACAAAATGTTTTGTTTTTTAAATGCTTTGTCATTGAAATCTAGTTCATAGTTTATACATATGGTACAACTCAGTCTGGACAAGTTACATTTTATGTGCTCAGTGGCCACCTGTGACTAGTGGATTCCACACTGCGCAGCACAGGTCCAGACCAGGGGGTCACTCTGATTTTCACCGGGGCCACATCAGCCTCACGGTTGCCTTCAAAGGGCCGAATGTAATTTCAACTCCTTGACAGTTAAGGAGTAGTTACATTTATACAGTCCTGAAATGATTTCAGCCCTTTGAAGGCAACCTCGAGGTTGATGTGGCCCCCTGGTGAAAATGAGAGTGACACCCCTGCTCTAGACCAAGAAAAGTTCTTGACACAAGCATTAACTATCAGAAACACTTATTTATTTATTTATTTATTTACTTTTACTTTTTTGTCAGATTTCTTTGTCAGTGTTTATTTCTTACAACTATTTTATTGTTTCTACTATTACAGTTGCCCCAATTTTCCCCCTCTGTCCCCCTCCAACCAGCCCGCCCCCCCGCAGGCAATCCCTGCACCGCCAGGTGTGCCCATCCGTCATGTGTGTGTTCTTTGGTTAATCCCCTCACCTCATTTCAGCTGGCCTCCTCCTCCCTCCTCCTCTCC
This sequence comes from Desmodus rotundus, assembly GCF_022682495.2. Taxonomy (NCBI): domain Eukaryota; kingdom Metazoa; phylum Chordata; class Mammalia; order Chiroptera; family Phyllostomidae; genus Desmodus; species Desmodus rotundus. Next base: position 44,247,974 of record NC_071394.1, on the reverse strand, counting down.
TGCAGCTGTCAGTCTGTCCCATTTTCTGTGCCTCTGATGCTATTTTGCTCATTAGTTTATTTTGTTCATCACCTCACACCTGCCAAAAATGTCTATCATTAATAAATCAACAAACAACCAGTGCCAGCCAGAATATGGAGAAAAGAGAAGCCTCGTGCACTGTTGGCAGGAATGCAACTGGTGCAGACACTGTGGAAAACAGTGTGGAATTTCCTCAGAAAACTAAAAATGGAACTGCCTTTTGACCCAGCAATTCCACTGCTGGGAACATACCCTAAGAATCCTGAAACACCCATCCAAAAGAATACATGCTCCCTTATGTTCATAGCAGCACTATTTACAATAGCCAAGATCCAGAAACTAGTATTTATTAATCACAAAATGAAAGTAGTCATTTATTATAAAAATATGAAACACTGAGTGTTGTTTTAAAAAAACAATGAATTATTTTAGCTCTAGCTTCCAAAATCTGTATCATGAGCCAGGGTTTAATGTTCTTGGTTCGTACGTAAATTTTCTGACTGTCACTTTGAAAGCCATCTGAGAACAGGCAGTCGGTGACTGCCCAGAGGGTGTTTGATTAGACTGTTTGCCCAGTCACAGAGATGAGCAATGAGATATCCTCTGCCTCGGAGACCGCCAGACCCCTTTGGGGATCAGAAGAACTCTGCTCTTGTGACATGCATAATCTAGTTATTGAGTGAACAGGGAAGATTTGTAAAGCTCCACGGATATCTGATGCGATGAGGCGGTAAATGCAATGTAAATTAGCTTGGTTACCAATATTTATTTGGCACAATTATACTAATCTGACTAAAAACAAATTTGACAGTAATCCTGGAACTGTTATTACAAACACAAATTTCAGTCTTTTTTTCAACGGAAATGATTTTAGGTAGGAGAGAGTTTTGAGTTGTGTTGAAACAATGAAGTCGAAGTTTAAAATTTTCTACTAGTATAAAGAAAGAAAGTTGCAAACATCTAATCTTCTAACTGGGAATAGAACCAGGGACCCTTTGGTTTGCAGGCCAGTGTTCAACCCACTGAGCCACAGCAGCCAGGGCAAAGTTTTGAACATGGTTATTAAGTTGCGACGTACACACACACACACACATATACCCATACACACAGTGCTATTGTGATTGGAAATGCTTTGACTCACAGATTGATTTGGCAGTAATTGACATCTTTAAATACTAAGTCTTCCACTTTAAAACCCAGGTATTCTTTCCTTTCTCTCAATAATATAATTTCTGCATAAGATGTTGTACATATTCTGTTAGTTTTACCCCCAAGTATTTGCTATTTTATATTACTGTAAATTGTAGCTTTTTCTATTTTATTTTTTATTATTTGTTTCCATTATTCAGAAATGCAATTAATTTTTATACATTGAGTTATAGCCAGAATCTTAAGATGTTCTTGTCTATAGATAGGAATACTTAATATTGTAAAGATATCACTGGTCCCAAAATTATACATAGATATAATGCAATTCGAATCAAAATTCCAACGTGCCTGTCGTGAAACATGATAATTTGCATCTAAAAGTGAAATTGAAGAACAAAGATTCAAAAATAGATAAGAAAGTTTTGAAGAAGAATGACCGACAATGTGGGGTAAGATAGCGACTCTCCTACCAGATTTAAATAATTATTATTGTTGGGAACTACCCTGCCTGGTTTCAGAGGCTGTGACCCCTTATGGTCCCAAGTCTGACTCAGCCTTAACCATGAGGGGTTAAAGCCCCCCGACATATTATAAAGTTACAGTAATTAAGAGATCATAATATTGGTAGTAGGATAAAAAAAGCCCACAGGCAAATGGAATAGAAAGTCCCCTAAATGGCATGCAATAACAAAATTTAAGTGTTATTTACACTGACAAATATGGAGTCCACAGTAAGCTCTGATGCTGTTGACTGCCTGCTTGCCAGATCACACAGTTTTAACGTTAATGAAACAAAGGCAAGGCAGGGAAACAGGCAGGAGATAGAGTAGTGAGAGACGGGATTCAGCTAAACTAAATTTATTTTTATTAGATGGGTACAACCAAAGACATATAAGCCAAAAACATATAGCTCTAATATACTTGTGTGTATAAATGTATATACAGGTATGCACATATATATAACAAAAGGGAATTCTTTTTACAATATGTTATATCTTTTCTATAGATCATTTTTTCTATATATTATATATTGAAATACTTATATATTGAATACATATATTGTAAAATATGTATATTATGTACTGAAAAGACAATTCTTACACCTGATAATACAATAGAACCAAAAGCAATTACAAAACTAGAGAACTAACAATCCAAAATGGATAATTTCCTGGAAAAAGATAATTTACTAAAACTGATCTCAGGATATATGGCAAAATATAAACCACTATTTTTTTATAGGAGAATAAAGGAAATTTTCTGAGAGTTCCTCCCACTAGAAAACACCAGGTTCAGATGTGTTCACAGGGGAATTCTTCAAACCCTATAGGCAATGCTAATGTGATTTTAAATTGTTTCTTCATATAATGTAAAAGATACTATTTCAACTGCTTTAAGGAAAATATTTTCTTAAATTTCAATACCTAGATTCATAAAAGACAACACTGGATAAGAAATTTAGAAATCAACCTCACTTACAAATATTTATGAAAGAAATGTCAATAAAATCTATTCATCCAACAGAATCCATGCGTACAATAAGAGAACATCGCATTTGATTAGGTGGAGTTTATGCTAGTAATAGAAGGGTCGGTTAACATTACAAATCACCTCAAGAGATCTTGGCTGTGAAATCATTTTTAAATTTAATATCCATTTTTAATTTTTCAAAGAGTCTTAATAAGTATAAATGAATATTTATTTAAAGTAAAATAACTATTTCCAAAATGGCTGCAGAGTAGGTGGAAGCTACACTCACCTGTGCCAGGCCCCAAACTAGATTTACGGCTAAATTATAGAGCAATCAGCCAGAACAACCAACTGAAGGCTCGCTGAAATATAATAATCGAGGATTTACAGAAGTCCCAGAGACTGGTCAGGAGGGTGGAGACACTGAAAGGGCTGCCCCCACTCCCACCCCCCCACGCACACCCAGGTACAGCCCCTGAGAAGCTGGAGCCATATCGTAGCTGCAAAACTCCCTCCTCCGGGAGCCTGGCCTCGCAGCTCCACACAGGAATCCCCAACCCAGAGCAACAGAGATGGGGTGAGGAGCCTGCATAGCATTGGTGCGGAAAATCACTGGGGATTCAGTCTGCCTGGGAGACCCAGACGCCACTTTCCCAAGGACGAGCACTCCCGTAGTTACAGCACCATCCTGGTGAGTGCCCTGCCGGGTCTCACGGTGCTGGCGAGGCCTCGCTGCACACTGGTCCTGTGGGGGTGTCTGCCGGCTGCACCCAGCAGTGACATTAAAGGGCCCTCTTTTTCTGGTGAGGCTTTCCATGGAGACTCAGTGACAAAACGTCTGGCTTGGGAAAAAGGGACAGACTCCCCCACCTTGAGCACACAGCCGGTGCCCTTACCCCCACTTGTTGAATCACTGGGCAGGCCCTGACCCTGCCTGCTGGGTTCAGCAGCACAGGGGACCAGAGTGCCCCACAGAGTGGGACTTTGGGACAGTGTCTCCCAAGGAAGCTTTTGTCTGAGAACCAGATGGGCAGGTGCTATGGGGTGTGGCTACCTCCAGGGCTGCGCAAATCCTATTTTCCAAGCGAGCTCAGAGTTCCACACGCTAGGAAGAGGAAGAAGTGTCCACGCCCCCTCCTACAGGCTTGAAGGTACCACCCCTAACAGGAGACTGTTTAGAAATACCAAGCCAAGTCCTGGATACCTCGCCCCCCTCTGTTCTGTGGGAGAAGGGAGAGGGACTCAAAGCCGAGGCATTCAAAGTAAGGCCCTTGGGATCTATTGTCTGGCACCAGGATGAAGTGCTTAGGACCCTCCTATGGACTGGGCTGGCATCTCCCCCAAAGGGAGACTCTTTGGATCTGTCCCCCTGAGCCTGGGGTGGCTGAGCTTGCTCCTGCAGAGGAGACTGACTGTTGGCTGTACCCAACCTGAACCTGCAGCAAATCCCTCCAGGGGGAACCAGACTTGGAGACTTTGGCAGTGACTGGGTGAGTTAGCTCTGGAGCGGCAGCTAGTTTCCTCTTATTGAGTGCCTGACTGCGTGATCCCCAAGTAAAGGGCCCCCTAGCCCTACCCTAAGAATCCCAAAACACTGATTTGAAAGAATATATGCACCCCTATGTTCATTGAAATGCTATTTACAATAACGAAGATCTGGAAATAGCCCAAGTGCCCATCAGTAGATGAGTGAATACAAAGGATGTGGTACATCTATATACAATGGAATACTACACGGTCATAAAAAGGGAGATCTTACCTTTCACTACAGCATGGATGGACTAGGAGATTATTATGCTAAGTGAAATAAGCCAGTCAGAGAAAGACAAATACCATATGATCTCACTTACGTGTAGAATTTAATCAATAAGATAAACTGATAAACAAAATAGAAACGGAGAAAGAAAGGTATGGATACATGGAAAAGACTGTTGGGGTGGGAGGGGTATGGCTGAAAGAAAGTGAAAGGATTAGCCAAAAAACATATATATAAGTCATAGACACAGACAATAGGGTGGTAACAGCAGAGGGAAAGGGGGTGGGGGCTGGGTGGAGGTGGGCAAAGTTGGGGGGAAGGAAATGGAGGATACCTGTAATAGTGTTAATAATAAAAATAAAGTTTAAAAAAGTAAAATGAATGAATAAATATATGTATATGAACATACACACAAGTCTACAAAATGCTTACTGAGGAATAGCAGGTACATTTTCATTACATCAGAAATGAGACTGAGGTGTCTACTCCTGCCCCATTAGTTAGAATTGCTAGTAGATACTAGCCAGAACAAGCAAAAAGAAAACATATAAGATGTATAAAAACTGCAAAGAAGTAAATAAAATTATCATTATTCACACACAATGTGGTTGTATGAATGGAAAATATTTGAGAATAACTTTAAAACCATTACAAATAAAGAAATTAAGGCATCAGGGTACATAGTACATGAAAATCAAGAACTGTCACATGTAAAAACAAAAGTTTGAGGATCTAGCAGAAGAAAGGATCTAATTTACAAAACTCTAGGGATAGGTTTAACAAGAATTGTGCAAGAACTGTGTAAAAACATTCTGAAACAGAACTAAAAGACAAAAGAAGAAAAGGAACAAATAGAAAGGTCTCCCATGGTTTTGAATAGGAGAAACTCAGCTAGACCTAAATTCTCTCTAAAGTCATGTGAAATTTTAACGTGATCTCAGCAAATTACTACTGGGTTTTTTTTTAAGTACGTAAACTCATTCAAAAACTCTCATGGAGATATTAATGAGTGAAAAAATCAATAACCAGGTAAATCATGAAAAAGAAAAGTATCTAGGGGAAACCAGCCTTATTGAATAATAAACCATATTACACATGAATAAACAGATTGAGGTAACACAATAACAAGACCAGTAATACAACCAAACTCATGTAGAAATTGAGTATATGATAAAGGTTGAACTTTATGTTGCTGGTAAAAAGATAAATTAGTCAATAAAGGACAACGGACAATTAGGCACCTGAAAAACTTTAATTTGAATCAATAACTCACACTTTACCTCCCCCCACAAAATCCAGATAAATAACATTTTATTATTAAATATTTTAAAATACAACAAATACGAGAAGATGATGAGAGAAGATTTTCTGTTTTTTTGCTTGTCTCTGTGTCTGTTTTGTTTGTAATGACTTTGAAATTAGAAAAGTCTGACACAAAAGCCAGAAACCATAAAATCAAAATTAAGATTAATCAAAAATTAATCAAAAATCAAAATTAAACTCCATAAGAATAAAAAGATGTCTTCAAACAAAAATACACAAAGTTAAAAGATAACAAACTGAGGATAACATTGTATTTAATATAACAATTCAATTGCATTATATCAATAAGAAAAAGCCTAAAAGTCCAAAAGAAAAATAAAATTAGACTAACTAACATTTTTCTCTTAACGGACTGGCAATAATCAACACGTCGGATCCGCTAGCACATTGGCAATGATAGGCGCTCCCACACCATGCTGGTCGGGGCAGAAACTGGTACAACTTCCGCACACAGGAATTCGGTAACAGTTACTGAAGTTTAAAATGTCGATGACCTTTGACCCAGAACTTTTGCCTCTGGAAATTTGTCCCTCAAATATCCAGGACATGTAGACGGTTGTTCATTGATGAATTATTTGTGATGGTAAAACTTTGGAAGTAACTTAAATATCAAATAATAGGGGATTATTGAAATAACCTTGCATAGTTATAAAATAGACTATTTCAACCACTTAAAAGAATAAAATTGCTCTATATATTTTGTAATGGAACAATCCCCAGCTATATTGTTAAGTTAAAAACCAAATGCTGATTATTTGCCTAAAGTGAACTGAATACATTCGTAAAGGCTTGTATAAGCATTGACTCTCTTAGAACAAGATAAAAGTTGATAAGCATAGAGAGGGATCCTGTTGGCTGGGGGTACGGGGGAGACTTTCTCTTTACCTTGTAAGTTTTCACCATGCATACCACAGATATGTTGATACTTGTGTTGGTGTAAGAAAGGACCACTTATCTCAGTGATAATCACCACAGTTGTTATGGTGAATGCTCTTGGTTCATCCAACTGGAAAAGAGTCAGAAAAAATATCACTAAACCGTGAGAAATAGGATTAAATTTTCCATGGATGCAAATGTATAGGAATTTTTACTTTTTGAATAGTTTTTGGATTCTCTCACCAAATGTACCAAACAAAAATATATCAAGGAAACAAAAATCTCTCTGTTACCCAAAATTATGATTACTGCAATGGTATTAGCAAACATTTAGTTTAATAATAAAAGATTTTTTAAAAATATTTAATATGAAATAAAATTAAGTACAGCATGTAGATACTAACCCACAGCCTAAGGGCCTTTGCTTTTCAATTATACAGAAAATGGAGCACATCTCTACAAGTAGGAAAATGAATCGTGGAGAGAGTAGAACATAGGCTTCCGGACAGATCACACACCCGAAGACTTTGGGCCTCCATACATTCAAGCAAATACTCTCACGTGTGTCTTACCGACCAGTCTGGAGTGGATAATCTGTTTCTATGGCCCAGTAAAGTGAATGAGACTCTGCCATTACAATAGATAGGCTTTCACTAAAACTTCACGTAACACCATCTTCTGCCCAGTTTATGAAACTCGCAAATGCCCTCTGCCGGGGAAATGCTAAGCCTCCAAACACGAAGCCTCAGTGCTGAAAAAGTTATACAGGAAGAAAAAATAAATAAAAAACCAAACACATTCATCTTTTTATTTTATAATCAAGCTATAAATCCCGAATAACATTCAGTTAGAAAATTCAGCCTTGACCAAACTCTTCTGCCTGCTGAGCCCGCCCACAGCGGTGTTCTGCTAACACCACGCCACTCACAGATGGACCTTGGGGTTCTTTCTTTGACCATAAACAGTTTCACAGAACATCAACATCAGACAAGGTCACTTTATGACCATGATAAAGTAGTCAGAAAACAAGACAACTTCCCAATTTTGTTTAAGGTCAGAGGGAAACAAGGCCACTGCCAACCACAGAACTATCAAACACCCCCTCTCCCGACTAAAATAAGCAACTGCCACTTCAGGACTAATTACAGCATTCGCTTCACTTCCTGCCCTGTCAGCAAGATGTATTAAGATAGCCAGTTATAACATCATTCCTGCTTCCGGGAAGCTTCCAGTCAGAACAAAGATCCCCCTACCCCCTCCTATTGGCTTCTCAGGGGTCATTCTATTCACCCAGCCTCTGCCACAGCTTCCCAGAGACATCAACAAATCCTCACCAGCTTAACTTCCAGGGTTTCATGTTTAATAGCTACTTTGCCCCCAGACTTAATCTACAAATCTGGACATAAAATTTGCCAAGCACAGCTTTCTATTTACTTAACAATGTTAGTTAAAGCAACAAGAATGATAAAGAACTACAAAATGTTAGAACTTTGTGAGCTCTTAAATATTCCCTAATGCAAGGTTTTCTGTAAAGGGCCACATAGAAACTATTTTAGGCTTTTGGGCCACACAGTGTCTACTGTACTATCTCAGCACAGCTGGTGTAGAGAAAAAACAGCCACAGAAAAGATGTTAAAAAATGAGTGTGGCTGCATTCAAATAAAACTTTATTTACAAAAATATGCATCAGGCTGAATGCAGCCTATAGGCTATAAATTGCAGACGCCTGACCTAATTCCCACTCAGTCATTCATAACCTGACCTAATTCCCACTCAGTCATTCATAAATGTAAACTAAGCAACTTGACACAAAGAATACACAGGGTGACCCATGCACATTCTGACCCGGACAGTGTCAGTATAGACCTGTTGTCTTGGTGTAACTAGTAAGATGCCCCATTTCATTCTCAAACACATCTGGGTTTTGATAATAAATTATAGGGTCACCCTTCATAATGCCATGTCCTTTAACTTATATAAATCCTTATATTTCTGGTGTATTAACAGTGACCCATGAATAATTCAAACCTGAGTAAATATATAGCACAGATGACATTAATGTTTAAAAACTACCAAAGTTAGTTGAAGACGATTATAATGTTACTTAAACTTTTAATAGCCCAATGGTAATCCATTTTTTAAAATTTCGTAAGTAATACCAGATAATGAAACAAAAGATTCAACGTACTGTTAATTATATAAATATAATCCAATTATAACTATTGAAGAAAAACACTGAATAGTGTTCTTGTATATATAAGCAATCTTTCAAAAGCACTAATAGCATGAAATATTTAGAAAACTGTAGGTCCAATATTTGCCAAATTTTCCTAAACTGTAACTTTAAAGTCTCTCCTTTGACAACTTCCTAGAGTTTACTTCTTCCTAATTGGGTACTTTTCCTTGATGTTCTAACATTGTCTCAAAGTCAGGCATGACCACATATAGATGGAAGTATTTTCTAGCATTGAGTGTTAGAGCCAAGCAGCCAGCTCAGAGCATTAGAGGGAAGCAGGGGTCATGGGCCTGCCCTTCTCTCTTGTGTCCCTGATTCTTCCTCCAGCCTGAGTCATGCCTTTAGATTGGCCTCAGAGTCTCTAAGACTCATGGGTAGTGATGCCTATACTCAGCACAAGATGTGGTCAACCCACTGTTATGTATTGAATGGTCGTGGACCCCAGGATTTACATGTTAGTGCTCTGCCCCAAATGTGATGTCATTTCAAGGTAGGAATTGGGAGAGTTAGTGAGTTTAGGTAATGTCACAAGGGTGGGGTCCTCGTAATGGAATCAGCGCTCTTACAAAGAGATACCAGAAACGCACCCCTCCACTTTCTCTCTCTCTCCTGCCGACCATGTCCACGTTAGGATACAACAAAAAGGAAGCCATCTGCAAGCACGGCAGAGAGCCCTCATCAAAAATCTGCTGGCACCTTGATCTTGGATTTCCCAGCCTCCAAAACTGTGAAAAATAAATGTTTGCCACTTAAGCCCACCAGTCTGTGGTATTCTGTTTAGCCACCTGAGCTGACTAAGACACCCAGCATCGCACCAACAGCATCTATGAATGAGTTTGCCGCAACCTGTTCTCCAGCAGAAATTGGATGGATTTGGTCCTTACTGATGAGGCATAAGGTTTTAGTTGGGACTTTCAGTGATAACATGCCTGTGGGCATTTTTTTAATGTCAAGAGGATTCACAGTTTTAAATAGCTTTAAAAAGTTGTGCTGAGTGTTAGATTTATGTTTTTGGAAGCAATTATATTTGGGAAGTAATTTTACACCTAGATAAATTTTTTTTTATTTTCATAACAGAGATATTGAAATAAGCTTAGGGGACCATTCCAAATGAAATAATAAAAGTTTATTGCCCGGTAAAAAATATTGTCAACATTCTTAACCTATCCTATGAAACCTGAGCCTGAGGACTGCAAGTCATTCAGCTGTCGTGTGATCTACCCAAAATAAAATCTTATATTTTGAGATGCCTGTGTAAGTGGCTGAAATGCTGAAGGACATACAATTATTCACCACTATTGTTCCCGGTTTGAAAAGGAAAGTAGGAGCAAAATAGCATTGATTAAGATCATCAAGTAGGATCAAATTATAGAACATACAATTTTTAAAACAGGTTTTTTTTTTACATTTTCCATAGGACATTTATTGTAACTTAGACTTTCAGCTACTTGAGAGAAAGGATCAGGATTTTATTTGAAAGGATTTTAGCAATCCCTTAGTTATTCCAAGAATCCTGGTGAGAACTGACTAACACAGCTCTCAAAAAATTCTTAACTGCTAAAGGTTCCATCGAAATTACCTATCGGCACATGTGTTAGAATGCTTCGGTAAGACAAGACACACTTCACAGGACCTCCAGGAATTTTCATACCAAACAAATATGTCACAGACTAACTATTAGGGGGTGGACGCAAATCTCTGAACACTTCCAGAGCACAGGTCTGTGGGTCAAGGGGTAGAAAAGCAAGAAAGGGCTTGCAGGCCAGTCAAATAAAACCTTTCACCTTCTAGCTCTAGACAGTAAAACAGGGCCATGACACAGCAACAGCATCCTCCGGGTTACCTCACCCCCAGCCTGGAGGCAGCACACACGCTATCTAAGATCCGGAGGAAGAAAAAGCTTAAACGTATTCTATCCTAAATATGTCTACTTACATGATTACCTCTCGTTTGATCTTTAGGTTGTTTCCAGGTCGCTTCACGGTCATGAATAATGCTGTAATAACATCCTGGGACATGAACTGTTCTGTTTCTTCTCCCTGCATCCCCACACTTGAGCAGGCAGCACTCACTGAAGGGAAATTCAAGAATGTAAATCAGTGTTTGGAGAGGAAGGATGGAATCCACGTTAAAGAGATGGAGACAACTGAGTGCCCCCAAAACCTGTTCTCACTTTTAGCACTCGGCCGGACTCTATTACTGAGTCTCCCTCTCAGGTACGTGTGATGCCTATGACTACGTTCTCAACAGTTCAGCTGGAGAAAGTGAGGTCTGCATTTATGTAGAGCCTGAGTCCCCTTCAGACAGGGCCCTGGCTTCCCCCACTCCCTTACTTTCCTTCTTGAAAACTGAAAACTACCAAAATGATTAGTGTGAGTAGAAGAGGGAATCAGCCCCCACCTCAGCCCATAGACGTGGGACTTCTCTTGTGTGGCTGTGAGAAAGGAAGCATCCACTCTGTCTCCACTCTGCCTCATAAGTTCTTCCAAATGGAAGGAGGCATATTATGATTCTCACCTGACTTCTGGGTGTATCTCTCAGTTTGGTTCAGAACCTCCAGAGAAGAAATGATGTAATTATTTGGCACCTTTATACCTAAATGAGACAGAAACCCCACAAGGAGATATCATCACAATGCCCAGTACCTATTTATTTAATTACAACACCTCTGCTTTGAGAAATGTGAATTTGCACTCATTAAGTAGAGCCTTCTGGAGCATTGTTTGACATAATCTATCCACGGCATTAAAAATGTGCTTTAGCTGGGACAGCTATAGGTGCTCCAACAGCCCACACTTCCTCTCGAGTAGGGGAGAGTGACTAAGCTGGCCAGGGTCACTTCCCAGCTCTCCCAGCATCAGAGTGAGGCATGTGATTCATCCTCTCCAGTGAGATGTAAGCGGCTGGAGGGGCATCATTTCCGTGCCACAGAGTTTAAGGGATGTGCTTTCCTCACCCTTGGTTGCTCCTTCCACTGGCAGGATGAGCCCGAAGCAGACTGGTAGGATAGGCCTGGAGACTGCATCTTGGTGGTGGCAGAGCTCAGGACTACCAGAGAAGAGGGGGTTAGCAACACCCACCTTGCAACTGGAGAAATAAATCTTTGCTGTATTTGAGTGATCATACATTATAAGTCTATTTGTTACAGTAATTTGCCCACCATAATAATAGAAATGTGTAGAATTTTAACCATAATTCTATTTACAGGCACTGGTTCAAAGACATAATTACAGATAGCAAACAAGGTTGTGTCTAGGAAAGTTATTGCAGCATTACTGATGATAGTGAAGCAATCTAGAAACACTCTAAAGGTCAAACAAAAGGTAGGTAGGTAAGTAAATACATTTATAATAGAATATTTTTAAGCATTTAAAATAAATTTTAAATTGAAGGACATAATCATAATTTTTAAAACATCTAATTAATACTTGTGAACTAGTTATCACATTCCAGGCAATATTCTAACCACTTTAATCTTCACAATAACCCCATTAGCTGAATTTTATGGCTAAGAAAACTGAGGCCTAGAAGTTAAATAACTTACCAAATGTCACACAGCCAATAAACGGCAAAGCTCAGAAATGCACATATAATGACATGTAAAAATACCTGTTAGATCTGAAGATTAAAAGGAGAGTGCGAAATAGATACACATTCTTATCTCTGTTATTTTGTATGAGCCGGTTGGCTCCATCGGGAGTCATTCATGCAGTCATTCACTAATTCGCTCATCCAATCAAAAATATTTAGAGTGCTTCCTACATGGCAGCCACTGCTGTTAAGAAGTAAAGAAGACTGGCCCCAGAAGCCTTCTGTTTAAGTAAGAGAAACATTGAACACAAGTAAATATGCAACAAAATATTGGCTTGAGAAGGGTTATGTAGTAAAGCCCAGTAAGGGGCTAGAAATTGATGGAGGGCTGAGGGGGAAACACACCTTTGAAAGATCATCAGAAGAGGCCTTTGTGAGGCGATGATGTTTGCACAGACACAGGAAGCGGTCATGCTGAGTTCTGGGGAAGGATCCTGTCCCAGGCAGAGCCAAGTGCGTAAGCCATGAGGTTGGTACAAACTTGGAGTGTTTGCGGAACCACCAGAAAAGCAGGGTGTCTGTGAAGGAATGCATGGAGGGGAGAGAGGGAGTGACCAGGTTGGAAACAAGCAGGCCCAGTCCGCAGGTTGAGTTCCCTGGGACAGACTCCGAGGTGGAAATTTGTGGGCAGGAAGTTTCTGGGAAGGGTCTCTGGCATCTACTGAAGAGTGAAAGAAGCATGAGTAGGCAGAGGGAGAGGTTGAACTGTGACGTAGCTTACGCATCTGAGAGCTCAGAAGCTGGTGTGGCCAAGACAATGCGGACTCCATATGGCTGCATGATCCATCCATCAGTGGATGCAGGCTGCCATGAGAATGGCCTTCATTTAGACAACTCTATTCAGCAGGATTTCTAAAGGGAGACTCAGCTGACGGCTGGTAACACTCTCAGCATCTGGGGAAATTTGTGCTTCAGTCCTGGGGAGAGGTATCTGGGCAGCGCACCAGAGCATTCGTTACAGGAAGCCACTGGAGGGTGTTGAGCAAGGAAGTGACCCGACTGAAATCATGTTTTTGGGATCACACTGGCTGTTGTGTTGAGAAATTACTGTGGGAGCAAGAGCAGAAGCAGGAGACCAGTTTGAAGGTGAGTGGCCACTGTGGGCATCTGGCCTTGCACTGTTTAGAAAATGAGCCAGGGGGCAGTGTGGAGCATAGTAGTTGTCTGGAGCAGTTTCTCCTTAGTCGTATCAGAAAATCAGATCATCCACGGAGAATTGAATTTATTCCTCTAATATGAGCATGAATGTCTGCAGAAGGTTACATTGGTTCCAGAAAGCATCACCAGTCTCAGTTCAGAAGAGACATCGTGATCATTTTCTACAATTACAAAAATAAATTGGTCCAATAAACTCATGATGTTAGAAAGAAGGACCTTCCCTGGCTGGTGTGGCTCAGTGGATTGAGTGTCAGCCTGTGAACCAAAGGGTTGCTGGTTCGATTCCCAGTCAGGGCACATGCCTGGGTTGCAGGCTAGGTCCCCAGTTGGGGGTGCACAAGAGGCAACCACACATTGAAGTTTCTCTCCCTGTCCTTTTCCCTACCTTCCCCTCTCTCTAAAAATAAATAAATAAAATATTTAAAAAGGAAAAGAAGAAGTACCTGAACCATAAGTGGTCACTCTGCTATCATCCCCCACTAAGAAAATTGGGAAACAGAGGGGCTATTAACTGAAATGGACAATACAAATAAAACAAGAAACGCCAATTTTCCCACCCTGTGAGGAACCGTCTTTGACACAGTCTACAGATAATGTTAATGCAATAAGCACAGCCATAGGTATGCAGGCAAAATTTTAGACAAAAAATTAACCCTAAATCATCTGGCATATGAATTCATCAGCTTATACATTTAATTAATAAATATTTTACCAGTTCAAATCTTTAAATACCTCCCTTCAAGGAAGTGGTTCTGAAACTTTTCTGTGGGATTCACCTTGAATGCTTGTTTAAAATGCACGTTCCAGGCCTCAACCGCAAAGACTTGCTCCAGGTCTGGCAGGGTGTGGCCCGAACCCTAGGAGAATTCTGATGGAGGGGGTTGATAAGCAATCTTTCAGAAAGGTTGTCAGCTGTCTGAGGGAACATGCCCCGGAAGCCAAGGGCGATGTACTCTCTAGCCGTGGTCAGCTGGTTATCTTGGGCAGTGAACAATGCTATGCAATTGTGACTGAATCTGTCGTGGCTTGTCACCATCAATTGCCTCTGCCCAATACAGTTGTATGTCACCTTTCAACACACCCAAGTTTAAAATATTCCTCATTCGCAAAGGCCTGTAAACTGAAGTTCATAATGTTAGTGCTAGAAAAGAACTCAGGCGAAAGTGATTAATTGAAGGAAGCGCCTCAGATGAAATCACAGGAAGACAGGTAATCGCTTGAACTTATTGCCACATCTGCTACATTGCATAAGAAAGTTTTGGTTTCACACCCAAAGTGAAAGAATAACTTAAAATCCCATAAATAATACATTGAAGTTGTTCTAATGCAGTATCTGGAGAGGCCCTGCTAAGATAAAAGGCTCTGTTCACTGTTTATCTTGCTGGCAGAGAACAAGGCAGGCAGTGAGGCAGACCTGTCATTGACCCAAAAGCGTATATAAGAAATGAATCAAGGGGAGTTTGGCTTTAAAAGCCTCATAACAGAAAGAGTACAGTAAGGTAAAAGTTGAGCAAATCTGCAATTCAAGCGGTATAAAAAAAACATGTTTGATTCAATATACTCCGATGCACTGAATCTGTATGAAATTCAACCTTTCATTCTAGTTTATTTGGCAAGGTACAAAAATAAACTTGAGATTAAAACGTTAACATCCTGTCTCTCTTAGACGTACAAAAAGACACAATTAACCAGAACAGTTGGTTACAAAGCTTTATTGAAACCTCTAGGAAACCAGTGCATTCCACTCCTAAGCCTAGAAGATGAAATCTACTGTAAATATTGAATTTGTAATCCAAGATTCTTATTAATTCTGGTCAAGACAAAGTCTAGTCTTCTTAAGGGACACACACAGTTAGCGTTAAGGTATTGATTTGATGCTTCTGACATGAGCAGACATTTAAAATGGCCTTCTGACCAAAATGCTATCATCAAACATGAAAAAGAGAAAGAAACTGACATTGGATAAAAGGCCTGACATAGAAAATTATATTTAGTATTGAAACAGTCAATTTTTAATTATCTCAAGAGTCAAGAAATAAAACATACCAAGATAGTTAATACCTGACTTTGATATTCATAATATTTCATAGATTTGTCTTATCAACTGTTTTTTCTTGGAAAAGTACTGCATTTAAGATATTTTTTACTGTTGTATTTTGAGCACATTCACAATGAATAGGGCTTGGCCTGGAGAAGAAGGTGTCTGGATAAGTCATTTTGAGATTTAAAGCTTACCCTTGATAGTCTGGAATCAGAATATGAGAGTTAAATATAGAGCTTCCACTTTCATCTTTGATAAGGTAACTAGGAGACTGGCCCTCCCACCAAAAACAACTGTAAAGCCAGACAAAATATATGAGGCAATTGCTTTCAGGAAATGAAAAAAAAATATATAGTCAGCACAGAATTATTATCTCTAGAGGAGGAAAACACACAAAATAAGTCCCCCAGTCACCCCAATTATCTGCCTAGGGGCATATTCCTTCAGAGACAGGGGAGGTAGAGCCCAAGGAAAAAGCAGTTTCAATGAACTGAAAAGAACAGAAGAGAGTTCTAGACCGATGAGGCAGCAGGAATTTGCAGGGCAAGCTATTAGAGAAGTGGGATTAGAGACACACAGAGGGTCACCCCATGAATCAGCGTAAACCTTGAGTCCTTGGCAAGGGGGTGCACTGTGCATCTGCAGGGTCCATCTGCAAGGCAAGACTCGGGAAAGCCTAGCAAAGATCACAGGCCTTACGGCCAAACCTGTTCGGTGAGAGCAGAAGTTACAGCGTCCTGCCAGACACGGGAGCTCTAGCCCGGATAGATTTTGCTCATTAAGCAGCTACGCCCTTGAGTAAGAGTCAGCCCCCAAGACTAAACCAAAATAGATTCCCCTAATAAATAATATAAAGAAGACAAACAGGACGAAAAGGACTCGCCGTTAATTTAACTGGCTGACAAAACAAAACTCAATACCCTTTAAACTCACTGTATGAGTTTAACAGCAGATTGTAAACAGCAAAAATAAGTGCTTAAATTTATGACAGATCAATAGAACTTTTACAATATGAAGACAAAGAAAATTGGAAAACGTAAATATAGAGTCAGTGACCTGCAACAGCAAGCAGTCTAAATGTAATCGGAGTTTCAAAAAAAGAGAGAGGGAAAATGGGGCAGAAATATATTTGAAGAAATCAGAGGCACATGTATTTGGTGCAAAACGTAAGCTTCCAGACTGAAGAAGCGAGGGAATCCTACGCAGAATGAAGATAAAGAACAACACACTTAGGCACATTGTAGTCGAAGTACCGAACACAACAACACAAACTCTGGAAAGTATTCAGAGGAAAAAAAGACAGTTTTCTAAAGAAAAATAAAAATAAGAATCTACGCAGACTTGTCAACAGAAATGATGAATGTCAGAAGAACTTTATGTATTTATAGTACTTAAAAAACTGCTGATCTAGAAATAATGTTCAGTGAAAATATCCCTGAATAGTGAAGACAACATAAGAATATTTGCAGAAAGAAAATAGCTGAAAGAATTATTCAGCAGCAGACCTGCGCTGCCAGAATGAAATTTGCTACCAAAGGGAATTACGATCTTCACAAAGAATGAAGAACAGTGGAAATGGTAAATTCGCATATGTGGGTAAATATAAACTAATATTCTTTTCTTTCAACTTCTTTAAAGATAATTGAGGAAAATAAAAATAATAATAAAGGGGGATATATAACATGCAGAAGTATAATGTGTGACAAAAATAGCAAAAAGGATACCATTGGGAGAATCAAAGTATAATGTACTGTAATACACCCACTACATGATACACGTATGTGACATGATATATGTGACATGATGTACAAAGTTGGATGGTAATGTCAATGACACTCATTGTAAGCCTAGAGCAACCACTGGACAAAAAAACAGCAAGACATAGTTAATATACTAATAGGGGAAATAAAATACAGTGTTATCATTGCATATTTACTATATGTTAGCCCCTATGCTAAGTATTCTACATATAATACCTTATCTGTACTAAAAAAAAAAGCCATCCATGCCCATTTCAAAACTGAGCCTTAGAGAAATTTATTGCCTTGCCCATGATCATCTGAGGTGATCACCACAAGTGGAGCCTGAGTAGCTCTAAATGCAGAATGTCCAATATCAGAGCCATTTATAGCTTTATCTTCATTCTTACTTCTCTCATGCTGCTTCTGTCTTTGGGAAGGGTTTCTATGAATATGGCCCTCCGAATTATATAGATTGTGAAACTAACAGGTTAGGTTTCAGCACAAACGGAAGCTGTTACTCAAAGATTGACATCAGGGTAAAAATTTGACAGTGGAAGCAACACGTGTTATTCTAATGATGCCTCTTTTGCCAAACTTAGGCCACAGGTGACCACCCAAAGCACCTTGGGAAGAAATGAATCAGGACACAGAATATAATTTGCTGTTGTACAGAACATCAGTTTTGGCAGCTTGATGTCTAAACGAGCTCTGTGTACTAAAGAAGTGCATTCACTGTAACAGAAGTGTTTTCTGCCACTTGTGTTCTGGCCAAGAGTCTACCAACCCTGCCTGTTGAACAGAATACCAGTCACAAGATCATCAAGGAAGTCATCCTTAAGTGATTGGGCACAGATGATTCGTGCATAAGTCCTCCTGGCTGGCTGTGCAAATGCTGATGGCTGGTGCACACTAGACAGCCTTAGACACTGGTTTTATGCGTACAAATAGAAAAGAATACCACATTTGTCCTGCTGAGCAATCATTTTGTGGCCAACAGAATACATTTATCACCAGCCCAATAAAGAATATTCTTGGAGAAGACAAGAATTGCATTATAACTTCTTGCTTCTAACTAGACTTTGATGATTCCATCTTAGGGACTCAAACTAATGATCATACAACTGTTCTCTGAATTAATACAGGTAGAATATAATCACATTTCCTTCAGAGTTACTTGATCACTGTGCAAGTAAGTGAAGCACAGATACACAATGTAATCAACTGGCAAACAATTGTGATTCGAGCCTAAAAATATCATTTGTGAGAGTTTGAGGTATCCAAGCAAAAGTAATCACTTGTATTCATCATTACACATATAACAAATTGGAGAGGAACAAAGAAATGGTGATCCCACAGTTTTTCAGCAGAGCCGACTGTGAACTACTCTTAGGAAATGCTTGCTGCTTAAGAAATGCCAGCTTTGAAACTTCATTCAGGGAATAAAAATGTTCTTTTGGTATCTGTCTGGCTCCATTCTCCCAACTCACTAATCTCTATTACTCAAGAGAATTCAGTGTCTACTCCTACTTGGAGAGGTGTAAAAGGAGTCAAGGATTAAGGTAACGTTGGGTTTTTTCTTCCCTATTATTTTTCAAGTTTGGCTTTCCTAAAAGGGTGAAACTTTCTTAAAAACAGGTGATCTACTTTCTCTATGCAGAATTGTCTTTGGGAAATTTATAAAAATGGAATCCACAGTGTGCAGTCTTTTGAGTCTAGACTACTTCACTTTGTATGATGTTTTGGGTCCATCCCTGTTGCAGCATGGATAAGTCATTCTTTCTTGTTTTGGGTAAATAGCATTTCACTGTACAAATATACCACATTTTGTTCTTCTAGTCACCAGTTGATAGACATTTGGACTTTTTCCATGTTGAAGCTTTTGTAAATAATTCTGCTATGAATATCAGCACAAAACTTTCTGTGGACATTAGCTTTCAGATCTGTTGCGTAGACACCTCGGTGTGAAATTGCTGGGTTGTATGGTATAT
Source organism: Desmodus rotundus (assembly GCF_022682495.2). NCBI lineage: Eukaryota > Metazoa > Chordata > Mammalia > Chiroptera > Phyllostomidae > Desmodus > Desmodus rotundus. The sequence goes on along the minus strand of NC_071394.1, from coordinate 44,228,623 downwards.
TTATGGTTAATTTTTGAGAAATATGTCAAAATGTTTTCTAGTCTGGTTATACAATTTTCCATACCCATTAGAAATATATGAAGGTTCTATAGTTCTACATTTTCAGCAAGTATTGCTATTGTTAGTCTTTTTTTGTTATAGCCATTTGGGGGTGGGGGACGTGACATCACAGTGTTGTTTAAAAGTGCAATTCCCTAATGACAAATGACACTGAGCATCTTTTCATGTGCTTTTCCGCCACTCATATATCTTCTATTGTAAAGTATCTATCAGCATATTTTGCCTTTTAAAGAAAAATTGGATTCTATTACTGAGATGGTGAGAATGAACATACTTATCTTCATATATTCTGGATATAAACCTTTTGTTTGATATATGATATACAAATATTTCTCTCAGTCTGTGGCTTATCTTTTCATTTTCTTCATGGGAACTTTTAAAGAGCAAAAGGTTTTACTGTAATGAATTCCAACATTCATTTCCTTGTTTATGGATTTAGCTTTTGATATAATAACTAAGATATCTTTTTTGGTCTAATCCAAAGCCACAAAAATTTTCTCTGATATTTTCTTCTGGAAGTTCTTGTTTTAGATATTTCATTTAGGTCTAGGGTTCATTTTAAGTTAAATTTTGTGTATGATGTGAAATAAAATCCAAGTTCATTTTTTGCATACATATATCTAATGGTTGCAGACCCATTTGTTGAAAATGCCATTTTTTCTCATTAAAGCACCTTTCCATTTCACAAAGAATAACTGACCAGCACCGAAATAGCTAAAATAAATCTTGAAAAAAAGAGAATGGATTGGGATGGATGAAAATATCTATAATTAAGGCTTAGAACATAGCTGTAGTAATTAAAACAGGGTGTATTAGTATAGCCAGCAGGGAAGTGCAAATTAAAACCACAATGAGATATCACTACACACCTTTCAGAATGGCTAAAATGAAAAGTGGTGGGACATTAAATATTGGCAAGGATGTAGAGAAGTTGGATCACGCATACATTGCTGGCAGGACTGTAAAATTGTACAGCCACTGTGGAAATCAAGGATACTATATATAATATTAAGAATACACTGGAAGGAATAAAAACAAGGTTGAATGAAGCAGAGGATCAAATCAGTGATTTGGAAGACAAAGTAGAAAAAAAACACTGAATCAGTGCAGAAAAAAATAATTCAAAAAAATGAGGATAGGTTATGGGAACTTTGGGATAATATAAAATGTAAAAACATCTCCATCATAAAGGCTCCAGAAGGAGAAGACATACAGCAATGGATTGAGAACCTGTTTGAAGAAATAATGACCAAAAACTTCCCTAACCTAGGAAAGGAAAAAGATATACAAGTCCAGAAAGCACAGAGAGTCCCAAACAAGATGGTCCCAAAGAGGTCCATACCAAACCACATCATAATAAAAATGGAAAAGGTTAAAGACAAAGAGAGAATCTTAAAAGTAGCAAGAGAAAAGCAGTTAATTATGTACAAAGGAGCTCTTATAAGAATGTAAACTGATTTCTCAACTGAAACATCTCATGCCAGAATGGATTGGCATGAAATATTCAAAGTGATGAAAAACAAGGACCTACAACCAAGATTATTTTACCCTGCAATGTTATATTTAAAATTGAAGGAGAAATTAAAAGCTTCCCAGATGAAGAAGAAGGAGGAAGAAGAAGAGAAGGAGGAGGAGAGAAAAAAACAAACACAAAAGAACAGTTAAAAGACTAAAATGGAAATAACTATGTATGTCTCAATAATTACTTTAAATGTAAATGCCTTAAATACTCCAATGAAAAGATGCAGGGTACCTGAATAGATAGAAAATATGCTGTCTTCAAGAAATCCACCTCAGAATAAAGAATACACACAGACTAAAATTAAAGGGATGCAAAAAGATATTTTTTGCAAATAGCAATGAAAAAAAGCTGGGGTAGCAATACTTAAATATGACAATATAGACTTTTAAACAAAGACTATAGTAAGAGACAAAGAGGAAGCTACATAATGACAAAAGGAGCAATCCAACAAGAAAATATAACTGGTAAACATTTATGCTCCCAACATTGGATGCCCTAAGTATATAAAGCAAATCATGATCCACATAAAGGGAAAGACTGTCAATAACAGTCGTAGGAGGGGATTTTAACACTCTAATGACATCAATGGACAGATCTTCTAGGGAGACAATCAGCAAGAAAATGGTAGCCTTAAATGACACACTAGATCAGATGGATTTAATTGATATCTATATTCACAGCATTTCACCTCAAAGAAGCATACATGGGATATTTTTTTAGGATAGACAACATTGTTAGGACACAAAACAGGAGGTATCAACAATTTGAAAATGTTGAAATCATATCAAGCATCTTCTCAGACCATAATGGTACGAAACTAGAAATCAACCACAAGAAACAAACTGAAAAACACAGAGTCATGGATGCTAAATAACATGTTGCTAAACAATGAATGGACTAACAATGGGATAATGGAATCAAGTAAAAAATTATAAGTTACCTTAAAACAAATGAAAATGAGAAAAACAACAATCCAAAATCTATGGGACACATTGAAAGCAGTCTTAAGAGGGAAATTTATAATATCACAGGCCTACCTCAGGAAACAAGAAAAAACTCAAACAATCTAACCTTATACTTAAAGAAACTGGAAAAAAACAACAAACAAAGCCAGAAGTGAGTAGAAGGGAAGAAGTAATAAAGGCTACAGCAGAAATAAATAAAATAGGGTCTAAAAAGCAATACAAAAGATCCATGGTTCTTTTAAAATATAAACAAGACTGACAAACCTTTCACCAGGCTCATTAAGAAAAAAGAGAGAGGACCAAAACAAATAAAATCAGAAATAGTAGAAGTAACAACTGACACCAAGGAAATACAAAGGATTGTAAGAAAATATTATGAACAACTATATACCAACAAATTGAACAATCTGAAACAAATGGATAAATTCCTAGAAAAATACAATTTTCCAAAACTGAATCAAGAAGAATCAGAGAATCTGAGTAGATGGATTACAGCCAGTGAAATTGAAACAGTAATCAAAAAACTCCCAACAAATAAAAGTCAGACCAGCCGTGGCTATTGTGGTTCAGTGGATTGAGTGCTGGCCTGCAAACCAAAAGGTCACTGATTTGATTCCCAGTCAGGGCACATGCCTAGGTTACAGGCCAAGAGGCAACCCATCAATTTTTACCTCATTCACTGATGTTTCTCTACCTCTCTTACTTTCTGCTTTCCACTCTCTCCAAAAATAAATAAATAAAATCTTTAAAAAGCATTCTTGGATCAGATAGCTTCACAGATGAATTTCATCAAACATTCAAAGAAGCAATAACACCTATCCTTCTCATTCTGTTCCAAACAGTTCAAGAGGAGGGATGACTCCCAAGCTCATTATACCAGGCCAGCATCATCCTAATTCCAAAATAAGATCCCCACACCACAACGACACTACAAAGAAAGAAAATTATAAGCCAATATCTTTGATGACAATAGATGCTAAAATCAACAACAAAACATTAGCAAACTGGGCCCAGCAATACATCTAAAAGATCATACACCATGATCAACCGGGATTTACAACAAGGATACAAGGTTGGTACAATATACGCTAATCAATAAATATGATACAACACAGAAATGAAATGAAGGTAAAAACCACATGATTATATCAATGGATGCAGAAAAAGCATTTGATAAAACCCAGCACACATTTATGACAAAAACACTCAGCAAAGTCGAAATCAAGGGAACATACCTCAATGCAATAAAGGCCTTGTATGTGACAAGCACACTGCCAACATCTTACCCAATGGCAAAACCTAAAAGCATTTCCCTTAAGATCAGGGACAAGACAAGCTGTCCACTTTCACCACTCTTTTCAACATAGTACTGGAAGTCCTAGCCACAGCAATCAGATAAGAAGAAATAAAGGCATCCAAATTAGAAAGGAAGAAGTAAAGCTGTTATTATTTGAAGATGACATGATATTGTACATAGAAAACCCTAAAAACTTTACCAAAATCTACTACTGCAAATAAATGAATTTGGCAGAGTAGCAGTATACAAAATTAATGTTCAGAAATAGGTGGGAAGTCCAGCCAAGATAGAGGCTTGGTAGACACACTTCACTTCATTGCACAATCAAAAGAAGGATAGCAACAAATTTAAAAACAAAAAACAGCCAGAACTACCATAAAATCTAACTGTATGGAAGCCCAATATCCAAGGAGTTTAAAAAGAAACATTCATCCAGACTGGTAGGAGGGGCAGAGATGGGCATCCAGGGAAGACAGGTTGCACAACATGGCAGTGGCTGGCAGATCAGGCAGTCCCATAAACATGTGCAGATAAGCTGGGAAGAAAAACTGGGGAGTGAAACAAACCACACAATTCTCAGTTCCATCACAGGGAAATAAAGCCTCAAAAACTCTGGCTGTGAAGATCTGTGCAGGTTGTAGCAGGATAAATTCCCAGTTTCACAGGAGAGTCTGTTGGAGAGGCCCACAGAGTCCTAGAACATAGACAAAACCACCCACCTGGGAATCAGCAGCAGAAGGGCCTAATTTGCTTGTGGGTACCAGAGGAAGTGACCAAAAGCCAACCGAGAGCCAAGCAAGCAGCATTGTTCCTTCTCTGACCCCTCCCCCATACACAGTGCCACAACTCAGCAAAGTGGATTACCTCCCCCAGGCACTTAAATAAGGTTCTTCCCCTTACAACATAACAGGTACACCAAGACAAAGAAATATGGCCCAAATGACAGATTAAAACTCCAGAAAAAGAACTAAGCAATGAAGGGATAGCCAACCTATCAGATGTAGAGTTCAAAACACTGGTGATCACAATGCTCATAGAAATGATTGAGTACATTCACAAAATAAAGGAAGAAGTGAAGGCTATGCAAAGTGAAATGAAAGAAAATATACAGGGAACCAATGGTGAAGGGAAGGAAACCAGGACTCAAATCAATGATTTCAATCAAAAGGAAGAAATAAACATCCAACCAGAACAGAATGAAGAAACGAAAATTCAAAAAAAAATGAGGAGAGGCTGAGGAATCTCTGGGACAACTTTCAATGTTCCAACATCTGAATCATAGGGGTGGCAGAAGGAAAAGAGAAAGAGCAAGAAATTGAAAATGTATTTGAAAAAATAATGAAGGAAAACTTCCCCAATCTGGCAAAGGAAATAGACATTCAAGTCCAGGAAGCTCAGAGAGTCCCAAAGAAGTTGGACCCAAGGAGAAACACAGCAAGACATATCATAATTAAGTCACCCAAGATTAAAGAGGAGGGGAGAATCTTAAAAGCAGCAAGAGAAAAGGAGACAGTTACCTACAAAGGAGTGCCCATAAGACTATCAGCTGATTTCTCAAAAGAAACCTTGAAGGCAAGAAGGGGCCGGAAAGAAGTATTCAAAGTCATGAAAGGCAAGGACCTGCATTCAAGATTACTCTGTCCAGCAAAGCTATCATTTAGAATGGAAGGGCAGATAAAGTGCTTCCCAGATAAGGTCAAGTTAAAGGAGTTCATCATCACTGAGCTCTTATTATATGATATGTTAAAGAGACTTATCTAAGATAAAGAAAAAGATCAAAACTATGATCAGTAAAATGACAACAAACTCACAACTATTACAACTGAATCCAAAAACAAAAACAAACTAAAGAAACAGCTAGAACAGGAACATAGTCACAGAAATGGAGATCACATGGAGGGTTATCAGTGGAGAAGGGGAGGAGAAGAATGGGGGGAAAAGGTACAGGGAATAAGAAGCATAAGTGATCAATACAAAATAGACAGGGGGAGGTTAAGAACAGTGTAGGAAATAGAGAAGCCAAAGAACTTATATGTATGACCCATAGATATGAATTAAGGGGGGGGCGGGGATGCAGGGCAGAGGGGAATGAAAAGGGGAGGAAATGACACAATAAAATATACTTAAAAAATAAAATTCTATAACAGAAAAAAAGAAATAAGTGGCATTTCTATACAACAATAATGAACTATCAGAAAAGAAAATTAAAAAAACAATCCTATTCACAACTGCAACAACAAAAAAAGGAGGTAACTAGGAGTAACTTTAACCAAAGAGATAAAAGACCTATACTCAGAAAACTATAGGACACAGAAGAAAAACATTGAGGAAGATACATGTAAGTGGAAGCATATACATGTTCATGGATTGGAAGAATTAACATTATTAAAATGTCCATATTACTCAAAGCAATTTATATATTCAATGCAATTCTTATTAAAAACATCAATGACATATTTCACAAATCTAGATCAAGTATTCCAAAAATTTATATGGAATGAAAGAAGATCCCGAATAGCCTCAGCAATCCTGAGAAAGAAGAACAAAGTGAAAGGATCACAATACCTGATATCAAACTGTATTACAAGGCCACTGTCATCAAAACAGCCTGGTACTGGCATAAGATCAGGCATATTGATCAGGATCAGAACAGAGAACACAGAAATAAACTCACATTTATATGGTCAATTAATATTGGACAAAAGAAGCAAAAATATACCATGGAGTAAAGATAGTGTCTTCAATAAATGGTGTTGGGAGAACTGAACTGGACTGGTACATGGTCCATTTTTTTTTAATGAAACTAGACCACCAACTTACACCATATACAAGAATAAACTCAAAATGGATAAAATATTTAACTGTAAGCCACGAAACCACAAAAATGCTAGAAGAAAACATAGGCAGTAAAATCTCAGAAATCTTTCATAGCAATATTTTTGCTGATATGTTTCCCAAGGCAAAAAAAACAAAGGGAAAAAATAAGCAAATAAAACTACATCAAACTGAAAAGTTTTGCACAGCAAAAGAAACCATCAACAAAATGAAAGGGGCAAAAGGAGGGAAAATGAGGACATCTGCAATAGTGTCAACAATTAAAGAAAATAGAAATAGTAAATTGGATAAATTTGATTGCTGTATCCACAAGGTCAGTGATCCCTCCTTTCGCCATCTTAATTTTGCTGTTGACTCTATTTAGTGCATTTTTAAAATTTCAATTAATACCTTTTAGCTTTAGAATTTTCACTTGCTTCTTTTTTTAATGTTTCCATGTTTATTGATCTTTTTTATTTGTTGAGACACTGTCTCATATTTTTAAATTCCTTAAACAAGGCTTTTTTTAGGTTTTCGGACATCTATATACTAGCTCCTTTGACATCTTGGTCTTCTAAATACAACATCTGTGTCTATTCAAAGATAATTTATGCGGCTTTCTTCCCTGAGTGTGGGTTACACTTTCCTGTTTCTCTGTGTGACTCTGCATAATATTTTCTTGAATACTGAGCATTTTAGATAATATATCGTAGTAGGTATGAATTCTGATTCGTGTAGGGGGTGAGGAGAGAGTTGTTGCTGGAATTTTATTTTCTGGTTTGGTTGGCTTGGTTTGTTCTTAGTAATTTTCTCCGGACTCAATCTGCCAGATCTGTAATCCCATGATGTACATCTGCTAATGTCTCTGACTATTGTTTATGCTCTTGTTTTTACTTTTAGTTTGACTCTGCAGCATTTTCATGACTTAGTAGTCAGCCAGTGATTAAAGGCTGTGATCAAACCTCTGATGCCCATTAGGTTTCTACCTTGTGCCAGTGGACCCATGTGTGATTTGAAAACATTGGAAGTTCAGGCATTTTGAAGTCCCTTGGCCTCTACTTTCTGCTGGGCTTCTCACGTCTCCCCGGAGCACGCATGCAGCCTTCCAGTGAGTGAGGTGTGTGTGGAGAGCGTGCACCATCTGGAGTCTCCCCTGCGCATGAATGCAGCCTAGTTACCCAGGCAGTAGGAAGAGCTTACCTACCACCTTTATGGCTCTCTGAGTTTTAAGAACTTCCCGTTAAATTTCTGGAGAACCTGCCGGTCTGCAGCTCCCACAACCGAGACTGCAACCTCAAGTCTTCCCTGTTCATTTCTTACCAAAGTTTACTACTTTTACTGACAATGCCACTGAGTGTGGATTTTTCGCCTTCCACTCAAAATCAAATCAGCCCCCACCAGTAGAGCTGCTCATGTTCACGGTCAGCCCCATCCCACGAGAACCACCACACCAACTGAGCTGGAGGGATGGGGGAAGAAGGCAGCCTCCCTAGACAAGAATGCTGCAGACTTGTACTCTTCATGCATGAAATTCACAAGTTGTTTATTTTTTAATCAGTAAATGTGTCTCAATGTATTATTTGCTTTTGGTCAATTTCCTGAACCAAAAGTGGTTTTGACAGTTCAGTCCAGTTTTGTAATTGCTTTTGTGGAGAAGATTTACCAACAATTTCAGTGGACCACTCATGCCTATTTGTATTAATTCACTATTATCTCCTCTTTATACCTGCCCTTGTCAACCTCCTACTTTTCAGCTGTTGTTTTCTTAATGTTTTCTAACCTCTCAGTTTATATTTTCAGCTATTTACTGTATGTCTTTGGAAAAGCTGAAATGAAGGGAAGCGCATCATCCATGGATGTTATACTACAATTATAATGACATAAAACGCAGAGTAAGAGAATGCACACAGACAATAATCATATTAGGCGGGGGATTACAGGTAATTTCTTCCTAATTTTATTAATATTATTACATTATTCTTCTTGATAAATGGCTACTACTGGGATATCATCTTCCACTAGAACTTAGAAATACAAAGAATCAGGCCACCACTCAAAAATTAAATTTACAATCAATGTGTAGTGGGTCAAAGCAAAGATATGTAAAGTTAATATAAATGAGAAGTCAGTTCCCAGGCCAGCTAGTTTGATGGTAACTGAATGGATATGCCGCTGTCTCCAAGGGCAGCTGATGAGAGCTGGGAGCCAGGGAGGCATAGAAGAATGAGGATCACAGAGGCAGTGTTAGCAGTGCCCCTCCAAGCTCAGTCCAGAAATGGGGAGTCCTGGCACAAGGACGTAAGTCTAGTACGAGTGGTACATTTATTTTCTTTGTGGAGGCCAGTGTGTCCAGCTGACGTCCCTTCACACTCCTGGACAGCCCAATTCTGTAACTCACGCCCCTGCTCTGCTGCCACACACTGATCATCCTTCTGATTACAATTTCACTCTTGCCGGAAATTTCCCCAAGTTAGACTGGAACTGATCTCCAAAAAAGGACAGGGCAGAGATACCAAAGAGGCTGAGAACTCCAAAATTAAACAAAGAGCTTATCAAGGAAACTTACAGATAGAAGCAGAGTCTTCAGCAACAGCAGGCAGTGGGACTTTTAGATCTCCACACTTGAAAGGGGCCGGGGCTTTATACCTACAGCGTGTAGGAACACAGGTGGCTGAGAGCTGCGTGGCACATCCTTGTTAAGAACTGTATATCCCAATATACTAAACAACTGAACAGGCCCATTTATCTGTAAGAACATTCCTTGGGAGTGATACGGGCCCACCCCTTCCAAGGTGAACTGGCGGTCACTGACAATAACTTGCTACTTAAGAAGGTGTTCCTCACAGCCAGCACTAGAAACTATGTTGCCTAAGAGCTTGCCCTGTAGCTTGCCTTAAAGAAGTCTATTAGCTGGCCGCAGTATGTGAGTGTCCCCTTGACCGGGAGCTTTCTCCTTTCAAATTAGAATGTGGGCGCTCTGGTAAAAAGGGAGCAGCAGGATAGTGTGAGATCAATTTGAGTGGAGAGTCAGAAATTAGGGAGAGAAGGCAGATAGCTACGGCAGCAGTTATGATAAGAAATAAAAAGGACCTTACTGGTGCAATGGCAGTAAAATAGTAAGAAAAAGAGCTACGAGAGACACTATGCAGGGAGAATTAGCAGGATAGTATCTTGTTGGACAGAAGACAGAAAAAAGGTAGGAATCAAGGGTGACACTGAGATTTTCAGCCCAGATGAATGAGAAGATTGTAGTCATGAGCAGAAGCCACAGAGCAGTGAAGGGAAGCCAGGCTGTGGATGCAGTAGCTGATGAGTTCATTTGAACAGGTTGAATTTGAGTGATGGTAAAGGATACGGGAAAAAGCAGAAGTGAAGTACAGGAAGTAAGGTAACAAAGATCAGTTGCTGGATTCGGGCCAGTGATTGGGTCATGAAGCAGGGGCCTTAATATTTGGGTGGTTGCTGGGTGGGCTCTAGAAGAGAGCAGGGAAGAAGAGAAGATCAAGGGCTGGGAGAGTGTTGCACTAGGAGGGTCAACATTATGTGAAAGAGACAGATGGAGAAATAGAGCTGCAAGTTGTGTGGCCCCGTGTTAAGCAACATGCCTGACGTTAAGTGGTTTATTAAAATTATTCTCTGGTTCCAGCCCAAACATATTGTACCAGAAACTTCCAAAGATGGACTCAGGAAGTGACATTGCAACAGGTTCCCTTTCTTTCTTTCTTTCTTTCTTTCTTTCTTTCTTTCTTTCTTTCTTTCTTTCTTTCTTTCTTTCTTTCTTTCTTTCTTTCTTTCTTTCTTTTCTTCCTTCCTTCCTTCCTTCCTTCCTTCCTTCCTTCCTTCCTTCCTTCCTTCCTTCCTTCCTCTCTTTCTTTTTTATGCTTATGAGCAGGCGAGTTTCATCAAAAAATATCTAACACTGGATTAAGCAAGTTTCTGAAAACGACTGAAGGAGAAATAAGTAAGGATAGGAGGAAAAAGAACAGAAACTGGAATAGCTAAATGGGGCATCAGGTATAAGCCAAAAAAATTTTTTTTAATAGGAAAAATATTAAGGCAGGGAGGGGAGAAGGGATTAAAAAGGAAGTAGAAGTGGAAACACTGGTGTGGGGTGATGACTGGGAGAATGATGTGCCAAGCAAGGCCAGAAGCTTCATGAGGGTGGGGACCACCCTAGCTTATGCACACTTGCCCTTTGCTTTCCAGCCAATGCCCAGCACATCCTAGGCTCCTTACAAATCATTGATAAATAAATGATCAGGCGTGGGACCCAGTTGGAGGGTTAACCTTAGAAAGGAAGATGGTGGTTTCTTACTTTCCTGCTACAGAAAAAGAGGACAGGATATATGTAAATAGTTTAAGGGACCAGAACAAAATGAAGCTGCTATTTAATGGATAAGATTTTCTTCAGTAATTAAAAAGGAGGTCATGCATTGAGAGAGACATGTAGGGAAAGTGTAATGATGATACAATGCAGATGATACAACTGCAGAGAAATGTGTACATATGTATTCCTTTTACATGTGGCTGCTCTCTCTCATACAATGTTTATATTTTTTAATGGTCTAAGTGGTAATTTTTTTACATACAAAAACTTTGCCCTATCCATAAAGGATTTCAAAGTCACAAATCAAAGACTGGGATATTCTAAACCACATGCTCCCTTGAGAGAGGGGAGGAGTAATAGTACCTTGGCTGAAAGCAAGCATCAGCTGAGTCCTGTGGGAAGGGAAGTAATTCTGACAGTGATTAGGAGATAAATATCATGGAGTTCCATCAGGCTCCCCAACTTCCTTTTCTGACTATAAAGAAAACCTAAGGGAAGTTCTCCTGGTTCTTTGCCAATTGTAGGGAGAACAGAAGGCAATATGAATTAAGGCTGCTGCCTCGGGGTTGGCTGGAGCTGGCACTTCATTCAAGATGCGATGCCCCAGAGAGAAGACAGGAACACTCCGGCATTTCAGGCATGATGGAGCAAGCTGGGCAGGACAGCCGTGCTGAGCAGCTAGGACTTCCAGGATGCTGAGTGAAAACAGCTGGCGGGTACCTACTGTCAAAGCTGCAGAGGGAGCTGAGGCAGCAGCGGCCCCTCAGCACACACGGGGAGTGGCCAGCACTCAGACTCTAGAGTCCTGGCCCAGCTGGAAGACAACCTAAGGGGGATTTGACCCAGGAGAAAACAGATGGGGAAAACCATAATGCATTGGGAAGTACATCTGCAGTTGGGCCTTGAGGGAGATGGGCTGCAATTTGAGGCAATGCTCTCGGCACCTATGTTACATATTTGTTGCCAGTTTAAATGGGTTATCAATAAGTGAAGCATTTTATGTTAGCTCATATACGTATATGTTCCCATCATATCACCACAACCCATCCCTGAGAGGAGAAGCGAGTCACCATTGATTTATCTTCTGAGGAAACAAGAACACCAGGGATTCCTGAAAGCTGCAACAACTCAAAAGAAAAACAGGAGGGTGTCTTCTAAATGTGCGACTCCTACGCACTTTCGGATAATGCCAGAAAATATTTCATTTTATTTATATGGTAATTAAGGTTATTGTGGTGGATCAGACACCACCAAGCAATCATCACCCATCTCACAAGAGTATAATGTACAGCATAGCAAATATAGTCAATTAATATTGTAATAACTTTGCATAGTGACAGATGGTTAGTAGACTTACCATGATGACAGCATCGTAAGGTACATAAGTGTTGAATTACTACGTTGTACGCCTGAAACTAATATACTATTGTATGCAACTATACTTTAATATTTAAAAATTTAAAGAGTGTAATAAATGTAGACATGTTAGGCAGAAGGAAAGAAAGAAAGAAGGAAAGAAAGAAAGAAAGGAAGGAAGGAAGGAAGGAAGGAAGGAAGGGAGGGAGGGAGGGAGGGAGGGAGGGAGGGAGGGAGGGAGGGAGGAAGGGAGGGAGGGAGGGAGGGAGGGAGGGAGGAAGGAAGGAAGGAAGGGAGGGAGGAAGGAAGAGAAATGGCCCCAACACTGCTCTTTAAAACTCAAAATATATGCCATTTTGATTGTGGATCATCTTTTTACATGAAAATAGAGATTATTCTAGTTAATTATCCTCAGCACACTAAACCACTAGATATAATCCTCCACTCCATCCCAGAATTTTCCATTTTAGATGAGAGAGGAGATAATTCATTTATTCTACCTTAAAAAAATACGCATTTTATTTAGTGTAATATAGATTTAACCATTCTACATATTCCAAAGCACATAGCATTCATCACTCAACCTAAATGATAATAATAATTTTTGAAGCATGTGATAATAGAAATGTAATTTCACACAGTGTATTTCTGAAAACTTATATAAATTAAATATTTGTTAACCAAATTATGCTTAAAATGATGAGGAAATGTCTATGATGAATTTTTTTAGAAGTAGAAAACTGCTTTTGAAGAAGTATAATTATTCCCTAATCAGTCTTTTATAAATATGGAAGTCATATAGACAGTGTATTTAAAACAAGGAAACATACGTTTTTACCAAATGTTCTTCCCTGGAGCCTTATCCAGCGGGGGCACTAGCTCCCCACTGACTCTGCCAGGGGAGGCTGGTTTTCCTTGGCATCCAGAAAGCACTGAAAGATAAGGGTAAGTGTGAGAGACCGTAAAATGGGAGGGAGGGGCCTCAGGCATCAGGTTTTAGGAACAAGCACAAGCTACAACAAGGAGAAAAAGCAAATGGTTGGGATGGAAGGAACCCTGAGATATTTGGAAACAGAAATACAGGCAGGTCAAGCAAACAATTCTACATGTGGAATACAATCTACATGAAGGTCTGTGTGTGTGTGTGTGTGTACACTTCGTGTATGATCGCCATAGTGAAGAAGATAGTATATATTTATGTACCAACTTTAGACCACAGGAGCTGAGCGATATATAAAGCTCAGAGATGGAACAGAGGCTGAACATTTGACATATTCCTGGAGGGTGGAAACAGTTGTTGTAGATAACTTTGATAGGTTCTCATACCAAACGCCATCAGAACCTGGCGTGGTAAAACATGAAAGACAGAAGTTTAACGCAGCCCTAAAGTGTCTGATAGAAACTCTATGATTATGTCTAGACTATACTTATCATTAACAAAAATTATGGCCATATAAAATTCTTGGAACGCATGGGAAATAAAGGTAACTTTCTAACTAGGTAGAGCATGAAAACATGGGCTGGGCAATCACGAGGCATTCCTGAGCAACCGTCAGAAAAGAGCCTAAACAAGAAGGAAGCTACGGGGTGTAGGCATTGGGGCGCTGAAAGTCGGGAGACAGTGTGGGAGCCAGGCCCGGGAGCTGCCAGAGTTTTCCCCAAGGTGATGAGGCTGGAAACAGCCTCAGGAAGAAAGGGGATTCTCCCAGGAAGCCTGGTGCAGTGCTGGTGTTGTTTCAAAACCCACCCACGACCAACCCACCCACCCGAGCAAGTGGCAACAGCCTCTTCCTACTTAAGGAAAATCCATGACAAAACATATTTGGACTTTGAAGTCTATCCTGACCAACCGAACTCAAGTTGCCGCCACTCCACTCACTATCTTGTTCCGCTTAATTATCTTCACGGCCTGGATTACATTCTGAAAATGTGGATTTGTTTTGTAAGTTTCCTTCTCACGTCCCTGAGGTGACGTCTATTTGCTTTGCAATGCCTCAACTATTTCCCCCCATTCATCACTTTCACTTAGTCCTCACTGCTGGCTGTTTCTGGGGAGCCCCACACCCACGTGGGAAGCCCTGGGAGGGAGCTGACTTAGGACTTGCTCACCACTGGGACCCCCAGCCTAGTGTTTACTTGGTGCTCAGCAAATGTCTGACAAATGAGCAAATTCTATCAACATTTGCGTGGGTTTCTCATATGAGGCATTGTTTTATATGCCTTCTTGTGAAAGTTCAATAGACTTTTTGTTTGTTCTGTCCTTTTTTTCAAATAAATCAAAAAAACCAAATAGAACAAGAATAAAGCACTCTATTCTAGCAGAGTCGGTAGATGACATAACAGGAAATGATCAGCAGTCATTTATTTTAATAGGACATATTACACTGCTGACTGGAGACTGGGACAAGAGGCCCTGAAGTGGACAGACAAGCCCAGGCTCAGGGTGGATGTTTGAACTGATATGAGAGAACAAAAGGCTGTCTTGAATATTGATAGAAAGTGGGCTAAATTTCGAAATTTTATACCACAAAGAAAATATCCCAACATCTCAAACCAGAAGGGGAATGCTGGACGAGGCGGGTAGAGGACATGCAACCTGACCAATGCGCGGGAGCCCTGGTCCTGAGACAGGACTCCTACACCCTCAAAATTTCCTCAGTGGTGAAAGGGACAAGGGTGCATTTTGTTGTGTTAACGAAGTGACTTTTCCACTGGCCCCAGGTCACCTAAGGGTGGAGCCGGCCGCCAGAGGAGCCAAGCAGTGATTACAGGGCTGGACCTTTGCTTTTCGCCCCACCTGATCTCCCAGGAGTAGGAAGGTTGGATAGTGAGCTCAGTCACCAACGGCCAGTGACTTCACCAACAGTGCTTACCTGAGGAAACCTCCACAAAAACCTGAAAGGGCGGGGTTTGGAGAGCTCCAGGTTGGTGGCGGAGGTGCTGTGCTGCGAGGGAAGGCATGGAAGGGCCAGACGCTGTCTCCATACCTGCCCTGTGTATCTCTTCATCTGGCTGCGGATTCCTGTGCTTTAATATCCTTTGTTAAGAACCAGTAATCTGATGAGGAAACAGATTTCCTGAGTTCTGTGAGTCACTCTAACAAATTCATCAAACCCTGAGAGGGGATTGTGGGAACCTCTAATCTGTAGCCAGGGACTGGTCAGAAGCACAGGCAACACCTGAACTTGTGATTGGCATCTGCAGTGGAGATGATACTGAGCCCTTCAGCAGTGGGATCTGCTGTGATGTCTTGGTAGATAGTGTCAGAATTGAGCTGAATTGTAGGGCACCCAGCTGGAGCCAGAGAATTGTTTGGAACACCCCTGCCCACATTGGAGTTGACGGAAAATCCATTTGAGTTAGAATTTCCTTTCAAGGCTGCATAATAGTCCATTGTGTGTATATACAGCATTTTGTTTATCCATTCACGCATGGATCGAGACTCGGAGTGTTTCCAGCAACTTTTATTATATCAGGCCATTTATTTTACTCCTTCGAAGTATGTCTACATCCTGACCCCATAACCTCAAACATGCAGCATGCCCACAGCTCCTGTTCCCCCAGGGTGTGCCTTCACCCCACTTAGTCACTGGGCTGCTCCTCAAGGACTTTGAAGGCCCTCTGCACATCTATGTTCCTTCTCAGCCCTGAACTTTGACTATGGCCTTGGTTATGGCAAAACATTTCTCTCATTTAAAAACCCTACTCAAATATTAGATTCTCTCTGAAACTCTCTCTCTCTTCCCAAGGCTCCGCCGAAGCTCACAACACCTGTGTGCACTGGGGTAGCCCCAGCCGTCATCTGTGAGAGTTTTAGTTACATGTATCTCCTTCTCTCTAGCCTAGGCTCCTACTAAATATATCTTCAGATCCCCAGGGCTTAATTCAGTACATGCTACATACTTGGCATTCAGTAAGTGTTCTTTGAATAAAAGAATAAAAATATAAATTCTTACTACTTTCCAAAACTGAAAATAGTATATTGTGTGAATAATTTTCATCATCTGTCCTCTAAAATGGCCTACTATTATTTTTTTGTTTTGTTTTGTTTTCATGCATTGTAATATAAACCTGTCAGCATGATATGCTAATCTCAAGTAAGGATTAGATTATTTAACAAAAGAAAGATTTGAAAGAGACATAAAAAAGAAGAGCATGACAGACTAGCATGACAACATTGTCTCTTCATAATGCTGTCTGCTTTCTTCTGTCATCTGAAGGGGCACATGGGCATGCGCCTTCAACTCAGAGAATTGTCACCATTAGATATTTATGCACAGCTGGTCCACCGGGAGAGCATGTGACTCACTTTGCTGACTTCCAGCTCCCAGTGGTCTCCCATACAAACAGCGTCTATCCGGAAAGACGGAATTGGTATGAGGCATGATAGCACATAGTAGCAGCATTTCCAGAAACGGCTTCTGTCAAGCAGCAAGTGAACACTGCACTTTGAAATTCATAAAAATCCTACAATTTTTTGTGGGGAAAGCCTGGTAGCAACACATAATGAAAACTAAATAGGCCTTTCAGCCTGTTGGTTACCATAGATACTCCTTCAGAGTTTTAATTGCCGTTGGAAAATATTGCTAGTGAGCACACAATTTGCCGTAAATAGTAAGCAGCAGGCATTAGAAGAGTTTGAAAAACAAATGAGATGCACTGGCATAAATGTATGGAGAAAGCACATACCATGCCATGTCAGTAATCTTCTTGTTTTATTTTCCTAAGTGACCAAATGTGCCTTGATGTTGAAAAAAACCTGTTTTTATCACCAAACCACATGCAAATATGTTTATAAGAATATGCATTTGCAACAACATGGATGGAACTTGAAGGCATAGCACAAAGTGAAATAAGTCGGACAGAGAAAGCTAAATACTGTATGGCCTCACTTGTATGTGGAATCTAACACACACACACACACACACACACACACACACACCAACCCAGACTTTCCCCCATTTTGGCAGAGCCCTGGGTTACACGGAGTGCCTTCGCTGCTCCTGCTTAGGACAGAAAAGGCAATTAAAGTCCCAGCTCCTCAAACCTCTCCCAATACAGCAAGTCTAGTTTTCCCTGGTTTACACATTTGTAATCTGCATAAGAGATGAAGTAACTTGACAAAGTTTGAAAAAAACTATATTTAAAAACATAGAAATCCAAGAGCAGCATGGAAAGGACCCAGGGCTCAGGTTTAAAACAACCAGAACCCAGCCCAGGCTCAGCATTACCCAGACCTGTAAACCTGGACAAGCCACAGGAACCTCCTGGACCTCGACTTCCTCCCCCGAAAATGACGCGATGGGTAAGAATGTATTGTCCGTTTTAGCTCAAAGATTCTGAAGTGCAAATGAAATTTTTTGAGTGATATTAATAATCACTTGTGGATATGTAAACACAGTCTCTGTTCCAATGTTTTAAAGTAATTTTATTTCTTAATGCGGTGACATTTTATATAATAAACGTAATGTGTGGGAGTCATCTATCTTTAGACCACATTTCCCATAACAAATACTTAATCTCCATCCTTTCCTTGAAATTCCATCCCTGTTGTTTTTGGTTGCCTGGCTGGAAACTCCAAAGTCTGAACCAGACCTGCTATTCAATGTTCTCAACTTATTAATTATGCAACTTATGGGGTTCCATTAGACCAAAACGTTGATCCCTAGCACCCCAAGGTGATTAGAGAACTTGAGATCCATAATTCAAAAACTATAGAGATATGATTAGGTGAAAGACGCCTGCCCAGGAGCTCAAGGCTGCCCCATATGTGACAGCCAGTGCTTCTATGTGACATGTAGAAAGTCTCAAATCTGCTGCTAAGCATGGATGTACCCTACATAAGTCAGAGAAGCAAACGTTGCAAACCAACATATGCAGGATTTTTAGGTTTATTGTCATTTGGTTTTCACAGCCCAGGAGCCCTGTGTGCGTGTGTGTGTGTGTGTAATCAGGAAATTATCAGAGAGGTTAACTACACTGCCCAAGGTCACACCTAGTAAGGATCACAGATCTAGAATTAAACACAGGTTTTGAAATCTCACTTGTTCTATCCACTACGCTGTTCATCTGGACGATAGAATGTTCCATCTAGGGTAGTGGCATTCATCAAGCATCTATAAAGTGTAATGCAAGTGCATTGTGGGAGAAGGCAAGTCCTTACCTGCAGGGCTCTCGCTGCATAGCTGGTGGACAAAGCATGGGAGCACCACATGGCAAAGGCGGCATATACTGAAATGCCCAGTGAGCAGAACAACCCACAGGTGCTTTAAAGACTCAGGGAAGGGGAAGCTGTGGGATGCATGAAGAAAATAGTGCCTGACCAGAGCTTTGAAGGGTGAAGTCTTGAGAACAAAGGAGCAGAAGGAGGCATTCCAGGCAGGGAGAAAAAGAACAAATCAAAGCTGAGAAACAACAATGGAAAAACAACAGACAGGTAGGGGCAACAGTAATGTCCTGGGAGAAAGGAGGAGAATCGGTGTTCAGTTTATTGCTATGCTTCAAAATATACACAAACACGTTATATGTATATTTTATGCATGCAAATATTAAACAATAAAATGAGAAGATTTAGCAAGGTGTATAGGCAGGGAAAAATTAGTAGAGTCTTCTGGGGATACAGTGCCTTTAGATTGAGGGGATAGGGAGAAGATTTGGCAGATGGATTGAGGTCAAAATGAGAACTGACTTGAGTGCAACATGGAAACAATGAACTGTTAAGGACAATTTTTACCATTGGGAAAAATAATATATTGCACGTAATAAAGTCATTTTTACAACTTTGCAAACATGAAAACACTCTTTTGTTCACTGATTGCCACAAATATATTTAATG
This sequence comes from Desmodus rotundus, assembly GCF_022682495.2. Taxonomy (NCBI): domain Eukaryota; kingdom Metazoa; phylum Chordata; class Mammalia; order Chiroptera; family Phyllostomidae; genus Desmodus; species Desmodus rotundus. The sequence goes on along the minus strand of NC_071394.1, from coordinate 44,209,447 downwards.
ACTAATGCTGAGTAATGTTCTGTACCTCTCCGGTTCTCGTTCACACGGCTGCCACTGGCGGTGCCCATTAACTGGTGCTAACACTGTGGAAGCTCAGCTCAGGGGTTAGGGTGTGTTTATGTGCCATCGACCGTCTTAGCTCCAGATTGCCAGATGCCTAAATCTCAGAGACACATAATCATCCAACACACAAAGTGATTTAAACTACTTGATATTTCAGAGGCTGGAGATGCTGTTTGTCTGCTTCACTGCCATCTGCCTGGAGTGCAGGACACACACTGATGTATAGCGGTCACTCAATATTTATTGAATACAGAGATGAAAAAGAGAGCAAGGCAGGGACAGAAGGAGAGGCTATGGCAGGGTGCAGCCAAGAGGGTGGGGGGGGACCAAATGGGGATTTGTAATGGGGTCCAGAACTCAGGGTGTCCAGGAAATATTTGAAAAAATATATATAGAGGATGTCCTCACCCCCACAAGTCTGAGCTGGGGATGCATGGGACACATGGAGCAGAGCCACTGAGAGTTGTTTTGCATAGCAACAGTTTTGCAGATAACCTCTAGAATGGTCATTTAACATATCTACAACCTTTAACTGGTTTCATAGATATGTTAAATAACTGTGGCCATGCTCTGAGCCAGGGGGATGGGAGTGACTTCAACCCAGGATGTAAGTGGAGGCAACTCTTCCTGGTTACAGCACCTGTGTCAGAGCTTGGAGAAGATTGGCTCCATGCCATGGGGCCACACCTGCCCAGACTTACTATGGCAGCCCAGTAAAGCTGGAAGAATAGGGAATGCTGGCAGGTGTAACTGAACGTGGGAGGAGTGGGAAATGGGGCTGCAGAGGAAGACTGGCGCTGGGATTTCAACCGAGGCAAGGCACCCAGGCTGGGGCTTTGGGGGACCACGTGGCTTTGGCAAAAGTTGGAATTGTGAAGCTTCAGGTGCGCCCTTTTTGCCACGTGGCTTAGGAAGCAGGAGAGACTTTGCCTGGAAGAAAAGGGGTGAAAGGACTCTTGCTGGTGGGCCGTGAGAAGGTGCCACATGGTTTTGGATTAACTGGAGACTGTCGTGGTGACACAGCAGATGGTGCTGGAACCAAGGGGCTACCTGAACCACGGACTTCTACTTCTTTTCCTGAGATACGGTACCCCAGACTGGGCAGAGGGAGAGGGAAGGACTGTGCATCTGTGGGTATTCTAAAGGACTTTAGCATTTTTAATGAAGGCATTAAGTCATTACTCTAAATCTGTATAACTTTTAAATAAATAACCCCTTTCCTTTTCACCAGTCTCTGGCATTGAGAGACGTCTTTCCCTGGTGGCGGGCAAGGTGAACCTGGTACGGGACAGGGACCCCCAGAGCACAAGGGTGGTTCCAATCGGTAATAGTATATCATTTCCCCCCCCCACGCCCCCAGGTCTGTTCTATAACAAGGCCACTTACCTTCTCTCTCCTCTTTCCAAGTGCATCTTTTCAGTTTTTACTTAAGAAGTCATTCAACAAGGGTTTATTGAGTGCTTTTTATGAGCCAGTCACTACTGTACATGCTGGGGATAAAGCAGTGATCAAAATAGATTAAAAAACTACTCTGCTCTTATGGAATACTTTCTAAGAATGCACACTCAGGAAGAAGCTCTTTTTCATCCCGGGAGAAGGTAGTTTCCATGTACTAGGCTTTTATTTTAACCATATAATGCGTGTATGTGTAAAAGAATTTTAGTAGTTTTCAGTTATAGGTATTTAAAAAATTATATCAAGTTAATCAGATCTTCCTAAATTTTTGATGTGAAAAGCTACCACACAAAGCTAAGATTGCTCTAGTATAGGAGTGGTATGTTTAGGGAAAGGAATAAAGAAATAAACTCAATTTGTAAAAATGACATATTCACTTTTTGCAAGGTAACTCTTTAAAATAATTGAAAATGATGTAAAAAAGTTTCAGCCCAACAAGACTGGATGGAAACTACGTCACAGCCCTAATTTCATGTTTCTGGCTGACATTTATTTGTAAAAACCTCGGGTTTCTTTCCAACACGAATCAATTGGAAAGAAGTCATTGCCGTTGTACTTAATAATCTGACTCAAATCTTTCACCAATCAGTCACAATTTTTTATTGATTCAAAAAAAAGGAGTCTCAGAAAGAGTGATTCAAAGTTACATGCTAATGTAAGACAAACTCCGATGAATTCCCCATGAACGTACCAAACACTATTCAGAGCTCTGGTTGCAGGTACGTTTTACTTAACTAGAGTACCAAGATAACATTTCATTAATCTTAGTTTTTTCTCCACCGCAAGAGATCATTGTGCTGTGATAGAAGGCAGTCCCCATGCAAGATTAAGTCTCCGAAGCAGAGTCAATAATATTAGCATCCTGTAATCCTCAGGCAGCTCTTTATCTCGCAGCCACACTCGCGGGCACACACACTTCAGCACAGAAGCCCCATAGCTTAGCTTGGGCTTGTTAATTAAACTGCTCTCTTCAAAATCCTAGCTGGATTTTCATTCCTAGATCTGTTTTCCTTTTGCTGGATTACAAAGAAGAAAGTAATTTGTTACTATATTTGTTTTAATTCCTAAAATAATTTCATTAGTAATCTAATAGGTGTGTTACAGTTCAAACACAAGCCCCCAGATGGGACCCCCAGATGACCATGAGATACTGGCTTACATTCCAAATTCCCACCATCCTGTATTAGAGAATTCTTCCTAGGGGCACAAAGGATAAGTGTTTAAAAACTCCCTGAATGCTAGTCAAAATGTATTTTAATCACACAAAAAGGTCCAAATTATTTTCTAACCAAAACTCTCTTGCGCTTCCCTGTCTTATTATTCACACATTATAGTAAAGTTTGTGAAACGACCACTTCGGGGACACGGTTGAGTTCTATAACGACACAGAATATGTCTGTCCTACCTCCGTATCCCAAAACCTCACCAATGTGGGGCATTTAGTAGATGCCAAGAGAATCTGTGCACAAAAATTAGCATTTTACTGACTTGGATTGAAAGTATAATTTCTAGGAAAAGATTTATGAATACATAAATATAAGTACATGTACAACTTTATATCTAAATGCAAATGTGTATATATACAATAGAAGACAGAATGGGTGTTATCATTCTGCTGAGAAAGCAAACAGGAATCTCACAGATTTTTGAAACATTTCACTGTTTGACATGGCTGTGCATGTTTCTCAAGCATCAAAAAAATACAGTTTATTTTGTTAAAGAAAGGAATTCCAACACACTAGGGCAGGGAAGGAAAGCAAAGCAAGCAAAAGGAGCTGTTTTCTAGGACTTGGTTGGCATAAGATCTTTCTGCATTAAAGTACAAAGAGGGAAGAGCAGGGGAGCTCCCTGCCATTTTGCCTCGGGGGAGGAAGGAGCTCCCTCTCTCAAGCCTCTCTGTTGAGGACTGGAAAGGGGAAGTAGGCCCCTAACGTGGTGTTGCTAGATTCAGCAAATAACAGTACAAGATGTCTAGATAAATCTGAATTTTAGATAAAAGACGAAATCTTTAAATCTATGTTCCAACTGTTATATTTGGGAGTCCCGTGTTTTCTTTGGCAATTCTACCCCTACTTGCACGGTAAATTCTCAAGAAGAAAATTTCAAATTGATTGCAGGCTTCCTGGAGTTTCACTTTTTTTCTTTTTATGTTACACCTGTCCCGTGGTGCCTCTCTCCATGCTGAGTCAATGATGACCTAGGGGATTGTTTTAATTTCAGGATTTTGCATTTGATTATGTTATGGTGACTTCCCAGCTTTTCCAGAGAGGGAACGGTCCACTCAGGGACCAGCACCATGAACTCTTGATAGAAGACACAATTTCCTGGGTATCGGCATAATGGGAACCCCTGCTGACACCATTTCTCAGATGACAACAAACAGACTTCCTACTCTAAAGGAAGTCTGCACGGCCTTGTGTCATTCGACAGGGGAATGTGGCAACAAGGAGGCTAGTCTTGGGGGAACCTGGACTTCATTGGCAGAAATGGACTCTGCATAGACAAGAAAGCAAGTCCTTTCAAGATTTCTGTGGCTCTGGCATTTCACCATTTAGGGGCTGACAATTCCATCATTTCCAAATGAAAACAATATGACAAGACTAAGATTAAAACTCTTCGAACAAACTGAAATCTTATGGAAAAACATTACATCACTTGTTTTTAAAAAAAATGCTTACTTCTCAGAAGGATACAGGACAGCATAGACTATGTATAAATATGAACTCTCTGTTTGAATAAAGTGATGTCTCATTTCCCTGGCATTTTCAGAGAGCATTCCACAATAAGGCAAGACTTCAGAAAAATATTTCTAAATCTTGCGTCTCTAAGCATACTGAAGAAAAATTTGCATTTCCTTGATGAGCCTGAGGCAAGATTAAAAACCTTGGTTATTGTGCTGTCTGTGCTCCGTGAAACAAGAAAACAGGAAACAAATGCATAAAAAGAGTTTATACTTCAAGGACTTCCAGAGTTGTTGCAACGTGGAGCACGGTTTGCATTTACGCTAAATGGCCCGGCTGCTGGCTTTCACGGTCTCGGGCAGCGGTCATTCCTCATCTCTGCCACAGGCAATCATTTCTCCTCGGGGCTGTTTCCCATCCTCTCCCTCACTTTCAATGCAATTTTATTGGGAAAGGCACATCTCCTATGACAAAGCCTTCGAAATTTGCCACTCAGAGGCATTTTTGCTTATTTCTTCATTGCTGCCTCGTTTCCGAGTGGTTGAGATTGGCAGTTTCTGGAAGGCTCTGGCAGAGAGCTTCACGTCAAGCACAGGTCCTGTGTACACAAAATCCTTGATATTTATATTATATTATATTATATTATATTATATTATATTATATTATATTCAAATGTTGAATGGTTAATATACCTCTAGATAGATTAATAATTCTGTGTTATTTTTAAACCACGTATCTAGTGTCGGAAAGGAATGAAATGCTACGCCTGACAGCCGCTAAACCCTCTCTGCCGGCTGGATTACCGTGCCCCTTCGTTCGGAGCACACTTGAGGAAACGTTGTAATGTTTCTGACGTTGAGATAAGTCTTACAATTGATACGTGTTTTTAATGTACTCGTGTTCTTTTGGTTCCAGAAAAGTTGTTATTAAGAACAATGCATCGTCAACTGACAACTTCATAGATGAAAGAAATAGGAATCTTTTTTAGAGTTTTTCCATACACTGTTCAAAGAGGCTAATGGTGTACACTGTGAGAGAAGAAGTAATATTATGGATATTACTAATACAGCCTTTAGTCATTATTATGCCTTCTCCCCGTATGATTATCTCCTCCCACACTCCAAAGGCAAATATAACTCTGATATATGTCCTTCTAGTCCATTTTCCACTTTGGCATACAGATATAATTCAAAATATCTGTTATTACATTGTATGTTTTTATACTATAGAATGATGTGATAGTATTGTCATGTGATTTGTTTGTATCACTCCACATTATGTTTTGAGAACTATCCCAATACGGGTAGACACAATTCTATAGTAATATATGCAGAAATATTGTAACTCAGCTTTTAAGTGCAATATGATTTTATCACAAATGATCGCAATTCATATACTTATTCATCTACTGATGGGTATTGAGTCTGCTTTAAATTTTTTTCCGTTACCAATGATCTTCAGTGAATATGCTTACTCGTGTCTCTTGAGCTCTTGCACCAGAACGTGTCATCGCGATGCACTGGGCCCAGCACCAGCGACTCCTGCGAGCCAATGGCGCGCATCTTTCCTACTCTGCCTCCTGTCATGACCACGGCAGAAACATTGACCCCATGGAAAATGGCAAACCTACAAAGCAAACTCCCTGTGCCCCAACCGGAAGGCCACTCATTAAACCTTTACCAGCACAGCACTGGATATACGCTCCCTGAAGTAAAATTATTAAATATTAGAGTATGCTTGTTTTCATTTTCTTCTGGATGCAACCCAAATCTACTCCCACCTGACAGTATATTAATATATGGCCTTAAAATATCTTTTAAAAGGCTTGAGACTGTCACATCTGTTCCTTTATGCCTACATGACAGATAAAAACTGCCATCTTAATTTGTTTCATTTGCATTTTTCTCCTAGTCAGTGATGTTGAGCATATTTTCATACGCATAGTAGACATTTGTATTTCCTCGACTTTAAATTGCTTTGCTCCTTTTCAAATCAGCCAGTATTTTTCTTATTGAACTATAGGAGGTTTTTACAGAAACTGCAAAATTAATTCTTGTCTGCACAATCTACAAATACCTTTTGTCAATCTGTTTCTTGTCTTTTAACCTTGCTTACGGTGTCTGCTCTGTAACCTCAAGAAAGTTACTTAACATCTGTGTATCTCATATTTCCCGTCTGTGAGCCTCGAACAATCATGGAACCCACCTTACCGATTGGGTTGGTACGTGCATATCAATGCCTAGCAATTCCTGTTGTTATTGTTGTTATCTTTACGTTGCTCTATGAGAGTTCTTAGTTTTGATACAGTTTTTTTCTTTATGGTTACTTGTTGAAGAAGTTTTTTTCTAAATCCAAGAGGTGGGAAAACAGACTGCTCTATTTTCTTGTAGTTTTAAAATTTTTTAGGTCTAGGTCACTTACACGCTTGACTCTGCTTTTTCTCCCCTTTATTCTAAGCCCCTAGGCAGAATTCCTGGAGCCAATAGGTGCTCAATACGTGTTTACAGAAAGAAGAAAGGGAGGGAGGGAGACAGAAATACACATTAATTTTTTAAGTGACCCTGCTAAGACATTCAAAGGGGAGAGAGATGAAAGGAGAGCGGGTAGGACAAATTACTATTAACCATACTTACAACCTTTTAAAATGGAAATCCCTTAATCCCTTGTCATATTTATGTCAAATCTTATGGAAGCTTTAAAAATTGATAACTTCCAAGACAAGCAAGGGCACTCAGTACTCAGGCCTTGAGATGTTTTGTCTTATACACAGTAATGAACTCCCCCCTTATTTCTTCTCCAGATAATATCTGGGTAATTCTTAGACCCTAACTTGTCTCTCCTTGAATCATGTATTTTCTCTGCATATTTGGGAGAGACCCAGTTTCACTTTGCAGTTGAAAAGTAAGAGGAGGGCACACTGGCCCTCAGGCCACGGCTCTTCTCATTGTGCACAGGCCGTGGAATTAGCACTCGAAACACTCCAACCCAGGATACCTACAAATTAAAATGATCCAGTTTACAGGTGGGCCTTGGCTTCACATTATTAGCCTTTTTACAACCAGAATTCTTGTGATCAATTATTGTTGTGCCTAAAGCACTTTCTTTTGCACCAATTTGGGTTTAGATATATCAGCTCTCCAATGCACCATGCACTTCACGGTGCCGTACATAATCTCTCAGACAACACCCACACTTTTGTACAGTCACCCGTTTCATGACTCAGCGGTCTGTGAGGCAGTGACCAGAATATAGCTGAGGAGCTAATAAAAACAGGTGGTAATGGAGAAGTAAGAGTAATGGTACTAAAGACAACTGTACATGAACAACAATGAAGAAAAAGAAAGAAACAAAACAAAAAAATTAAAAATCTTTAAAATCTTTAAAAAAAGAGTAATGGTACTAAGAAACAGGTAATTGTGACAAGAGTGAAGGTACTATCATGCTAAAATTAAGATATTCAAATGTGATATGTAGTTATGAATTTGAAGAAAGTATTTTATGTGCAAGTGGAGGATGGTGTTCTGGCTGCATTTGTCCCAGGGTCCTCATGAGAGCAGCTCTGTTTAATGGATCTTTATGCCCAGCACCAAACACAGTGCTATATCATTATTCTAAAAAAATTAAATTTATTTGGTAACATTGGTTAGTAACATTATATAAATTTCAGGTGCACAGGAGTAGGGTCCCAGGCACCACTACGACACATTCTGGTACAATGGCACAGTTTTATTATACAACATCTGTACCCTCACTGCATTGGATGCTCTCCACCCAAAGTCTAGTCTCCTTCCATCACCATGCATTTGACCCTCTTGGCCCTCTCCATCATTTTCCCACCTTCCTCTTTGCTGCATCATCATTCACAATGGCCAAGACATGGAAACAACCTAAGTGTCCTTGGACGGGTGATTTTGTATATCATCCATTGCATTCCATTATACTATATAGTGGAATACTACTCAGCCGTGAAAGAGATAAAATATTGCAATCTGTAACAATATGGATGCTAAGTAAGGATCATGTTAAGTAAAATAAATCAGACGAGAAAGGACAAGAATCACGTGCTTTCATTCATATGTGAGATATAGAACAAAAAGTGACAAACAAGCAAACAAAACAAACTCACAGATAAGGACAAAATAATGGTGGCTCTCTCTTAATGGCACTCAAGGGACAAGTGTGTTGAACCCGTTCGTTTAATTGTGAGCAAGCCTCTCTTTCCATTTACTCCAGATATCCAAGACTGCTCTCACTCTGTAAAAATGTAAAGTACTTAGTGGTTTGAGTTTCCCTTGGTTTCCGTTCACCCACAAGAAAGCATTCCCCTCTACACTCCATGTAGAACCGTCACCAAGATTAAGCCTCTCATATGGTCTAAACAGATGCTGACTCATATAGAAGTGCCACAATTCAGCTTTACACCATTCCTACTTCTTATCTCTCCACTGTTTCCTTAACCAGCCATCTCATGACAAGAAGAAATGCATGCCACATTTACATATGTGCAAAATGACTCCATTTAAATGAATTACAGTCCTTCTGCCCCTTTTGTGCAGCATTTCACTGGTGCCAGTGAGAACTTGGCTAGAGGAAGCCTGAAGGGACTGGTCTGCTGTTGGAGAATGGAGAGAAAGGAGCATTTTATGAGAGTGGGATCATTATAATGCTTCCCATTAAAATATTTTTAGTGTTTACATTTCAAACTCAACACAGTCTACCGTGTAAGTTGGCAATATCCCAGACCTAAGAATCAATAAGCCACTCAGCGCTTCCTGAGATTTCTCCAGCAATGAAGCAGGCAGCTCTCTCTTTTCTCATCACCATCAAAAGAATAAATTACTAAACAATAGACAATCCTGCTTCATTTAAAACATATGAAACACTTCACGATAGTATTGCCGTCTTTTTCGGTGAAATGGAACAGCTGTTTTAAAGGCATAGCATTAGACCTTAAAGATTATGAATCTAGCTTAGAATGATTTAATTCATTAAAACATGCACTTCACAGTAAGTGCAGGCTGTCCATTTCAATGAAGTTATAAAATTGCCTAACAAAATGGTCTTAGAAGATTCTATTTTTTGAGACATCGTGATAAGATCGCTCTTTCAGAATGTCAAAGACCTTTCCTAACAATTAGGTTTTTAAAGCTAACAGATCTTCATTTTTAAAATAACGATGAATAGAGACTCCTTATAAAAGTAACCCTACTCTGAATGCTTATGAGGCTTCGGTCTGACTCTGCAAAGTATTTCTCTGTTGCGAAGTTATGCATTCAATCAGAACGTTGGTTTGTCATCCTTACTACCTGTGTATTTTTGCTGATATCCCTGGGTTGAACATTGTCAGTCAGTGTAATGTGAGCCAAATTTATCTTTTCTTTCTGAAGTGTCATTTATTCTGCAACCTCAAAAACAGAATGTTGAATTTAGTTTTACCCTTGTTACTAAGCTAGTGGTTAGCAATTTCTAGAAACTTAAAAAGAGGTTGGAACCAATGGTTTCAAATTCAGATTAATATATGGTTATTTAAGCCACAAAGGAAATAACGACATCTAATCAGGATATTCTTGAAGTCAGTAGAGCCGTCTGCTTCCAATCAGTAATGCTATATGCCAAACATTTTCTGAGAAGTGCATTTACAGATGTATTTTTGAACTTCCTGTGTGTCTTGCTATGAGAAGAAACATCCCTACAAGAATAACCCTGCAAAACAAAAAGGTAAGAGAGCTGCGAGGCTAATGCATGCCATTCGTGACCCTCTGAGACTTCCTTTTAGGTTGTAGTTAGCAATATTGTGTCATGTATGAGCTGGCAAAACAAGGAGTCACAAAATCTAATGTGTCAGCAAAGATATCTGACAAGAAAACAAACAAAAAAGATACGTGTTTGGATGCATGTGTGTGTATGTCTGAGGACTCAAAAAAGTACAGTTTATTGTTAAAATTTTTCTACTAGGGGAGTCTATGATCAAAAGTTATTGACTAAGTTACAATCAATATTTTTGAGCTACTACTTTAGGTGAAGTATTGATCTAGACATGATAAAACTTACAAGAGAAGGAACTTATCAGGGACCCAACTTCAAGGAGCGTATTGCTTAATTAGACCAAAAAGACTAACACATAGAAAAATGACAACTTTCAGAGGCAGAATATAAATGACCATGAAGTGACAGAGAAAATAAACGCTGTGCCTCAAAAAGATCACTGTGAGCCAAGGAGATCAGTAAATGTTTCCAAGAAGCGGGAGATATAAGTGACCCTCCAACTTGTTAGTCAGAAACTAATCCTTTACATTCTAGTGTCTGCCCCTGGGTAAATTCCTCGATCATAAATATGACTCTTTACTTTTTAACAGTTTATTTTTATTGTATTTTTTCCATTAACATTTATTCCCCTTATACTCTCCTTGCCCCCTCAATTACCACACTGTATTCTGTGTCTATGAATCCTTTTTCTTTTTCCCTCCATCCCTGCACCCCTCAACACCCCCCCAGAACTGTCAGCCTGCTCTCCATCTATGAGTCTGTCTCTATTTTCCTTGTTAGTTCAGTTTGTTCATTAAATTCCACAAATGAGTGAGATCATATGGTGTTTGTCTTTCTCTGACTGGCTTATTCTACTTAGCACGACGTTCTCCAGGTCCATCCATGCTGTCACAAAGAGTAAAATTTGGGTCTTTGAAAAGATAAACAAGATTGACAAACCTTTAACCATACTCATCAAGAAAAAAGAGAGAGGATCCACCTAAATAAAATCAGAAATGAAAGAGGAGAAACAACAACTGACACCAAAGAAATACAAAGGATTGTTAGAAAATATTACAAACCACTCTATGCCAACAAATTGGATAACCTGGACAAAATGGATGAATTCATAGAAATATACAATCTTCCAAAACTACATCAAGAAGAATGAGAGAATCTGAATAGACAGGTTACACCTAGTGAACTGAAGCAGTAATCAAAAAATTCCCCCCAAACAAAAGCGTTGGACCAGATGGCTTCACAAGTGAATTTTACCAAACATTCTGAGAAGAACTAACACCTTTCCTTCTCAAAGTATTCCAAAAAATTCAAGAGGAGGGAAGACTCCCAAGGTCCTTATACCAGGCCAGCATTATCCTAATTCCAAAACTAGATAAAGACACCACGAAGAAAGAAAATCATAGGCCAATATCCTTGATGAATATAGATGCTAAAATCCTCCACAAAATATTAGCAAGCCAAGTACAGCAATACATCAAAAAGGTCATACATCATGATCAAGTGGGATTTAGTCTGGGGATGCAAGGTTGGTACAACATTCACAAATCAAATCAATGCATGTGATATACCACATTAGAAAAAATGAAGGGAAGAAAAACACATGATCATATCAATAGATGCAGAAAAAGTATCTGATAAAACCCAGCACCCATTTATGATAAAAACTCTCAGCTAAGTGGAAATACAGAGAACATTTCCAAACATAATAAAGGCCATATATGACAAACCCACAGCCAACATCATACTCAATGGGCAAAAACTACAAATACTCCCCTTAAGATCAAGAACAAGACAGGGGTATCTGCTTTCACCACTTTTATTCAACATAGTGCTAGAAGTCCTAGCTACAGCAATCAGATAAAAGGAAGAAATAAAAGGCATCCAAATTGGAAAGGAAGGAGTAAAACTGTCATTATTTGCAGATGACATGATACTGTGTACAGAAAATCGTAAATATTCCACCAAGAAACTAATAGAACTAGTAAATGAAATCAGTAAAGTAGGATACAAAATTAATATCCAGAAATCAGTTGCATTTAATATGCCAATAATGAACTAACAGAAAGGGAAATTAAGAAAACAATCCCATTCACAATTGCCTCAGAAAGAATTAAATACCTAGGAATAAATTTAACCAAGGATGTAAAAGACCTTTACTTGAAAAATTATATAAGACACTGAAGAAAGAAATTGAAGAAGATAGAAATAAGTGGAAGCACATAACACATTCACGGATAGGAAAAATAACAACATTAAAATGCCTGTATAACCCAAAGCAATCTATAGATTCAATGCAAGTCCTATCAAGATACCAATGACTTATTTCACAGAACTAGAACATATATTTCAAAAATTTATATGGAACCACAAAAGATCCCAAATAGCAACAGTGATCTTCAGGAAAGAACAAAGTTGGAGGAATCATTCTACCTAATATCAAACTATACTATAAGGCCATAGACATCAAAACAGCATAGCACTGGCTTAAAAACAGACACACAAATCAATGGAACAGAATAGAGTCCAGAAATAAACCCATGCCTTTATAGTCAATTAATATTTGACAGAAGAAACAAGCACATACAATGGGCTAAAGATAGCTTATTCAATAAATGGCGTTGGGGAAATTAGATAGATACGTACAGAAACATAAAACTAGGCCACCTTTCTTTTAAAAGATTTTTTATTTATTTATTTTTAGAGAGAGGGGAAGGGAAGGGAGAAAGAGAGGAAGAGAAACATCAATGTGTGGTTGCCTCTCGAGTGCGCCCCCTACTGATGACCTGGCCCACAACCCAGGCATGTATGCTGACTGAGAATTGAATCATAGACCACCTTTTAACACCACACACAAGAATAAATTCAAAAGGGATTAAAGACCTAAATTTTAGATTTAAAATCATAAAAATCCTAGAAGAAATACTAGAAGAAAGCAGTAAAATCTTGGACATTGCTCACAGCAATTTTTTTTCTGATATATCTCCTCATGCAAAGGAAACAAAATTAAAAAATAAATAAATTAGACTACATCAAACTAAAAAGTTTTTGTACAGCAAAAGAAACCATCAACAAAGTAAACAGACAACCCACTGAATGGGAAAACATATTCACCAATCTATCTGATGAGGGGTTAATATACAAAACTTATAAATATGATTCTTTAAAAATCAATTAACAAACTACTCTATTCACATGACTTCAGCATCTCCCATTTATTTTGCAAGGACCAAATGAAAACCTAATTCAATAACACACAGTAGTCATATGTCTGAACAGATTTTGAATTAATAAACATAGTGCTTATTCTGAGCTAAATCCAATTAAAAGCAACAAAATCTAAATGTTTTATAAAACCATGACTATTTAAAAAGCAAACCAACCAAGATTACATTAAAACATTTGCCTCCCTGAGATAAAAAGATCAAAAAGAACAGAAGATCAGGAAATGAATGAAGATACTCTCATTGGTAGTCTTTAGAGTAGTGCTTAAGGTATACTAGCACAACAAAGTCAACTTTCAGCTAAATGACAAAAGCAGTTGATGACTGTGTGTGTGTGTGTGTGTGTGTGTGTGTGAGATAGAGAGAGAGAGAGAGGAGAGAGAGAGATGGAGCAATCCAACCATCAAGTAATAGAGATATTAGAGGAAATAGAGCCAGCAATACTGCAACAATACTCAAGGAAATGAAGTTCAACAGGACACAAAGAGAATCCCAGTGTAGACATTAGAGAAGAGCCACAGATTTCTATGAGAAAAATGCAGGCCTTGAGAGAATAGATGACACGAACAATTAGCTGCACTAACAAATATAGCAAGGCCAATGAGAGAAAAAATTACTGGCAATGAAATGTCTGGAGTATTGGATATTGTTATGAAGAAGAAATAAATTAGATCCAAATGTCACATCATACACCATAATAAATGAAAGCCTAAAACACATACTAAAAACTATATATGTCAGAAAAAATAGAAAACACATTTGTGAAATGACATGGATAAATGTTTTTAAAAGAAAGCAATGAAATTCCAAACTGACAACATAACTAATGAAAGTTTCAAATTCTGAATATATAAAGAACAGATATAAATAATGTCAATGCTCACATTTCACTGGAATTAGAAAAGAAATATAAATCAAAATTCAGTTACCACTATACAGCTGTGAAAGCAACCATAATAAATACTGCTAATAAGAGTCAAATGTTAAAGACAAAAAATCTGCAGGGAAGGAAAGACATTCACAATAAACTACTTGACTTAATGTGAAACAATATTTACAAGGCTATACTAACATAGAACATCCACCAGGTAATGAGCAGGCATAAGAGTTACAAAAGTTAAGTGGATGCGGTAGTTAATTTCTAACATTGTAACTAAAGAAATAGCAATTTCTCTGGTTGTAGTTTGCTTGCTTGTTTGTTTAGTTGATTAGCAAGCAAACTACAACCAGAGACATTGAAATAAAGAACAAACTGACAGTTACCAGAGACGAGGGGGGAGAGGGAAAATAGAGGAAGGGTCATCAAGGGACACGTATAAAGGACACATGGACAAAGCCAAAGGGGGGAGGTTCGAGGGTGGGAAGTAGGGGTGGATGGGGCGAGGTGGGCGTGGTGGTGTAAAAATGGAGACAACTGTACTTGAACAAAATTTTTTAAAAAGAAATAGCAATTGAAGCATTCAAAAATATATATGGACCTAACTATCTGAGGAAATAAGAGTTGGGAGTCCTGACTGGAGGCGGGACTTGTGGGGGAGAAATGTGGAGCAGAAGACTACTGTTTTTGTTTTCAAATAAAAGCTTTAATTCTAGTCAGCTTTGTGATAATGCTTCCTTTGAAAATAAAAATGTTTTTCTAGTGCAATTAATTAATTTGAGAACTACTTGAGCATACCATAAATTTCCCATTTCCTTATGCTCAATTTCTCTGCAACAAAAACTAGGAACACTGCGCCCAGCTGAGGCGGGAAGGAATACACAACACACTCACAACGCCAAATATCTACTGGCCCCCTCCATGCACCATGGGTGTGAGCCACGCACGTCCACGTCCCTTACTGTACACACATATTATTCATAACGATGAGCAGCAGTAACTAAGTACAACTGTTACTTCTTTGTCACACCAACATTGACAATTTTAGTTTTTATAAATCTTGATCTTAACTAAAGTATTTTTAAAGTAGAATTTTTTCTGGTCATTATGTGTCAAATCATTGTATGTCATGAGTGCGGTGTCCCTAACCCCATTTTCGTCTTGTAGAATTTGTTTGTTTATTATTTGGTTTGTTTGTTTTTTCAATTAATACTTTTTTAGAGCAGTTTTAGTCTTAAAGAAAAATGTAGCAGAGAGTTCCCAGTTTCCCCTGTTATTAATACCTTGTAAAAGTGTAGTGCATTTGTTACATTTGATTATCCAATATTGCTACATGATCATTCACTGAAGTCCATCGTTCACTCGTGTTGTACACTCTATGGATTCTGACCAGATGTATTCCGTCTATTCATCCTTCCCCCTCCCCAACACCTGGCAACTACTCATCTTTCCACTGTCTCCACAGTTTTCCCTTTTGTAGAATGTCACGTAGGTGGAATCATATAGTATGTCGCTTTTCCAAATTAACTTATGTCACTTAGTAATATGCATTTAAGGTTCTACAATGCATTTTTGTGACTTGGTAGCTCATTTTATTTTATTGCTGAATAAATTTCCCATTGCATGGGCGTATAGTTTGTTTATCCATCACCTACTGAAGGACATGTTGGTGAATTTCAAGTTTTGGCAATTATGAATGAAACTGCTGTAAACAATTGTGTGCAGATACTTGTGTGATGAACATAGGTTGTGAACTCATTTGAGTGCAATTAACTTTTCAATTCAAGGAGCATGATCGCTGGATCACGTGGTAACAGTATATTTAGTTTTGTGAGAAACTGCCAAAGTATCTTCCAAAGTGCTTTACCATTTTGCATTCCCATGAGCGATGAGTGAGGGTTCCTGTTGCTCCACATCCTTGCCGGCACTGGGTGTTGTCGGTGTTTTGGAGTTTAGGCATTCTAATAGTTGTGTGGTATTGTAACTGTGTTCATTGCACTTCCCTAAGGACATGATGGTGAGCACTTTTCCTGTGTTTATTTGTCATCTGTATATCTTCTTTGGTGAGGTGCCTGTTCCGATCTTTTGCACACTTTTTTTTAAAGATTTTATGTACTTATTTTTAGAGAGGAAAAGGGAAAGAGAAAAAGAGAGAAACTGCAATGTGTTGTTGCCTCTCACATGCCCCCCAACAGGGACCTGGTTTGAAACCAAGGTATGTGCCCCAACTGGGAATGGAAACTGTGACCCTTTGGTTTGCAGGGCAGCACCCAATCCACTGAACCACACCAGCCAGGGCTACACACTTTTTAATTGGGTTGTTTTTTATCCTATTGTTGTATTTAAAAAAATCTGTGTATATTTTAGAGACCAGTTCTGTACCAAATATGTTTTACATAGATTTTCTTAAAATCTAGCTTGTCTTTTCATTCTCTAAATAGTGTCTTTCATAGAGCAGAAGTTTTTGGTTTCAAATAAATCCAACTCACCATTTCTTTTTCTTCTGTGGATCATGCACAGTTTTGCAGAACTCAGTGATTTTTAGGAATTCACAGAGTGTGTAATAGCCACTGACCACATTTATCCTTTTCAACCGTTCATTTACTTGACCAGATAATTTCATTTTCAGTCAAGTCCCCAAAATAATTGGTAGAGATACTCAGTAGCATAGTGGTGAAAAATTGGAAACCTAATGTCAAACAGTTGAGAATGGATAAGTAACACGAGAATATCAGTAACATGAAATATACTTAAATAGTGTGCTAAAGACTGCTAGCATGTCAACATCCTTTACATATAAAAATAAGTTCATGGGAATGTTAAGCAAAGAAAGTAGCATATAAAATATCATTATGAATTCATTTCAACTAAGAACAAAATGTAATTAGATGAAAAAAATTAAAATTCATAACACATACTAGTTATATAAGTAGTACTAATTGCTATAAAACAAATCCCACAATCTCACGGTAAAAGTTTATTTTTTCATTCATGCAAAGTTGAATACAAATGTTTCAGTCAAGAATCAGCCAAGGGACAAGCTCTTGCCATGTGTGGCTCTACCACGCGCTCGGCCCCGGAGTCCCCAGCCAGTTCCTTCTTCTGCACTGGGCTGGGGGATGGACAAGAGCCCGAGAGAAGTTTTATGGGTCAAGTTCGGAAATCCGAACTCACTCTCACCTAAGCGGCCACACCCACCTTCCAAGCAGGCTGAGGTAAACGGTCTAGCTGTGCGCCCAAGAGACAGAGAAATGCTTTTGTGCCCATGTGGCACTCTCTGCACTTGACAAAATGAGACTCTGGTTTTCTTAGGCTCCTTTCTCCTTTCAATTTTGCTTAAGCTGTAATAATACATAAGTATCCGCTATTATCTCACTCTATTTTTTCCCCCTGAGAGCTGAGTATGAGAGTTTAGCTACCACTTATCCTAGTCTATTAGGTTTCTGTGTTCAGATAGGAAGATTTTTGACAGCTAGAATTCATTCTTCCTTTAAAAAAAGAAAATTGAAATTTGCAGCCTCTCTGAGCTCATACCCTATCCTTCATTCCAGACACCTCCTAAATCAACTCAGAGTATTGCCTGTCCTATTTAAAACTTTTACAGCAAGTTACACATCTTGCCAAAGAAACAATGCGTAACAATCCTTTCTGTAAGTGATGCCTCATTCCTAACCTAAATCTTTTTGGTTTTTTAAGATAAAGCAAAATGTCAAAGATTTTCTTCTAAGTAGCACCAAATAACCCTACTTAAATCTTCTAACCTGTATATTAATAACTAGCATTTGGTTATACATTGGTAGCATTCACTAGTGTCAATTCTTACAGAAATGTTTTTATAGTAACATAGATATTTCATATAAGAATCTGTAAACATGCTATACTTTGGCAATGAAACATATTTATCATAATAATCATTCTAAAATTTTTTTCTATTTTCATGATTACCTGAACATTGTTCTCCAGTTATCATTTCATTTTAACAAAAGTTTTGTAAAGCATTTGGGAATTTTATAGAGTAAGCTAATTATCATTATCTTTTTTGTAGATTATTTTCCTGTTTTATTCCACCAAATTGGTTCACAAATCTATGCTCAAGCAAGACCTAGTCACCACTTACTATCATGAAGATGTAGCCAAAGAAGATTAGATTAAATAAGATTTCTCATTCCATATACTCTCCTCAGAAATAAACCAGTACCTTCAAATAAACCAATATTTTCCACAGTTTTTCGGAAATGCGCAACACTGCACTTTCTCACAGAAGTCTGCAAATGTCAGGGCGGAGACTCTAACCCAGAAGCACTGGCGACCTGGCTTGGGGTAAATGCGCGCCTGTAAAACTGCTTAAATTAAACACCAAAACAGAGCAGAACAAAACCTCATATGTTTTGGTTGAGAACAATAGGAGTCCAAAAGAAGATTTTCAATTCCTGGAGCTTCAAGAAGGCTGAGATGCTTTCTTCACGTACTTTTCCACCCAAGTTGCTTCCATTTGAAGAACTAAGAAAACACTGCATCTCATACTGTATTCTTTTTGATGATTCTATAAACCTTAGGTTCCATGTCGTAGCATAAGGGTGTACCTATAGAGTAAATAAAACCTGTAAAAAGGAGACCTCCACTACACAAAACATCTGTCCAAGGCCCAAGGCTAGGGCTTCAAACGGTGTCATTTCTTTTCCTGCTGCTTGCCGCACTCCAGCAACCGCTGCACCATATTTGGGATGTCTGAGGGTGAAGAGCTCAGTAATTCGGCGCGCACATGAACAAGGGGAGAGGACACCACTACCCACAGGAACACACCGTACCACATCTCTGGGGAGGAGCAGAGAGAAGTGGAATAGGTCACAGGGTTCCATTGCCCACTTGGTGGCTTGAGCTTCAGGCTGAGGATCTGACCCAGGATCTCTACCGCCCCCTACCCCCAACTCCTGCCCCTTGTGCACCACCACCCCACTGTCACTCACCACAGAGAGTTTTATGAGGGACAGTACCCGCCCAATGTGTCACGGTGCCTCGCTGTCGCTCACAGCCTGCTCCTCCCCCTACCTCCACCGCCCTCAGCCGCACCTTCTGCCTGGGCCTTCTTCCCATAATTACTATCTTAAAAAAATTGCTTTGTGTACATGCTTCCTGTTTCTTCCAGATTTTTACTGTTGTCAATTTTTATAAAATGTTTCATATAACCTCTTAAAGTGTATTTACATTTCATCTATGCATAACATAAACAGTATTTTTATGTTTACTATATTTAATCTCTGTAATTGTGTCTTCCTTAATTTTTCCTACTGAGGTTTTTATTATATTTTGTTAACATATATTTTATGCTCCAAGATAAATTACTACTCATTTATGCAAGACTTCTATTACTAAATTATTACATTTATTTCTCCATTTTCTAATAGCATGTCATTAATGTTAGGATGCAATTGATTTTTGGAAGATTACATTAAAATCTTGCAACTTTGTGGACTTCCAATTTTTTGGTCGATGTTCTGGATTTTCTGTATAATTATGCAAGTAGTAAAAGTTGACTTTCTAGCAAGATATCCAGAGACCTTATTTGAGGCTCCCCTTCAACTATATTATTGCATAGTGTTTTTAATGTTTTAATTAAACAAAGTTTAATTTATATCCACTCTTAGTCTTCTAATTAAGTAGATTAATTAAAAACAAAACAGTTTATGCAATAAACTGAATTAAAGAAACTACAAGAGATTGAAAATCATGTCATATGAAGTAATTGGATTTGAAATTTGATTTTTATACACAAACAAATTAACAATCGATATCATAAGTGAATATATTGAGTGTAACATAATAAATTTTATAAATGCACTCTTTGTATAACATTACATCTTACTACAATGGCAAAGACTGTTTCTAAAACAAATTCTGAAGGGAGAGTTGCTGTCAATTACTAGATCAGCAACTATTTTGAATGTTTTAATATCGCCACCTACTGGAGAATTAAAATCAGAAGGGTTTACTTTGCAAAGCCTCATCAATGGCAATATTGATTAAATTTAGACATCTCTAGGTTCATAATATTTTTAAAGTGTTCAGGTCCTAACCTTTTTCTTTATAAACATGAGAAAATATATCCAGAAAATATATACTAAAGGGTTCAATGATTTTCCCCAAATCACACCATCAGGGGTGTTCAAACTTTTGGCCTCTCTGGGCCACACTGGAAGAAGAGTTGTCTTGGGCCACACATTAAATACATTGTGACATGTAATCACAAAAACATCTCATCATATTTTAAGGAAACTTACAATTTTGTGTTGGGTCGCATTCATAGCCATCCTGAGTCGCATGCAGCCTGCGCGCCGCAGATGGGACACCCCTGTTCTTAAAGACCAATGATATAGATGCCTATACTCTAGGCCTACTAGTTCTCACTCCAGGATCTGTGGACTGCAATTTGCCCTTGGAGGGTGACAGACACACGTTCATTGTCAGGGTTCGTTATGGTATTGGATAAAACACTCTCAAAGAGAAGGCAAAGTTGGTTTTCCTACCAAAATTATGATCATAATTTCCCATTTTTTACTGCCTCATGGAATAGTTAAGAGATAAATTCTATTAAGTTTTTATGTTTTATCTTACAGATGACCATGATAAAATTATTTAGTACGAGCAATCTAGTTTCTCATATCTCCCGTTTATCTTCTCACCCATAAAGCTAGCACTTTCCAGGTCTCCGACTGACACTTTAAGAGGCTGTTGGAAATTGTGTAGGAAACAGGCTACCTCTCAAACAAGTGAGAATAAACTGGTGTAAAGTGTGCTAATAATTTCAGAGTATGTATCAAAAATTAAAATCACATAGCTTTTGACACCACAATCCCTCTTTTAGAAATTTATTCTGCTAATATTAGTTATAATATCATTGGCAATAGGAAAAATAAAACAAATCTGACAACCTAACTGTTATTAATAGGAAACTGATAAAATAAATCACAGGTCATCAATATAGCCATACTATATGGAATACTACGCAGCAATTTTTCAAAATGACATAGTACTAGGAATACTTGTAAGAAGAGTAAACTTTGTGTTTAAAGAAAAAAGCCAGTTTTTGCATTAAACGTGCACTATTACTCCCCTTATGTAAAACTATATAATTTTATAAATTTTATATTAAATATATATTAAAATGTGGCTTTACATATCTATCACACATTTATACAGTTACACAGATACATGCAGTATAACTGTGTATTACATACATGTATATACATAAACAAAAATGCATGTGTTTATGCATAGAAAGGTCTTTCAGGCATGTTACACCTTTTCAAGTTATGATTCACAGCCAAAACATTGTCCTACACTCTGTGGTGAACTGGAAGGGATTCAGGAGCATCTATGTGCAAATTAGTACCAAAAAAATGATTTTTTCTGTTTCAAAATTAATTAAAATCGATACAGTATTTAGAAAGATATTAAATATTAAACTTAAGCTTCAAAATTTGTTTTCAAATATTTAATGTATTTGTAAATTTGCCACAACCAATATAATTTTAATACATATGTGAATTTACACTTGAAATGGCTGCATGCAACTCCTAATCAAGACATTTTAAAAATGATTTAATCTAATTCTTGATGGCCACCATTGATGAAAAATTTTATTGCACTAATATACAATAAAAAATTTTACAACCATGGAAAGATCGTCCCATAGCTGAGAGCCTATTTTACTGGAATAGCTTTTCCTTTTCTTTCATTGATAACTGTAATGTTAAAATTGTTTTGACAATGTGAATGGATTGCCAAGTTAATTTAACATTTCCATACCATTTCTTTCACAGCCTAAATAACCTCTGATTTGTAAAAGTGCACGTGCCTTGTTAAAGCAATCACCCTCAAGGTGGTCTGGATGCCCCCAAAAGGGTGCATCAGCCCCAAGCAGACAGAATTATGTATTCGGAGTATTAGGTTGAATAGTGTCCTCCTAAAATTCATGTCCACCTAGAACATGAGAAGGTGACTTTACTTGAAGTAACATTCTATGAAGAAATAAGGTTCAAGATCAGATCATCCTGGATTAGGGTGGGACCAAAATCCAATTGAGTTTCCTTCAAAGAGACAGAAAAGGAGAAGACAAAGGAACACAGAGAAGACTGTGATGTGAATGTAGAGGCAGTGGTTGAAGTGAGGCATCGATAAGCCAAGAGATGCCAAGGATTGAGGGCCACCACCTGTAGCTCAGAGGAAGGCAGGGAATGTATTCTCCCTCAGAGCCACCAGAAAGAACCACCCTGGCAATACATTGATTTCAGACTTCTGGCCTCCAGAAATGTGAGAATAAAATACTATTTTAAGCCACCTAGTTTGCAATGATTTTTCACGGCAGCCCTGGAACACTAAGGTACATGGATGCCACTTGCATCCGGGATACAACTGACTTATCAGGACCCGGCTGCTGCCCACACTTTCTTCAGTCAGGGAATGGTGGAGGAAAATGGACATCAGACAGCAGGACTTCCCAGGGTCAGCTGTGACTCTGGAGTACAGAGTTCCATTTCCTTGAGGTAAACCAAGATTTTATTTTCAAGACGGAAAGACCATTAGACTGAGCTATGATTTTTACCCGGCACTCCACAGGTCTGTTCCAGTCCATCATCTTCCGATACAAATAATCAAGAAAACAACTTATGAATGCAACACTTAGAGGACAATGAAGGAAAACAAGACCTTTATTCAATTCCGTTACAGTGTGATAAGATGTGTTAAAATGGAAAATGAAGAAAACAATCAGAACCTTTCAGAGAAAGCAGCATTGTCAACAAAAGAAAACTGGAATTTCACAAAAGTTTAAATACATAGATAGTGAACTTGACAAAAAGGCATATTTGGAAAATTTCCTTCCAGATTGCAGCAAGGATGGAACTGGAGAAAATCATGCTAAGTGAAATAGGCCCATTGGTGAAAAACAAATACCATATGATCTCACGTATAAGAGGAACCTAATGAACAAAATAAACTAACGAGCAAAATAGAACCAGAGGCATGGAAACATGGAACAGATGATGGTGACCGGGGCGGGGACAACGCTGTTGGGATTGACTATAGGAGTGGAGGGTGGGCTAGGCGAGGGAGGACATAGGGGAAAAATTGGGCCAACTGTAGTATAGTAACAGTAACATTAAAAAAAAAAAAAACTATCATTGCATGTGAATCTCAGTCACTTGATACTGGGTCCTGAAGGTGGTCTCCAAAATGATTTTGTGAATAAGAATCTTCCCAAATGAAGATTGAAAGTGAAAGCAAAATGGTGAAGTTGGTACAGGAGAAAAAAGACCTTCAGAGGCTAGTCAAAATGTAGAGCTCAGAGAACAGCCTGCTTCAGCTGCACTCCCTATACAGCCTATACAGCCGGGTCGCAGCCCCAGCCAGCTGTGGCTTGGAGAGGTGCAGTCAGTCGGGCGCGCCGGAGAGAACAGGAAACCCTTAGGCGGTAGATGTGCCACTGCTGGGTGCAAGGTGGATTCGCTCCACACTAACAGAAATGAGGGAGAATTGATAAGTCCTTCATTAGTAATTTTTTCTCCAGAATATAGACAAGGAAGTTTAAAGGAAGATACAAGCCATTAGGGCTTAGAGGAAGGGACCCTTGTGAATGTCCCAGTTAGGGTGCTCTGTTATATAAATATAAAGTAAGTTCTAAAGTGAAAATATGGTATTTTGGGGAAATTCGTCAAAGAAAATTTGACAGTGAAAGAAATGTGACAAAAATAACTCATGTTAAAAATATTTTGGATAATTCTGGAAATGAGTTTTAATATGTTGTTTTGTTCATTGTGGTAAAAAGTTATGTCAAATCTTAAAAAATACTCCAGTCTAGTGAATGTCGAAACCTAAATTGGTCAGAAAATGCCTGCATCTCTCTTAAGTTTACAACCCTTGTTTCCACGTATTTACCACATATCTCCATGTGGATGATCTAGCAGGTCATTAAACTCATATGTCCAAAATTTTAAAAAATTATTTTATTGTTGTTCAATTACAGTAGTCTGCATTTACTCCCCACCATTTTCCCCCCCAAACCAAACCCACCTGGCCTCCCTTGTTTCCACCTTTCCCCTTGGTTTTGTCCATGTGTCCTTTATAGTTGTCCTTGAAAACCCTTCCCCCCGTTATCTCCTCCCACCTCCCCCTGGTTACTGTCAGCTTGTTCTTAATTTCAATGTCTCTGGCTATATTTTGCTTGTTTTTTTCTTTTGTTGATTAGGTTCCTGTTAAAGGTAAGATCATATGGTATTTGTCCCTCACGCCTGGCTTATTTCACTCAGCATAATGCTCTCCAGTTCCATCCATGCTGTAGCAAATGGTAGGAGCTCCTTCTTTCTCTCCGCTGCGTAGTATTCCATTGTGTAAATGTACCATAATTTTTGGATCCACTCATTTACTGATGGGCACTTAGGTTGCTTCCAGTACTTGGCTATTGTAAATTGTGCTCCTATAAACATTGGGGTGCATAGGTTCTTTTGGATCGGTGTTTCGGGGTTCTTAGGATATAATCCCAGCAGTGGAATTGCTGGGTCAAAAGGCAGTTCCATTTTTAGATTTCTGAGGAAATTCCATACTGTTTTCCACAGTGGCCACACCAGTCTGCATTCCCACCAACAGTGCACTAGGGTTCCCTTTTCTCTACATCCTCTCCAACACTTGTGTGTTGATTTATTTATGTTGGCCATTCTTACCGGTGTAAAGTGGTATCTCATTGTGGTTTTAATTTGCATCTCACTGATGGCTAGTGATGGTGAGCATGTTTTCATATGTCTCTGGGCCTTCTGTATGTCCTCCTTGGAGAAGTGTCTGTTGAAGTCTTTTGCCCATTTTGTAATTGGGTTGTCTTCCTGGAGTGAAGTCGTGTGAGTTCTTTATATACCACAAATTTTAAATAATAATACACATGGAGATAAAAATTGGGGGCCATTGCAGAAGCCTTTGCTCACTTCTGGCCTCCAAGCTGCTCCCTGTGTCCTCCTTCAGGCCTCACACCAGTCAGATGTCCTGAAAAAAGTGACAATTTGGGAGCCCTGGCTGCCCCTTGAGCTGAGGGAGCAGTAGCCTGAGGCACATCTGTGGACTTTTCTGGGAGCTCAGCAGTTAAGCTCAGGAGCATGCACTTGGTGTGCCCGGCATGGGAAAACAGAGATTTCACATTTGCCTTATACCCTGATTGAATGATTTTTATCCAACTCTATGTATTCCATAGTTTTTTTAAAACTAGTTTACACAAAATATTAAAAAATAGATACACCAAATAGGGGAATTTTTTCACGGGGAAAACACTCTCCCTTCCTCTGTGTTCTCATGTCCCCTGGACTTCCTGGATGTCCTAAAGCCTGTGCAGCACCCTCAGCGTTCCCTGCTCTCTGCCCCCTCTGAGATCTGCTCAGGGCCGGGCTGCACTGCAAGAGATTGGAAGGACAGGACGGCTATGTTAACGCAGTGTCTGAAAACAAACACCAGCATCTGTAGCCAGTGACTTCTTGTCAAACTTGCCTCTTCCACACAACCAGTGGGGTAACGTGGCCACATATTCAGCTGCTCTGAGCATGTGTGTTAGTGTGTGCATGTGTTCATGGGGACGATAATGCCCACCTCTCAAGGCTGGAATAATTCCATGCAGAGAGGCCTGACACAAAGTTAATGGGGGCAGGCAGCAACAGATGTCAGAACCCCGGAAAGTGCTCACACATCACCTCTGCTTTTCTCTGGAGGTCTGCTTCCTTCTGTTATTTTTCTCTTCCTAAGAGTTCTTTGTGCCTCTTGCCTCTATGGCTGCCCATGCTTTGCATGTTTCCATTCCAGCTCCTGGAGCAGCCTAACCAAGTCTGAGTCCCAGCTCTACGTTCCAGAAGGAAACAAGATGGGCCAAGCCAGAGTGACAACTGCCAACCCATTTGAGTTCTAAAACTCTATAGTCCGGTGATTCAAATGGAATGAATTTTAGGAAGCGTGACTGATTAGTAGAGGTTGGGAATGGGGAGAATAGAGACTGTCGAGACCCGGCCTTCCTTGAATGATAATCTAGCCACTCTGTTCTGTCTGTGAGTAAAGTCAGTCTCTAAGATATACTGAAGCACATTTGTTAAGGGTCCAAACTGTCTTAGGATATAGACAGATGCATATAGCAGGTCATCAAATAAAATCCTTTCACTGAATGTTGTGTTATAATGTGGATGAGATGTAATAGGAACTGAACTTGTGTTTATTTCCATTGGCTTATGGTACAATTCATTTCACTACACATCATTTCACTTAAAGTCACAGAACCTAGTGACAATGTCAAGTGAGAACTCACTGTATTTTAAAGGCCTTTGGTTGTATTTTAAAGGGCTTTAGTGGCTGGGGTCCAGTGTCAATCAATCTGATATCCATGCCACACTTAGAACTGTGCTTGATAGAGAGGTTCAAAAGAAATATAGTGTTTAGAATATAAAAATATTTACCCAGTGTCACTTCTTTAACAATACTTATATCCCTAAAATATACACAAACTTTTATAATTATAATATAAATAAACATTCTATAGAATTGTTTTATTTATAAGACCTACAAAAAATCCAGCCTTTTGGAAAGTAAACTCCTGAAATAAAAATAATTATTCCTTATTCATTTCTCCTGTTTATATGGACTTTGGTACTTAAATAGCCTTAAAGTGAAGGAACCCTTAGAATTTGTTTTCTGGCATAAATTTTTGTCTGTTTGTTTTTAGAGCTTTATTGAGGGATAATTGACAAACAAAATTGTAAGATATTTAAAGTGTATCTGATGCTTGGATATATATATATATAGTCTGCCTGCAAAAAGTCCAGCCATTGTTAATATAACAAGAATGGTTTGTTCAACATGGATGTAACCTGGGAGCCAAGGAGAGTGGACTGGAATGCACATGCATGAACAATGACGACCTCACTGTACTAGTCAGTGGAAGCAGAACTGTTGAATGAGCATGTGTACTGTGTGACCATCATATTCAAAATGACTGAGCAAGTAAAGCAATGACTCTGCATCAAATTTTGCATTAAGTTTGAACATTCCTCTGTGGAAACTATTTGGATGATTCAGAAGGCCACATATATGGGTAATTGGAGATTAGCAGCTTCATCACAACAATGCACCCACTCACATATCACGTCAGAGTGTTTTGGCAAAACATCAAATCACCCAGGTGACTCAACCCCCCTACAGCCCAGATTTGGTGCCCTGTGACTCTTGACTTTTCCCAAAACTAAAATCACCTTTGAGAGGGAAGATATTTCAGACTGTCAGTGAGATTCGGGAAAATACGATGGGGCAGCTGATGGCAATTGGGAGGACTGTGTGAGGACTGAAAGTTGGTGCCTACTTTGAAGGGGACTGAGGTGCCGTTGTCCTATGTACAATGTTTCTTGTATCTTGTAGCTTCTTCATTAAATGTCTCTCTTGTTTAAAAAGATTTTATGTATTTATTTTTAGAGAGGGGAAGGAAGGGAGAAAGAGAGACAGAAACATTAATGTGTGGTTGCCTTTTGCACACACACCACTGGGTACCTGGCCCGCAATCCAGGTATGTGCCCTGAGTAGGAATCAAACCAGCAACCCTTTGGTTCACAGGCTGGCACTCAATCCACTGAGCCACACCAGCCAGGGCTCTATTTTTCATATTACATAGCTGGATACCTTCTAGACAGACCATATGCGTGTGTGTGTGCATATATATATATAGTGAAAAATTCCCACAGTGAAGTTAACACATCCATGATCTCACATAATTTACTTTTTTTCTTGGACAGAACACTTAAGATCTACTCTCTTAGACAATTTCAATTATACAATATAATATCATCAACTATATTCACCATGTTGTTCATTAGATACTCAGTCCTTCTGCATCTTACAACTGGACTGAAAGTTGCTGCCCCTTTGTCAGCCCCTCCCCATTTCCCTGGCCCCCAGCATCTGGCCCCTGCCATCAACTCTATTTCTACGAGTTCAGCTTCTTCTTTTTTAAAAAAAATTCTACATATAATTGATACCAAGTAGTATCTATCTTTTAAATTTCTCTGGCTTTTCTCACTTACCTTAATGGCCTTAATTAATTATTAACCCCCAGGCTCCCTAGGTGATATCTCATTGTAGTCCAGGATACTCTTTGAACATCTCTGACTTGTGCCCGGGCAACAACAATGGAAATACCACTGCTTGGCGCAGCCCTAAATGCAGCCACTTACTTGGGCTATATTTACTTATTGAATAGACATGTTCCTTTAATCCCTCTGTCTAAGCTGTTACTCCCAGAAGCAGACACTGTTTACATAGCTGTGCTTAGTCTGAAGAAATTCGCTGATGCTTTTGTTGATGGCTGGAGAACAATGGGAGCCTGAAATCAAGTCTTTTGATCAGATTTATTCATGTTACTTGGCAAGAAGTAGAAGACAAATAAAAAGTTAAAAGAGGGAACCAGCAAGAGATTCCCCGCATCTTTTCTACTGTAAAACGCAAAGAAACATAAACAGGAATAATATCTAAACTGTTTAACTTTGACCTCGTCTTTTCTTGGCTACGGTCAGAGTCGAATAGCAAGCAAGTCTCATCCACTTTCAAAAGCCAGACAGTTCTTTTTATTCCAAATACAATTTTTGTTTTAGTCTCATAGCTCATAAATCTCAAAGATTTTTCTTTTCAGACTGATGCTGCATTATGATGATGAGGAATAACCGGTTGGTTCTACAAAATGTAGACTCAACTGCCAGGCTCACTTTCCGGGCACAGAGGATCCTGGTGTCAGAGTAGGAACGTAGGGTGAAATGTTACACATCGTGTTATTGTTACTCGTGTGCACTGCCCTAATTCTGGTCCTTGCTCTGAGAGTGGGGAGTGGGAGTGTCTCTCTTGAGGTTAAGAGACAGGGATGAAGGGCGGGAGTTGGGGAGGGCCTGGGGCAATGGAGAAACAAAACATAGGTTATTTGTTAAATCTCCAGAGAGAGTGCTTTTCCTAAAAAGATGAAGGTGTAAGTAATAGTTTAGCTAAAATTTGCAATCACATCAATTAATAAAATTCAGTTACACTAGATGCTTTAAAGAATTTTTTAAACTTTCTTTCTCGAGCTATTATGAAATGAATGAAAACGACCACTAAGAATTTCCCATCAGTAATTCATTCTCTCTCTCATTTGCTCTTTTATACCAAATTCAACTTTAAATTTCTATAAAATAACAATCACATTAATATATTTATCCTCTGTTATGTATATTTGATCTAACAGTGTATTCGCTTGTTCAACAAAGATTGGAAAGAATGTGAAGCTGGAGGGGATTCTCAGGTTACACCAGAAATCTGTGAGCTGGTGCTCCCTCTGGTGAACTTTTTTTGCATTGCACATGCTTTTTTTCCCCCTTTTTTTTTTCTCTTTCTCTCTCTCTTTTTTTTAAATACAGGAACATCTCATTCATAGGCCAAGAAACATTTCATAAAGCCAAGAACAATCAGGAAGTAAACTCAGAGATAACTACATGATTGAAAACGTATGAATCTGATAAGATTGAGCTGATTGGATTCACCAGAATTCTTCTAAGGGAATTTGTTAAAAAGTAATGACCTGATAATTGCCCTGAAAACCACAAGGGACTTCTCAGTAATAATTATTTTGAAACAATTGTTATGGTTAATAAAGGAGGGGACATTTGGATTTGGGGCAGGGGGAGGGAGAAATTCCGCCTTTACCCTGGGGACAGTACTGCATAGCAGAGCTGGAGCCACAGAAAATACAGGGTAACGAGGGTCCAAGTGAACTGCTTTGAGTAACCTGAGATGCCAAAACCTTCCCTGGACCCTTAAAACCCTCAGCAGAGAATACAGAAAAATAGAGGCCTTTGTAATAAACCCAATAAAATATAGCAGACATAAACCTCGAGCTTGGACACTAACCTCTGACATTTTTGAGGAGTGAGGAAGGTGAGGTATAAATCAGAGAGGATGACATCTCTTTTGGCATAGTCAGTCACTGACCTGTGGCGCTTGGAGAAGATCTTTTTTGTATTATACACAGCTGGAGCTTTCTGAATACATTTTGAAAAAAAGAAAAAGGTTGGATCCTGACCTAAAAGGAAGTCTTGGGAAGTTAATTTACAACTTTATACATAGGAAGAGATCCAGAGAGAGAAATCCATAAGTTCTCATAGTTTGTGTTTACACGGCGAGGGAAAATGAGGCCCGGGACTGTGGAGACATCTCCAGGTCATAAAAGAGACACGGGAGAACCTGTGGCCTTCGAGATGTATTTACATTCCAGAGGATCTGAGTGAGAACCCAGCACCCTTTCTGTCCCATCTCCAGGAACAAAGGTTGTCTCCCTCCTTTCAGGCAGTTGCCTCTTTGTCCTACATATAAGCAGAAAAAAATCCATTTTTCTCTTTCCCTCACCTTTGGAGCATCCAGGGAAATGGACTGGGTGGGGGGAGCTTGGTTTAAGATATCCAAATAAAAATAACAGTTAAAAGAACAATTTGAAATGTAATGGTAAAAAGTAGGTATTGGAAAATAGATTTGGAAGGCCTAAAAACAGTCAACCCTCTATTCATGTACCTGAGGGAATGGGCACGTCCGTGTGGTGCCTTCGTGAATGACCCAACAATCAGTATTAGAAGGAACAAGTGGAGTCAGAGCAGGCACGATCAGAGCAGGAGTAAGTCTCGCTCCTCGCCACACCAGGCTGCAGGCCTGATCCTGACTGCAAACTACGTGCGTGCTTACTTCTCCCTTCACAATGCTGCTACATCACTCCTCCCTCCTCGTGGTTCTTACACTCCCCTCTAAGTCCCATGGCCAAATCCCTTCATGGCTGCCTGCCCTTAGATTAAATCCTGATCGGGAGCCTCCTGCGTGAGCTCATCTGTGACTCCTCCCACAGTGAGCTCCATTTGCCGGTTCTCCCGTATTGTTTACATTTATTCAACTGCCATCCCCAGTCAGGGCCAGAGAGACTCAACGATCCGGGGAGACCTACTTCCTTTGCTACTTCACACGTCAGGACATATCCTGAAACTCACACCATGTTGCCCCAAGGTGGTAGGTAGCACAGCTATGACACTAGCCTTCGTTGTGAAAAGTATCTTAAATCATATTGTCCACTTTCCCCATCCCCCAAACCATGGGCTGTGTGGATTTCCTCCTATTTTCCCCAGGCACCCCTTGTCCTGTACCCCATTTCACTCATAGATCCCATATTTCCAAGTTCGCCTACTCAATAAAATGTATTTGTAACCCCAAATCAATACTCTTGGGTTTGTGTGGTCATTCACAGACTTGCGCACAGAAGCAAAAAAACCTGAACATGTTCCCAGCTGAGGGCAAACAAGAAAATGTTCTAGCTTCTTGTTTTAGCTTTTATCCTGTAAACAAATGCATGATCTTATGTCATAGTTTTTGCATTTTTGTGCATTTTTTTGGTGATTTTGCTGTTGAAAATGGCCCCAAGTGTCATGCAGAACTGCTGTTCATGAGACCGAGACCCTAAGCGCTAGAAGGCTGCGATGTGCCTTGCAGAGAAAATACATGTTAGGTAAGCTCCCTTCAGGCATGTGTTACCATACTGCTGGCTGTGAGTTCAGTGTTAATGAACCAATGATAAATATTAAATTAAGTGTCTTTCAACAGAAGCAGTCATAAAACAAGGTCATGAAACAATCAAAATGTGACCAGAATCTTGCAGGAACCTAACTCTGTATTTCCTTTAGGAGCAATGGTTCAGCATGCACTAATTCAGTTTTCTCAGCAGCTTTATAACACATAACTAGTGCAAATAAGAATTTACTGTGTATAAATGGTAGGTACGAGAGTGGATGATCCTGTGTAGTGAAAGCATATACAGTGAGAAGACAGAGGGCTGAAGGCAGAACTCTAGGGAACATAGTTAGAAGATGGACAGGAGAAGAAATGTTAGGGGGAGCTCAGCAGGGATGGTCAGGTAGGTGAGGAGAGAATGATGAGGATTACCCTGAGGAAATTTCAGGATGGGAACAGTCACCAATGTAAGGAGATTCAAAAAAGCTCCCAGATGACACATGGATGGTATAAAGAAAAAGCATACACTTTAAGTGTAACTGGGCCTGAATTTAAAACTTATTTCTGCCACTTAATAGCTGGATGATATGAGGAAATTCATGTTATTTCTCAGTTACTTCTGTAGAATGAAGACAAATCCAAACCCAGAAAGTTGTAGATTCCATGAAATAACATCCCATGAAAATAAGCAACTGTAAATATTCTATATTTTGTAAGCATTAAAAAACCAAGCTTTCCCCAGCCACTGTGGCTCAGTTTTTGGGGCATCACTCCACACACCAAAAGGTCACCAGTTTGATTCCCAGTCAGGGCACTTGTCTGGGTTGCAGGTTTGGTCCCCAGTTGAGGTGCATATAAAAGGCAGCCAATCAATGTGACTCTCTCACATTGATGTTTCTCTCTCTCTCTATCTCCCTCCCTTCCTCTCTGTCTAAAACCTAAAATAGAAATTAAAAACCATGATTAAAATATTTTAAATGATGAAATAAGGCCATTGTGTACCACGGTGACCTCTGATCATGCCTCCCACTGAGTAAAATTATGTGTGAGTTTCATTTATATTGGGAGTTGAAGTTGGATACAGTTTATTAGTCCAAGATGAATAGGCC
The DNA here is from genome assembly GCF_022682495.2 of Desmodus rotundus. Lineage (NCBI taxonomy): Eukaryota > Metazoa > Chordata > Mammalia > Chiroptera > Phyllostomidae > Desmodus > Desmodus rotundus. The sequence goes on along the minus strand of NC_071394.1, from coordinate 44,176,704 downwards.
CGCTTTTTATTATCTCTCATACCCATATATGGTGAAGATCTCTGTTGATATATCTTGTTACAGCTTGATTTCTATGAATGGAAAATGGACTTTGAGAAAGTCAAACCTGGGTTTGAGTTATGGACCCCTACCACCTTGCTTCATTCATTATTAAAAGTACATATTATATTCCAGGATATATATTAAGGCACTAGGGATAAAGACATGGCCCAGGGCCTGTATGAGCTTACAGTCTAATGAAGGAAAAAAGTAAGTGTAACAAGGCATTAAAATGAAGTGTCTAGTTTAAGCATCCCAAAGAACAATACATATTATATGTCAAAGCAAGTGTGAGACAGAAGCTCCTGGAAGATAATCCGTACAGAATCAATTCCCTGATTTTGAACCCCTCAACGACTTTGAGGACATAAAATAGAGAGTAAAGAGGGAATGAGGTACTTGTGATCATACCTCTTTGGAGAAGAATGGGAAAAGACACCATAACTTTCACCCCACGCTAAGAGAAAGGGGAGTTTAAAGGGACCGTGTGAATGTTGGTTGATACTTTTATTCACATTAACAAGAAGTGAGTGAAACAATACAAACAAATGCAGTAACTCGATGATGTGACATGAGCAGCCTTTTTCTTCAATTGGCTAATAATTTTCAAATACTGGAAAAGAATGTCTCCCTTACCTTTTTTTTTTTTTTTTTTTTTTGCTATTCACAACCTAATAGCTATAGACACAGCACACTTTTAAGTTTTAACTGCATTATAAACATTTTCCCCACCACATTCTTAAATCTAGAGTAGACAGTCAACAAAACAATAGATCAAATTGTTGTTTGTGGTTCTTACCAACTGTGGAGGTGTAAATACTCCCACCGCAGTGAGTTTTCCAGCTGAATGGGGTAAGGAACAGGTGTGCGCTAGCATGCCGTCACACGGCATCTCCGCCACGTAGATACAATAGATGTAAATAGCCTGAAGAGCATAGATAATAACAAAAAGCATTTAAATAATCAGGAAATGATTTTTGAGTATTCATTACATTAGTTTTGAGCATGATTTCATTATAAGTTTATATAATTTAATGTTTAATAATAGCTGTGTTTAACAACTGCCTATAGAATTCCTGAAAATTTAACAACAGGCTCTCACAAGCTAGTATAAGCCACCTCCTATACACCATTGACTTTAAGTACATTGAAAATATAGTTTTCCTGTCCTAGCTGTCACTCTGAAATCACTAAAATATAGATTTTCCTCTCTGTGAAATTAGGACTGAGCTTTGCAACAGTAATCTCCTCTTTCCTTAATCCAGTGGATACTTTTCAGTCCTAATCTTACCTGATTACCTGTAAGAAATGACATTATCGGTCTCTTCCTTGAAACCTCCCTGTCACTAATTTTTTTCAGTTTCTTTCCTTCATCTTGCCTCTGAGTATTCCTTAAGTCTATTTCATATGTCCTGTCTCCACTGAGTCCTTCATTGGTGATATTTCTGAGCATTCTCGGTCCTCACATATTCTCACACAGCTCACCGCCCTGGAAGACTCACCTACTCTGCTATCACTTCTACGCAGTCAGCACCAAATCTGTATCCCCAATCCAGAATTCTCTCCCAGCCTCCTCATATCTGCACCCAAATTTACAGTTGCACCACGATGTACTTTTACCCCAGATCCCACATAAATTTCATATAGTTTTTTCTTTTGAAGTTTATTTTTCTCTTTCAACTCAGTAATTTGCAGTTTGTACCATTAATGAAATTATCTACCCAGAACCCCTGATGTCATTCTCTATTCTTCCTTCTGTCGTATATTTCCCACATGTCAGACACTAGCACCTTTCAGTCTGACCCTAATATCTCTACCAACTACTGCTTCTCTCTATATTCACTGCCACTGATAAAACTTAGGTCCTAACCATGCCTCACTGTTGTAATAACCTTTGAATTTCCTAAATCTGACTCAACCACCAGTGATGCATCTATGATCTTTCTAAATTAAAAATCCATTGATAGCTCTCAACTGCCTTAAATTGGTGATTCTTAACCCTGGTGGGGCATCGGAATTATCTGGCAAAGTTTTTTCAACCAACTTTATAAATGTAGCTTACGTATAATAAAGTGCATTCATTTTAAGTAAATAGCTCACTGTGGTTTTAAGAAATGTATACACCTGTGTGATGGCCACCATAATCAAGATATAAAAGATTTCCATCACCTCAAGAGGCTCCCTCTGTCTCCTTTTAGGTCAAACTTGCCAAGCTTATTCTTCCCCAAAGAAACAATGTCAAGCACTGATAAGAGAAAAATTCTGAGGTGTTCTTAATTTAATGACAGCAGGCCCGAGAATGGGGGTGAGAGACGGGGAGGTTAACCAGTTAACGTCTGTGGGCAGAAACAAAAGACTCTTTACATTCCTAATGGAAGCTGACACTTTGAGGCAACTTTCCGCTGGCTATTTCAGCTATTATCTAGAGGGAATAGTTACACATCAGAGGCCACCACATCTTGTGTATGCATGAACTTTCCAGACTGTTGCCCACAGGCAATGCAAAAGTAGCAAATATTTCTTCCTTGAGGAGTATGTACGGGGGGTAAGGGGGGAGGCAAGTGAGTTCTAATGTACAGCAACAACGTTTGAGAATCACTGACCCAGAAGTAATTTTTAATTTCTTCACTAAGGCAAGACCCTTCAGAATCTGCCGTAAGCCTACTCCGCAGTCTAGATTCACACACCCCATCCCCAAACCATCTTTTATCTTTTCTCCTAAGCTTCAACCATGCAGCTGTTTAGTAACACACATTATATTTCAAATCTATGCTTTTTCCCGTGGTGCATTTTGGTCCACAGTCTACTGAAAGTATTTGTCCCTTAAGATTCAGCCAAAATATCATTGGCTCTATGGGACATAAAAAAGATCCAGGAATTTCTAGGGCAGAATGTTGTATTAAAAAGAATATCGGGACAAGAAATGCAAGTTCTACTATCTGGTACCGCCATTTACATTTACAGCAGGTTGAAATTTCCTCATCTGGTTTCCTCAGGCATAACACGGTAATAACAATACTTATCCGGCATAGGGATGAATGAGAATACATACAGAATGCACCTAGCCAGCCTGGTGCACATAGTAGGCACCAACAGAATACTTCCTTTACACCCCACATTCCACTCACGACATTTCCTGCAAAGCTCTAACATTTCATTATCTGTTCACGTCACTCTTTTTCCCCAGGAGGTGGTGAGTTTTTATATTGAGCGGGACTAGTCTTTTTTTAATGTTTTATTTATCCTAGAGAGGGGAAGGGAGGGAGAAAGAAAGGGAGAGAAACATCAACGTGTAGTTGCCTCTCGTGTGCCCCCTACTGGGGACCTGGCCTGCAACCCAGGCAGGTGCCCTTCTGATTGGGAATCCAACCTGCGATCCTGGGGCTCCCAGGCGGGCACTCAATCCACCGAGCCACACCCGCCAGGGCTAGCGGGACTACTTTACCTGTGCATCCAGGGGGCGTAAAGTGCTTGGGATAAGACACGAGTTTAAATAAACCTCAGATCAGTGAGGATTTTAGCAGTCTTTAGTTCTGATTGCATAAACCTCAGATCAATGAGAAAGATTTAGTAGTCTCTAGTTCTGATTGCAATAGAGCTTTTTCCGATGTCCTTTATTCTCAACACCAATCAAGCTTTGGGGCCACCCAGTCCTCGGTAGGAAACACGAGAGAATTTGAACTAGAAAAGTAAAGCAGCAATCTTGCTCAGATAAACATGCAAAGGACGTTCCCATTGTAGAAAGAACCTGCGAGTCTGCGTTGCCCCCTAGGGAGGCCTACAGCACTTTCAGACGAGCCGCAGAGGGAACCGGAGACTCCCGTAGAGACTTCTCTGTGGAGAGATTCTCTGAGCCTAGGAATTCCCGGCAAGAAGGTAAAAAAGGGTTTAGGACAGGTGGCCTGGCGCGGGAAAGGAGGGGCGGGCGCGAGCTCCGGGGGAAGCGGGGGCGCGCAGGGACCGCCTCCCGCAGTTGCCAAGCAACCGGTCCCGGAAGTTGCGGCTGCGGGCACCTCGAGCGGGTGAAAGATGGCGGAAGGAGGAGACGCTGTGCCAGGCGAGCGCGACAGGTCCTCTGGGCCCCGGCCTCCGAGCGCGCGGGACTTGCAGGTGCGGTGAGCTCCCGAGGCCGTGGGCTCGGCGGCAGACGGGGGCGCGGGCGGGGGCGTGTGCGAGGCTGTCTGCGGCCGCCGCCGAGCCTTCCCCAGATCCGTTGTGGGGACAGAATTGTGACCCAGGGCGGCGGAGCGTGGAGTAGTGTTCCTGGAAACAAGTGTCCGTTTCCCCACCGGCAAGTTAATGTAGTTGTTCATTTAGAATGTCATTGTGGGGTGTCGCTTGGGTGGCTCACAGGTCGATGCTTGAGGAGACGAGCTGCGGAGGAAAGCGTTACCGTGGCCGTGGGGAAATCAGTGATCACTTTAAAAAGTAGTAACAGGTGTGCCGGCTTGGTCTTTATCTCGGATGCTGTTTCTGACTTGATTTCTTGTATATAAATTTTTTTTTTAAATCAGGTAGCTTTTCCCTTTTAAAGGAGTGAACTAAAATATTTCATCCTACAGCTGCACAGCCCAGTTATAAAAAGTTACAGTCTATGAAACATTGCAACTAAAAATCCAGAAAATAAAACTTTATGATGTTATAGGACACTGACATTAGGTAGCTACTAGATAGGAATGCACCAGCTTTTGCTTCAGCAGATGCTTAACACTACTTGGCTCATTTTAGGCTTGCTTTCTGTCTCCTTACAAGGTCACTAATAAAATTCAACAAGTGACTACGTATAGAGCTATATAGTTAAACATAAGTGACGCTAATTCCTCAGCCTTGGTAGAAGAGTTCTAGTAACGTTGTAGCCACACCTTCTTCCCATACTCTGAACCACCATCCCCAGCGCCTGCCAGGTAGCATCCTGCTGAGCTCTGGGGGATGCTGAGATACATAGGGCTTCAAAGCCACAGTTGGGTCTGGACACTGCTGGAAAGGATACAATGTAAAAAAGACATTTCCACCTATTTTTTGTTGTTGCAGATATAAGATATGAATATATTTAACATAACATTCAAGATGGCATATGATTGAGTGCCCAAATAAGCAGTGCATAAAATGAGGAACTTGGAGAATGGGCAGATCAGTGTAGAATAGTTCCAGTGCCCATTAGTCAATCCAGTAGTCGTAAAGGCACAGGAAGCCATGACCCACCTTCACTTTTGTAGACCACCGTCACTGAGAGGCAGCGTGGGATGCTGGGGAGGAAATGGAGTTTCTGGTTGACCCACTTCAGTTAGCACCTTGGTCCTGCCACTTGGTAGTTGTGTGAATGTAGGAGAAATGTCTTAACCTCTGTCATTCTCAGTGCCTTTCTTTATAAACTGTAGGTGGTGGGGGTGGTGTCATGGGTGAAATGACATCTGTAAAAATGACATCTGTATGCCTGTGTAGAATATAATATGTGAATACTATCCTCGCCCAGTACTTGCTTGGTAAATATTTGATTCCTTTTCCCTTAAAGGAGAAAAATTGTAACTTTTCACTCGTTAATCCGTTCTGATGTCATTAAAGTTAAAACTATGTAACGTAATATCCTTTCTCTAATTTAAGCCCATTTCTTTTTATGTGATCAATGAGAACAGCTTGATTGTTGATCACTGATTCTCGGCAAATTTACCAACAATCCAGTGGATTAGTATGTGATTAATGATCAGAAATATACTGGTGATGCCACTAATTGTGAGAATGCCTTTGTTTCCACCAGCAATTAGAAGATGAGGTTTGGGGGGGTTGTTTTTTTTTCTTTTTAATGAATGCGAGTTGGTATATTAAATACACTAAGTATTGACAATCTTTCCTTTTAGAATTTAGTAAGAATGTGAAGAAATTGCAAAGAAACCTGAAAACAACAAGTGATGACATATGAAGAAATAGAGTATGTATCAAAGGTTTAAAAGAATTGGATAATGTTCTTTTCCCTGACTGGTTTCTTAGATATTAATTATGTTTGCATTATCTTATATTTTAATCTAGCCATGCTTATCTTAAGAGCTACCTAATTAGCCCAGTTTTCTGTAGACACTTTTTTGCTTCCCTGACAGCTTGCTTTAAGAGTCTGTCACCGTATTATAGAGGAGAAGGGTGATGTATTACTAATGGAACAAGCAAATGTACTCCTCAGTACATGTATCTTAGCTGCCACATAGTGCAGGGTTTGTCGGCCCCCAAATTGGGAGAGGTTTCCCACAAGGAGGAAGATGAATGGTTGATTCCCAGAAAACCTCCCAGCACTATGGGCTCCAACTTACAAACTGCAGAAATCTCCTGTGGATATCAAACCAAGAGTAGTTACCGCCTCCTTTCATCTCCCCAAATTTGGAAACATCCTGGGGGAAAGTTTGGGGCAGGTTTGTTAGTGACAATACTAACCCTAAAAACCTCAGTATTCTTTATTTTTGGACATTTTTCAGAGACCTTTGTACCTTCTGGTGCCCCTCAGTCAAGCCATACACATAGATTTAACTGTAACTTAAAGTATTGGATTACCTTATGCATGCTTCTGCCCCAGTTTTTGCAGAATAATATAAAAAGAAAAAGCTTTCTGTTCTTAATTCTGCATTTCCATATATGTTGGAGTTGGAGGGAATTCAGGATAACTTCAGGGTTAGGATTCAGCTTTGGGTGGGGACAAAGGGGAAGTTCTATAAGTAAAAGAATAAGATTGTCTGATACTTTGTTACAACTGCCACAAGTATCCTAATCCTGTTGGATCTCAGTATTCTGTATCATTGAGTCTCAATTTTAGTGGGCATCAGAATCGCCTGGAAGGAAGGCTTGTTAAAACACAGACTGCTGGGCCCCACCCCAGAGTTTCTTTAGATCTAGTGTGGGCTCGGGCCTCTGCATTTTCAAGGTTGCTAGGTGATGCTGATGTTATTCTGTGTAAAATACCTGTATTATACCTTCTGGTCTTCGTTATTCTAAGACTGACAATTCCAGTACTTTTAATCTTTTGTTACATATTTTTCTCATTTTCAGTAACTTTGCTTTCAGGTTTCTTTTTATGTTCTTCACATTGCAAATTATTAAAAAAAGATTATCAGTGCTTACATACTTTATTCTCTCTGTGTATTGGAAATACCTTCATAATCAAATTGTTTCACTTGTGGAACAGTCCATCCTGATAATTCACAATATGTCATTATTTCACAATACATATGTTTTACCTCTTTATTTGACTGAGAGTTTGTTGTTGTTGTTCTGTTGGTTTTGACCAGAACTTCACTTTATTTTGATCAGTTTAAATAAATATTTCCTCTGCTGATATGATGTCATTTGTAATGTCAAATAATATAAATTAAATTTCTTTGAATATTAACTAATGAATTTATGCCATACGCTACAGGGACATCATGGATTGTGGCATTAATTCCCTCTGAATATCATTCATTTTCTTCTAAGTTAATAAGGTACCATAACTAGGACCTTTCAGCAAGGTGGACTCCCTCCTCATACATAATTTTCTCCATGTTCCTATTTTGTTAATGTATATTCCACATTGCACAGTGTCAAAAGGCATTGCTTATTTTATTTACTTCACAGAAGAAATTATTTGATTGACAAGATTAATTTAGATCCTTTTAAAGCAAAAACCTAACAAGATACAAGACTATAGCAAATATTTAAATTTTAAAATCTATAACTTTATTTCTATCTCTTATGATTCATGTTGTGTTCATAATCTACATAATTGAACATGAATTTGTTGGTTGCCTATTAAGTACTAAATTAGAAACAATTTGGGAAGCCTAAAATATAGCTGGGGAAATAAAATAGTAAGAAAATTATGCAAGTGATGGCCATATAATGTTCAATATGAATGTCAGGAATAGACAGCATATGCCATGAGGATTTAGAAAAGGAATATCTTTCGTTGAAAAAAATTAGGAACGGCTTTGTGAAGGGCGGATGAAATGAGCCTGTGAAATGCAGACAACATTTCCATTGATGGGGAACGGGATACTGTAAGAGTAGTTCATAGGGCCAGAATAATATAATCAGCTCAGGAGGAAATTCATAAAGAAATGCTGTTTTTGAAGAGATCTCAGGGAGGTAAAATTTCCAAAAAGTTTGGGCCCAAGTTGTCAGTCACTGTCTGCCCCTGATTCCCTCCCATCTCACGCACTCTCGTGTTTTTGTAGTCGTTTTTAAGGGCTAAGTGGGAAAGGAGCTCTGGAAGTAGTTCTCTTATCTCTTGTGTTTCTAGAAGGATCACTTTATCTTGGTTCTTTTGTTTTTTGTTTTTGTTTTCCCAAGGCCATGCCAATTAGAATTGAAAAAGGAAAGTTTTTGAGCTGTTGGCCAAAGATGTCAAAAGTGGGGAAAAAGTAACTTAATATTGAAATATTTGGATAACTTTTTAAATTGCAATTTCAAAATTATGTTTTGCGTATTTAGTTTTGAAGATAGCCATCCGTATATCTATAATGCATAATTTGGTAATATTACTTTCTAAAAGTTATACAAACTTTATATGTAATTCATTGTCTTTCATTTTTCAACAGCTCATTTTCCTAAACTTTATGAAACTTTCAAGGGAGGAGCCCCCCCAAAAATGGAATTTATTTATAAAAACTTGTGTATATGTTTTTACATGTTTAAACTTCAGTCACCTTCAAAGGTGTATTACATCCATTTGATGTAATACACCTATCAAGAAAATGCCTTTTAGTGCTTCTGCCATTTTTTTGTTTCACCTCTACCACGTCAGCAAAACTCATTCCCTTTAAGGACTTCTTTCATCTGGGGAAACAAAAAAAGAGTCCCTGGGGCAAGATTCGGTGAATAGGGAGTGTGGGGCACGGTGGTTATGCCATTTTTTGGTCAAAACTGCTGAACACTCAGCAAGGTGTGGGCAGGTGTGCTGGTAAACCACCCATTGTGAAATTGGCAGACATATAGAGAATTCCAAAAAAATTCATGGAAGCTGAACCCAGCCTCTCAGAATTGCCAGCTGGTACACTGATACAGACGGGTTTCTAGAACACTCACCTAGTGGGGGAAGCCTGTACTGTAATGGACCCACCCTCCAGAAGATAATTCCAGTTATTTTTGGGTCCCCCTCGCATGTCTGGTAGACTTTTAAATAGAATAATTTTAAAATTGTTTTGTGTTTGGATTTTGAAAACTTGAACAGCTAAATGAGATAATTTTTAAGATCTGATGAGAGCAAGTTGTGAAACATCTTTGGGTGTTTTTGAAAGAATTGCAGAATTGTAGGTTCAACTTTAAAAATGATCTGTTACCAAACACAGTGTTTGAAACTGTTGAAATAATTATTTGAAAATAATTAAATAATGACTGTAACTTTAATTTATCCTAATGTATGTGGCATTTGTTTTACAAATGGGAGATGCCATGGTTTTGTTTTGAACGGGAGTCATCGTCTGATGCAGCAGCCTTCATGTTCCATTAGAAACATGGAGTTATATACCTCTACTGTGCAGTTACAAGTCAATGTTCTACTCATAATTTCTCGTTGTGTAGAAGAGTTTATTTCTGGTGTTACCCTGAGTAATGAATCTGTTGTTTTGTAGTTGGCCTTGGCAGAATTGTGTGAGGATGAAGTGAAATGCAAATCTTCCACATCTGATAGACCTAAAGCTTCAGTCTTTAAAAGCCCACGAACACCACCTCAAAGGTAAGTTTTCTCTGGATCCAGCAAAAAGGAAAAGGAACTCATGGACATGGATAGTGTGGTGATTGCAGACGTGGTAGGGTATATAAGGGGATTAAATGGTGATGGAAAAAATACAATAAAAATTTTTTAAAAAAATAATTGAATCCCTTTTTAGTTTACTAACCCCAAATTATTTTAAATGGCCTTGGACATTTTTTTTAAATCTGTAATTTGTGAAAATAAATATTATTTAGGTACTATTTCTAAAACTAATATTCAGAAAGCTGGAAGAAACTTATGGAAACATAATCTTAAATACATACAACATAGAATTGTGTGATTCTTTGTTGAGTCATAGGACTCATTGAGGATGAGTAGCTTTCTAATGAAAGCTACAGCTCCTCTCCTCTCAAAACATTTATGGACAATTTTGTCAATTGTTTTTAAGGGTTTCTCTGTTTCTTAAAGCCCATCCAGTCCTGGCTGGGTAGCTCAGTTGGTTATAGCATTGTCCCAAGACACCAAGGTTGCAGGTTTGATCCCCAAGCAGGGCACATACGGGAATCAACCAATGAATGCATAAGTAAGTGGAACAACAAATTGATGTTTCTTTATTTTTTTTTCTAGCTATCTCTTCCCTATTCTCCTTAAAATCAGTAAATAAAAAAATTTTTTTAAAGCCCATCCATTGAGTCCCTTATATGTTTATTGTTCTCCATTTAAGAATCTATAACTCAGGAATCTGTCTTTGCTTCCCTTGGATGGATATCCATCTAATAAGTGATCTCCTAGATAGTATTTAGTATTGTTAAAATCCCTGGGCTATAAAAAGAACCAACCGTGAAGATTTAAGAGATGAGAGTCAGGTATATTTTATTTCCACAAGTTTTCTTCTTCCTAGGAATCTTTATTACCATCTTTTTAGTACTGCAAATATCATTACTGGGAAGACACTTGAATTTTCCCATTATGTCTCAGTGTCAGAAAGTCTGTCATTTTACCAAAAGCTAAAAAATTCACTGAAAAGTCTGTCATCTTTTACTTTTGTTTGTTGTTGTTGCTACTCCGCATCGTTTCTTTCTGTAGGGGAACTAGAAATGACATATATTTCTGGACCTGAATGAGAAAATAATATTTAAAATTTCCCCCCAACTTTTTATTTTACAAATTTTCAAACCTGTAGATAATCAGAACATTGCACCATGAACACGTGCTCTGTGTGCTTGGTCGGTTGCTAACATGTTGCGGCATTACACTCATGCAAGCGCTCTCTTACTCAGCCGTTAGGAAGTAAACCGCAGCCGCCGATACACTTTGAGAAGTACACACTCCTTTATAACCCTGATCACACATCCACCTTAGGCAATGAACAGTAATTTCATTAAATCACTTAACAACCCCTAGTCAGATATCTCTTAGAGCCAAGGGCCATGCATTCCATTTGATTATGCTTGTTTTAAATCCGAATCAGACATCCTCCCCACCGTTTTGTTCTGTTCTTTAAGCTTATCTGTATAATCTAAAATTTATGGGGTTGGCCAAAGAGTTCATGTAGTCTTTTCTGTACAATGGCTCTAGTAACAGTTAATTGTCTTTAATTTCATTCAAAACAATTTTGTTAGATTGTATTGTGACAGCATTTTTAAACAAACATTAAAGTTGGTGAGTTTTTGTGTGGCCATTTTAATACTGAAGATGGAAGAAAATATGCAACATTTTCAGCATATTATGCTTTATTATTTTAAGAAAGGTAAAAACAACTGAAATGCAGAAAAAGATTTGTGCAGGATATGGAGTAGGTGCTGTGATTGATCATATGTGTCAAAAGTGGTTTGCAAAGTTTCTTGGTATTACTGATGTTCTGGCCAAATAATTCTTTGCTGGGGGGCTGTCTTATGCGCTGGAAGATGTTTAGCAGCATCCCTGGCCTCTCCCCACTATAAGCCAATAGCAGGAGACAGTGGACATACTCAAAATATCCAAATCAATAAGATTGTTGGTAAAAATGAAAAATGTATCTTTTGTTTTATGGAAAAAACTATATGGACCTTTTGGCCAATGCAGTACATTGACTTTTTTGAAGTCTAGGCCAGATGTATTATATAATGTCCCACATTCAAAGTTACTGTTTTCTCATGATTAGATTCTTGTTAAACATGTTTGTCCAGAATACTAGTATTGTCTGGTATTTATTGTATCACATCAGGAGCCATATAATTTCAGGTTTCCCCACAATTGGTGATATGGTCACTTGGTTAAGGTGCTGACCACCACATCACTCCATTGTAAGGTACAGCTTTTCCTGTGTAACATGTAGCTTGGTATCTTGGCACTATTTGAGTATCCCACCTTTCATTTAATTCTTATTTGACATGTGTGTGTCTATATACATACATACATACATACATACATATAGATGTGTGTAATATCTATATCATATATTTTAACTGTCCTTAGTTTATACATTCTCCAAAGTTTTGAAAATACTTAAAATATTTATGTACAAATAGTTAAAGAATATTTAACTATTTGCCCATTGTTTTCCCAATGTGGGTATATTTTGAATGACTTAATTTATTCATTGTATAATAAATCAAAATATTTGACTTAAAAGATTAGTATATTAATATTTTCTTTGCCGTTCATATATAATCATTAAGACATTTTAATGCATGTTCTTTTCCCTTGTGTGCTACATATGTTTAGATAGGCCATCTGAAAGAATGTTGTCGTTAGTAGTTGTAACGTGATAATGCAGTTTTTAAGGACAGCATGCCTCAGATTGGATCTAGAATTATTACATATCCAAAAGGAGGAGCTGCCTGAAATGATATTGCTTGAGGCATAAGCTATGTTTAATCTGCTTAAAATACAATGTGAAACACATTATTAGCAATATTTTCTTTTTTGCTAAGTATGATGTTTTTTAATGCTAAGTATACAGTTCTTCTGAGTTCATATTCAATATTGACATTTTCTCAGTTTCATTATGTGCCTACTACTTTCTTGGGTACAGAAAATAGTGCTCATTTCCATATTCTACATTTGTAGACAGTATTAGATATTAAAACATGTATCTGCTTGTTGTCATTTAAGCTAATATATTTTTACTGTCTGGAACTGTAGACATAATGTGGTCTATGTTTGCAAGAGAAAGAACAGAATTTACAGAAACACTTTCAGAATATATCCTGACACCTGTGGTAACACACTTATCCACAAAAGATTATATATCACAGGTAGAACTTTAAAAATAATTTGAATATCCTTCTTCAAAAGTGTGAGAACTTAAAAAAATGTCCTCTACAAGTAATTAGATTTTAGTATTGGTTTGAGAATTAAACTAGATAAAGTGTTTGAGTTGTTTAGCACAGTGTTGGTACTTAGTTGGGTCTTAAAAATTATTAGGATATTGATTAGCACAGAAGACAAGAGACAAAATTCCAGAAACACATAAGCGCAAAGGAAAAAAATAATAAAAATGACAGGAAGGGCCTTGAAAAGGACCCAGCAGAACTTCAATAGACCAGTGGCAAATAAGGCGGGACAGGTGGAGTGCTTCCCGGGCAAGCCTCATGGACATGTGATATGTGCCAGTCCGCGGCCCATGCTGAGAAGGGACCCAGGCTTGGGTTCATGCTTTGCTGTTACTGTCAGTTATAATTTTTTTCTATGTCTTGCCAATGAAAAAGTGTTTTAAATTCCATAAGCTTCAGTTTCCTTATTCGTAAAATGGGGAGAATATCATTATTGAGGAGTAAAAGGGCACAAATTACCTTCACAAATGTTAGCTATTATTACATACTTTTAGGGAAACACAATATAAAATTAGTAGTAATGGGAGAACAGGATAAGGAGACAAATCACGAAGAAAACAACTGGTAATCCAAGGAATGTAAAAGTTTGGATTTGGGTGGAATCAGTAGAATGGAGGAGAAAGGCCAACATCGATATGGGATACCTTCAAAAAATTATTGTTGAAACTAGATGACATGAGATATAGGGAATAAGTGAGTAGTAAAGACAGAAGTCTTTAAAAGTTCTTATTCTGAGATACAGGAAAAATGTGATTGCTAATGGGAAGATTCATGTGGGGATCATAAATTTGGTTTTGGAGAAATGAACTTGATTCAAGTAGGGAGCTTTTAAATTCATCACTATACCCTAAGTAAGAGGCTGCTGAAAACATATTTGAGAGTCATCTTTATAGAGGATGTTGTTAGTTATGGGAGTGGACAAATATTTTGATGATCAGATGAATTTAAACAGAACAAGGGTCAAGGATACAGTCGTACTTAATTTCGAAAGAGGAAAGATGGATGGGTTGTGGATCTAAATATAAAAGGAAAACAGAACAGTGTCTTCATGACTTGGAGGTAGGCAAAGATTTCTTAAACAGGTAATGAAAAGCATTAACCATAAGGGAGCTAGTTAAGTCTTTTTCCAACGTCTGATTCTCCAGTAAAGTCTTTCTTACCAAGACGGTGATAAAAAGGAACTAGAGACAGTACTTGTACTTCCCAGATGAGAGATGTGGGGTAGGGAGCCAAGGACCTGCTGCAGGAGATAGCTGTATCCGGAAGCCTTGCTTTTCTTCTCTTTTCTTTTTTCTTTCCTCTTCTTGTTCTTTTCTCTCCTTCCCCTTCCTTTCTTTATCATTTTATTTCCCTTTCTCTTTGTCTTAGCTACCTAAAATCATCTGCTGTCCAGCTCCTAATACTAACACTTGTCTTAAGAGCCAGCTATGTATGGTGCCAGGTGGGTGCTTGAAATATTGGACGATCACTTTGTAAAGTATATGGACTGTCTAACCACTGTGCTGTACACCTGAAACTAATACAAAATAATATCGAATATAAATAGTAATTGAAAAGTAAAATTTAAAAATAAAGAGAAGAGAAATAAGAGCCAGCTATGTCAGCTTATGGTCTCTGAGTATAGGTTTGGCAGGAAGGCTTCCATTGGCTCTGGGTAACCAGGGGCCCCAGTGTATCCCCGAGAGTGCTAGCAGGACAGATGCAACCCGACCTCCACTCCCAGCCAGGCCCTCAGCCGCTGTGAGCCAGCCTTATGTTAGCGTCTGTTAGTGGATTCTGCTTGCTGGTGTCCACTTGTTCTCCAGGTGGACTTTTTTCTTCACTTGTAGTGAATTGGGAGCTGGTTTGCCATTCCCTCTTTCTGTCCAGTTTTGCAGATACTAATTTTGGAGAAAGTATTGAAGGTGACCTCCATTCTTAGTCTCCCATGCTGATTCAATTTGCCCCCTTCCTTTTGTTTTGTGAGTTGGTTCAGTGCAAATTTGAAACTGGTTTGGAGGGAATGGGTAGTTCAAAACATGAGCTCTGATTGTCATCTTACACTAGAAATCTGCATGTTAATATTTCATTGGTTGTATTTTCTGTTCTTGATTTAAAAAAATCTTAAAAAATAAAATAGGACACTAACGTAAAGGAAATTCTTATGTTCTGAAGTTGGAGTGAGACTAAGAATCAGTTTCAACATATTAGTTTATACACTGAAAAAACTTGTTTGTGGTCTAAATTATTTACCTTTACACAGGGGGTTATAATTTTTCAATCCAAAAAATTGAGCAAACCTTCTATGTGTAGCCTTGTAGTCTAGATTTAAGTGTTCACACTGTCTGAATCTAGAGGTCTCTTCACTAACTGGGTCCGTACTGAGTGTGGGTTCCTTGGGGAAGAGCCTTAGCTTCCATCAGCACTTCTTCCCCACACACCAAACGTGCACTTGATCACCATTGCCAAGCCGGAGGGAGGAAGAACAAGCAGGTTCTCATGCCACGTGCTGAGCTTGCTACAGGAATCTCCACAAACCCCATGAGAAACTATATGAACTGTTCACTATTTAATTCTTTAATCCTACATTTAAAATTAAGTATTTCCCCAGAAGGCATATACATTTTTCTTTTTAAATAAAAGTTTTGTTCTAAGACTGTGTAGCTTTTTACTTTAAAGTAGTTTATGTCTGTATTCTAAGTTTTTATTCATGAACTGTGATATTTAAAGGTTCTATTCAAGTGAGCATGAATACAGTGGGTTACATATAGCTCGACCATCAACTGGGAAAATTGTGAATGAACTTTTCAAAGAGGCAAGGGAACATGGGGCTGTCCCTCTGAATGAAGCCACGAGAGCTTCAGGTGATGACAAATCTAAGGTAATGCTCAATTTTAAAACTAAGTATGCTGTTTATATTTTTGATGTCCTGTATAGTTTTTTATATTATGTAACATTCTTTTTTTCTAACTATATATTTCTCTTTTAAATATTTTATTCCTTTTCATATGATTATAATCTTTCTATTAATGATTGAAAGTTGAGGCAGTTTCTTACATTTTTATGTAAATCCTCTACTTATGTTTTTATTTTGATATAATTATAGACTCACAGGAATTTATAAAATGTGTACAGAAAGGTCCTGTGTACCTTTTACACGTTTCCCCCTTTACCCCAATGGCGAATGTTGTTTGCATTTCCCTAACAGTTGTGTGTTGAATAGCTCTTCATGTGCTTATTTGCCACTGTCTTTATTATCCTCACTAGTAAAGTGTCTCTTCATGACTGTGGCCCATTTTCAAATTGGATTGTTTTGTTACAAACAAAATTGTTTGAGAGTTATTTTAATAGGTGTGCGTTCTTTGTAAGATAATATTTTTTGCATGTATTTCCTCTTAGACTGTAGCTTGTATTGTCATTTTATTATCAGGGTTTTTCATACAGCAGAAGTTTTGGTAAATTCCAGTTTATCTTTTTTTAAAATAGATTATGCTTTTAGTGTCTTGTCTAAGAACTTCTCACCTCATATTAGATCCCAAAATTTTCTCTGTGTTATCTAGAGAAATATCATAGTTTTACATTTTCCATTTAAACCTGTGACCCATTTTGAGTTAATTTTACATAAAGTTTAAGTCAAGGTTCCTATTTTGACATAATAAAGGACCAGTTGCTCCACCATTATTGAAAAGGCTCTTTTTCCTTCATTGGATTATTTTTGTACCTTCTTCAATTTCTGCAAAACTATAGACACGGTATTGGTATATAAAGAAAACTTCTAGTGTGTTTCTGTGTTAATTATTATGTGTCTTCACAATGAACATTTCCCCACCTGATTTCCCCGTCACATCATTTGGGGAGATTTGCTGAACTACCGCGTCGTCTCAGATGCCACAGACCAGCAGCTTTCCCGTGTGCCCGGGCGCACACGTGTCGTCCTGACAGGTGTCTCTGCTGAGAGACACTATTTTAAGTGAAAAATAAATTTTTAGTTTTTGTTATTTACCAATAGCTTGAAATTCTTTTTTTAGTGAAATCTAAGGTAATTTTGGTTCTTGAAAGTTCTCTAATTCTGTAAGAAAAATGTGGAATTGATACAGTTTAGTCTATAGAAAAGAAAGCAGTGTGATCATTAAAAGCTCATTTATGATATAAATGGTGGTTAAAAGGAATGGAGTTTTTAACTCATAAGCTGTCCTTCCTGAAAAACAAAAGATCTGTGGTCAGTGTAGCAAAATAAAAAGCATAATTGTCTTGTTAAAGTTGAATAAAAAGCAACGTATAAAATAAGTATAGAGCTTTTCTTCAGGGTAATTTATACCTGCTTATAAAATTTTTTCTTTATGACTCTCTTTGTGAAATATGATTTAAACATAGTTTTTATTATAAGACTTGTCATAAAATATTAGTGATGGCTTTTAAAAATCTTATACTTGAAAATTTATATTTCAGTGTATATATGCATTTTTGAGTTTAAGATTGGCTTAAGTTATTTCTGCTCATGAATTACGAATGTTTTTATGGAAAGAAACATAATTTCTTACTTGAATACACTTCTCTGTAACATAGGACTTTAATTTTATTATAACATTTTCCTAGAAATTACAAACCAGTTTGACTAATTACAGTTTTATCTAGTTTTAAAATACATATGACACATTATTGTAAGATTTTGCTTAATAAGCCTTAGTGAATTTTTGGCTCACTGGCTGTGTATGTTAGTCTTTTACAGGTGGAGGGTACAGATTGGGTAATTCCTTTTGTGAGCAGTCCGAGTACATCTATGGAGAAAACCAGCTGCAGGATGTAGGTATAGTAATCCAAATGGGAAATTAGAGATATCGGCCTCTAGTTACTACTGTTTGTTTTAAAATTAAAAATTGTTTATATACATATCTCTTTGTTTTCTTAATTTGTGAAACATGGATTAAAATGTTGATGTGTATGTTTTCAGTCTCAAATTTTATATTTTGTATCCCAAATGTGCCTTACAAAAATAGACATATAACTATTTGTTGAAAGAATATATGATTCATTGTAAAATGAGCTTACATATATATGATGATAATTATTATAAATGGTGTACTGTCATAATATAGAGTGAGCTAAGTTGTAAATATAGCAACACCTTAAGTCATTATTTCTATTACCTTTTGAAATTTTATAGTTATAACTTCATTTTAAACATGTAGGTTAGCCTTGGAGGGTCACTGGAAATTCTCTCTTGCCTCTTGGAATGAATATGTAAGCTCTGTACCAGAAAATTGGACACAGAAAGAGAGGGGTGGGTGTGGAGTAGCAACTGGCTGCTCTACTGCTTTCATTTTCTCAGTGAACTAGAATAATTTTACTTCCAGGCCAGGGTGCAGGGGAGGGGCCTGTGGGATCTTCAGTATTTCAGCCATTGTCCAGTTGTTACACCAAATGCAGATCGGTTTAGCAAGCACACGTCATTTCATTTATGTCGTTATTTTAACTGTGGGTAAAAAATGTACAAATACTCCATGTTTTAAGTTAAGTAAATGATGTAATATGTTCAGAAATACCACATTTGAAACTTAAAATTGTTTGATGCCGATGGATTTTTTAATTACTTTATCTTTTTTCCCCCTATGCTCAAAAGGTTCAGGTTTTGCTTAAATTGTGGAGCAACGGGTTCAGTTTAGATGATGGAGAATTGAGGCCTTACAGTGACCCAACAAATGCTCAGTTTCTGGAGTCTGTTAAAAGAGGGTAAGCTTTATTATTTGTGTTAGATTGTTGTTGCTGTTGTTAGCAGAATGCTGTTCAGTAGGGCACTACTGGCACTACTGGTTAAGAGTTATATTATGTGAGTGGTTCCTGGGGAAGGGTTGTTTTAAGTAGATAAAGGATATATTGCTGGTTTTCAACTCGGGGGGTGGGGAGGCAGTAAGACTTTGGTCCCTTTAAAAGTCTGAGGAAGCTATGCTCCCAACTCTAAGAAGAAGCATCTCAGTGTAGTAAGTCAGTGAATTGATTAGCATGTAGCTGCCCATCCACTAAGCCACTGTCCTGCTTACTGTTGACAGGGTGATTGTCATTGCATGTATGCCTGAAACTCAGCAACTTACATTAGAAATCTTTTAAAGTGGCATTACTCCTCGCAGAAGATTTCAAAAGGTTAGCTTGAAGTTATAGTTTATGAAAGTAAACTGGATATACAGTACTCTGACCCATCTAAAGAACAACATAACTCAGTAGCTCTTCTTTCTGAAGGATAAGATATTTTGCTGAGATCTTGGTGAGGAACCGGGAGATTTAAGTAGCAGTGAAGGAGGTTATACTCCACCCAGGAACTGCAGGCGGGGCTTCTCCACCCATCCAAGTGATGAAATATGTCCAAGGAGAGTGGCTTCAGTGGAATGAGGATGAAATTCACTGGAGTTGAGATAGCGAAGGCACTTCGAAGGAAAGGTATTTTAGAACACTAATTAGCATGAATTATCAACTTGAATTCTAGAAAGATAATATCAGGATCCAAAGACAAAACAAAAAACAACACAGGAGATGCTATTAGCAATATGCTGAAGTCATTGAGAAAGGTGGGAAGCTGTCCTGGGGGGGAGTATATGGTGAGTGATAAATACAAGTATATAATAGTTTAAGTCAACGCTATGGACATGGAACCCTGCAGAATCGCTGGAAGAGCTGGGAGTGAATGAGTAGGCAAAGTGTTCATCTGCTAAGTGAAGATCAACAATACTGTTGAAATCAATGCTTTTTTCAAGATGGTGGAAGAAAACATATTGATGATGAATGTACTATGCTGTAGATCAAAACTAGTGTATTAAATGAAAATAATCTCAACTTTGTAGGCTACTGTTCACACAATCATGGTATACTTATTTTTTTGTTTAATTTGAACCACACCATGTCCTCAAGTGCAAATTATGATCAAGAACAGTTTAAAAAAACTCCTTGAAAACAACGAATGATGTCAGATAATGATTATCTACTGTATAATCATTATTCCCTTTTTATAACAAATATTTTGTAACACCATCTTTATCATCATCAAAGGAGAACTCAAAAATAATATCATCTGCCCTGCTGGTGTAGCTCAGTGGATTGAGCGCAGGCCTATGAACCAAAGGGTTGCTGGTTCGATTCCCAGTCAGGGCACATGCCTGGGTTGCGGGCCAGGTCCCTGGTAGGGGGCATGCAAGAGGAAACCACACATTGATGTTTCTCTCCCTCCCTTCCCCTCTAAAAATAAATAAATAAAGTCTTTTTAAAAAAATCATCTATCTATGTATATCATTTCAAAAAAAATGTAAACTATATCTTTAAAATATTCAGGGAATAAAAGAAAGTAATTTACCATAAAATTACACATGTTTCAATTTCTAAATGCCTGGATATGACCACACCAGATGATACAACAACACAGTCAGGTAGGTTGCTCCTATGTGCAGTCTAGCACTTCTCATGTAACTGTGACAGTCGTAAAAACAGAACAATAAGATATGTGAAGTTGGCAACTTCATTACTATAAGTGGCGTTGCAATCAGGGACTTGGTCAAGTTCTAAGTAAAACAAGTTGTAATCTTCCCTCAGTTTATATGGAAGATGGAAATTTCAAAGCATATTAATACAGTACCAAAAAACCCAGTTTTTGAGTTTTTGTTTATATGTGAGACACAGCGTAAGCCTTAGGTTTTAGGCTCAGACATGTTGGCATCATATGACCCTCTGGCAGGGCATTCAGCGTGTCAGTGGAACCCGAGACAAGTCTTCCTTGTGAAAGACAACTCCCCCGTGCCAGAGCGTCTTTCGTCCCCGCCCTCACTGAACAGCAGCTCTCAGAGTCATACACTAATAAAAATACCCCTATCATTGTGCAAACTTCCTTCAGAGAGTTTAGAAAGAAATATCTGCATTAACTATATGTCCTCACAGGAATTGTCTAGTGTTAATTTAGGTAAGCACTGCTGTCTCAAGATTTGTCAGAACCACTCCAAGATGACTATGACAACAAAGAAAACCCCTTGTTGAGAATCACTAAGGAAAAATGTGATGCAACTTTAAGAAGGAAATATCTACAGAAATATCTGTACATAAACATCTAACCAATCATCACAGAAATTTTTGTGTTACAAAAAGTGTGGTTTTCCATTGTAGCTCACAATTTGATTCATTTTTTTTCAAAACTTAACCAAAGACCTTTTTCTCCTTTTTAAGAGAAATTCCTCCGGAGCTTCAGCGACTGGTTCATGGTGGCCAAGTGAACTTGGACATGGAGGACCATCAGGATCAAGAATACATAAAACCCAGGTGGAGGTTCAAGGCTTTTAGTGGAGAAGGACAAAAACTTGGAAGGTAGAATTCTAAAATGAGAAAAAGACTTGTCTTTGTTCAATGTGAATTTCTTTTGAGGATTAAAAAAAAATCAAAATAACCTAGAAAGTAAAAAACTAAGACTTTGCTGATGGAATCAGATATGCAGATCTGATTAATTGCTAATACTTAGATAGCAATTGTCATAGCCCGGACCCTCTAAGCACCTTACATACATGAACTCACTTAATCTTCACAACAGCTCTTCACATGCCCATCCTATTATTCCACTTGCAGATGCAGTATTTTGCCCACAGTGACTGAGCTGTGAAGTGATTAGTATGTGGAATTCAAACCGGGCACTCTGGCTCTAGAGTCTGCTTTTACCATTTTGCTGTCCTGCCTCTTTCTGATTACGTGGGCTCAAAGGGGGGTATTGTAAGGATTGTTGATTAGGTAAAACAATAGATGTCTTAGATGATAGCTTTAAGCATGCCTGTCTGCCATTAAGCTCTTGCAGCAAGAACAATGTATTTAAGTTGGTTGTTTTCAATGTATTTTAAGTAGCCAAACTCTTACTTAAGTTATGGAAGCCCAATATATAAAACACATAAAACCTGAGTTCCTGGGGTCACAGGAGAAGGAGGAATGATCTTCTGAGACTTTTCCAAAGAACCCCTAGGACTTTGATGAGCACAGTTTAGAAACCAATGTGCATAGTATAGTGTACGAGTGGACTGACTCCTTTATGACAGCCTGGCTTAAAAGACTTCATAAACCTTGTAAAATAAGTTGGTAAAAGTCACCCCCCATTTGTCCGCATATCGCTACAGGTGACCGTGGAGTTGCGGCGTTGGCCATGTGTCCAGTGTACTCTTATACATGTTTTGTTTCTCTTCATATGAGTCCTTCCCTTCCAAGTTCTTCTCAATTGCCTTGTGCATCCTGGTTCTCTATTCCCCACTCAATATTCATTCTTAATTCCTGTCTTTCATATCTCAGGTCCCTATTTTTGTAGCCTTTTCTGCTCGTAGAGACTGATTTCTGAGACATGTAGGAAATACAGGAACGTGTATTGACCTGGCTTTTTTTAGCACCCAGGTCCTTCAGTGCCTGGTCACAAGTCTACTTGAGAATGTTCTTCCTCATCTCTCTCTACTCCCAGCACAGGTCAGACTTCTGAACTGTTCTCTTTCTCCCCTCCTTTTGTCTTTATAACTCTGACCACAGATATATTTTTTAAAATACTTTCTAGTACTTCTCATTTTTACTTAATATTTATTGAGATTATTATTTTAATTAGAATATAGATAAAATGCCCAGTCATCTCTTTTCTCTGTACATATTCTTTTTTGATTATATGAATTTATGACCAATAATTAATGTTAGATTGCGTGTCTTTGTTAATAGAAGTACAATAAATCTAGAATTGAAGAAGTTAGCAAAAAGGAAAGATAGCTGATTATAATCGGTAATTTTCACTAATGAAAATTAGGAGATTATTTGGTTATAGTATCTTACAAAGGCCATTCTTTTTCTTATTATGCAGGTAGCTAGAGAGAATGACCAAAAAAGGAGAAAATGATGGAGGAGAATGATAAAGATTAGAGATAGTAATGCTGCACTAACACTTAGCCATACTGGTCAGGGTGTTTGAGTGCAGAAAGCTAAATCTAGTTGCTATATTAAATAGTAAAGAGTTTCTTACAGAGCCTTGGATAGTTTGTAGAATTTCTGAAAGAGAGAGCAAACCAAGCATTCCTTAGACAGAAATAAGCCAACAGGGAACTTTGTAGAGGAAACACCTCCTGTGTCCCCAACAGTTTGCTCAGTGCTCATGAATCTCGGGACCAGACGCTAGAACGCTCTATCGTGGCTCTAGAAGAAAGAAATGCCTCCAGCACCGTGGTAAGAAGAAGTGTTGCTTCCACTTCCAGTGCTTACTTTCACCATTGGTTTGCTCAGTACGGGTGGAATTGTATAAAATCCTAACTGCAGAGGAGTCTGAGAAATGTAGCCTTTAGAAGTTTCAGCTTCTCGAGTATAGGAAATTTATCAGAGTACCATGAGCCTGTGTGATGCACATGAACCCAAATATTGAATAATTGAATATATGTATTCCAAGAAAGCGAAGAATTGCATCGAAACGTTTGAAGACTTTACATTAAATTCAGTGGTACCTCAGTATTTATCGTTAATTCATTTGGAACTTGTAACAAGTGCCAAAACCGACGAGTACCGAACAAGTGACAAGTGATAACACATTTTCTCTTGCGGAGCAGTGGCATAACTCATCCAAGTTCTAGCAACTGCGACAAGTCTCAAGCAGGCGCCAAGTGCCAGAACATTTTTTTTCTTGTCAAAATGTGATGAGTCTAGGGCTTGACAAGTGGGTACCAACATATGACTGTGTGTTGAAATATAAAAATTCTGACAGTTACAATAGTAACTTTTTAAAGTAGTTCATTTCCCCATACTTTCAGACAACTATTTATTGAACAGAGAAATAATTAAAAAGAAGCAAGAAAAAAAAAGGAAATAATTATATTGTCCTCCATAGCTGGCAGTCTAATTGCAAAAAGATTATTACATAGTTGAAAACTAACCTAATTTTTTATTGTGATATACAGATATTTATGGGGTAAAGCTAAACATAAAGAAAAGCATTAACCGGTACCTTCAGTTAATATAATAGGAGCATAAATCATAGATATAGAACTGCACAGTTAACAATGGTAGAACAGATGGTACTATTTTATTAAAATAAGTTTAGCGAGTAAGAGCAGGTTGAGCAGAAGACCATGATGTGAAGCAGATCTCTTTTTGTACTTAGTAGTCACTGTTTGTCATACTGTTCAATCCAAAAGATTCTATTTGCTACCCTCACTCATTCCAGCCACTATACCTGAGGTTTGATTTCACCTTGGTCTCTGGACCTTCAGGGCTGTTTTTCTCTAAAATCTAACAGCTAGTCTCTTCCTTCCTCCCTTTTCCGCATTTTCTTAACCCAGGAGTTCTGCGGCCCCCTTGCCTTAGTGTACAGCCATGGGATTTGTCTGTCCCTGTGCTGTTTGGTGCTGCTGGGGGCGACTGCACACCAGGGCTGGGCAGGCCAGCTGCTCCTCTCCCATTGTCAAAGAATGTTCCCACATCATCCCTGCTTTCCCTAAACCTCCCGTTCTCCCCCTTCTACCGCAGCACATGTCTTTGCTTCTAGCTTTGCGGAGAAAATAGAGCCTGGTAAGAATTAACTTTCTTCATATATTCCCCTTAACCTCTAAGTTTATTAAATTTATTTTCTTTTCAGCCAGAAGATGTTTCTCCTGTCCAAGGGAATTAGTATGCTTACATCCTATGTCCTTTCCTCCAGCTTCTCTGGAAACCTCATTTTATCAATTAATTTCGCTATTTCCTTTTTTTAAGATTTTCTTTTTAATGTAATTCTTGAAACATATAAACAATATATTAATAATGTCACTATCATTTGATTAATTGGAAGATAAGGAGAAAGGTTTATTTTAAGTATGTTTTATTGATTATGCCATTACAGTTGTCCCACTTTTTAAAATTTTTATTGTTATTCAATTACAGTTATCTGCATTTTCTCCCCATCCCTCCACCCCACCCCATCCGAACCCACCTGCCTCCCCCACCTCCACCCTGCCCCTTGATTTTGTCCATGTGTCCTTTATAGTAGTTCCTGTAAACCCCTGTCCCCACTGTCCCCTCCCCACTCCCCTCTGGCTATTGTTAGATTGTTCTTAACTTCAATGTCTCTGGTTATATTTTGTTTGCTTTTTTCTTTTATTGATTATGTTCCAGTTAAAGGTGAGATCATATGGTATTTGTCCCTCACCGCCTGGCTTATTTCACTTAGCATAATGCTCTCCAGTTGTCCCATTTTTTTCTGCCCTTTATTCCCCTCTGCCCTGCATCTTCCCTCCCTCTAGCATTACCCCCCTTAGTTCATGTCCATGGAAGTTCTCTGGCTTCTCCATTTCCTATACTATTTGATAAGGAGAAAGTTTTAAGTGGCAAATAGATGAAACTTTGAAGGCTAAACATTAAGTTAACATAACTTTTTAAACTTTTTATTTCCTATTAAGTTATGATATGTGCAAAAGTAGCTGGCGCCTGTCGGTACACTGTCCTAGGATTACTGGTACAGGCATAACTTGTTTTATTGCACCTCATTTTATTGGGCTTCATAGGTGTTACATTTTTGACAAATTGAAGGCAAGACCCTTTACCAGCAAAAAGATTACCACTTGCTTTATTGTGGTACTCACTTCATCGCGGTGGTCTGGAACCAAACCTCATTATCTTTGAGGTTTGCCTGTGTAACATACCTTCATACCATAACATTCCCCTGTTTTATAAATTACAGAACTGTGAGTCAAAGAGATTAATTTAAGTTTACACACGAGCATAGCTGAGATTTGAAACCAGGTCTGTCTGTGCTCTT
Organism: Desmodus rotundus; assembly: GCF_022682495.2. NCBI lineage: Eukaryota > Metazoa > Chordata > Mammalia > Chiroptera > Phyllostomidae > Desmodus > Desmodus rotundus. Next base: position 44,150,939 of record NC_071394.1, on the reverse strand, counting down.
AGCCATTGTTTGATGTTAACTCTAAGTTGCTCAGATTTCTGACTAAAGGTTGATGCGTGATAAACAGTTTCATGAAATTTCAAAGGATAAAAGGAGGAAAGAATACACAGATAGGCTTTTGAAAGAGATTGGAAAACTAAATCAAAATCATAGGATCCAAAATAATGTATAATATAATGAAAGAAGTTGGAAGAAGTATAGGAGACCCACAGCAAGCCATGTTCCTGCTGGTCCAGCAGCCATGGAGGAGGGGGGATAGCTCGAGAGCCAGGTGTAGGACTAAGTGGTTAGTCCACTTCTCCAGTTCATCTTGTCTCATGTGTTTGGATTTGTGTTCTAATTCTTGCGTTCTTCTTTCATAGCCTTACACCTGAAATTGTCAGTACTCCTTCCTCACCAGAAGAGGAGGACAAGTCAATACTCAATGCAGTTGTTCTTATTGATGATTCAGTGCCAACAACCAAGATTCAGATCAGGCTGGTAGATGGGAGTCGTTTGATACAAAGATTCAATAGTACACACAGGTAAGCTTCGAGTTGGCTGTCACGCACATGGTTACTTACCTGTGTAAATTGCATGTGACTTGAGTAATGCAGAAGATTCTTTAGATTTGCAGTAAATTTTTAACAAAAGAAAGAAAAACTTGAAAAGGGTCATAGCTATGTGTAGAAGTGAAATACTTAGTAATTAAACATCTTTTGTAAACTGTCCAAATATTAATGCAAATCCAGATATCACTCAAAAAAGTAAAGAAAAAAGTTAAATGCTACAGTTTTGCACTGTTGCTAAAACCATGTGAAGTGGAATCAGATTTAATTTAATATAGTAAAACCTTATTTGGACTTTACTCATATAAAAATTTATGGTAATTCTGATCGGGATTAACTTTTACATAGCTAATTCTTTGTAATATAAATTTGTAGTGTAAAGTTTAATTGTGTATTGTCAAGTACTTCATATAAACCGTTGTTAATGCCATTTTAACATTCATTTGGACATCGACATTTGTGTTAATATTTTTGTTCATTACATCCCTCTGAGGGATACATTTATGATCTTAGTTATTATGTATACGTAAAAGTAATCTTTTTTCCTTTAAATCATTTTTTATTTTTCAATTGAAGTTGATATACAATATTATATTAACTTCAGGTGTATAACCCAGTGATAAGACATTATATAACTAATAAGTGCTCATCTTGATTAAGTCTCATACCCAGCTGACACCATGCAGTTATTAGAATATTATTGACTATATTCCCTATATTGTATTTTACATCCCCATGACTATTTTGTAACTACAATTTGTACTTCTTAATTCCTCCACCTTTTTCACCCATCCCCGCCCCGCCGTGTGGCAGCTGTCAAAATGTTCTCTGTGTCTGTGAGTTTGTTTCTGTTCTGTTTGTTTGTTTTTTAGATTCAATTGTTGATAGATACATATTTATTGCCATTTTATTGTTCATATTTCATCCTTCCATTGTCGTTGTCTTCTTCCTCTTCTTCTTTTCTTCTTCTTAAAGAAGACCCTTTAACATTTCATGTAATACTGGTTTGGTGGTGATGAACTCTTTTAGCTGTTTCTTGTCTGGGAAGCTCTTTATGTGTCCTTTGTTTCTAAATAATAGCTTTGCTGGGTAATCTTTGTTGTAGTTCTTGCTTTTCATGACTTTGAATATTTCTTGCCAGTCCCTTCTGGCCTGCAAAGTTCCTGTTGAAAAACTTATAGGAGCTCCCCTGCAGGTAACTGACTGCTCTTCTCTTGCTGCTTTTAAAATTCTCTCTTTGTCTTTACCCTTTGGCATTTTAATTATAGTGTGTCTTGGTGTGGGCCTCTTTGAGTTCATCTTGTTTGGGACTCTGTATTTCTTGGACTTGTATGTCTATTTCCTTCACCAAGTTGGAGTAGTTTTCTGTCATTATTTTTTAAATAGGTTTTCAAGTTCATGCTCTCTTCTACTTCTGGCACCCCCGTAACGCAACTGTTGGTATGCTTGAAGTTGTCCCAGAGGTTCCTTACACTATCCTCATGTTTTGGGATTCTTTTTTTGCTGTTCTGATTGGGTGTTTTTTGCTTCCTTATATTCCAAATCACTGATTTGATTTTCAGGTTCATCCATTCTACAGTTGATTCCCTGGAAGTTATTATTTATTTCAGTTAGTATATCCTGCATTTCTGACTAGTTCTTTTTTATGACTTCCATGTCCTTCATTATGCTGATGAAGTTCTCTCTAAGTTCATCTACTCTTCCCGTAAGTTCATTGAGCATCCTTAAAACAGTGTTTTGAACTAGTATCTAGTAGTGTTTTGAACTCTCTATTTAGTAGATTGCTTGTGTCCATTTTGTTTAGTTCTTTTTCTGGAGTTTTGATCTGTTCTTTCAGGGACTTGACAGGACATGTTTCTTTGTCTCATCATTTTGGCAGCCTCTCTGTGTTTGTTTCTATGTATTAGATAGAACTTCTATGTGCCCCAGTCTTGGCAGAGTGGCCTTACATAGTAGGTGTCCTGTAGAGTCCAGTGGCAGTCTCCCCATCACCCAAGTTGGGTACTTGAGGTGCACCCCATTCCTCATGTGGGCTGTATACACCCTACTGCTCTAGTCATTAAGCCCTGGTTGCCATTGGCGTGTCAGTGGGAGGGATTTACCCCCAGGCCAGCCAGCTGTAAGGACTAGCTGCAGTCACCACTGGGCAGGATCAGCTGTGCAGGGGACCATCCCACAGGGCAGGACTTACTTCAGCCGGGCTCTGGTGCCCACTGAGTCTGTCTCTTGAGTGTATCACTTGTGGAGGTGGTTGGGTAGTGCTTCAATGTGGTCTGAAGCTGTCCATTGGGTATGTTGGCTCTGGGGCCTCCAGGGAGGTGTAGGCCGAGGTTATCCACCACTGTGTTCGGCCTGGAACACCCGGCATGAGCCACAAAGTGATCTGCAGTTGTCTGCTATTTGTGCTGGGCTTGGTGATGCCAAGGAAAGGCCATGCTGTGAACCAAGGCAGGCTGCCATTCATGCTGGGCCTAGGGCCACTTAGCAAGAGGTACGGAGCACGCCAAGACCATATGCTGCTTGTTTTAGAGATTTTAGAAAGAGCTGAATCATACACCAAGACAGACCATTTGTATGGAAAAGGCACTGGAAAAAGCTTGGTGGGCCCACAAACTGGGTGGAGCAGGGTCTTAGGGAGTCACCATGGCAGGTCAAACAGTGTTAGCCAGGTTGATGGAGACTCCGATATGGTGCCCACCTGCCAGCTCTGTGTAGGAGGGCTCAGGAAAGGAACAGTGACCTCTACCAGCATTTCTGTCTGGGCGAAAGCTGCCCCTCCTACCCCACCCCCAGATGCGAGATATTAAGTTCCTTCCTGTGTGTCCCTGGTGCCTTTTGAGCTGTTGCCCCAGTGCTGGGGCTCAAGTGAGTGAGTCCAAGTAAGTCCGTGTGTGGGCCCTTTAAGAGGAATGCCTGGGACTACAGAATCCTCTATCTCACTCAGCCACAATCCCTGCTGGTTTTCACAGCCAGAAGTTATGGGGACTTCTCTCCCTGGCACTGGGACCCGTTATTCTTGGAGGGGACTTTTGCAGCCTACATGTTCCTCCCAATTTCTATCTTCCACATACAGGTATAGGACCAGCCCACTCTGCATCTTCGCCCCTCCTACCAGTCTCAGTGTGGCTTCTTCTTTATATCCTTAGTTGTGGGACTTTTGTTCAGCTAGATTTCAGGGAGTTCTGAATGATGGTTGTTCTCTAGTTTAGTTGTAATTTTGATGTGGTTGTGGGCAGAGATGTGCACTGCATTTACGTATGCCACCATCTTCACTGGCTGCCCTATGTCAAAATAATTTTTGAAAATTATTCGTATGACTTACACTTTTTATAGTTTCAGAATCACTCTGACACAGGCCAATTTGAGGTGGCTTTGTCTGGGTGATGTGCTGCTAAAATATTGTACACTCTGTATAAACTAGGGCTGCACTTTCATTGTAATAACATGGTTGAGCCCTAGCTGGTGTGGCTCAGTGGATTGAGCACCAGCCTGCAAACCAAAGGGTCGCTGGTTTGATTCCCAGTCAGGGCACATGCCTGGGTTGCAGACCAGGTCCCTAGTAGGGGGCACTCAAGAGGCAACCACACATTGATGTTTCCTTCTCTTTCTTCCCACCTTGCCCTCTCTAAAAATAAAATAAATAAAATCTAAAAAAAAATAACATGATTGACATTTTGTGCATAACTCGTGAAGATTGTCTCTGTTTTACAGTAAAAGTGGATACTAGGTACTCTCCAAAGTTAATCCTCACATTTTATCTTAAAGCTAAGATAAGTCCATCCATTGAAAGAGCATAAATTAAAGAAAGTTACAACACATTTTTTAAAGGTTTAGAATTGTGTAATTTTTATTATCAAAGTTTAGCTAAAAGCTTTCATAGCGATAAAACTTACATATCACAAATTATTTTTATTTTATTTTTCAGGATCCTGGATGTTCGGGACTTCATCGTACAGTCCCGCCCTGAATTTGCAACTCTTGACTTTATTCTCGTGACTTCATTTCCAAACAAAGAGCTAACAGATGAAAGCCTGACACTACAGGAAGCAGATATTCTTAACACTGTGCTTCTCCAGCAACTAAAATAATACTGCTCCTCCTGTTCATGCAGTAACACGGAAGAGAGATAATGTGCCATATTTAAAAGGAAAACTTTCTTACAAAAATACCAAACTGTTTTTATTATTTATACAGATACTTTTTGGTTTTATTCTTATTCTATCCTCCAACCTTAGCACAGATGAATTTGGGCAAGGAATGGATCTCAAGATAAATGTGTTTGAGTTTTTAGTTGTAGGGCTGACTGATGTTCATAGGTTTAAATATCCAGTCAAACCAAGTTGTTACATTCTCCGTGTTAATGTAACAACATTTGTTGGTAGAGAAAATGAACAAAACTCCATTCTGATAAATTTAGGGAAATTTGTACTAAAGTTTCTTCATGCTGCATCGATCGAGAGCCATTAAGGAATCTTCTGATCCAATATTTTGAACACTTTTCTGTAATATATACTAAAGAGTATCTGTATGCTGATTTTGAAGTGCTTTGATCATACGATGATTATTTCTCCTATTAAGATATTATGCATCCTTTTTACTGATGGATTTAGCTGTATTACTGTATCAAGAAAAGATAGTTTGGCCTTGTATTTTACAGAACTATGAGCATCATAACCTAGAAACAGACATAACAGTCAGCAGTCTTAAGATGGGGTCAACAGCACTTCAACACAGAGAAATCACAGGCCCTCTCAGAGCCTGCCTGATCACATGCATTTATTTGTTCGGCATGTATTTCTGGGGTGGGGGTCCCTAACCCGCAGGCCGCAGACCGGGCCCAGACCATGGTCTGTTAGGAACCGGGCCCCACAGCGGGAGGTGAGCGGCAGGCAAGCGAGTAAAGCTTTGCTCACATTACTGCCTGAGCTTCACCTCCTGTTCCAGCCTGTCCCCACCCCCCACCCCATCTTCCACAAACCCAGTCCCTGGTGCCAAACAGGTTGGAGTCCTCTGTTCTTGGGGACCCACTGTAGATATTAACACTATTCTAAGTGTCAAAACCAGAATGTATTCTACTCCAGAACAAAACAAGCGTAGAAATACAAGAGTGTCGATTCTGTCAGGCTGCCTAGATCTAAAGAATGGCCAGCAGGAATGTTTGCATTTCTGCTGAAGCCAGCTATGTCCTGAGTGAGGCGGGCTATGTCAGGAATCATAGAGAAGCTGTTCGTTCTGCCCAGAGACCACTTCATCTTAGGTCACCACTCCTGATTAGTTTCCTACTGCTGCTGCTAACAGATTGCTACAAACTCGGTGGCCCGTAACAGCGAAGACTCATTATCTTCCAGTTCTTCAGGTGAAACTAAACTAGCCTCACTGGGCTAGTATTAAGGTGCTGACAGGACTGCATTTCTTTCTGGAGACTCTGGGAGAAGCATTTCCTGGCCTTTTCGGCTTCTAGAGGCCACTTGCATTCCTTGGCCTGTGGCCTTCTGTGCCTGTCTTCAAAGCCAGCAACATTGTATCTTTCTGACTTTTCTCTGTCATTACATTTGTGACAATAGCCAGGAAAGGTTCTCTGCTTTTAAGGACTCACGTGATTAGATTGGGTCCACTAGGTCATCCAGGATTATTTTCCCATCATAAGGTCTACAGGAACCTTAACCACATCTTTAAATTCTCTTTTACCATGAAAAGTGACATATCACAGGTTCCTTCTGGAGGCTCCAGGGGCGAATCTGTGCTTTGCCTCTTCCAGCTTGTGGAGCCTGCTAGCATCCCTCACCGATGGTTGTATCCCTCCCCCTCTGATCTGCTGCTGTTCTTACCTCTTTTACTGCCAACTTTAATTCTGCTTTTCTCTTTTAAGGATCTTTGTGATTACATTTAGTTTACATGGATAATCCAGGATAATCTCATTCAAAATGCTTAATATAATGACATCTGCAAAACTCATGGGTTTGGAGATTAGAACATAAGGATTTAAGGGGCCGGGGGTGGGGGCACTGTTCCCCGCAGTTTACTGCTGCCTCAAAAATTCCCATCCATCCCCAAAAGTCATCCCATGCAGAAGTGCTCAAAAATCTCAGACCATTACAGCATCAGCTTCAAATGCAGTATCTTATCTGAATCTCACTCAAAAATCCCAAATCTCATTTAAATAAATCATCTAAACCAGGTTTGAGTGAGGACCTGTGTATGGCTCCTGAAGCACAGTCCCCTCCACCTGTGAGCCTAGAACCAGTTCTTTTCTCCCAAATGTGAAGATAGGACAGGCATAGAAAACCAGTTACAGATACTCCCATTCAAAAATCAGAAAACGGAATGAAAAACGGACACGCCAGTGCCAAGCAACCTAGAAATCTAGGCACACTCCTTGGGTCCCAGAGCCTGGAACTGGTCTGTTGTGGCGGACAGCACCGTCCTCTAGGCTTACGGCTTCCTCTCAGAGTCCTCAACTTTCTCGTGAAAGGTTTCGTAGTGCGTGTTTGCAGCCATACAGTTTCATCAACTTGTTTCTTGTCTGGAGTTCTGGGAGATCCGATCACCTCCCATTTCATACACCCTCTATACCTTTTAGTTTAAGAGGGCGCTGTCTGCTGGTATATATAACATTACAAAAAACTGGGGGATCTTCTGTGTATGTTACAGGATTCACTGTAGACTAGAGGCTCCTCCACATGCTTTTGCCTAAAATAAATAAGTCCATCTCTGATTTTGTTCTGAGGTGGCTGAGAGCATCTGTAAGTCACACTCCTAATCTCTTCCAAGAGCCTTTCGTGTGACTGAACACTCGGGCCTTTTTATCTTTCTCCAAGAGGTGTTAGCAGAGGTTGTACAGCTGCCCTCTTGCCTCTTTCCCTAGCGCAGGCTTTCCTGAATCTCGTCATTTTAATGTCTTTTGCCGTTTGGGTAGGCTACGAATTTTCAAGTCATCAAGTCCTGTTTTCCTTATATTTAACAGTTGTTCCCTCAGTTTATCTCCCCTCATATTTTACTACAATCTGCAAGAAGGAAGCAGGCCTCACCTTCTGCACTTTGCTTAGAAATCTCTAGCTAAACATACTAAGTTCATCACTTAAAACTTCTGCTTTTCACATAACCGCAGGACACAACGCAGCTGAGCTTTTGGCCGCTAACTATAATCTCTTTTCCTGCAGTTTCCCACATCATGCTCCTCGCTTCCCTCTGAGCTCTCACAGGCAGCACCTTTCGTGTTCCTATTTCTCCTCACAGTCTATTCACCACAATTTAGATGTTTTCTGTGGCGAGTCCCTGCCATGCGGCTTCCCCCCTTGGAGCCCTGACTGGCAGTGTTAAGGCGATCTTGGCTTTTTCTGTCATGCTCCTAAAATGTCTCCCACCCTCTCCTCACCGGCCAGTTTCAAAGCCGCTTCTGTAGTTCCAGGTGATGGTTGTGGCAGCACCCCGCTTCCAGGTATCTAGAGAACTCTTCCTGCTTGCTGCCAGGTGACCTGAATGTGCCAATGAGAGATTTAGAATTCACCTTTCTCAGGGGCCCTGGTTATTTTAAGGCAGAGGATTTACCTGGGGGGGGGGGGGGGCGGGATAAAACTGGGAGTGCTATCAGAAATTCCACCGACAGAAGCGTTGGTCCCACCACCACAAAGAAAACTTGTGAGGGTCATAATATAGAGTAAGAAGATTATTCCTAACTCTTCTCCTCAGAGTAGGACACCCTGTTTCTCCCCACTCACTGCAAACAACTTGGAGAATATAGAAATAATAGTTTAAAGAATCTCAGTTCAGAAAGTTGACAAGGGATACACTACATTTTCTCAGGAGCAAAATCATCTTCCTAAGGAAATAAGCTATTGAAACAAATGAGCGTTTTAAATAAAAGGGCATTGTTCTGCTTTGAGTTAACAAAATAAGGTGCGCGGGGGGTAGCCAAACCCTGTAAAATTACATGACATTTTATTCTTGGGGTTTGCTTTTATCAATCATGTGCACATACAGAACAGCTGCCATTTTTGCGTGCGGTAGTCTTCCCAAGGACGGGGTTTGCATTAGGAGAAAGAATTAGACGTCCAGAAGGGATGAACGGGGCTTCTCTACATGAACTGCATGGTATTTTGCTTCATGTAGAGTCATTTTCCTGGTTTCTTTTTACTGCTGCAGTCATGGTACCTTTGAACGTCCGTGAGCCTCTCAGAAGAGTCTGTCACAGTGAACAGCGAGGCAACCGTGTGCGAAGTCGGTGGTTTTGCATGGCATATATAGTCACAAACTTTGCAAGTGTCTGCTTACCAATAAAGAATGTTCTCACAGAAACTCACTGAAAATCCTTTTCAAAGTTTCCTTGATTTGCAGTTTTATTTGAGTGGCTTCATAGAGTATTTTAAGCAGGAGTGGTGTTTCCTGCAATGCATCTTTTTGATGGGCAGAGAAAAAACTGAGCTGTAGCAATGGAATCTCAGTTTCCCATTACTGTTTCTGGTTTTATTCCACCAAAATAAAGGTGCAAATTTTTCTCAACTCTTTGCCACAGTGGATTTCTGAAAACCTTGTCACAACATACGTTGATAAAGTGCAGCCGGTTTTCCCCCTTGAGTTTTGTCCCTGCTCAGTGATGCAAAAACTTCAGTGGAGTAAATTTGAAGATCTGATTGGCTGTATTGAGCAATTCATGAGTCAGGCAGCATCTCATCTAGCAAGTAGAGAGGAGCTCCAAAGGGTACAGAAAGGGAAAGGTTTTTAAAGGCAAGACAAGAAAGTTTATTTCAGGTCAAGGTAACATTCCTGGGGTGGGGGATGGAAGGAGTCTGTGTGGCAGATTACTTCATCTTCCTGCGAACAGAAAGGGCTGTGTCGTAAACCTGGCAAGCTCAGGAGGTCACCCGGCCGGCAGGCTGACAAGCTCAGTAACCAAAAGTAACCACGCAGGGTGCACTGATCACAAATTCCAAGCTGGTCAGGTCATAGCCGGTAGTTAACTGCCCAGGCCTATTACTTTCTTACAAAGGTCAGTCTTTACCTTTGCAAAGTGAGCCCTTTCCATTGTTCTTTTGAATCGAAGATAACATACCTTAGATATGTCAAAGTAATTTCCTTTTACAGACTCCTCAGGGCACAACCTCCCACCAGAGCCTGAGACCACAGAACCCCTCTTTGTTGTCTTGTTCCCCCAAAATACCATCTCTGTGGCTGTAAATGTCAGTTATTAACTATCCTGTACCACCGATGTAGATGTAGTGTGTGTTTCTCCATGTTGCTTTTTATCCAGTCCTAGAGATTTCCCTGCTTTGCTTTCTCCCAACATAAATGTACCATCAGTGCACTTCATGTACCTTCCTTATCGTTTTCTTCTTTGATTTTAAATGTGTAAAAGGGACCGCAGAACTATAATTCTCTGAAGCATATTCTCAATATGTTGAGATCTTGCTCCCAGGCATATCCTCACAATTTGACTCAAATAAACTCTTTGTAAAGTTCTTCTATAGGCTTGGATGTTCTGTTATCTGTATTCCTTTGAGGAAGGGAAAGGCCTATGCGGCAGGTTACTTTATAGATGATGACCAAAAAATTCCCCCCGACCAGTGGCTATTGCATTCCTGGGCAACGGCAGGTAACTTAGGTATTACATCTCGCTTTGCTTAGCACAAGTGACTCCATTTGGGGTTTGTCATTTCCTTTTAACAGCGGTTAAAAAGATTTAACCACTATTAAATCTAGTATTAACAGATTTTACCATTCTTCCTAGAATCAGGGATGGTAAAAAGTATAATTTTTAGTTTTCTATAAGAATATATGTTGATTTAGAAGTAGCAATAATACAAATATTCAGAACATCCATAGGCTTAAAAGTGGAAGCATGAATATGATTGAGTTCAAGTGGAGTCCTGCCTTCAGCAGCGCGGAATTTTAAATTGGGCCTGGGCTTTTGAGCATAGTAGGTGGTAGGATGAAGTAACATCTAATAGAAAGAAATGTTCATCCTTTCTACAAATCAATGTCAGTTTTGACGTTTCCCGAGGTCAGTTGGTCATTTTTATTCATGTGGTAAAACTATATGCAAAAATCTTTTATATATGCATGATATAAAATATGTGGCGATAACATCAAGGCTAGGAAGTCTTTTTCCCCTTGAAAACCTATTTTAAATATTTACAGTGTAAGTAAATGCCACTGTTTGAAATATTGTATACATAGGTATTCTAGGGCAACTCACACTGTTCTGACTTTATATCTTTAATATTAAGCATTGTGTGATTTATTGCCAATAAGGGGTACATATCTTAGCGATAACTACTTGTGCTGGACATTTATTGAAGGCTTACAAAGAGCAGAATCCTGTATTTGGCAGCAGCCTGTTGCTTATGGGCAGCGTCACAGTTGTCCTCTGACCTCACCTGAGATGTGATTTCTCCAGAGAAGCCTTTCCTGATGCCCCAGCCTAAGATCATCCCCTTGTCTCCCTCAGTACATCACTCTGTTTACTATAGAGCATTAGCAATACCTGATATTTTCTTGTTGATCTGCCTGAATTTTTTTCTTTTTTACTTTTTTTATATTATATTTTATTGATTATGCTATTATAGTGCTCCTGATTTCCCCATTGCCCTCCTCCACCCAGCACCCCCACTCCCTCAGGCACTCCCCACACCATTGTTTATGTCCATGGGTCATGCGTATAAGTTCTTTGGCTATTCCATTTTCTGTGCTGTACTTTACATCCCCATGGCTATTCTGTAACTACCTATTTGTACTTCTTTTTTTTCATGTCGGACGAGTAATGTGCCGGTGTCCTAACAAGGTTTGTGGGAGGCACATGTCACACAAGAGTGTGAACACCCAATCATCACACTTATGAACTACAAAAGGATCCCTATTTGTACTCCTTAATCCCCTCACCTCTTCACCCATTCCCCCGCACCCCTTCCCATCTGGCAACCATCAAAACGCTCTCCATATCCACAATTTTGTCTCTGTTCTTGTTTGCTTAGTTTGGTTTTTAGATTCAATTGTTGATAGATATGTATTTTTGCCATTTTATTGTTCATAGTTTTGATCTTTATTTTTCTTAAATAATCCCTTTAACATTTCATATATAACCATTTCATAATAATAGTTTTGGTGATGATGAACTCCTTTAGTTTTTTCTCATCTGGGTAGCTCTTTATCTGCCCTCCATTCTAAATGATCGCTTTGCTGGGCAGAGCAATCTTGGCTGTAGGTCCCTGCTTTTCATGACTTTGAATATTTCCTGCCCATCCTTTCTAGCCTGCAAAGTTTCTTTTGAGAAATCAGCTGACAGTCTTATGGGAACTCCCTTATAGGTAGCTAACTGCTTTTCTCTTGCTGCTTTTAAAGTTTTCTCTTTATCTTTAACCTTTAGCATTTCAATTATGATGTGTCTTGGCATGGGCCTCTTTGCAACAATTTTGTTTGGGACTCTCTGTGCTTCCTGTACTTGCATGTCTCTTTCTTTCACCACATGTGGGAAGTTTTCTCTCATTATTTTTTCAAATAGATTTCCAGTATCTTGCTTTTTCTCTTCTCCTTCGGGAACCCCTATGATTTGAATGTTGGACTTCTTGAAGTTGTCCCAGAGGCTACTTATACTCCTCGTTATTTGGATTCTTTTTTCTTTTTGTTTTTCTGATTGGCTGTTTTTTGCTTCTTTATGTTGCAAATCATTGATTTGATTTTCGGCTTCATCCACTTTACTGTTATTTCCCTGTAAATTGTTCTTTATTTCAATTAGTGTATCCTTCATTTCTGACTGGATCTTTTTTATCATGTTGAGGTCCTCACTAAGTTCCTTGAGCATCCTTATAACCAGTGCTTTGAACTCTGCATGTGATAGATTGCTTATCTCCATTTTGTTTAGCTCTTTTTCTGGAGATTTGATCTGTTCTTTCATTTGGGCCATGTTTCTTTGTCTCCTCATTCTGGTAGCCTCCCTGTGTTTGTTTCTATGTATTAGGTAGAGCTGCTTTGACTCCGTATCTTGGTAGTGTGGCCTAATGTATTAGGTGCCCTGTAGGGTCCAGTGGCACAGCCTCCCATATCACCCAACTGGGTATGTGAAGTGCACCCTTTGAGTGGGCTGAGTACATCCTCCTCTTGTGGTTGAGCCTTGGTTCTTATTAGCAGATCAATGGGAGGGATTTACCCAGGCCAGTCAGCTGCAAGGACTGGCAGTGACCACTGACCCCCAACCTCTGCCCTCCTTGGTAGATCAGCTGTGCAGGGACAGGGCAGTGGTGCTCTAATGTGGTCTGTAGCTGTCCACTGGGTGTGCTGGCCCCGGGGTTTCCAGGGTGGTACAGGACAAGGTCAGCCCCTACCTGTGTTTTGCCCAGGGCCACCTTGCCTGAACTATAAAGCAATCTGAGAGGGCTGCTACTTGTGTGAGGCTTGGAGATTCCCAGGCAAAGCCAAGCTGTGAATCTAGGCTGGCTGCTGCTAGTGCCAGGCCTGGGGTTCACTGAGACCAGCTGTTGCTTGTTGAACAGATTTAGGAATTTGTGCTTCAAGAGCCAGATCAGCCATTTATATGGAAAAGCAGCTTGGGTGGGTCCATAAGCTGGGTGGGTTGGAGTCTCTGTGGATCTCCCTGGCAGGTCAGTGTTAGCCAGGTTGATGGAGTCTCAGATATGGCACCTGTTTGCCATCTCAGTGGCTCTGTGGGGGGAGGGTTTAAGAAAGGGACAATGGCCTCTGGCTGCCTTTCCGTCTGGGAGGAAGCTGCCCCCTAGCTCTTGTCTTGATGCCAGACACTTTAGTTCCTCCCTGTATGCCACTGGTGCCTCTCAATCTTGGTGGTGGAGCTCAGAGGGAGTGAGTCTGAGTAGGTGTGTCCAGTTATAGGTTCTTTAAGCGAAACTGTTTGGGGCTCCAGAAGTTTCTTCTACCGACTCAATTCCCAGTGGTTTTTGCAGTCAGAAGTTGTGGGGACTTATCTTCCTGGCACTGGAACCCTGGGCTGGGGGGCCTGGTGTGGGACTGGGGCTCCTTGCTCCCACGATATCCCTCCCAAGATATCCCTCCAGAATTTTTATCCACCATTCATGGGTGTGGGACCAGCCCATTCTGTGTCTCTACCCCTCCTACCAGTCTGGATGGATGTGGTTTCTTTAATTCTGTAGTTGTCAGACTTCCATTCAACTTGATATCTGATGGTCCTGAGTGATGGTTGTTCTGTATTTTAGGTGTAATTTTAATGTAGTTGTGCGAAGAAGTGAGCCACGTCTGCCTACACCGCCATCTTGACCGGAAGATCTGCTTGACATTTACCCCATCTCCTAAGGTAGAGATAGTCTTTCCCATTCTTACTTCCTGTCATATGCCAAAAAAACTTAGTGATGTAGTTAATGTTCTTTATTTAAGTGGAAAAAAATCCACTGATGGTGAGGAAAGGGGAAATACAGTGCCTCACAAGCAGTGGAGCAAGGGATTTGGGCAAGAGTGAGTTTTATAATGGCAACCTGAAGTAAGCCACGATTGGCTGGAAAGGGGAGGATCTCCTTATAAAGATAGTAGGTCCTGTTTTCTAGGGCAGGGTGAGCAAATTAAAACTGAGTTGGAGCACTGTGATTGGTGTATGTTAGGTTTCCTTGACAGCTGTTTACCGTAAGTTGTCTGACTTAGATTTAGATTTGTGATGTGGGGTGGTCCCCGTTTTGTGAGTCCCGATATATGAATCAACTTTATCACCCCAGATCCTCAGACTGACTTTGTGAGGGCAGGGGTTTTTCTTTTCCACTGTGGTATCCTTACAGCCTAGAGCAATATGGTAAATGTAGGAGTCACTCCGTACATGGTTAACAAGTAATAAATCCGTGAATTAAGAATGGGACCCTCTGAACATTGGAATATATGCATTGATGGTTTAAAAATGGAAGATTCAGAATAGTGCCAACAGAATCAATAATGGTGATAGAAGACCCTTGTACATTTTGATTGGGTTTTATGGGAAGGGGTAGAGACATGTTGTGTAAGTGGCAGCTTGGCTCATTTCCAGGCATGGGGGCACCTGTACCTGTAAGTGAGTGGTCCTGGCAGTTCCCCAGGGGAGAATAGGGGTGAAGAGGGCTAAGGAATGCCCTCCTGAGAAAATAACAGTATGTGAAATACCTAGGTGTGTCTGAATCCGGTAGCAGGTAGGTGCTGTGAGTTTAGAAATGTAGAGATCAAGGAGAACACTGTTCTATGGAGGCATGATGAAAACCTCTCACCCTGGTAAGATCTATTTGATTGCTCAGAAAAGTGTGCTGGTCACTTTAATATAATCTGATTGCTCATAATAATAATTTTCTCATAGATTTTACCTTTATAGCAGAGTTAAAATACTGCTAGTCTTATAATAGCCATTACTTGATGTATTGTATTAATTACACATAATTTAAAAAATTGTTAGCCATTGATGTTTCATTTTAGAATGTAATACCACATCATCATTTCTTTACTTTAATGCTGATAAGCTCAAAAAGTGAAAGTCGACTCTATGAAATGTAGTCACAGTAAATGGGGAGTGTGCTAAAATACATGCAAACACTTTTATAAACTGAAAAGCTGTGGAAGGACGACCCTAGGCCCTTTCATCACATATCACTTTAAAATCACACTAGTTTGAGGAGGTGTGGACTTTGGCAACCCTCTCAGGTTGGCTGAACTTACAAAGAAAATACTCACTGGTAGTCATTAGACATTGTTCCTGTTCTCTAAATTAACCCCATTACCCAATCCTCCACGCAAGCAAAGAAGGCAGAAATGACCTGGAGTCACTGATTTCCAAATAACCTTTTAAACAGATGAGCATATCTGCAAACATCTATGAGTTTCCATGTGCTTATTTTTCAGAAAGGCAATGATGTTATAGAATTCTCCTAATTTTGATATTTCTTAATTACAACCTTTTATATATGTTAAAATAGTCAACCGGTACTTGCTTAATGTGCATAGGTTTCCTTTTAAAAACACTGTACGTACAAATCTTAAGTATATTTAACATTAAAAATGGCACCAGAGCTTATAATTATAAGTGACCGGGGCTTCTCTATGTGCAGTCTTGAAATAAGAAGCTACTTTTAATGCAGCGCTTTATTCGCAGGCCTTGCAGGCCATTTGTTTCGGGTACAATGAAAATAGCGAAGAGGCTAGATTTCGCTCCAGGAATGCCATGGCGTCTGTTCATTTGATCTAATATAATCTCAAGTGCATGGGACAACTGATGACTCACAAACTGTGTTTATTTTTTCTTTTTCTAAATTAATTTTAAATAAGATATTTAAAACTGAATCTAATAGTGAAAATAAAATTATAAAAGGTGTTTGCATTCCTTTTTTTAAAGGTTATTTTTTAACTTTATTTTTACTGTTGGCACTATTACAGATGTCCCCAAATCCCGCCCCCCAGCCCCCGCTGCCCACCTCCACCCAGTCCCTGACCCTCCTTCCCTCAGGCCGTCACCACACTGGTGTCTGTGTCCATGGGTTATACACATGTGTTCTTTGGCTAATCCCTCCACCTTCTTTCATCCAGTCTCCTCCCTCGCCTCCCCTCTGGCAGCTGTCAGTCTGTGCCATGTGTCCATGCCCCTATTTCTATTTTGTTCACTAGTTTATTTTGTTCATTAGGTTCCACATATAAAACACATAATATGGCATTTGTCTTTCTCTGACTGGTTTATTTCATTTCGAATAATAATCTCAAGATACATCCATATGGTGCAAAAGGTAAGATTTTCCTTGCATACAGTTTTTCAGATTAGTGTTTCAGGTTCCATAGGGTACGTTCCCAGAGGTGGAATTGCTGGGTCATAAGGCAGTTCCATTATTAACTTTTTGAAGAAACTGCGTACTGTTTTCCACAGTGGCTGCACCGACCTGCCTCCCCCCACCGGTGCACGAGGGTTCCCTTTTCTCCACATGCTCAGTAGCGTTTGCTGATTTATTGATGATAGCCTTCTGACAGGCGTGAGTGACATCTCATTGTGGTTTTAATGTGCATCTCTTGCGTTTAGTGATGTTGAGCATCTTTTCATATGTCTATGGGCCATCTGTATGTCCTCTTTACAGGAGTGTGTGATGAGAGCCTTTGCTCACTTTTCAATTGGATTGTTTGTCTTTCTGGGGTTGAATTGTATAAGTTCTTTATGTATTTTGAAAATTGACCACTGATTAGGTATATCACTGGCAAATTTTTCTCCCATACTGTGAATTGCTGTTTCGCTTTGTTGATTGTTTCTTTTGCTGTGCAAAAGGTTTTTAGTTTGATACAGTTTTATTTGTTTACTTCTTTTCCTTTGTTTCCCTTGCCCCAGGGAATAGATCAGCAAAAACATTGCTATGAGAGAGGTCTGAAATTTTACTGCCTACGTTTTCTTCTAGAACTTTTATGGCTTCATCCATTTGAGTTTATTCTTTTGCGTAAGTTAGTGGCCTAGTTTCATTTTTTGCATGCACCTGTCTAGTTTTTCTAACTCCATTTATTGAAGAGATGGTCTTTACCCCACTGTATTCTCTTGCCTTCTTTGTCAAACAGTAATTGCCCATAAAGCATGGGTTTATTTCTAGGCTCCCTTTACTATTCCATTGGTCTCCATGCCAGTACCGGGCTGTTTGGGTTACAATGGTCTTGTAGAATAGTTCAATATCAGTTACTGCGATCCCTCAGATCTTATACAAATAGTCCAGGATGTAACATGTGAAGAGGTGCATTTTCACCTGCCAATATGTATGTGTGAAGGGGCAGTCATGTGAGGTAACAGCGAATGAGGTCATTTTTTTTCATGTAATCATCTGGCAATAAATGCTTAAGGTCACGAGCCCTGTTAATTTTTACAAAGATCAAGAAGCTGCTGATAGTAAAACAAAATCTCTAGTTACCTTTGACAAGTTAACATTCGGACATCCGTGTGTGGGAACTCGGTTACTTATCATCTCCACCAGGCGGTGTGTGGGCCCTGGCAAAGAACTCACGTCATGATCGTCCCCTTAGCTGGCTTAGTAAAACGAAGGGAGAGAACGAAAGATACTCATTCAAAGAAGAGCAAGGAATAACCCAGACATCAATATTATTTACTACCGCTTTTTCTCTTCTCCTACAGTATAGATGAGGAATACTTGGCTAAAAATAATTAGCATTTTCCAAGATGTAATAATGTTAAATTCTAAAAATATTGATAATGTCAGTGCGCTCTGGGCACTAGGGTTTTTCAGTGCGACAGTGCCCGTTAAACGTTGCTCAGTTGTGTATTGCATTGGTGTGTGGGCCACGGATGAACATTCTCCCTGGGAAGAGTTTGAAATGCCCACTGGTGTCTCAGCTCCCTCAGTTATGCTTTCTCCATTTTGATGCACTGCCACCAAATTACTCCTTTACTCTTTTTCCTTTTTTTTATGCTAAATTGTGATTACTCAGATTTCAATTCTTGGGTTCTTTATATCTTTGCAGTCACCACTTCTCACCACAGTGAATTCTACTTTAATCTTCACCTTTCCCTCTTCCAAAAGTGTGCGTGCAACTTTACAATCGCCAGGTCCACTAATAGAAACGCAAGTGGCAGGATGTGGGATGAAAATGGAGCAACTGGCGTAAAGGCGGGATGCCCTAAGTTCCTCATCCTGTGTCTACCACCACCTCTGCAGGGCCCAGTGTCCTCATCTCCAGAACAAGGAGATCACAGCACCAGCCTTCAGTTCTTAATTCTGATTCTTTTTTCACAAAATTAAGCACTAACCAACATAACATGCCTGAAGATGTTATGATGGACTTAAAGATAGACAGATGACACAACTCATTGGAAACCACTGAAGAAATCCAGAGAAGATATAACTTTTGTTGTTTATTGTCTTCCTTTTGGGTTGGTTTTCTGGGGCTGTTTACTGAGAAGACAATTTGAGAATTCTTATTAAAAATGTATTCAGTGTAGTAACATCTCTAGAATAGCTGGTAAAGGATAGCATTAACAAATAGGTTAGTCAATGAAAATTTTGCAGGCAATACAATTTTCTTAGGCACAGATCTATTCGACGAAGAGGTTGGTGCCTTGATATAACACTGTTGTTATTTTTTAAATGTTTTGTAGAATATTTAGTGATGTGAAAAAAAATCACGATAAGAGCAAAGTTGCCCTGGCCAGATAGCTCACTCAGTTAGAGCCTCATCCCGATACACCAAGGTTGTGGGTTTGCTCTCTGGGCAGGGCACATACACAAATGAATGCAGAAATAAGTGGAACAACAAGTCAATGGAGTCTAGTCATTGTTGTTGTTTTTTAAACCCTGCTTACCATTTCCGACCCAAATTTTGGTCTTTTATAATTCCTCACTAAAATTAACCAGGCAGCCGGCCTGCAAACCAAAGCATCACCAGTTCAATTCCCAGTCAGGGCACATGCCTGCATTGCAGGCCAGGTTCCCCATAAGGGGAGCATGAGAGGCAACCACACATTGATATTTTATTCCCTCTCATTCTCCTTCCCTTACCCTCTCTCTAAAAGTAAATAAACAAAGTCTTTTAGAAAAGCCCTGGTTGGTGTGGCTCAGTGGATTGAGTGCTGGCCTGCAAACCGAAAGGTTACCAGTTCGATTCCCAGTCAGGGCACATGCCTGGGTTGCAGGCCAGGTCCCCAAGTTGGAGACATGTGAGAGGCAACCGATTGATACCTCTCTTACACATGGATGTTTCTCTCCCTCTCTTTTTCCCTTTCTTCCCCTCTCTCTGAAAATGAATAAATAAAATCTTTAAAAGAAAGGAGAAACCAGGGGTCCTTGAAGAAACGTCCGGTTCCGGGTTTGGGAAAGGGAAATACAAGATGAGCACAGGCTGTGCTGTGACCCAAAGTAAAGGTGGTTTCAAAGACCAGTGGAGTCAGGGCAAAAGGGCGCAAAAGCTGGGTTGAAATGGTTCCCACTGGCCTAACTTGGCACCTTTCCAGCATCAAGATGAAAGTTAACTGAAATCAAATCTATAAAAATCCGTAAGTCCTTCCTGATCCTCAAAGGAGGCATTCAAATCTCTTTGTCACCATCTGAGGTAGCCATTAAAGCACTCCTTGTTTGGAAACCGGTAAGTGGAGGGAAGTATGTATTTATGCTGCCTTTCCAGTAAGCCCCATACTTCTGAGTACCGATAGCCCTCGTTGATAAAGTGAAAGCTGTACTTTACAGCAAAATGCCAGCTAACAAACATAGATGATGACAGAAATATAAAATCAACATTTTGCAGTCCCTCATAAAATTATTGACTCAGGCAAGGATTACCAGTTGGTGTTAAAGTTATTAGTGGATTGTACTCTCATCACAAGGGGGACATCATAACTACCATGCAGAGGAGCAATGAGGTGGGGAACAGTGTCATCCTCCTAATTCACTGGCCAAACCAAGCACCCCTGGCGGTGGAACAACCAGGTATGATTCGTGGCCTACTGGACGGCCTGTGGTGCGCACATGTCACCTGCAATGCACTCAACTACAACATTTCCCGTGAGTCTATTGGGCTTTAGTTGTAACTTTCAGCTCACAGGGAATACGTAGAAGAAGAATGTGATGTTGCCACAAAAATAGTAATCTGACAAATCCAGAAGAAAAAGATTTTACATGACAGCTCAGTGTCACGAAAAGAAGAGACTCTTCTAGATTACAGGAGAGGTAAGGAATACAGCTAGAGTATGTGACTTGCACTAGATCCTGATTTGGAAAGACCAGCTATAAATGATAGTTTGAGGGCAACATGTGAAATATAGACTGGCTATATTGAAAATAATGATTGGTTTTGTGAAGTGCGATCATGGTTTCAAGTATGTAGAAAACTATTCTTTTTTTTACATATACTAAAGTCAAGTCTTCACAAACTGTTAATGCTCGTTAACACAATATGTTAAGGGTAGCAGAGTATAAGCTTTGGAGACAGGCCTGGGTTTGACCCTGACTTCACTGTTCACCAGCTAGTCAAGGCATTAAAACTCTATACTTGAGTATATTGACCAAAATTTCATGCAAAGTAATGGGAATTATATGAAATAATGCATAGCGTCGTAGCAACTAACTACTGTACTTTTCCCATTAACCTCCAGATGGTTGACCTACTTTTCTTCTATTCCAAATTTTTAAAAAATCTTTTCTTTGTTCCTGACTGTTTTAAGCTTTCACTTTATTTTGTTCTTATTTCCACTCCCGATTCTTTGCTTCTCTCTCTGTGTGCTATGAGGAGTCAGTGTGAAATTTCCTTTGTAAGCTCTGTGCCAGTTAGTACTCTGATTACATAATTATTCACTTCTCTTAGGTCTTTTTATCACTAAAAAACTCAACAATCCCTGCCACTCTGTCACTTTGTGACTCTTCATTTAAAACTATCTTTCCTTCTTTAAAAATTTTCAATTACAGTAGACATTCAATGTTTATTACGTGCAGATATACAGCATAGTGGTTAGACACTTAGCTTGTGAAGTAATCCCCCCCCCAATAACTCCAATACCACCTGGAATCGTACATAGAAATTACAATGTTATTGACCATATTCCCTGTGCTGTACTTTACATCCCTGAGACCATTCTGTAAAGCCAATTTGAACTTCCTAATGCCTTCAACTTTCCCACACCGTTCCTCATCCCCCAACAATCTTTTTTCTTATTGGCTCTTCATAATCTCCTTTGGCTCTTTATTTCCTAAAATAGTCTTGTCTGCTTATTCTCATTAATTCTGCCCCCCTCTCTCCTGTTCCTCCTCCCCTCCTCACAGAGATATAAGAGAAAGAAGTTTTTCTCCTTGAATGTTTCTACACTTCTGATGTCTTCACATTTTCCTCTTTATTGCTCCTTAGTGGAGTTGGAGTCAAAGTTTGCCTCTGAAGCACATGGTTTAAACGCCTGAATTGCCTGAGCTGTCCACTCTCCAATTCTCTCCTCGCTTTGGGCTCTGGCTCTGTCACCCTCCACTGTCAGAAAAAGCCAGGATGAGCTTTTTCTTCAGCCTCTTCTTCTTTAACAACCTCCACAGTCCTTCCTCACTGTGATCTCTCATCTTCAAATTTTCCAGTTGCTCGTGTCTGTGATTAACATCAGATCTCACCTATGTTAATGTATGTTTAACTGGCTTCCTTACTTTTCCAGTATTTTATTTAAATCTCATTGCATTTAAATTGCAGCTGACTTGTCATTCTCTCCCACTTGTCCCTAAATTCCACATAATGAACTCTTTCCTGTATTATCATCATACTTACTTTCAAACTCCTGCAGTTTCCATAAAAGGAACGGCAATGTTCTATTTTCTGGAGAACATTCACCCAAGAAAACTGACTCTAATGAAGAACAAATGCTGAAAAATAAAAAGAGAATTATGATAAAGCAAAGGTCATTCATTTCTTTTAAATCACCTACTTATTTCTTAAGGGATCAGAACATAGACCAATAAACAATTAGTCACTAATATTTGAGTCACTAATGTAGAGTCACTAAAGCTCACAGACTGAGCTTTTAGATGGTAAGTCACAGAAGCCACCCAGGCCCCAGTGCAGTAAACAGGTGTGCTTTTCAGGAGAGGCCCAAGGCACTTCTGGGTAGCCTGGAAGAATAAACATTACCCTGGAGTCAGACCCCAGGTTCATCCCTAACTCTGCCACTAGTTCCTGAGTGACCTGAAAAAGCCACTCAGAGTGCTAATGTCTTTATCTATAAAGTTAAATAGAAGCTAATGCAGGCACGCCTGTGAGATACTGAAAGCCGTTCCAGCCCACCACAATCTAGTGAGCCGGATCCGGATCCTCTGCTGGTGGAGGGTTTTTCCTTCCATTTGTGAAAAACACACCTATGAAGTGCAATAAAGTGAAGAAGCATCTCCCAAGGGTGAGAAAGTGAAGTTATGTAAAGATACTTACCTATTTGTTAACTACCCACCTTCCAAAGGGGGGAGGGGGAGAAGAGAGAGAGAGAAAGTGTTTCTACCAACAGTAGCTATGGTTTTCCTTCCTTCTGATTTCTAGATAGGACTGGCTCTGACTTTCTTCCATGTCCTAATGAGATCAAAAGCCCTTCCCAACATTGCTCCACATCCACTTCATCTTCACAGGCATCCTTGCCCCAAGCCCCTTACTCCTATTTAATGAGTTTGATTTACAGTCGCCCACAGCCCCTCCGATGTCTCCTGGCCTATATACTATGTGGACAGATGTCAAACTTAAACACTTTTTACGGTTTCCTCTCCCACCCTGCCCTCCTAGAAAAGCAAATCCCAGCAAAAACAAAACTTCACACGCAAGACCTTCTTTCTTTCAGCAGTCGACTTTACTAAAAGGAAATTGCATAGGAAGAGAAAAAATTATTTCAGCAAAAGAAACAACTTTCACAGAACACGCAACATTTTTATTTTCAAAAGTCTTTCTGTTCACCCCTAGAGAATTTTTCTTGGCCTCCTGTTCTGCTGTACCCGCAGGCTTATGCTCCCTGTTTGAATGTTAGTGCTCCCTTGAGTTCCAAACTCTTCCTGTTAAGTAGAGCCTCTTTTCTGTCTCTCATCATAAACTTAGGCCATTAGTCAAACCAGTTGAGGTCCTCGAGAAAAAGGTGGGGAGTTTATTCAATGATATTTGCCTTCCTTTAAAGTTGTAAATAGCACTTTCCCTACCAAGTACATAATGGTTTGGGTTTTTAGTGAAAGGGTGGTGACAGTATTATAGTTTGCTTTCTTAATGCTATTTATCTAGCGTTTGTGGACCTAAGGCAGGAGAACTGCCTCAGCCTAAAAAAAAAAATTAAAAGTAGAACACACAAAGGATCAAGGCTACATGCGAGTAGTTTGGTTTCAATGTTCCGAACAGCTGTAGTGCTTCAAAAAAATAAAAAGACCTTGATAAATACTGTTCAAGGTCTGCTCTTCTCAGTAAATGGCCTTGATCTGGACTATTGGGTCCAGAGTTGAACAATCTCTGTATATAATCTACTGGCTTATGTTGATTTTGGAGGCCTTACAGCTCTTCAGTGACAAAACGCTTGCCATTTCTAAGCTTTCTAATATGCACTCAAATGCATGCTTCACTTCTACTGATATCTCTTTGTCCTCATTTATATACTTATGAGTTTGACTACCTTATTGTGTGAACCTATTGTTTATAAGTTTTGAAAAGTATACCATTTTAAGGTGACCAGAACAAAGGAGTGGGAAATGAAATCAAATCAATGAACTCATTTCAATAGAACCAACTTCGGGTCCTCCTGCTTTATTTGAGATACATGTTTTAAACAGTTATAAAACCTAATGCGTGACCAATGTAAGATGAACCCAAGGTGAACTGGAGGCTGGAGTATATAGAAAGTTTTTGTTTTCTGGTTTTTTTAAAGGTTTCTTTAAAAGGTTTTATTTATTTATTTTTAGACAGAGGGGAGGGGAGGGAGAGAGGGAAACATCAATGTGTGGTCACCTCTTGCATGCCCCCTACTTGGGAGCTGGCCCACAACAAAGGCATGTGCCTGGACTGGGAATCAAAACAGTGACCCTTTTTGGTTCTCAGGCCCGTGCTCAATGCACTGAGCCAAACCAGCTGGGGCTGTTTTCTGTTTTTGAGCTTCAGTTAAGCTGCCGACAAAAACAGCATAGCCCATGACTTTACATATTTGAACCAATTTTTCAATTGTTTTAATAGATCAAGCAAAATATAACCAGAGACATTGAAATTAAGAACAATCTAACAATAGCCAGAGGGGAGTGGGGAGGGGACAGTGGGGACAGGGGTTTACAGGAACTACTATAAAGGACACATGGACAAAATCAAGGGGGAGAGTGGAAGCAGGGGAGGGAGGTAGGTTTGGCTGGGGTGGGGGGAGTGGTAGCAAAAAATGCAGATAACTGTAATTGAACAACAATAAAGAAATTTAATAAAAAAAAGAACAAACTGACAGTAACCAGAGGGGAGAGGGGAGGGACATAAGGTGGGAAAGAAGGGAAAGGGTCTTAAATGAATGTGTATAAAGGACCCATGGACAAAGCCAAAGGAGGGGTAGGATTGAGGGTGGAAGGTGGGAGTGGGTGGGGCAGAGGAAAGTGGTGGTGGGAAAATGGAGACAACTGTATTTGAACATCAATAAAAAAAGGCAAAAAAAAATAGATTAAAATCATGGCATTGAACTCATCAGATTGCATGTTCGAAGTAGTTTATTTCTCAAATACCATGTCTCATGGATTTCTCTAGAAGCAATGTAGTATACAGGGTGAGGCGAAAGTATGTTTCCAGTTGTTCATATGGAAATTAATACAATAATTAATAAATAATAATACAGGAGTGAAGTCCGTACTTTGCATGCTCACAACTGTAAACCTACTTTTGCCCACCCTGTACAAATGCAGCCTGGCTTAGGGGGAAGCAAATGTCTAAAGCTTGGATCCTAGTTTTCCTGCCATCACGTATCATCAGTGACATCCTAGACAAACCGCTTCACCTCTGTAGAATGTTCTACAACACAATAAATGATTAAGTTCCCATCATCTCTTGATTTAAGGGCATCTTTACATGAGTCACTACTGTCTGTGAAGTTAGGATCATTCCTTTTCGTTGTTCTAAAATTTGTTTACATCTTAAGAGGTATAATACTTTTTAAATAATTTGAATTTGGATGAAAAGTCAAGTCACTGTACCAGTAACTATCACGACCTGAGAGTCGTCTCCCCAAACTCCTCTCAGCATTTAATCATTATGGTAACATGCTCACTTAGAAGCCTACGTATTTTTCCCCTAACAGGAAACCAATGTTGATCAGACCTTATGAAGATTCTTTCAATTTTGGAATGCTTTGAGGATTGTGACCAGAATGGCAAGAGTTGAAACAAATGTAGATGCAGCATATTAGCCATTTGTGTTCTTAGTTAAGTATTACTTGACCTTTTCTTTGGATGAGTTATCTGTCTTGTACTTGGCTTAGGTTAACTCCATCTATGCTTTTCTTCCCATTTTCCTAGCTTTGTGAGAAATGTCTGAAATATTCTTTTTCTGTTTCAGTTTTGAACTCTAGACAAAATTCTTAGTTTCCAGAGCCAGTACTGTTTGGGCATATCCGAGCTCAAAGGTGGACTTCAGCCACTAGACTCAGGAAGCAGAATTTCTATGAGGGCGAGGCTTTGCTGACCTAGCCTTTTATAATGCAGCATCACTCACAGGGAAACGAGTCACAGAGCGCCCCCAGACTCAAGGGGAGGGGAAATCACTGCCCCCCTGAACAGAAGCGTATCTATCACTTTTAGTCTGCCATGATTTCTGCTTCCAGAAACATCACTCTCAGACATTTTTATCGAAAATGACATTTCAAAAAGCCAACATGGAGTCTAATAATGACATAGAACGGTGTTTGATCTAAGACCCACGAAAGATTTCTTTTGTTTTAGAATGAATTATACCCAGACATAATGTAATGTGTAATGATCTAGCACGATGCTAATGCCCCGTATGGAGGATCCATTTTCCTAATTATATGGCTTCAGAAAATATCCGCTCCAGGTTAGAATAAGTTATGTCATTAGAAATCGTGGGTGGTTGGATCGGAAGAAAACTTAACCCTACCAAGAGCAATTAATTGTTATGTTTGTATCCAAAGTAATACTGAATGCCACAAATAATCTCTCAGGGTCTAGTAGTTGTGCTTTATCTACATTAATAAACAATTAATGGTTATTCTCATTTTCAACCTAGTCTCTTAACTAACATCTGAGGACCAGCTAACAGCAGTGAGTCAGCTGCTATTAAGTTCATATAGCCTGTGATGTTTTGGCTTTGCAGATGAAACAGGCAAGTTACAAACAACAACCTGAGCAAAACTGCTCCATCTTCTTGGAGCTACGGTTACACAAACTTGTTTTGTCAGCTTTTTAAAAAAGATTTTATTTATTTATTTTTAGAGAGAAGGGAAGGGAGGGAGAAAGATAGAGAGAGAAACATCCATATGTGTTTGCCTCTTGTGCGCTCCCAACTGGGGACACCTGGCCTGCAACCCAGGCATGTGCCCTGACTGGGAATAGAACCAGCGACCTTTTGGTTCTCAGGCCAGTGCTCAATCTGCTGAGCCACATCAGCCAGGGCAGGGCATTTTCTTTTATATCCACATGTCTCTTCTTTGTCAGCCTCAGCTGTCTCTCCCTATGCATATTGGCCTTCTCGACATGGAAGAAAATAGAACAACTTCAGGACCTAACTGAACCTGAAGGACCTTTAGGACCTGACTGGCCTTAACAGCCTTCCAGGAGCACAGACTACCTGGAGCCCACTTGAGATGTGACCGTGATGACAGTGAACGCCTGGTCAGAGGGTAGATCCAAGGGCCTCAGAAAACACGGAGAAGGGGTTCGCCACAGAGAGCCAGCTCAAGGTCTACTACACACTCACACACCCCGCCAGGGCAGAAAGCATACTGATACCTGCCCCGTGAGATTCCATCTGTGCTGTGGAGCAGTGACTGCTGTGTGGACGCTTTTTCTGAATGGGGGTTTTTACTGTAATCACCAAGCCTTGTTTCACCATGTCCTTGGTGGGAATATAACACAAGTAGAATTGCTTCGCGGTCTCATCTTTTTACAGTGTTTAATCATACAGCTCTGTAGACAGATGCTCCTCAACTTACAATGGGGTTGCAGCCCAATAAATACCTTGTGAGTTGAAAATATCATACATTGAAAACACATTTAATTAACCTACCAAACACTGTAGCTTAACCTAGCCAACTTTAAACATGCTCAAAACACTTATTAGCCTACAGTTGGGCAAAATCATCCAACATAGTGAATCCACTGTAGAGTGTGGGCTGTTTACCTGCACGATCAATCAGGTGGCTGACCAGGAGCTGCCGGCGCAGCCGGAGTCCAACATCACTAGAGTAGAGTGTATGTATCTTACCAAATATCAAACATCGCTAGCTCAGGTAAGGTCAAAATTTTATTGTATTTTTTTCTGATCTTTTGTGAACTTTTTAAAGCATTAATTAGTTATATTTTATCTTTTTATTAAATATTTTATTGTTCTATTAGAGTTGTCCCAATTTTTCCCCCCTTTCCTGTCTTCTATCCAGCCTACTCCCCAGTCCTCCCCCTGTCAATCCCCACCCCATTGGCCATGTCCATGGGTCATTCATACATGTTCCTTGACTAGTCCCTTCCCCTTCTTTCCACCCTTATCTCCCTTCCCTCTTCCCCCTGGTTGCTGTCAGTTTGTTCCTTGTTTCTATGCCTCTGGTTCTATTTTGCTTATTTGTTCATTTTGAGCTTCCTCTTATAGGTGAGATCATGTGGTGTGTGTCTTTCACTGCCTGGCTTATTTCACTTAGCGTAATATTCTCCAGTCCCACCCATGCTGTCACAAATCGTAAGAGCTCCTTCTTTCTCCTGTATAGTATTCCACTGTGTAAATGTACCACAGGTTTTTGATCCACTCATTTGACAAAAGGGGAAGGAGCATACAATGGAGTAAAAATACCCTCTTCAATAAATGGTGTTGGGAGATCTGGACAGATACATGCAAAAAAATGCAATGAGACCACCAACTTATACCATACACAAAAATAAATTCAAGGTGGATAAAAGACTTAAATGTAAGTTGTGACACAGTAAAAGTCCTAGAGGAGAATACAGGCAGTGAAACTTCACACATCCTATGCAGTCATATTTTTGCCAGTGCATCTCGTAGGGCAAGGGAAGTAAAGGAAAGAATAAACAAATGGGACTACATCAAATTAAAAACTTCTGCATGGCTGAAGAAACCATCATCAAAATGAAAAGGGAACTAACCGTATGGGAAAACATATTTGCCAATGATACTTCAAACAAGGTTTTGATTTCTAAAATATATAAAGAACTCACATGACTCCACACCAGGAAGACAAACATCCAATAAAAAAAAAATGGGCAAAGGAGCTGAACAGACACTTCTCCAGGGTCATACAGAGGGCCCATAGACATATGAAGGGATACTCAACATCAGTAGCCATCAGAGAGATGCAAATTAAAACCACAATGAGATACCATCTCACACCTGCCAGAATGGCCAACATAAACAAATCAATAAACAACAAGTGCTGGTGAGGATGCAGAGAAAAGGGAACCCTAGTGCATTGCTGGTAGGAATGTAGACTAGTACAGCCATTGTGGAAAACAGTATGGAATTTCCTCAAAAAACTAAAAATGGAACTGCCTTTTGACCCAGCAATTCCACTGCTGGGATTATACCCCAAGAATCCTGAAACACCAATTCAAAAGAACCTATGCACCCCTATGTTCATAACAGCATTATTTACAATAACCAAGTGCTGGAAACAGCCTAAGCGTCCACCAGTAAATGATGGATCAAAATTTTAAATTTAAAGAAGGGTTTACACTGATTGTGGATCATTTTCACACCATTGTAAAGTCAGAATCATAAAGTGAACCACTTTTAGTCCGTAACTGGTTTTGACTCCTTTGTCCCAGTCTCCATTCCCTGTATTCTTCCCCAGTCCTGCTCATGGAGGGCCTGGGACAAGAACAAAAGACAGCACTCCCCCTTTCTTCCCATAAGTATTTTTGTCAAACCCTGTTGTATACCTCAGGTTTTTTCTCAGAAAGAATTCCTTCGCCATCTGATCAGTGGCTAGTGACTTGAGATGTAGCTTTTGGTTTTCCAGTATCTCTGCATATTAGTGCTGGTCTTTAGGGGTCTGGTCCTGCTGGGTCTCCAGACATTCCAAAAACAATAGTACATCCTCAGCGCAGGCCCTGGCTCTGAGAGAAAAGTGTTCACATCCGCCAGCCAAGTATCACTAAAGAGCTTCTGCTTCTCCCTTCATACTGACAACAGAAGGGGACAGGGGCTCAGCATTGGGGCCTACCGGGTTCAGATCCTTACTTAGCCATGAGTTGGGTTATTTGACTTCTCCAAGTCTCAGTTTCCTCATCTGTAAAAAGACATAATACATCCATTAGAAGGTGGTTGTGAGGGTCAAATGGGGCGATCCAAGACAGCCCTCAGTCCAAGGACTAACACATAAGAATCATACAACAACCTTACTCTTGTTATTAGTCTCAGTTCAAAATACCAGATGAAATTATACATTTGAGGCTTCCATCTGATTTAATAAACCATAAGCTCTAACATGTGAAAATCTCAACAGAATTCCTATGTTGAGATTTCCATCCCTAAACCTCATTAATAACAGTAACTTCTAGGTGATTTGTATATACATTCTCCTGAACATGCAGATTGATGGGTGGAGTGAAGGGTCATACAATCTTTAAAGTTCTCATGCTGCTATGATGTGAAGAAGACATATTTTGGAAGATGTAACTCTGCACCTTCTGGGCTGATCCTCTTTGAGAAGTTGGAGTGGGTCTCTGACTTGCCCTGTTCCTACACTTTCAAGCCTGACAGATTGTTCTCCATGTTTTCCTTGCCGGCAATTGCATGGTTTTCAGGCCTGGTGGGGAGGTGGTGGGGAGGCATAGCTGTACCCTAAAGTCAATAATGACTTGCAAAGATATGTTTACTTTGGCTTTTGTTCTATCACAATTCTGTAACCTTGGGCTAGAATGAACAGTTCTCAAATACATTCTTTCTGAAGGGGCAAAGTCAAGAGGTTCCCCACCCCTCATTTTCCCCTTAGGAATAGAGTGAGAGAACCACCAGAAGTGGGGCAAAGCTTCTGCTTTTCAAATTCTGAGAGTTTAGACTTGCAGGACTTTGCACAGTGATATTTTCGGTTCGTCCAGCCCGGCATTCCCTTTCCCCACAGGCCTCGGCCATGAGGGGAACCCTGGCTGTTCTCTGCTGGGGAGCAATGTAGAGTCTGCTGTTCTTGATGTTGGACCATGTCCTGCTCCTTCAGCCCCACCTCTCTGTGGATAATGCCTTGAACAAACATAGTTCCGCTGTGTAAACTAGTACAGAACAAAGAAAGGTCTCATTTTTATCCCCATAACATTCGGAGACCTAAAGCATGAAGTAAACACTTACAACTAAAACTTCTGTAAAACTTACTTAGTACTACACAGTGTTTTAAGCCCTCATTTACTCCTAAGAGCTCTATGAGGTAAGGAAGTCAAAGCACAGAGGGATCAAGATCATGAGGCCAGTAAGTGGAAGAGCAGAGAAGTGAATGAGGAATTACGGTTCCAGAATCCAGGCTCCTAGCCACTGTGTTAGGCAGCTTCTAAGACGACCCCCAATGATCCCTGCCTCCTGGTACTCACATCTTTAAGCAGGAGCTGAAATTTTTGACTTGCCTCTGACAAATAGAATACAGCAGAAGTAACGGGATATTACTTCTGAGGTTAGGTTATGAAAAGATTGCAGGATCCTTTCTGGCAACTCCCTCTTTCTGTCTCTTAGATGACTCACTCACCCCACGGGTGGCCAATGGCCACGGTGTGAAGCAGCCCAGGGGAGACGCCCACACAAGTGAACTTGGGTGCAGATTTCTAAGGTCTGCCGACAGCTACCTGAGTGAGCCTGGAGGCAGCTTCCTCAGCCCCCATCCAGCCTTGAAATGACTGCAGCCTCAGGCAAGACCTTGGG
The DNA here is from genome assembly GCF_022682495.2 of Desmodus rotundus. NCBI lineage: Eukaryota > Metazoa > Chordata > Mammalia > Chiroptera > Phyllostomidae > Desmodus > Desmodus rotundus. The sequence continues at coordinate 44,119,905 of NC_071394.1, read as the reverse complement.
CCACAGGCACCCAGCAAAGTAGTCTGGACTCCTGGCCCACAGACGCTCTGAGTTAATGTTTGTTCTTTTAAGCCCCTAAGTTTTGGGGTAATTTGTTATGTAGCAACAATACAACTGCTGAACTATATGGCTAAGTACTTTGTTTATTTGTTTTAAACAATACAATACATTACAACGAGAAGTTGCATTTCTCAAAAAAGCCTACAGTGTGTGAGAGCACTTCACTATTTGTGGTACCTGTGTTGATTGATTATTTCAGGAAGTTCCTTCTTCATGTTCAAGCAGCATTATTTCTATAACAATTTCATGATGATTAATTTTTTGAAACTTATCAAAGGCTTTGTGAAATTCTAAATATATTCCCTGCTTTTGCTATCCATTTCCTCTCTGAAAGAAATTCACTTGTCGTGATACCTTACTGGAATTATGTGGACAATTTTTGTTTAATGAGAGCGGGCCCTATAGCACAAGCTTTGTGAGCTTGGGCAGCATGGAAGTGTCACCCATAACTGCCCCAGCCCACCTTCCCTCGCTGGTCATTTCAGTGTCTTTCTTTCACTCTCTTTTTACTTTAATTGCTTTCTTCTTCAGGTGTGTGTAAGTGTGTAAGTATGTGAGTACATCTGTGTGTGTCTGTGTATAGGAAATCCCTTTGTAGTCTCTCATCTGACACAAACAAACATATTCTGACCAGAAATATTTCCTGAGATTCCTACAGAAATATCAAATTATTTTTATCAGGGTTAAGTCATTTTTTAAAATAATTATCAGTTTCACTTAGAAATACTGAAGAGCTATCATATTATCTTGTCCACCCAGCTTGTACATTTTACGAATAAATTTGAACATAAGAAATTCTTTCACACCCTGGCTGGTGTGGCTCAGCGGATTGAGTGCCAGCCTGTGAACTAAAAGGTCACTGGTTTGATTCCCAGTCAGGGCACATGCCTGTGTTGTGGGCCAGAAGCCCAGTAGGGGGCATGTGAGAGGCAACCACACATTGATGTTTCTCTCCCTTTCTTTCTTGCTCCCTTCCCTCTCTCTAAATAAATAAATAAAATCTTTTTAAAAAAAAATTTAAAGAACCTCTTTAAATCTCCCTCAATAAAAATAGAGGTCAAGTATGTATTTATTCTGTGAGTCATCATCACCTTTTCCTCCTTAAGTCATTGCTCTGTCATTATGAGAGGGACGCAGAGAACCCTCTGTAAGGATTTGCCAGCACAATGTTGGATGTTCAGAAAGGTCTCCCACCACCCATAACACTTAGTACTCTTGTGTACCTGATACTTGTGCACAGGAGCATGGCATGTACCTAGTGAGTCACCACCTGGCCATCGGCCCACCGTCAACATCCTAACTTACTTCATTGTGGCAGGCATATTTTATGGAGGAATTATATGTTACAGTTGCGTTGATAACGTTGTGTGGTTTAAAAAAATCTCTAAGTGCTCAGGGGCTACTTAATCTTTTGTGGTTATTACCCTCTTGTTTCTCCTTCTCAGAGTCCTTTGGCTGGCACCAGTTTCAGTTTGCCATTGAGTCTGAGGATTTTTCATTATAAAAAAACATTTTCCTTACAGGAACTACTATAGAGGACACATGGACAAAACCAAGGGGGAGGTTAGAGGTGGGGGAGGGAGGTGGGTTCACCTGGGGTGGGGTGGAGGGATGGGGAGAAAAGGCATACAACTGTAATTGAATAACAATTAAAAAAAAAAAGAAATTAAAAAAAAAAACATTTTCCGTGCTCTTATTTTATATAAATACAAAGCATTACTTAGATTCTGGGGGCGGGGGAGGACGTTAAACATGCCCTATTGGGACAAGATTTCAGTTTTGTACATTCTTACCGATTAGCTTCACCACTGCCCTTAAGTGACTTACACAGATGAGTGCATTTCACCAGAGGTAATCAGGGTGCCAAGGTGAATACTTTGCAAACAACTATTGACTCTAGATCTCCTGCCACAGTTTCAAACACCATGAATCAGCACTGGAAGACACCCAACGAGAGTTTATAGTTTGGAGCGCTGAGCACCAGGGTTGTTTTTCAGGAATCATATGGCACAGGAGGATGGTAAGGACAAGAGTTTTGAAAATAAGGCAAACAGCTTCAAAAAAATTCTCAAACAAACAACTCTGTTGTTTTGTAAGTGAGCCATCAGGTAGAAAAGGCAACCTGTGCCCCTGAATCAGGGCTAGTCTCTAAAGTACATTTGTCTCTGGACCTGACTGTGGCACCTTAGAAAGATATTCTTACCCTTTATAAAAGTACCACCATCTGCCATTTAAATTCCTGTAGGATAGGATGGAGTCTGTTTATTCTGCAATTAGAGTTTATGTTTTAAATACCCCCCAAAGGTATCATGTTATTTTAAATCCATACATGGGTATACATGGTGGTGGAATTAGATCTTCCTGGGTTTCTAAAATTGTTGAAATAGAATATGAACTCCTTGTGGGCAGGGACTGGGTCTCTTCAACTCCATAAGTCACCGTGTACCATGCCTGGGGCAGCCTGAGCACTCAGCAGCCCGTAAATCTTTCATAAACAAGAGGCAGACACTGTGAGTTGAGGAAGCAGCCACCAAAGACAAACTTCACTTCATAATTTTGCCTTGCCTTGTTCTGGGGTGTCAGACTAAAATAATAATGTTAGGTTAGTCCAGCAGTTCAATGGGAGCCATTCTGGATGCATGAGTGCTATAGGATCTGGGTAGTTACCACATTTACCTGGTAGCTCCTAAGGGACCTACTACCTAGGTGTAAATACAAAGAACCAAGTGAGGCTGAGATTTGTTCTGGGGTCCTGTAGTCTTGTAATCAATCACCTGCTTACACAGGAGTGGGGAGGGGCCTAGATATGTATAGATAATTATGCTATCTTTCTTATTCTTAGGTTAGAGTGAGCAAATGAATAAGTTGGCCACAAAACAACAATGGTCAGGATCAGACCAAATCAAGTTGTTGCCTCTGTTCTCATAGGAGAGTTAAGTAAGCACCGAGTGGGAGAAAGAGCTGTTGCTGGAGGTTCTTAGCCTCTCTTTCCTCGTTCTGAGCAGATCAGCCAGGTCTTAGTTTTGCCCATTTATTTCCCTAGAAAGCAACTGAGCAGACAACAGCCATTTCTGGAGTGTGCCCTGGAGGATCTCACTCCTACCTCCACCACAAACAACTGATCAAAGAATTCCTGAGATGAATTTTGGTAAATTCACTTTTCTTCATGTTCTTGCATTTCAGTGTTTTTGGTGACCCTCGTGGACTGGCTACTGGCTTGACTTTGATTTTGATTCAGATGTAGTGGAGTATAATGTGGAGAAGCAGGCTGAGCTCTGGGAAGTAAAATCTCAGATCAGCTGCTTGTGAAGTTGTTCCAGAGTTTCAGAGAACAAGCTATGTAGTAGACTACTAGGAGTGAGTTAGCGCATGGGACTGGCTGGAAAGTAAAAGAAAAAACATCTTTATGAAAGTTAATATCAAGGATGATCAGAAAGAAAATAAACAGGGGAAGAATCCTTTAAAACATGAAGCAATTTCAGTATTAGAAAGGGCTGGGTTATGCCAACATTTCAGTGACAACATAATACACATTTATTTCTCACTGATTGCAACATCCGGTGTGAGTCAGGCAGCCCTTCTCCATTGCACACTGATCTCCAACACATGATGGAATCACCGTGGCAAAGACAAAGACAAATGGCGTGTCTTGAAGAAGGTTTTTAAAGGCCAGCCAGGAGTCGCTTCCAGTAGCTAGAACCTGTTAGGTAGAACCCAGTCATTTGACCCCAACCTAACTGCAAAAGTTGCCAGGACATGTAATATGCCCACGTTTCTAGGATGAGGATGAACAAATGGAATCCGGTGAACACATAGCATTATCTCTACAACAATCCACACTCTGATCACCTTGTAAAAAGTCCACTCACATTGACAGAACACACTCACCCTTCCCCAGGGGAGACCCCTAAGGAGCCGTGAGTCCTATATCCAGTTGAAAGTCTGGGGACTCCCTGGCATAGACTCCATCAAGTCAGCCTGCTCTGATCTGGAGATCTGTGAACTGAAAACAAGCGCACTTGCCCTGGCCATGTGGCTCATTTGGTTGGAACATTGTTACTGTGTGCCGGGGTTGTGGGTTGGTTGGATTCCTGGTCAGGACACATACAAGAATTAACCAAAAAAAAAAAAGAATTAACCAATGAATGCATAAATAAGTGGAACAAAAAAATTGATGTCTGTCTGTCTCTCTCTCTCAAAAAAAAATCAATAAATTTTAAAATAATTTTAAAAATACACAATTCAACTGATGAACCAGGGTGGAGTAGGGGTAGAATAAGGCCAGAAAATACTTCCATTTAGAACACAGAAGAGCAGGAGACACACAGTGGTCACTGCTCTGCAGCCATTCTGAAATTCCCCCACGAGGCACGGGGAATTTCTGTAGGGTGGACACTCCTTGACTGGTCCTGGATCGCGCTGTCTCGGAGAGGATTCCCTGGCCGTTGCTCTCTGCTCGCCATGTCTGAAATGCGCACTGGGCAGTATGCCCTCATTGGGGGCTGCACAGCCATTTCGGCCAGCTTCCTGCTCAAGATAAAAGTGCCTTTCATGGGGCCTGTGTGATGGCATTGGGTTTTAGGGTCCCACAGGAAAAAGTAAAATTCATGGGGATGAGAGTTGAGCCTCTTTACTCTTCGGCCTCTTTAGTTACCCCATGCAACAGCTCCCAGCTTTCTTCTTCCCAGCCACGGCTCTGTGCCTTGCCCTGTTCGCGTGGCTCATTGGCAGCGCTACAGCCTCTTTAATGTGCTTGTTTTCTTTCACGTTTATGGACCAAATTGTGCCCCATTGTGAACTCGTGTGTCAAAACCCTAACTCACAGTACCCCAGAATGTGATTATATTTGGAGATAAGGACTTTAAAGAGGCAATTAAGGACCTCCTTTATGAGGTCGTATAAAGGAGCCATGCCCCCATTTGACTGATTCACTATAGGAAGGGGCAGAGACTCCAGTGATGAGCATGCACAGAGGAAGGCCCGCGTGAGGGCCCAGTGCACAGATGGCCATCTGCAAGCCAAGGAGAGAGTCCTGAGGGAGAACCAGGCCTGCCAACACCTTCATCTTGGACAATTATTTCTGAGGTTGAAGTCACCCAGACTATGGTAATTTCTTATGGCAGCTGTAGCCAACTAATACATGGATCTGTCCCACTGTCTCAAATTCTTCTTCACATGCCATTGGCCTCTCCCCTCCACCATCTCACCTTTAGTAAGAAAAATAAATAAAATGAATGAGCTTTGAGGTAAAATTAGAAATAACCTTCTGCCTCTTATTTTTCTCTGCTACAAAATAAGTAAGCATCCATAACTTGGAGACTCTACAATTCTAAATCACCTCTTTTGAAAGAATCTAGATAACTCCTTCATAATCTTTTTTTAAATATATTTTATTGATTATGCTATTACAGTTGTCCCAATTTTTACTGCTTTGCCCCCTCCATCCAGTAACCGCCCCCACCCCATTCCCTCTGGCAATCCCTCCCTTAGTTCATGTCCATGGGTCATGCATATAAGTTCTTTAGCTTCTCCATTTCCTGTACTATTCTTAACATCCCCTGACTATTCTGTACCTACCAATTTGTACTTCTTCATCCCTGCACCTTTTCCCCATTCTCCCCCTTCCTCCTCCCAATGGATAACCCTTCAAATGATCTCCATATCTCTGATTCTGTTTCTGCTTATTTGTTTAGTTTGTTTTTTTTAGAGTCAGTTGTTGATCGTTGTGAATTTATTGCCATTTTAATGTGTCATAGTTTTGATCTTCTTCTTTTTGTTAAATAAGTCCCTTTAACATTTCATGTAGCATTGGCTTGGTGATGATGAACTTCAGCTTTGCCTTATCTAGGAAGTACTTTATCTGCCCTTCCATTCTAAATGATAGTTTTGCTGGATAGAGTAATCTAAGTTGTAGGTCCTTGCTTTTCATCACTTTGAACACTTCTTGCCAGTCCCTTTTAGCTTGCAAAGTTTCTTTTGAGAAGAAGAAACTTTAGGGTCACCTGATAGTCTTACAGGAACTCCTTTTTAACTCTTTTCTTTCCTCTTGCTGCTTTTAAGATTCTCTCTTTATTTTAATCTTTGGCACTTTAATTATAACATGTCTTGGTGTGGCCCTCTTTGTGTATATCTTGTTTGGGACTCTCTGTGCTTGTCTATTTCCTTCATCAAATTAGGGAAGTTTTCTTTCATTATTTTGTCAAATAAGTTTTCAATTTCTTGCTCTTTCTTTTCTCTTTCCAGCACTCCTCTGATTCAAATGTTTGAGTGTTGGTATGTTTGAAGTTGTCCTCGAGGTTATTTAGCCTATCCATGTTGATTTTGGGGGCTGGTTTGGATTCTTTTTTTTCTTCTTGCTGTTCTGATTGAATGTTTTTTTTTTCTTCCTTGTATTCCAAATCATTGATTTGATTCTCAGCTTCTTCCACTCCACTGTTGTTTCCCTGTAAATTTCCCTTTATTTCACTTAGTGTAAACTTCATTTCTGCCTGGGTCTTCTTCACGCTATTGAAGTATCCAATGATTTCCTTGAGCATCCTAATAACCAGTGTTTGGAACTCTGCATCTTATAGATTGCTTTTCTTCGTTTTGTTTAGTTCTTTTTCTGGAGTTTTCTTCTGTTCTTTCATTTGGTCCATATTTCTTTGTCTCATCATTTTGGCAGCCTCCCTGTGTTTGTTTCTATGTATTAGAGAGAGCTGCTTTGATTCCCTATCTTAATAGCATGGCCTACTGTAGAAAAGTGCACCAGTAAATTGGATGGGGTGGATCCTTAGGTAATCTCCAGGGCAGGGCAACCCGTGTGAACCAGGTTGATGGAGTCTCCAATATGGTATCACCACCCTGTGGCTCTGTTGGGGGAGGGCTCAGAAAGGGGATAATGACACTGCCTAGCCTCTGGAGATTTGTCCAGGAGGAAGCTGTCCCCCAGCACTCACCTTGATGCCAGACTCAATTTATTCCTGCATGTCACTGATGTGCTTCAAGCTGCTGCCCTGGTGCTGGAGCCCAGAGGGAGTGAGTCTGCCAAAGTCCTAAGTCCACTGTGGGCCCTTTAGGAAGAGACTCGAGAATCCCATGGTTTCTTCCGTCACCCCAACCCCCACTGGTTTTTACAGGCAGAAGTTATGAGGACCTGTCTTCCTGGTACTTGAACTCTGTGCTAGGTGATCTGGTATCTCAAGTTACCTATCACACGTGGGAGTGGGGCCACCCACTCCATGTATGTGCACCTTCCCACCTCTCCAGTGTCTCCACATCTCCGCCCTTCCTACATGTCTAAATGAATGTGACTTCTTTAACCCCTTGTTGTCAGACTTCCATACAGCTCAATTTTCTGATGATACTGGGCAATATTTGTTTTATAGTCTAGCTGTAATTTTTTCTGTGGTTGTGCAAGGAGGCAAACCATGTTTACCTATTCCTCCATCTTGACCAAAAGTCACTTCTTCACAATCTTAATGTTCCATCTCCCATCTATTTTTTTTAATATTCACCTGAGGATATGTTTAGTGATTTTAGAAGTAGAGAAATGTTGAGAGGGAGAGAGAGAGAGGCATCGATGTGAGAGAAAGTGATCAGTGGGTGCATCCTGTACACACCCTCACTGGGGATTGAACCTGCAACCTTTTGTTGTATAGGACAACACTCCAACACAATGAGCCACCCGGCCAGGGCTCCCATCTCTTTTAAGACATCTGTTTTCAAGGTAAATTAAAATTATTTCTTAGTTGATTTAAAATATTCATATTTCAATAGCATTTTCCCTCTCCTTTTGCATTGCAAAATTATTCCAAACAGAATGACCCATGTGATGTTATGGATTAAATTAGCTTTTATTTGTTTCTCTGGGTATTTAAATCCCACTTAAAATGTAGTTTCTTCACTAAAATATGTTCTGAATCCTAAATATTTCATTTACAAGTGAATCTTTGGAACACATTACTTATAAATTAGGACTGTCTAAACATGGTAGAATGGAATGAAGTCATAAATCTTGATGCTACTTCTTTGCCAATCAACTTTAGTTATTGTGAGGCAAGTAGCTTGACCTTATTATAATGAGACCAGAAATCTACGAGATGGCTGACATCTCAGTTTCATCCTCCAGCCCTAGAAAACTGCACAATGAATGGACTATTTCATCATGCCACAGGCAAAGGCCTGGTTATAACCAAATGTATGTCCAGACCCTCAGCAGGCTGAACATTTCTAAAACTTCATAACAAAATAGAGTATAAATATAGAGTCTGTAGTACATTAATGACTGGACAGAAGGAGAAAGAGTTCTGTCTTATGCCTGCTTAGCCTTGGCTCTGCTTTCTGACACTGCCCACCTCTCTTGGTCTCTCTGAGATCCATCAGCAGCCTGCTCAGCTGTGCACAAAGCTGACACCCTCCCCTCCTCCACTTTATTTTAGCAAATAGTAAATGGGCCCTATCACGCAATGGGGGCCTGAGCTCAGGCCAGCTGTGTTCTCAATTCTGTGTATAACTGTTTCCCAATATTTTAAATAGCGTGGGAGATCAATAGAAGCAAAAAAGTCTGCCAGCGAACAGCCAATAAAGCACTGGCAACCTGTTGGAGTCTGGACCGAAAAAAACAGAGGCCACAGAGTGCAAAACGCCTCCACACCAGTCACTTATTTACTTCATTCCTGTCTTCAGATGTTTGAGCTCCTACTGTGTGAAAGACACCAATTAGGAGCTCTGGTGGGCGATAGCGTTAACTCAGCCACCCTCACTCTCCGTGGGGGGTTGCTGTTCCCTGAAATCACTCCAAAAAACTGATGAAGTAAAGGCACTTTAAACTACATTTCTGAGAAACTGCTGACTCTGTTTGATTGCTAGGTTTTTGTGGCCAAAGCACAGTCAGGGGCGCCTGGCTGCATACTTCAATTGACTCAGGTAGCTCCCTCCTCAGGGACAGCCAGGCCTTGACGGACACACTGTGTTACTTGGAGCACGGAGTACCCCAGTTTGTGTTTTTCACCGTGTTTCTTAGAACTTCTCCCTAAACACATTCTCACCAGTGCACTCAACAACAACAACAAAACCACCCTCTGAAGGCAAAGAGTTTCCTGTGCACATGCCCCTACGTGTGTACATTTTGATGTTGTAAGAGAAGCGTTTCCGTTCCCAGGGGAGTTGAAGTGAATTTCACTTCTTTTCCTGCCAGAAAAGTGAAAAAAAATATGTTTAGATGTAGCATCAGGGACAGTGAGGAAGATTATACCCCATCGGCATCTCCCTGGTTGCCTCAGCCCTTTCTCTGCTGCAAAGGTTTGGAGCAACCAGATAAAGCCCCAAATTGGGAAACTTAAAAGAAAAATACATAATAATGAAAAACTCTAACTAAAATCACTTTTCAAACCGCCTTTCGTCATACAAGTGAACGTGGGAACAACTGGTGGATTGAGATGAACGTGAAGTCTTCGTTGTGCTCTTTCACCTTCTCCCAGGGTTGGAAATTTTGCAAAATAGCAAGTGGGGACGTGGGGTGCCCTTTCCCCTGTAAGCCCGCCCTTCGCTCATAAACTCTCTCTCAAGAACTCTTATAATTCTTACAACTGCCCCCCTTTAACTCATGCTCCGTTGCTCTAAGACTGCCAAGTGTTGCATCTCTATTCTAATGACCTCTGCAGCAGGCTGCTGGGTAACTTTCACTGGGAAATGATTCTTTGGCAAATGAAGCTGAGGAGAACAGACGTTGTGAATGCACGCTTTTTTCAGTAAAGGTGGAGATTTGCAAATATATAGTAATGTTAAAGTTTATGAGTTGTTTTTATTTTTCTAAGCTTCTTTTCATGTATAATTTGACAGCTGAAGAAATGGGCTTTGTGGAATCTGTGAAACCTAATGCCTCTGGTTTGGAGGGTGAAGTTCCTAATGTTAAAAGTTAATTCAGTGGTTACTGCATTTGCTGTGCAAACAGGAAGCTTCTAGGGTCACACCTGTCCTGTAATTTGCTGTGCTAACTTTTTAACAAAGTCATTTCTTTCACCAGATGCCGGTTTCTAACTCAAACGAGGGCTTAGACTAGATGAGTGAATGATCCGCGATGCTCCATGAAGCATCGGTGCTGCGGGATGACTTGATGTCACTGGAGGTCCAAGTGTCGAAGTTGGTATCAGCCAATGTGGTGTGGAGAACGGGCTGGTGAGTGTGGTATGGTATTCCATTATCTGTTAAGGAGATCAACCCAATGAGCCATAATCCCAACCAGCTCAAAGAAGTTGAACACTGATTTTAAAGGAACAACACTTGTTGATTCCAGGATTAACCAACCTAAGCTATTGGTGAGTTAAAGGAATGCCTTCCTGTGTAGGGGGCGGGGCATCATAATTTAACACTGCAGATTGCAAGTGATTGTACAGCTGCTCCTCACAGGCTCACAGAGCCATTGCCAGGCGGGAGTCCTCAGCTTCCTGGCAGCCTTGGACCAGCTGAGCATGGCAGCTGTGGTATCCTCGTCCTCTGGCCAGATGATGCTCCCGAACAGTGGAAACTATGGGACAGGAATGACATCATGGATTTTGTTTACCATAGGCAATCTTCAATGACCCGAGTCAAGACAGTCTGTCACTTGGACTTGCTACAGAGCAAAGAATGCTGGCTCTGGAGTCAGAACAACCTGGTTCCAACACTCCCAGCTCTGCCACTTGCCAACGGGGTAACCTGAGGTCAGTGACTGACTTAACCTCGCTGGTTCCCACTCCCCGCTCTGTGATATAGGGATGACAGTGACAGGCACCTGTGAGGACCCTTATGAGGGTCAAATGAGATGACGCATGTGAAAAGGTGAAACGTTTAGGTGTGGATCTGGTTCACAGTAACCCTGAATACATTGAGCCGTGTGTGTGTGTGTGTGTGTGTGTGTGTGTGTGACCTATGTGATCTTACAGCAGGTTGTTATAATTTTTTCTTAACTGGAGGCCCTTGTGTCAAATAAAGATCTCACCCAAATGAAATGATTTAGCCTTTAATAAAGTTCTAAGTTAAAATTGTTTATCAGAAAATCATGTCTTGTATTTTTCAAAGGTAGTCCTCTCACATGCTTTTCTAAAGGTGAAAAAAGATCACATGTACCAGTGCTTTTTTTTAAGCTGGTAAAAGTATAGCACAAAACAGGCTGTGAGAGTGCTGGACAGCGGGGATGGGCAACATTTCCTGTAAAGGACCATGTCGTGAGCAGTTGTGGCTTTTGCAGCACTGGGGTCTTCACGGCAAACGCCTCGTAAAAGCAGCCCTAGCAGAGGATACAAATAAAAGGGTGCTGTGTCCTCACAGAACTTTACTGACGGTTGTGGAAATCTAGATTCATAAAATTTTCGTATGTCAAGACATCTTCTTTTGATTTTTTTCCCGATCATCTAAAAATGTAAAAACCAGGCCCTGGCCAGGTAGCTCATTTGGTTAGAGCGTTGTCAAAATAGACCAAGGTTAAGGGTTCAGTCCTCGGTCAGGGCAGTACAAGAACCAACCAATAAATGTATAAATTAGTGGGACAACAAATCGATGTTTCTCTCTCTCCCCACTCCTTCCTCTCTAAAATCAATCAATAAAAATGTTTTAAAAATAAACATGAAAATGTAAAAACCATTCTTAGCTTTCCATCTATACAAAAACAGGTGGAGGGGCGCCTTTGGCCTACAGTTCCATCAACGGCCAGCTGTGCTCTGCAGGAATAGAGATACGCAAAGATGTGTGGGTGCCCCCAGCACGTTATGAAACGGATTAGGAAACTACACCAGAAATTTAGTTTCAAACCATTTGCTATAAAATAGAACTTCGTGAATCTTAAACCACACCTAGATGAGTTTCATTTTCTTGATGTGAAAACCTATGTAAGTGATAATTCCATGGCACTGTGAAATGGCAAGTTTAAACACCTTCAATGAATTTTATGAGGTATGATGGGAATTTCTGAGTGAATATATTTTGCTTTTCTAAGAACTGGATAATGAATGAAATTATCATAGTTTATTGTAGGAAAATATTTTTAACATTCTGAATATTTGAACCTTTAAGACCAGGGCCAGTCCTGTCTTCAGCAACAGTCAGGTGTTGCAGGTGAGGCCCGTCACCCCTGCAGCCTGTAGTGGCCCTTCCCTCATGAGCTTAGGGTATGGGACCAGCCCAGCTCTGCCCACCTTCCCATGATTTCACCCAGCCTGTGCCCCATCACAAGGCACAGAGGACCCCTTCTGGGGCTTAGTGCCCTGTGCCCTCCCTCAGTTGTCCTCCCCAGGGAGAGTCGGGATTGGATGTGGTGTGGGGAGTCCCAGGAGCTCAGCTCCTTAGTGTTTTCCCGTGGGCACTGAGAATCCTGCAGAGGGGAGAGGGACATTCCCTGTTGCCATGGTGACTGCCATGGGCAGGGATGGAGAGATAGAAGCACAGGACTGAGAGCTCTGGGGGAAGACGCGTCCTCCTGTACCTGCACCCTGACCTGTCTAGAACAGCTTGGTAGAGGCTGCAGGGAGAGGGTGCACTTAAAGGTCCCGAGAAATCCGGGATCCCAGTTATCACCAGAGTTCTGTCAAAGTCTGAGGGGCCCCTTTGCATCCCACCCACCATCGCCCCTAGGTTTGGAGAGGGTTCTCTGGGCTTGAGTTCTTCACTTGACCCATCTCTTGCCTTTGCTGAAGAAGGGGGTCTTTGTGTCCTTCTTTGTAGGGGGTCTCCACCTGCAGGGCCCCCCTGGTCGTCAAGGATGAGAATAAGTCTACCAAGACATGATCTGCTTGGGGAGGAAAGGTGGCCGATCTCTCAAAGGAGAAGGGCCAAGAGCCTTTTCCTCAGTGGGCTTTTATTGGGTTCAGTTTGCACAGGAATACAGGTAAAGCTCTTCAATCATCGTCAGGCAGTAAGGATCAAACAATAGATAACATACAAGGAACTCTGAGGGCTTATTCTGAGTCAGGGTCAGTTAGCTAAAGGGCTATAAAACTTTGGGAAACAAACTCATTTCAAGCTTGGACCCTTATCAGAAAACTGAGGGCATTCTTAGCAAAGCACGGGGTTTTCACGGGGTTTAATGTGTTCTTTCTTAGGCCTAATCGCCCCAGGGAATCCGCCCTTTCCAGCACAGGGCTGCACCACCCTCTGTCATTATTTCAGGTTTAAGTCAGGCAGGGGAAGTAAGGCAGCCAAGAGATTAGGAGACTTCTTGCAGACAGAATGAGGACTCAGGCTATGTCAAAGCTGAGGGGTGAGGGTCCATCACCCCTGTTTTCTATAGCCCCTCAAGTCCTTCCCTGAGGGCCTCTTTGTGACCATGCCTGTCTTAGGTCATCCCTCCCTTGAGGAATCTTACCCATCATTGGTTAACTGCTTAGGCTCGGGGCCAAGCAAGGTGAAGTAAAGTGGGCAGAGGCGGCACCCCTGCCAGGGAGATGAACTTTGTCTCCTTAGTGGCTTATGGTCCCACAGTCTCTTACTCAGCCTTAGCCATGGAGGGGTTATAGCTTCTGAAACCTGGCAGGGCGGTTCCCAACACCTCTTGCCTCCTGACTTTGTCCATCCTTTCCCAGCTGCCACCACACTATGGTGTGGGGGAGAAGAGTCCTTCAGCTTCTCTCACCTTCAGAGGGAAGCATTCTCAGCTTCTTGCCCTTGAATGATAGGGTGTCAGAAGTGGCGCTCAGTCTGTCACTGACTCCCTAACTCTTCTTGCTTTCCCTGACTGGCTCCCCACACCACATATACACAGAGAGGGGCGAAGCGATGGGAGAAGCCACAAGAAGGGGTCAGCAGGGGCCAAGGAAGGAGCTGGGGGCAGAGCCTAACAGGAATGGAAGGACCCTTCCTCCTAGATTTCTGCTTGGCTCCAAAGGCGGGTCTGGGGATGGACCTGGGCTGTCTGCCACCCTTGTCCCCCTCGTATTACATGCACTCTGTGACCCCAGCCATTGTCCGCAGTGATGACTTCTGGAGGCAGGTTGGTGGTGGTGTCAGAACTGAGAGCCCTGAGGAAAGACAGATGGTGGTGGGGAGGGACATGGGAGAGAAGTGAAGCTGGGCAGAGGCTGGGAGAGCGCTGGCAGATGCGGCCGAGGGGACAGCAACAGCTGGGGGTCCGGGGGGATCTAGAAACCTGGCCTCTGCTCACAGATTCACCGGCAAGGAGCTGGTGAGCACCGGCCTTTTCTGAGGAAATTTCCTAAACCCTCTGAAGTGGGGGTTACAGTAGCCATTTAGCTTACCTCCCAGGACACAGGTGAGAAACTGGATGGGAAGTTCCTTAGGAGGAGAAGAGTGCTATTAGGAAGAGCCATTATTAGGGAACTGGAGGAGAGGCAGGTGTGGATGAGAACAGGAGGTCCAGTAGGGTGACCCAACGGCAGGTAAGGGGCATTCAAGGGCTGTGAGAGGGAAGGAGTGGGGGCAAGCATGTGTGGGGGTGGGGATGGGGCAGAGAAAGTGTCTTGGAGATTCCCGATTTTGAACCCTGCAACACTGAGGAGGGTAAGGAATGTCCCTGGCAGCCTTGCTCCCTTCTCCAGGGTAGCCTTCAGTGACTCCACAGCCTAAGTTACCGTGTTTAGGTTCTCCTCACATGCTTGAAGCTTCTTCAGCTTCCTGTGGTGGGCGGGGTAGGGCTGGGTCCGAGTGGGGAGGGCCTTCATCCAGTCCATGTTGGCCCGTCTGCTCAGTTGCACCCCTGGCTCTGCCCTTGTCTTTCCCTACCCCTCTTTCATCCCTTCCCTAGGAAGGGGAGTGTGTGTGTGTATGTGTGTGTGTGTGTGTATGTGTGTGTGTGTGTGAGAGAGAGAGAGAGAGAGAGAGAGACTCAGAGAGACAGGGCCCTGTAAGCTGTGGTCCTGGTTATTCCCATACTCATTGTGTGACCTTGGACAACTCACCATCCTTCTCAGAACACTTTTGTGAAAGGAAGATTCCCCACTGCTCTGACGGCTGGTGCAGCCCCTGTCACATGGCCTGAAATCTGCAGTCTGCCTCCCCACCCCATTCTTCAGCTCAGCCCTTCTTAGGTTTCCCGGATCATTCACAAGGCTGATGTTTTGCATGTCCAGGGAGTTTCAACATTAGCTGCTCACTGTGACAGAGATAGTCACTGGGAACGCTGTGACTGCAGTCTCAGTGACCTTGGACGTTCTACAGGACCGGCAAGACCCCGTGATGCTCCCACACATCCCTCACAGGAAACCCTCCCTGGTTAACTACATGATCAATTGTTCCAACCTCAAAAGTGAATGAGAACTGAGGCCTGGCTTTAGACATTCATTTTAACATGGGGACTTGAGTTTTTTAAGTGTTCTAAAAGAGGACGATAGTAATTGTCATAAACTCAGAGATGAGCATCCTGACTTGTAGAAGGTAAACTAGATTCCAGGGACTTGAGGTAGGCACGTGGGGGGGGGTCGTGGGACATTAAAGGGGATGAAGGGACAAGATCAAGATGAACCATGATGTGTGGGCTCCAAGGGCTGCAAACTCCAGAGCCATCTTCACCTGTGCGAAGTGCCACGCCCAAAATAAACCGGGCTTTCCCTGCACGGCCCCGGGGACAAATCTTAGCTCCAAGAGAAGTAGGCTAGGTAACATGAGCATTTTCTAAAAGTCATTCTGCATTATTTATTTCTGCCCTA
The DNA here is from genome assembly GCF_022682495.2 of Desmodus rotundus. NCBI lineage: Eukaryota > Metazoa > Chordata > Mammalia > Chiroptera > Phyllostomidae > Desmodus > Desmodus rotundus. Next base: position 44,104,231 of record NC_071394.1, on the reverse strand, counting down.
AGAGGAAGGAAACTTTCTCAAATGCGTCATCTGCTTTTTGTCACTCAGAGTGGACACTCCAAGATTTGACCTTTCTTGCAGGTAGCAGAATCAATGTGATTAATATTGTGCATTTTGCCAATGCCCAAAGGCCACTTGGAGGCAGGGAGAATCACTTGTCCATGTTGAGAAGACACCAAAGGCCCTATTGCATGCTCTCTGAGTTCTTACAAATACTTTGAATAACCTCCCTCCCCGCAACCAGGCTGTCGTTCTCCCTGCTATAATTCTGACTATAACAAATCTTTTGGCTACTTCAAAAAAATTGTTTTAACATGCACATTCACCCTTTTATTTCTGAAAAGTGGGTCATTTCAAAATTATCAAATGGTACAATGCTTTCTTCATATTTGTATTATAAGATAAAAGGTAAATATAATTTATAAATACATACAGGCATATTAATAAAAATTTTATAGGTGAGGCAGCTCTCTTGGAGCACGCCCGCACCTTTCCCTGTCCCCTTCCCCCAGGAATGTTTTCTTCCCTTCCTTCTCTCCCCCAAGCTCCAAAGGGCCTTCCTTTCCCGCTGTGGCTGGTTTCCTGAGCCCATTTCTTCCACAGCTCACTTCTTCTCCCTCTGTGACTTTCTAACGAAACTTCCTCTTATCATTTGAAAGCAACTAGTATAGCTGATAATTCCAACACTTAAAATATTTTACCAAAGCTTTGTTGTATACAGTAAACACTATCATATAGGCTTAAATTATGTTTCTTTCCACAAGTCATATAACGATAAAAATATTTTATTTAAATAGAATACAACATCAAGTTACATTCAATGAACTCTTCATGTTTCATATCCAAAACTGTTAATGGTTTATTTTTCATCCAGTTTTAATATTAAAACGTATCACACGAGTGCTCCATTCTTTTCACTGTTGCATGTTGAGTAATAACAGAAAACCTGCCTTCTCTGAGAAAATAAAATCTTCTCATTAACAGAGAGTCAAATGAAAGTATAAATAAGATCCTTGAAACCTGACAAGGACATTAGAGTTTTTAGAAAGAGTAAATTAAAGCATAAAGGGAAACTATTAGAACAATTTTAATGTTTTCAGAACAACAGATCATTTTTAAGTCCCTGAAGACTGGATCTGAGGAAAGCTGAACAACATTTTCTTTTCATTAAAAAGCATAATTTAATCTTTTAAAATGTCCTTTATAACATATATCTACACCTGAAGAGGTCCACATTGAGACAAAAATTCATGCAGTTTCACTAAAACGTGAATTCATAACTCTTTCACAACTGTTGAGTGGTTTTTATAAAAATAAAGCACTTTCCTTAGGAAAAATATTCTGCCAATTGGAATATCTTCATTCTGGAAATAAAAGACTTTTTACTCTGAAAATAATGAAGTTTAGTCCCAAGCTACATGAACATTCACTGACTTACTCAAATGAAAACACATTATAATGCTTCTAGGAACTGGTTTTCTTCGTTAACACGGTCTGAGAGAGCTTCTGAAAACCACCACCAAAATGTTAAGATTCACAAGCAAGTATCCGCGAACAGACCTCAGCAGGTCAGCTCCGCTACCAGCACATGTAATCTGGCCCAAGCGACGAAGGAGTGGTGACGTTCCCCAATTTGTCACATCATCCAATTTCCTCTTTTTCCCAACCATGTATTCACAAAGGTTTGAATTTATATTTAAACTCGATATCATTTAATGGCGGTAAAATGCCCAAGCCTGCGCGGGACTGATCCAAAGGGGGACATTTAACGTGACTCTCCACCAGCTCTAGTTCAAAGTGGGAAAGCATCAGAATCAAAAATTCCTTGATTTCCTGGACAGCAAATAATCTTCCAGGACATATTGTCGCTCCTGACCCAAAAGGCATGTAGTAATATTTCAGCTTGAGTCCATTGCTGTAGAATGTGGTCTTTGTCTTCCCATTTTCATCAAGATAGCGATCGTATTTAAACGTCTGCAATGAGAATACAGAGAAAACAAACCTGTAAATTAGTTTAAATAAATGTATCTGTTCTTTGACCTGGAAGGCCCAAAGAATAATTTTCTTTTTAAATCTAATTTATGGGTAATTGAACAAATACCCCACCATGAATCAGAAAGTAATGAGGAACAGGAGCTTAACAAGAACTAGTAGGAACGAGAAAGTTTTGAGATGCCTCCTACTCTGGCTGGGTGACAAGTTCCTCAGTTAGGCAGAACTAGAAAGAAGGGTTCAGATAACACACTAGAAGCCTCTAATTTCCTGGATTTGGGAGCAGGCACTTTTCAAGGAAACGGAAAGGCAGAAGCTTTATTATCACGACTGCAAACACAATTTAAAAGAAATTATCTGATGACAAATATCAGAGAAAAAAATGAAAAGTTCAGACCATCGTCCAGATTATCCAAAATATACGAATATTTGACATAATAAAGGAGACAACCCCTATGACTTCAATAACCAAATCAATCCTGTAATGGTAAATTTCCTCTTTATTTCAATCTGTAAAGATATCACCTGGATATTGACTTTGATGAACAGGCACTTACCAAAGGGTCTGGGTAGATTTCTGGATCTAAATGCATTAACTGGGGATACAGAGCTATGATGTCATCTTTGCGGATATTATAGGAACCGTCCTCGAGGTGCAAAGTGAAATCCTCTTTAGCGGTCCGGATGTTCAGGGAGGCGCTGGAGAGCCTCAGAGACTCCTTGATGATGCTATCTAAATATTTGTAAAGGAAGAAAGGAGGTGAGGAAGGGCAGGGGAAGAGAGGAAAGGAGGGAAGACAGAAGGGAGGACAAAAGCAAGAACAAATTAAGTATTTAAAGGCCACTTAATATAGAACCTGAAATACTCCTAGCAGCCCCAAACACAGAGCTAAACAGACTGTGGGAAGCTGGCTAGACACCAATTTCTCAAACTTTTTTCTGTTACTACTATGCTGTGATCAATGACTCAGTTGTGCCTGAATGTATTTTTTAATCTGATAATCTGAGTTAATAATCTTTTGATAAAGTTATAATCTTCTCAGTTGTCAATAGGAGCTGGATTTTCATAAGTTTGTGGGAACATAATCTTATTTATACATGTGACTAGACATCTGATACAATTGGCAAAATCAGTAAATCCCTTCTATGTGAATTATTCAAAGTTTATCACTTTTGAGATTTAATGAACTGATAATATTTGAGTATAGAACTATTTGGCTGGATGGTTAATGCAGCTTCAATTCAGTGCCGACAAGACCCATTTTTTATCATTATACAGTTTAGTGCCTCGCGGCAAGGCCCTGCTGCCTGGTGAAGATGTAAAGGGACAAAGAGAATTGCCCTGTGACTAGCTAAAACATGCCAATTTAGTGAGAAGGCCTAGACTGCCTGACCTTCCAGCCTCTATCCTCTTAATTGTCATGTTTGGGGTGCTCCTCATGTGACTGTGTGTAAAATCATAACCTGTTAGCACTTCATTTTACAAAGGAGAAAAGCAAGGCCCCCAGAAGTGGTGGTATGTCCAAGGTCTCCTGGTTGCAGGCCAGGTCCTCAGTAGGGGGCGCTCCAGAGGCAACCACACATTGATGTTTCCTTCTCTTTCTCCCTTCCCCTCTCTAAAAAGTAAAGAAAATCTTTTCAAAAATAACAAAAACAAAAAGAAAACTCTTTTTTACTATAAAAGCATACATTGTGTGTGTTTCTATAAAATATAAAAAAAACAAAAATAAGAAAAACCTTCAATCCCATTACCCAACCCATGCATCTAATTGTGGTTTCTTTTTTAAAATGCAAGTAATTGTTTTTAAATTTTATTTATTTATTTTTAGGGAGAGGGGAAGGGAAGGAGAAAGAGAGGGAGAGAAGCATCTCTGTGTAAGAGAAACATCAACCAGTTGCCTCTTGCACACTCACAACTGGGGACCAGGCCTACAACCCAGGCATGTGCCCTGACCAGGAATTGAATCAGTGACCTTTTGGTTTGCAGGCCAGCACTCAATCCACTGAGTCACACACCAGCCAGTGCTACTTGTGGTTTCTTGATGGTACTTTTCCCCCCTTTATTTGATGAAAATGAATAATATACTCCCAATTAATTATAAAATCAGTGTAAGAGTAATAACAAAAGAGAGAGTATGAAGTGCAGAGAAGTGGTTGGGAGTGCTGGGTCTCGGGTCCCGCATTAATGTTTAATTGGGTCACCATTCCGTTCTGGACAGCAACTTAGCTTCTAAGTGTCAGTTTCCTTACTTGTTATACAGAAATGGAAATTGTCCCTAATCGGTTTCTGTGAATATCAAAAGGATAACTCAGAGGAAATACTTAGCATTATGCCTAAAACAAACAAGTGCATAATATATACTGACAATTACTGTGAGTAGGAAGCAGTAAATGAAATGTAATGTAGGAAGTTACCCATACCTAGTACTGGCATGTCATTCAGTTGCGTTTGATTCAAACAAATAGGTTTGCCGTCAAAGCTGATTTTTTGACCAGCGTTCTCTAGTGTTTTATTCACTTCTTCAGTAGCTGCTTTCATTGCTTCAGGGCTCCTATTAAAAGTTAAGAGAAAAGAAAAGATGTACAGCAAATAAATTTTTCTATACCAAAAAATCTGCAAATACACAGGCTTTCCCCCTATCTTGTAAATAGGTGATCAAAATACCAGAGAAAAGGTGGAAAGGGGATATTTCCTTTCCTTTTTTAACTTTATTTTGTAATTGTGTGTAAGTCCTTGCGTATCAGCAAGAATAGCTACCTTAAAAGGGTCTTACTATGCAGAAGTAAAACCGGCCAGATTTTTATAAATGATTCTAGTAAAGATTAAAAAGGTCAAGTTAGTCATTTACATAGTAACGGACAAGAAAATTTGCACCTAAAATAACAATTGTAAGGTACTGGCTAAGTTACACATGGAAATTTAAATTTACTCCTAAAATCCATACCACGGTTTCAGGTAGCATGACAGCTTTTCCATCTGTAATTGTTCTAGCACTCGGACTTGTAAAATGAATGCTACATCATTGCACAAGTCAAAGTAAACTCTAATGCATTGAAGTTTGCTGCTTCGGGGCTGTGATAAGAAATCTACATGGCGTGATTACAGGTCACTGGTTGTCAGAAACGTTTGCTATCTGAAAAGTGTTTGTGTGATTACCATAAACTGGCTGCTACTACCTACGCGACATTAAATCGATGGTGCGACCTTACTGTAACTATGTGATTTTGTCTGGACAGACCTCTCTCAAGTAAAAACTCTGCAAGAAATTTAGCATTTGAAACAGGTTGATAATGTTTTTTTTTTTAATCTGAAATTATTTTGACAATATTTTTTATAAATATTTAAATGATGACAGGCACAAAATTATCAGCTATCAATGGAAATTTGGTATTTTCAATCCCAGGGAATAGTAATTTTATGTCTGTGTGATACTAAATATCCAACTTAACTGGAATAATTCAATAAACTATTTGAATGTCAAATTTCCAAAACACTAACACTTTGGACATAAATCATGTTTATGTAAAATAACATGTTACATAGTTTTTTGTGTGTGTTTTTAGCTACATACAGTTTTGAATGGCAAAATGTAGCTAAATCCCATCAAGAATAATGGATCCATAGCTATGGTATTTGGTCAAATAGACAGTAAGACAAAAGCCCTGGCCAGGTGGCTCAGTTGGTTAGAGCTATGTCTTGGTACACCAAGGTTGTAGGTTCAATCCCTGATCGGGGCACATATAAGAAACAACCAATGAATGCATAAATAAGTGAAAGAACAAATTGGTGTTTTTCTATCTCTTTCCTTCCTCTCTCTAAATATCAATAAATAAACATAGAAAAATAACAGCAAGACAAATAATTGAGTGAAAACACATACTGTTGATGCACAAATGAATAAGGCATAGGCCCTGCCCCTTCATTGTCCATAAGTCATTAGTCACTTAAATATATTTTTGTGATTACAAAGATCAATTCATGGACTTAAGTTGGTGTCATGACAAACAGCCTGGGGTTAAGATCAAGGGCTCTGGGCCCAGGTAGCCAGAATGGACCCTGCAGCATTCCTTTCCCTGGGAAAGTGCATTCCTTTCCCTGGGAAGTTCTGCTTCTATAAGACACATGTACCAGTCATGGCTGCTTATGATTCTTTTTAAGAGTTGAATTTCTGCCTTCTTCTGAAAGGAACAAAGAACTGAGTAAGTTGCTGGTTACCTTAGCATTTGAAATAAGCTCCAGAAGGTGGCCGGAATGGTGTTTGCTTGCGATGCCCACAAAACAGCAAGTTGTGTCTTGGCTTTCTCCATGTCATCCAAGGTGAAGAGCATGTCATTCAGGAATCTGACCAGTTCTGACATGTGGTCTCTCTTTCCCAGGTTCTCATCCCTCAAGCCCTCTGCCAGCTTTTCCCGGGCTTGGTGTGCGGTCTTGAACACATGAATGGGGAGGCCTGCTACCAGGGCCGGAAAGATTTTGTCAAATTGCTTGAAGTTGTCAAGTTTATTTAGAATGAGTGCATCTTGTTCTGTAAGATCTCTGCCAAAGAGAGTTAAATACCCAGCTTCAAACATCACTCGGTAGCAGAAGGCATACATCCCTTCTGTCATCCAGGCTGGCTTCTTTGATTCCGGAGGTCTCAGGACCAGCTGGAGGTTTTTCATCATGGCTTCTGTGAGGCAATTCAAGGCATCGCCCTGAAGATTTTTGACAAAAGCTTTGCTTATGTTCTCGGTGGTATTTCCATCACTTGGGTCAATGCTTCTGTGCCCAAATGCCTGACAGTAAACAAAACGTGAAAAAAGAAATTAAAGAATGACCCAGTGCTAGTAAATGGCTGGAAAACAAATTAGATACTTTGATAAGTGGAAAAGTTTCATTTTTTAAAAAAGTTTACTTGTTTAAATAAGGGAGTGGAAATTGCCCTTTCCACATACAGTTTTGTAGCATTTTACTAATAAATGGCCAACTTATACCCTTTCTATATGGCCACATTTAAACTCCAGTTCCTCAATGAAACTTCCCTCAACCACTCTATTTGTCTGTTTATTTTCATTATGGAAGGCAGTTATTTGCATGTTAATTCTGTACTGATCAAAACTGTTTTTTAAACATTAGTTCTCTCTTCTATTCTTTGTAGATGTATTTTAACCAGACTTTAATTTACTTAGAGGCAGACACCATGTCTAATATTTCCTTGCAGAGATGCAGTTAATGTTGGTTACCATATTTTGCCATGTATAATGCACACCCAGGTTTTTGGCTCAAACTTTCAGGAAAAAAATTTTCATTTTAATATTTTAATTCAATTTTTTAATTTATATTTAGCGACTTGGTTTTTTTGAACTATAAAATAATTTTAGCATTTATTTTTGAACATATGGATATCATTATTGCTTTCTAGAGTTCACACATAAGAATAAATAAAAGAATTAAAAACATTTACATAGATACAGAATTAGTACTACCTGTGTATGATGTGTGTCCTTATTTTTCCCTCAAAAATTTAGACAAAAATGTATGCATTATATACAGCAAAATACAGTAACTTTTTTCTCTATAAAAGAGCCTCTTAGATTACATCTAAGTGATGCCAAAATATCTGGTCGATTCCTTAGTAACATTAAACAAAGTTGTGGCACGGGTGTGGGAAAACAATTATTCAATGTTAAGTTCTCACCATATGTACTCCGGGTGTTGTGTAGACGTGGCTGACATGAGTGAGTTTGTACCTCTCTTACTCACACAGCGTCATCTGACTCAGTAAATATCTTCATGTTTATTTCATTAGCTGGTTAAGAAATGACAAGCCTATACTTATTTTGACTTTTTAAATGATTGGTACCCAAAGGTTATGTCTAATTTGGTTATATTTCCAAGAATGTCCATGTTAGGGTAACTCACATCTCTAAGTCAAAGTACCCCGAAATCACTAAGTAGAATGACGTATTTAAAAAGTAGAATATAAAGAGAATGCTGTATAAATGCAAAAGTGGTTACCTTTGCAGAAGTAGTGAAATGAAATTTTTTCCAATCAAAGTATTTTCCATGGCACAAGACTTTATGGTACGACAAGGGGTTTGTGATGAAGTGGACATAGTTTCCCATTAGTTTGCAGGTAAACACATGGCCGTATTTCCTCTGGTTTGCTCTGAGGAACTCAAGAGGATTGGCACCAAACTGCAGAGCGCATCCTAGGTACGGAATCAGCCCATTCTCCAGAGGCGGTTCGCCCATTTTTCTTAAGACAAAAACATATGATAGATACGGAAAATTACACAGTTTTATATTTATACAAACTTTTTAAATTTTTACTATTGACTTCAAACTTCAAAACGCTACAGTTTATAGATACTTTTTAGTGTTACTGGGGCCCTGATCTTTTACTGAAATAGTGGGCTATATTCATGCAGTAAGGTGTTGGTGAAAATGGTTGCGATACCCACCCATCCTTCCATGGTCGTGTTCTACCACGCCTACTGAATGTCCACCATGTGTCAGTCCCTTCTCCCAATGGTGAGGATAAAGGGGTGAACAAGACCCACAGGATTTTTGCTTTCAATACATAGTTCAAAATACACCCAGCATTAATATTTTTCTAAGCATAATTTGCCTAAGTAATGTATTGTTTTCTTTAAAGATATAGAACACCGAATAACAGAGGGTTGCAGAATTGCGGTTTTCACAGTCTTCATAGCTTAAAAACATGATTCTGTGATGATAGTTAAGGAGAATCTCATTTGAGAAATCAGCTTATAAAATAAAATTAAGTATTGACAGAATCATCGATTGTAATTCAATACTCTTTCATGCAATTTTAAATGTTTTTATTAAAGAATATAAACATTTATTTCCCAACATAAACTACTAACCTTCTTGGAAGAATAACATAACATAAAACAATTATTTTTATTTTTCTTATTTTGAAGATAAGTATTTTAATTAAAATTAGAAACTATCAGGCCTGATTTAAAACCTTTTAAGGGACAGAACATACTTGTAAAAGGCATATAACACATAACAATCTACACAGTTGAAGATATGTTGTGGGTAATTCTATCCTTTGGACATTGACCTCACAGAAAATATTTACATATTACCCACCCCGTCCCATAAATACTCTGAGCCAATCAGAAGTTAAACCAGGCCTATATATCTGACTCTATTTGTATTTCTTGCTTTCTTGAACCAGTTATGAACAAATGACCCATGGAAATAAAGGTGATGTCACACACATGTAGCAGTTTCCCAATTCATCGTGGTCACGTATGTTTACTAAGAAAAAAACGATAGAATGCCCAGTGCACGCTTGCTGCTCTCGCCTACACTTCGGCTGAGTCTCTACAATGCACAAGAACTAGCTGAAGGGGAAAATGTATTTAGTCAGAACATCTATTTGATCCACATGATAGAAAGAAATTCTTTTCATTGCAGATCCCACTTATCACTAGTATCTTTTACTAATCCAGACTCCCTCTTTCTATGCCCACACAGACAGACACAGAGACCTCACAAACTTCTGCCAGTTATGTTTAACAAGTTTGTACATTTTTGCATCGCCATTGATATGCCAACGCCAGAAAGAAAACTGCGATTATATCTTTAGTTAAATATAAAAGATATTACTTACTTAAACATTTTAAATTTGTTAATTTGAGAAGAAAATTAAAGAAAATGTTCGTGTAAGTACAGAAAGCCAAATTTATTATACAATAATGAATGTAAAAAAATATTTACTGAACGAACTTAGATTCAATTTAAAGATTTTGTTTTTTACCTTCTCCTTATTCCAAGAATAAGCCACAAACAGCAGCACATTGCTATCACAATCCCCCAGATCAAAGATATGGTCATCATTTAGCAAATCTAATGCCAAACCTCGGAGGAGGAGAACCTGAATAGAGAGGTAAGGATGTCGCTGACCAGAAACCGCAGCTAGACTTTTTATACATGGTGAGGTCTTGCACTTGAGTGACCAGAGCAAACAATTAACCATTTGTTCATCCTATTAGAAAAAAAAAAAAAAGCTGGCCTTGAACTAAGTCCACAGGTATCAGAAGACGTTCCAAAACAATCAGAGACTTGCAATACTCGATAAGTTGAAGGTCTTTCAAACACATGCTGACTTAACATTCAGACCTGGCAATGACAACTAACGTTACAAAGTTAGTATGTTTATAACAAAAACAAATAAACCTGCTCAGGATGAACATATTAAACAGAACTGTAAAATGTAATAATTGAAAGAAAAATAAGCATCAGTTATTATGAAGCTAATGGTCTGATCTGTTACTTTTTGAAGAAGAAATCAATTTGAATTATTTACGAGAGATACAGTGGTCAAGTTCAAAGGAAAGAAAACTGGGTGAAATGTTTCTGGGGCTCCATGTTTCGGTGCTTTTACAAAATCATAGCTATTTTACTACACACAATAACAAGTTACTAACTTAACATCTTGAAGAAGGTATCTCATATAAATGCAGATACTTTCAATTAAACTGTTTTATGTAAGCATCAAAACTTTATCAACCATTTTTTCCAATTGAAAATATGTATATTAATTTTTCTAATTGTTGAAGTAACACAATTTCATTTCAAATAACTTAAAACTCACTGAAACATATCTTGGTAGAGAGTGAAAGTCAATTCATAATTTACCTTCCCCACTACTCCCCACTCAAAGGCAACCATTGTCAACTGTTTGCTGTATATCCTTTCCAACTTTATATGCAAACATACACTTTAAGTGAGCACCAATTCGATGCCTGCCAAGAACTCTTCAAAGGTGCTCTGGTTATAAGTGTTCATAAGATGGACAGACTCTCTAACAAAGACTCTACTTTAGTAGAGACAGATAATGAAATATAAATGTTATGGATAAAATAAAACCAGGTGTAGAGAGCTACAGGGGAATGAGAGCAACTCTAAACAGGAGATCAAGAGAGAGCTCTCCACGGAGATGCTGGCTGAGATCTGAGTGACCAGAAGGGATTAGCCAAATGCAAATCAGAAGGGAGAGAAGTGCAGGAAGAGGGAGCACAGAATGCAGAGGCCCTGATCAAGAATGAACTTGGAATATCTAAGAATGAGAAAAAGGCTAAATTAGACTGAAGCAGAGTGAGTGAGGGGAAAATGGTTAAGATACGAAAACAAAAGGCAGTAGAGAGATAGTTAATGCATAGGGATGCATTAGAGTAGGGAGGAAGGTTAAAAATACTATTTTGGATATTTTAAATTCGAGAGACCTATTTGATATCCCAGGACCAATATCAGATTGAGAGTTGAGATTAAGAGTCTGAACCTAGGGCTAAAAGCCAGGATTAGAAATAAAAATCTCAAGTTATAAGCATTTGGATGGTATTTAAATCCAAAAGACCTTATGAGATCACCCAGGGAGACAGTAAATCCTGAGAAAAAACAAGAGCCCAACACCAGGCCACATAGCTTTCCGTTTATTGAGAGCAGGAGAGGGGGGAATGGATAAGAAAGAACCAGAAGGAAAACTGAGAAAATATGGTATCTTAGAAAAAGAGAAGAATGCATTTGAAGAAAGATGAGTGATTAAATGCATCATATGCTTCTTTGAGGTCAAATAAGATGACAAAGAAATGACCACTAGATTTGACAACAACATAGAGACAGGTGGTAAGTCACACACAAAGACAGGGTTATATTAAAGACCTTTTTATAGCACATAAAACAATGAATACATATTGTGGACATTTCCTGTAACAACATATATCTCTGTATTATATACATATATGTTTACATACTTTCATTTTTAATGTGTGTATATTCTTCCATTGACTAAATATACTATAGTTTACTATAGTACTTCTTTAGGTTTATACTTTTGATTTGTTTCCAATTTTTGGCTATTAAACCCACCAGTTCATTTCATGCTTTTTCGCTGCCTCCTTAAACAAAGAACACTAATTTTTCATGTGTGTGATTCATGATCATAGTTATTAATATCAATCATTGTATGGCAGTACATAGATCTCTTGGTCTATTTAGGCTTTTTTAAGACTGTGCATATTAATCCCATTTAGTCTGATGTGCTTTTTTAAATCGTTGTATCTGCCTTCTATATTAAAAGCTAAACCCTGGCATGGCCTGTCACAGTTGGAGAAGTCACCAATCTAACATCCAAACAACCCTTTAGAGCCATCTCTCACACAAATAAACAAACAAAAACCCGAAATCAAACGAACACGAAAAGGAGTTGGTATAAGGGGCCCCTAAGTACTATCTCTGGAACTTCCCGTGAATCTCTAACTCCACTGAAAGTAAAAGGTTTTCCAAATGGTAAAGGGGAAATACATTCACACCCTCAGGAAAACTTCCTTAAGTCTTGTCTTCTTCACCCCCTCTCAGAACACCATAAACTCCTTTCAAATACAGCCTGCTTGGTATTTCTCTCATTTCCCTTACCCAGATCTGCTCACACTCTTTCACTCACCGTCTCTCACCGTCTATCTTCCACACAGCAAAAGCCCAGGAAACACATGCACACACAGTTTTCTTTGTGGGCGGAGGAAAAGCAGCGACTTGACTATTGACAATCATTTTTTGTTACATATGGCTTATGTCTTCCTTCTGAGGATGTCACTTCTTGTTACTGTCACACGTCCATAAATGGCACTAACACATCCTTAATATTCTGCTTCTAATCTGGTGAGTAGGAATTCAGATGTTTGCTACGTTGTCAAAACTTAATAGGCTGCGAGAAAATACCCCAAAAGTTTCCTGATAAGTCAAATGCATAAAGTTTCATACAGGGACTTTATGAAATCTCGATGTATTTATCATAATGCTCAGAGTATCAGGTATTAAATAAATGCTGGCTAAGTTGAAATCCTTTGCTTGATATTTTATTATTCTAGCCTTTCAAATTGTAAAGCTTTATTTTCTCCCTCCCCCTTCCTCTCTCCCTGTCTCCACACACACATACACACACTCACACACACAGAGCACTTATTACAAGTGTCAGACACTGTGTCAACACTACATTTAACAAGGAAGCCCTGAGCCCTGAGCTGGGGGGTGGCGCTGCAGCAGGGAAGGCGTTAAGTGCCCCAGTGAGGAGAGGAACAAGTCTTAGCTGCCAGAAGGCCTGCCATAACGAACTGACTTTATCTGAACTCTTTAATCCCTCCACAGCTTGTCAATTTCCTCTTTATCTTTAGCGAGTCGTGTACACGCTCACTGACGTGTTGAGAGAGAACTTACTGGGGGCCTCAGAGAATATCTTGGTGTTGGCCCAAGTCCAACCGCAGACTCTCATGAAGACAGATATACACAACATGAAAACCCAAACTAGAGGAACAGAAAGGAAACTGAACAACTAAAGCTATTAGTTTCTATATACTGATGGCCCGTTTTGGTGGTTTCTACTAAGAAATGCAGTAAACGCAATTTACATAGAACTCACACATCAATATGATTGTTTTAAATAAAATAAACTGTGAATATAGTTAAACAATTGAGTCAAACCAGTTGTTTGCCTGAATTTACAAGTCAAACCTACTCTCCACAGTGGAAGGCAGATTGCCTCCATTCCTGCGAGGCTTGGCCTTTTCCAAGAGCAGCCCAGAGTTCCCATGGATCAAGACCACACATCAGGTCCCTAATTCAGGGCCAGTTAGTGGGATGGCAGAGTGAAATGCACTGGTGAAGTCTGGTTATGATTAATTTGGGGTTTCATAATAAGCAAGGGTTTTACTCAGGAAATTCAGGGTCCGGCAGAAGTAACGCCTGCTTGAGTGTGGTTGGTTGGGTAATGATATGGGTGCACTAATTTATAGTTTTAATTTGAACGTTTCACCTGAAATGTCATATGGTGTGCTTGAGTGCGATATTGTTATGTTACAGAACTACATGCTTATGATTTTGTAATTAAAAAGGGGTGCTATTTGTGCAGGACAGGGTGTGTCTTACATTTGAGCCACATCTTCAACTTTTGTGGGAAAAAAAAGTTATGTCATGACAAATATAGAATATCTAATTCTCAAATGTGGTGTGGAGTTTTAAATCTCAAACATGGTGTTGAGGTTGTAAATGCCTAGTATATCTAAATGTGTACAGTGAATAAATGCAATATCCAGGACTGGAGGATAGGAAGGTGTTGAGAAGTTCTATTTCAGAGAATCATAGTAATGTTTACATTAATTTGAAGCTTTTAATAAAATGCTTTTGGGCCCTGACTGGTGTGGCTCTGTGGGTTGGGCATTGTCTTGCCAACAGAAAGGTAGCCAGTTAAATTCTCATTCTGGGTAGGGGGGTGTTGGTAACTGATTGAGACACATTAATGTTTCTCTCCCTCTCTTTCTCCCTCCCTTCCCCTCTCTCTAAAAATAAATAAATAAATAAAATCTTTTTAAAAAAAGTTTTTAACATATACATATTTCCCAATTTGAAATAATCAACTCGGGCAGGGCAAGTATTTTAGTTATCTTCAAGGTAAGGAAATAGGAACATGAAGATTAAGTTGCTAATGTCACATAACCTGAAATTGTTCAAAAGAATCGAAGCTGAAATTAAATCTGGGTTCATATGTTGGCTCTGCCACTGACTAAGTATGTTCCTTTGAACAAGATGCTATCCTAAGTCTTTACTTTCTTACCTGTATAATGGGGATAATAATATGATCCTCAATAGAGAGGCTGCGATAAAGTAAGACAATGTGTGTAAAACAGTTAGCCTAGCACTTGGCAGAGTCTGTGCTCAAAAGTGCCTGTTGTGGGCAACTCCCTCAGGAGTTGGCCCGCATCCGCTCAGACGCGTACTTTTTGCTTCTTTCACAGCGGTGCCTGCGCCCTGGCATCTTTCTTTTCCTCTACCTGAGTAAAACTTGCTTCGTTCTAAAAAATAGTTTGTTGTAAGTATTAAGTGGCAAACCCAGGACACAACTCCAGATTTTTCTGAGTTGAAGGCAGCGTTCCTCCTTTACAACTCAGAACTGCACAGGAAGTTCAGCAGAACCACAGAGCAGCTGGCCACAGATTTAGGAAAGGGTAAACATACTAACTACACATTCAGATATAAAACTGTCGTCAAACATGTTCTGAACACCTAGTATGTGGGAGGTGCTGTTAGGTAATGAGGGAGAGGTAAGTAGATCATTTAAGCAAACATTTCTTCATGCATTTCTTTCATTCATTCATATTAACTCAGTGCCCACTTTGTTCAAGGTACCTTTAAGGTTCTGGAGACACAAAGGTAGATAAGACAGGCAAAATTCTCTGGTCAAGCTGATACAACCAGTCAATAGGAGAACAAATCTGCTGATTTCTGATAAAATGTCATTTTTGTGAACAGAAGAGGTCAGGCTATGCATCCGTGTTTTGTGCCGAGATCTTCACAGGCTTGTCTCCTGTAAACCACGTGGTAGCCCTACGAGAGGGACGCTGTTGCCTCCATCGTTAGATGACTGAATACTAAGAAGCTCTGGCTACCAGCCCTAGTTTCATCCCTGCTGTGCTACGCTTTGTTCTGGGAGAATTCCTTTCCCCCAAGTTAAAGGCAGGCCTGAGGACCTAGAATCAAAGAAGACTAAGTGGCTGCCTTGCTCTTTATGATCTCACCTTAATCTGAACCTGCTGGAACTTAGGCCAGAAAGCTCAACAGCAAAAAAACAAAAAAGCAGTTGTTCATTGGACTCACTGGGCCAAATCAAGCTCACCGAGACGTTAAGAGAGCTCAGGAAGTTAGAAAAAGGAGAGAGCAGCCAGAGGAGAGCAAGAGAGCTGAGCCTCTTCCCACTTTTTACTTATTATAAATAGTGTTGCTATGAATATTCATGTTCAAGTTTTTATATGAACATATGTTTTAAATTTCCTGATTATGTAGCTAAGAGTGGATTTGCTATGTCAAACTGTAACTATGTTTAACTTTTTGAAGAACTGCCTGACTGGTTTCCAAAGTGACTGCACCATTTTACACTCCCACCAGTAACGTATAAGGGTTCCAATTCCTCCATGTCCACACTTATAATTGTCTGTTATTTTACTATAGCCATTTTAGTGGGTACATTATGGCTTTAATTTACATTTTCCTAATGACTAATGATGCTAACCATCTTTTTATGTGATTATTGGACTTTTGTAAATCTTTGGAGAATATCTATTCAAATCCTTTGCTCATTTTTTTAGCAGGGTTATTTGTCTTTTTATTGTTCAGTTGAAGAGTTCTTTCCATATTAAAGATACTATGCCCTTATCAAATATAATTTTCAATTATTTCCTCCTGTTCTGTGGGTTGCCTTTTTACTTTCTTGATAATGTCTTTGGCTACACAAAAGTTTTTCATTTTGATAGAAGTCCAATTTATCTAATTTTTTGTTGGTTATGTATAATTCTAGTGTTACATATCTAAGAACCATTGCCTAATCCAAGGTCATGAAGACTTAACATTTATGTTTTCTCCTAAAATGTTTTCTCCTATGTTGGCTCTTATATTTAGGTCTTTCATCCCTTTTGGTTACTTTTTGTATATGGCATGAAGCAGGGTGTTCAGCTTTACTCTTTTGCATGTGGCTATCCAGTTGTCCCAGCACCATTTGTGGAAAAGAATGTTTACTGCATTTTTGGCACCCTTGTTAGAAATCAATTAACTGCACCTGTAAGGGGTTATTTTTGGACTCTCAATTCTATTTTCCATTGATCGACATATCCAGTCTCATGACAGCACCACAGAGTCTTGAGTACTATAAGCTTGTAGTAAGTTTTGAAATCAGGAAGTATGGGTCCTCCCACTTCGTTCTTTCTAAAGATTGTTTTGGATATTCTGGATCTCTTACATTTCCACGTGAATTTTAGAATCAGATTGTAAATTTCTTCAGAAAAAAGGAAGCTGGGATTTTGATAGGATTCTATTCACTCTGTAGATTCATTTGGAGAATATTATCATTTTAATAATGTTAAGTTTCCTGATCATGAACATGGGATGTCTTTCCATTTATTTAGGTCTGATTTAATTTCTTTCAGTGATGTTTTGTGGTTTTCAGTACACAGGCCTTGCATTTTTTTGTTAAATTTATTTCCAACATATTTTATTTTTACTGATGCTATTCACAGAGAATTGTTTCCTCAATTTCATTTATGGATTTCTCATTGCTAGTTTATAGAAGAAATAAACTGATTTTTAGATGCTAATTTTGCATTCTATCACTTTGCTGAACATTTTGAGTATCTCTAAGGATTTTTTGCGGATTCTTGAAAAGTTTCAACATACAAAATTGAATATATATTCTAATATAGAGATAGTTTTCCTTTCAAATGTGTATATCTTTAATTTCTTTTTCTTGCCCAACTGCCTAGGATATTACCTCCAGTACAATGTTGAATAGAGGTGACAAGAACAGATGTCCTTGTCTTTTTCCTGATCTTGGGGGGAAAGCTTTAATCTTTCATCAATAAGTATGATGTTAGCTGTGGGTTTTTTATAGATGCCCTTAATCATGTTGTGATAGTGACATTCTATTTCTAGTTTTTTTAAGTGTAGGTGTGTGTGCGTTTATCATGAAAGGGTACTGGGCTTTTGCTACATAGTTTTTCTGTACCTACTGATATAAATATGTTGTTTTTGTCCTTGTCGTATTAATGTGGCATATTTCATTGGTTGATATTTTTTGTCTACTAAATCGCCCCTGCATTCTTGTGATAAGTCACTCTCCATAATGGTATACAGGCTTTTTATGTGTTGCTATATTCAGTTTGCTAGTATTTGTTGAGAATTTTTACATCTTCATCTGTAGTTTATTTTACTTATAATACCTTTATCTGATTTTGCTATCAGATAATACTGGGTCCAAAGAATGAGTTGTGAAGTGATCCCTCTTTTTCTAATATTTGGAGAAATTAAGAAGGATTGGTGTTATTTCTTATTTAAATATTTGGCAGTAGAATTCACCAGTGAATCTATCTGGTTCTGAGTTTTTCTTTGTAGAAATTTTTTAGAATTTCAACTTCAATATTTTTTCTTGCTATAGGTCTACTCAAATATTTTATTTCTTCTTCAGTCAGTTTTGATAGTTTGTGTCTTTTTGAAATGTGTCCATTTCATTTAGGTTATCTGATTTGTTTATATACAATTGCTATAAGCATTCCCTTATTTCCTTTCCCTTTTTATCTTTCTAATGTGGTAGTAATGTTCCCTCTTTTATTCTTTATTTTAGTAATCGAGTTTTCTTTCTCTATTTCTCTTCCTTCTTTAGCCAGTCTAGCTAAAGGCTTGTCAATTTTGTTGATCTTTTCAAGGAACAAACTTTTGATTTTATTGATTGTGTCTATTTTTTCTATTCTCTATTACATTTATTTCTCTTCTGGCTGTTATTACTTCTTTCCTGCTGCTTGCTTTGGGTTTATCTTGGTATTACATTTTTCTAGTATCATGAAAGTTTAGGTTATTAACTTGAGATCTTTCTTTTTTTAATATAGGAGAGTAGTAAGTTTCCTTTTAATCAATGTTTTCACTGCATTAATTTTTGGTATGTTATGCTTTCTATTTCATTCATCTTAAGGTACTTTCTACTTTCCTTTGTGTTTTCTTCTTTGAATCATTGGTTATTTCTAAGTGTGTTATTTAATTTTCACATACTTGTGAATTTCCAAAATTTATTTGTTATTAAATTCATTCTATATGGTCTAGCATATATCTGTCTTAGAGAATATTCCTCGTGTACTTGAGACTTTGTGTTCTGCCATTGTATGAAGTATTTTATATATGTCTATTAAGTTTAGGTTGCTCATAACATTCAAGTCGTCTAATTCCTTGTTGGCCTCTTATCTAGTTGTTCTGCATATTATTGAAAGTTAGATATTGAATCTCCTAATTATTATTTTTGAATTGCTTGTTTCTCCCTTAAATTCCATTAGTTTTGCTTCATGTATTTTTGGACTTTTTTAATGTGCCTTTATATTTATAATTGTTATAATTTCTTGATGGGTTTATCCTTTTATCATTCTAAAATACCTAACAATAATTTTTGTCTTCCATTTGCTTAATTTTTTCCTACTAAACTACAATTTTATAAAAATATTAAGTATGTTCCAACCCTAGCACAAACCAAAAGGTAATATGAAAACTGGTTAAATTTGGGTTGTTTTAGAGTTTATTCATTCCTTTTTTCCCTAATGTGCTAATACATTTGTGCAAGAATCTGGTCTGGTCTCAGTTCAAGTTAGGACTTGTTTCACCCTCTGGTGGACAACCGTGTCCATTGACATGTCCTCTAGTTAAATTGGGGACGCTACCAACCCTCACCAAGGAAACTAAACCAAAATTAATTTTAGACTTAAAGATTAAAAAGCACTGATTTGAGCAAAAGGAGTGCAACCTTGGAGACACAGACTTAGGCAGCAACCTAAACTGTATTCCATGGAGACAAAAGGGAGGCCATCTTTTAGCGAAAGTTCCCACCCAAGTTCCCAATTTTATGCAGATGAGGTTTCCAAACTGCATGGGTCTCATTGCTCGGTACAGATGCAAACAAGGATACAATCTGTGTAGTTCTGTTCGGACAGGGCAGGTCTCAGTCCATTGGTGGAGGGACAAAACCCTCCCGGGTTTCCCTGCAGGGCTTGTTTCACCCAGCCAGCTTAAACAAGCAAGGTACAGTGTGGGGAAACTCAACCTGAAGCTCTCCCCCTGAACACGGAGTCTGAGAGGAGCCCCTGTCAGCGAATGACTGCTGGACTGTTGTTATCCAGAAAATCTGAGCCTTTGTTGATCACACGGGGAATCCTCTCAGTAGATCAATTTCTCCTTAGGGTTCACACACCCTTAAACTAGAATCCTGGAAAGCACTGCATAAACTTAAAGAAACAGCTCAGTCTCTCATCCCACGTTTTGGAGCCAGCAAACCCGGGCTTGGGGAAACCTTGGTGTTGTTGTTGTAAGCCAAGGCCCTGGCATTTACAAACGACACAGGAAGACCATTAAGGGGCTAATCCTGGAGAAGCTCCAAACGTAAAGATACCAGAATAAGTCCACATGAGTTTTTCTGTTGTCGTAGCATGTGGACAAAGATGAGAAACCCAGCACTGGCCAGGCTGCCGGTCACAGCTGCTGCTGGCCTCATGCCAGGCTGTGGTGCCGTTCGTTCTGCTTGTGAGGTTGTTCGCCATCTGATCGCCTTCGAGATTTTTCCTTTAATTTTGGTTCTCAGCAATTTGACAATGCTGTTATTAGGGTTTTTTTTTTTTTTTCTTGAATCTCTACTTTGTATTTTGTCATTAGTTTTAGAAAATGTTTGGCTATCATCACTACATTTTTCTTCTATCCTTTCACTCTCTTCTTCTGGGACTCCAGTTAGATTTATGTTAGTGTGTGTGATTCTTATTGGCTGATTTTCAAGTCCACCGATTCTTCCTTCTGTTGTTTCCAGGCCTCTATAAGCTCTGTGAGGACATTTTTCATCTCTGGTCCCCGGTTTATTATTGCCAGCATTTCCACATGACTGTTTCATGGCATCTGTCTTTCTAATGAAACTTCCCTTCAGTTAACGCTCATTGTCCATTTACCCCACTAGATCTTTCAACATTTTACTCATGGTTATTAAAATTCTCTGTCAGTACCAACATCTTGAGTCTGGATCTGTTCAATGTTTTGTTTCTTGAAGGTAGATTGATTTTCTTACTTTTTGCAAAATCCTGTAAATCTACAGTGAGATTTAAATTCATCTAAGTTGTCTGGCAGGAAATAAAAACTCACCAAAAGGGAGGAGAAAATCCATACTGGGGACTATGGTTTGATAGAAAAACTTGGATGTTTGTGGTCAAGAGCTGCGTCTGGCCACTTTATACCTGAGACAGAAAAAGCCTCTGAATCCAAGGCCCCTAGGTAAGACAGCTGGACCTTGGAAAAATAACTACGTATGTGAATATAAACATTTTAACAGTCCAAAATAGAATATCAAATCTAAGACACCCTGCAGGCTACAAAAAGATTCAGACAAGTAGCAATATCACAACAAGGATACATCTGGCTGTATAAAGCCAGTTTTTTGTTTGTTTGTTTGTTTGTTTGTTAACTAATAGGTTTCATTTTGGGGACAGGTTTAGGTTTACCAAAACAATCGAGCAGAAAGTCCAGAGAGTTCCTGTATATCCTCTCTGCCCGCAATTTCTCCTATTATGAACATCTTGAATTGATGTGGTATGTTTGTTATAATTGATGAGGCCATATCGATACACTGTTATTGTAAAAAGTAACATTAAGCAAGCCACTTTAAAATGGAGTCAGAGCTGCCATCCCAGAGGAACTACCTTGCATGTCTTACTCCTCAAATCTTTGGAATGTTAAAAATGGCCAAAATAACCTTTGAACTGGGCTTAAAGAAGCGTTGTATTCCAAACAACTATTTGCAAAGCAAACAGAAAAGCAGATATGACTAAGGGACTGGAAATTTAAAACATTCTTTAGCACTGGCATCGCTATGTCAGCTTATCTGAACCCATAGAAATTCCTTTCTTCTGTTCACATAATTATTCCCCTTCCCTTTCTCATAAATAACTCTCTACCTTCACCAGCTAACTAAAAACTATTTAGGTTTCTGCCTGAAGAGAGCTTCCCGAATTCTTTTGAATCTCCAGTAAATGCTTGTAGCCTCTTCGTTTGGCCTTTTATTTTTAGGTTAGCATTATTAACTAAAGTTCATAGTTTACATCAGGATTCACCCTTTGTGTTATAGAGTTCTGAGTTTTGATGGATGCATAATGCCATATATCCATCATTATAGGATCAGAGGGAATAGTTTCATTGCCCTAAAAGTCCCTCCCACTCCAGCTCCACCCATTCATCCTGCCTCCCCCACAAATCCCTGGCAACCACTGATCTTTTTTCTGCCTCTAGGTTTTCCTTTTCCGGAATCTCAGAGAGCTGAAATCACATAGTATGTAGCCTTTTCAGATTGGCTTCCTTCACATTCAATATGCATTTACCGTAAGTTTTCTGTCTTTGCATGGCTTAATAGCTCACTTCTTTTTATTGCTGAAAGATATTCCACTGTGTGGATGTTGTGAAGGTTCATTTTATGTGGCAGCTTGACTGGACCAGGGCGGGGTCAGATACTTAGTTAGACATGATTCTGGGTGCGTCTGTGAGGTTGCTTATGGATGAGATTAAAATTTGCATCAGTAAACTGAGTAAAGCAGGTAACCTTCCCTACAGCAGGCAAGCCTCATTGGACCCATAAACGCCAGGATAAAACCAAAGACTGAGCAAAAGAGAATTCACTTTTTCTGCCTGAGGGTCTCTAGGCTGGGGCATCAGTTTTTTCTGGTTTCAGACTGGAACTTACACCACCACCTCCCCTGGTTCTCAATAGGATATATCTACATGTATGGCCTCTTGGATGTGCATCTCTGAAGAACCCTGTCTAATACGGATGTGCCACAATGTGTTTATTCATTCACTCGTTGAATGGCATCTTGGTTGTTTCCAATTTTAGGCAATTTTGAATAAGCTGCTATAAACATTTGTGTACAGGTTTTTGTGCAAACACGTTTTAAACTCATTTGGAAAAATACAAAGGAGCATGATTATTGGATAATATGGTGGACTGTAATTAACTTTGTAATAAATCGACAAATGGTCTTCCAGGGTGGCCGTACCATTCTGCATTCTAATCAACAATGAATTAGAGTTCCTATTTTTCCACAATTCTGTCAGCCTTTGGTGTTGTCAGTGGAACCAGTTTCTAACAGTGCCATAATGTATAGCAATAGGTTGGTTTTTTTATAAGAGAAAGTTTGGTTAGAAAGTCACAAGGGTAGAAGAAGTGAGCGGTGGGAGAAATGGGCTCAGGAAACCAGTTACAGAGGCAAAAGAAGGGGCTTTGGGAGCTTAGGAGAGAGCAAGGTGAAGGTAACACTCCTGGGGAGGGAAGAAGAGGGGGAGGGGAAGGGGAAAGGTGATGATGTGCACCTGGGAAGGAGAGCGCCCACAGCAACGATGTTTTAAAACTAGAATCCAGCCCTGGCTGGGTGGCTCCGTTGGTTGGAGTGTCCTCCCCACGGAGCAGGGTTGTGGCCAGGTCTCCGGTCCGAGCACATGCAGGAGACAACTACTGGGTGCGTGGGGGTGGGGTGGAACAGCACATCCACATTTCTCTCTCCCTCTCTTCCTCTCTCTCTAAAATCACAATTAAAAAAAAAATCTAGAATCCACTGGTGAACAAATGGGATTTTATACTTGTCTTTCTGCATGGTGCTTGGGAACAATACTGACTTCTTTGGATTGCGTGTTTCATTTGGGTCCTTATATCTTTGTTGATGACAAGAACTTACAATGGGGGCACTGGATGTTCTATTTTAGATAGGTGGGTACTTGAGTAATTAATTGAAGACATAAAAGTGGTATTGGCATAATTATACCTCAAATAAGCAAAAGTGGTAACGCATCATGAAACATTGGCATTTACTTAAAAAGACATTTTCTGTGCACTACTACAATGCTCTCCTTTATAAACCCAAAGCAGCTGACTGCCAAGTGAAGCCATGATTACCTTTCATTTGCCTGCTGGGTCTCCACTTCCCACCCTTCCTTTACTGCTCGGCAACATTATAAATGTATTACAGTAAGTCCAGTTCTTACCTGTTTATGATTATTTATAAACAATGACTCACCCTGGACTTTGGCTTTGTAAAAAAAAAAAAAAAAGAGCAAATTAATGATGACGTTTAAATTTCACACTGAGAATAGTTAACTCCGGGTAACGCTATAATGGGTATGCAGTGTTTCTTTATTTTTTCTACATTTCTACATATGGTCTGTGTTGATCCAGGTTACACTTGCCCAGGAATTCAGTAGACAAACAGTAACAATAGTAAAATAGTGTTTCCCTTATTCACATTCACCCTGGAAATTAGGTGTTTTCCTGATCCTGTCTCCAACGTCATGCCCCCAGTTCCACACACACCTCAAGCATTTCCCAGCTCCACCAACGCTGTGTTCTAGGCAGTAAGCTGGACTATGGGAGTGAAAGGAGAGGAAATGCTCGGGGCACAGCAAAGGGAAGATGGAGAACCAGAATGGTGTGGGAGCTGGGGTTTGCTGATTTGCACGAGGTGGACCACTGCAGCCAGGGCCTGCAAAGCCAGGCCCCTCAGAAGGCTGCGTGCATCCTGAAAGAAAGGGCTGACAAGGACAAGTTGCTTAGCTGGATATTTGAAAGGAAAACTATCATACTTTACCGAGTATTTTAGGGGTTTGAGTGGAAGTCAGGACATTTTTCGGGAGAGGTCAGGGCAGAGGTTTCTAGGGTGACAATTGTCAAAGTGCTATGTGTCCCCCAGGTGGAAGAAAGCTGAGGGGTTTCCTCCCCTTACCTCAAACCAAATGAGGAGATTTCAAAGAACAACTCCAGAAGCTTATCCTGAGCCCACAGCATTCGGATGACACAGCTAAGATCTGCTGGAACCCCTGGGGTGACAGAGAAGAGAGAGGGTGTCATTAGAAGCAGCCTACACTTCTAGAATTGGGCAGGGTCCAGTGTCTGGTGTTGAGTTACCTTGGTAAGGCCATGCCCACAAAAGGATGGCCGGGAGGAGGGCAGTGGCTCCAATAGGAAGGGTCTATGTAAAATAAAGCTCCAGAATGCAGGAGCAGATGGTGGGTTACAAATAGGGGCTTGCTGATCAGAGATGCCCTAGGGTCAGGGGTGTAAGACTGTACCAAACAGACCATCAGAGAAAGCACTACAATGGAAACAAGACCTAAAGCCAGATGACAGCTGCTTCTGCTTATAAGACTTTACCCACAGCTCTGCTACCTGACTTGGGGAGGAGGATGGGTAAAGGGGAAGTACAAATAACAACCATCCAGTGAGAGAGGAGTTGGAATGAGGAGATAAATTCCACCCTACCTCTCTTTTTTTTTCTTAGTTTAAAAAAATTATATTTTATTGATCATGCTAAAAATCAGTTGTCCTGATTTTTCCTCCTTTGCCCCCCTCCGCCCATCAAACCCTACTCCCTCAGGCAATCCCCCTACCATTGTTCATGTCCATGGGTCATGCCTATAAGTTCTTTGGAATCTCCATTTCCTATACTGTACTTTACATCCCCATGGCTATTCTGTAACTTGTTTGTACTTCTAATCCCCTTGCCTCTTCACTCTTTCTCCCCTCTCCCCTCCTATCTGAAACCTACTGGTAACTAACTTCTTAGCTCTTGCTTTTAAGAGTCCCTCTTTATCTTTAACCTTTGGCCTTTTAATAATGACGTGTCTTGGAGTGGACCTCTTTGCATCCATCATAATTGGGATTTTCTGCACTTCCTGGACTTGTATGTCTATTTCCTTCACCAAAATAGGGAAGTTTTCTTTCACTATTTTTTCAGATAGATTTCCAATTTCTTGCTCTTTCTCTTCTCCTTCTGGCACCCCTATGATGTGAATGTTGGAACGCTGGAAGTTGTCCTAGAGGCTATTTATACGATCCTTATTTTTTTAATTCTTTTTTCTTCTTGTTGTTCTGCATGGTTGTTTTTTGCTTCCTTATGTTCCAAATCATTGATCTGATTCTCAGCTTCATCCATTCTACTGTTGTTTCCTTGTAAATTGTTCTTTATTTTGATTAGTGTATCCTTTGTTTCTGACGGGGTCTTTTTTCTGCTGCTGAGGTCCTCACTAATTTCCTTGAGCATTCTCATAACCAGTGTTTTGAACAATGTGTCTTATAGGCTACTTATCTCCATTTCATTTAGCTCTTTTTCTGGAGTTTTGCTCTGTTCTTTCATTTGGACCATGTTTCTTTTCCTCCTCATTTTGGCAGCCTCCCTGTGCTTGTTTCTGTGTATTAGGTAGAGTTCCTTTGACTCCACATCTTGGTAGTGTGGCCTAATGTAGAGTCCAGTGGCACAGCCTCCCCTATCACCCCAGCTGGGTACTTGAGGTGTGCCCTTTGTGTGGGCTGAGTATACCTTCCTCTTGTAGCTGAGCCTTGGTTGCTGTTGGCACATCAATGAGAGGGATTTGCCCAGGCCAGTCAACTGCAAAGACTGGCTGTGACTGCTGACCACCAACTTCCACCCTCCGTGGAGGATCAGCTCTGCAGGGCAGGGTGGTGGTGTTCAGATGTGGTATGTAGCTGTGCACTGGCTGTGCAGGCCCTGGGGTTTCCTGGGTGGTACAGGCCAAGGCCAGCCTCTACTTGTGTTTTGCCTGGGGCCACCCTGTCTGAGCTGTAAAGCAATCTGAGATGGCTGCTTCTTGTGCTGGGTTTGGAGATTCCCAGATGAAGCCAAGCTGTGACTCTAATTTGGCTGCTGCTAGGGCTCACTGAAGCCAGCTATTTCTTATTTGACAGGAGCCAAGACCAGACATTCAAATGGAAAAGCAGCTTGGGTGGGCCCATAATTTGGGTGGGGTAGAGCCTCTGTGGATCTCTGAGGTGGGTCACCCAGTGTTAGCCAGGTTGATGGAGTCTCAGATATGGCACCAGCCTACTGGCTCTGTGGGAGGGAGGGCTCAGCAATGGGACAATGGCCTCTGTTCACCTCGATGCCAGACACTTCAGTTTCTCCCTGTATGCCACTGGTGCCCTTTAAGCTGCCACCCTGGTGTTGGAACTCAGAGGGAGAGAGTTGGAGTAGGTGAGTCTGTGTGTGGGTTCCCCAAGAGGAGCTGCTTAGGGCTGCAGCAGCCTTCTCCACCGATTCAATCCCTGCTGGTTTTCACAGCCAGGTATTGTGGGGACTTATCTTCCTGGCACTGGAAACCTGGGCTGGGGAGCCTGATGTGGGTCTGGGACTCCTTGTTCCTGATATATTCCTCTCGAATTTTTATCCATGTGGGTGTGGGGCCAGTCCGTTCCACATCTGCACCCCTGCTACCAGTCTAGACAGATGTGGTTTCATCAGTTCTGTAGCTGTCAGACTTCCATTCAGCTCGATTTCTGATGTTCCTAAGTAATGGTTGTTGTATATTTTAGTTGTAATTTTGAAGTGGTTGTGAGAAGAGGAAAGCCATGCCTGCCTACACCGCCATCTTGACTGGAAGCCTCCCTACCTCTTTTTTACTGCAGGTTTCCAAGCTTATGTCAGATGTTATCTGGTAGAGGTGAGGGACTTAAATTGCACAAAAAGTCAAACTTTGAAAATAGATAGGACTACAACTAAGACAAGAAGAACTATGGGATATGCCAGCAAACCTTGGCATCCAGGAAAAAATGAGCTATTTTAGTCTGTCATCCCTAAAAAGCAGAGCTTATTCAATATACTGGTTCAATACATTTTTCTGGTTAATTATTTTATCTAAATTTCCCAGTGTGTTGATAGAGATGTACAAAGTATTTTCTTATAACATTAAAAATCTCTGTACCGGTAGTTATATCCCTTACTCGTGTCTGTATTATCTTCGTTTTCTTCTTGATCCTATTTATCTATTTTAGTGTGTTTTAATGAACAAACCTTTCAATTTAGTGAAATCTATGTTTTTTTGTCAAGTCTATTTCATTAAGTTCTTTTATATTTATTGATTCTTCTGTTTTCTTTGGGGTTATTTTATATACTATGCCTATCTTCCTGAATTGTATGCCTAGTTTTTCTCAGTCTTTCTAGTGTTCTAATATTTTCTTTTAAGGCTATATTTTCACTTGAGTACTATTTAAGCCTTAAAATTATTTTGACAAAAGGTTGAGAAAACACTGTTTTACTATACCTGAATTAATTATTTTCATAAAGCAATGAGATTCCGAATGCCAAGAGAGACCTCAAGTGAAACAGGTTTTCAAGATAGTTCCAGTAGTTTTTTACTTAAGATCCACTTAAGCACATGGATATTCTCTGCTCTGACTTCTCAGCAATCTTATATTTAGACTACTACACCAAAACGTTTCAGAGATCTCTGCATAGTGAAGAAGCTTCCTTTTTCTATTTGTGGGGGGACACAAACAAAGAAGTAGCTTGATGACTGGCAGTGATAATGGCTAACTGCATAACTTCATTTCTCACTAGGAGCACTGAAAAACAGACGTCACTGATTTTCTGAAAGATATGGTCCATAAGAGCAAGCTTGAGTGAATTTCCATGACTTAGAACAAGCTATCATAATTTAGCAAAGCATCACATACATGTATTTCTTTTTCTCCTGAGCCATAATTTATATAAATTTCCTCTTGGAGGAGAAGATGACCTCAGCTTTGGTGGAACTATGCTCTCCTAAGTGAAAATTTAGGCCATCTACCTTTTTTTCCCAAATGAAATATTGTCATACCGCAAACTGACAAGAAGCCTTAGCTTGCAAGACACAGTTTCCAAAGATTCCTGGCATGTTATACCTTACAGCACTCTTTATTGATAGGAGAGTGATGGGTGTACATTTAAGGCATGATAAGTCCTTATGTTTGACTATTGCCCAAGACAAAGTGACAGAAGATAACTGTTGTCTAGCTCAGTCGCAGCATAAAATTAGTGAAATAATGACATACACAGGTAGGGTTATCACATAGGGTTAGCTTTACCCAGCTGCTTACAGATCATCTCTTTCGAGTTCTAAACAGTTTACTAATTTTGCAATATGTCTGCCCTGTTGTTATCTTTGTTTAAAAAATAGTTTATGGCCTGTCTATATTGTATTGATTTTTTTATATAGCATTATATAATGTTTTATTTTTGCTTTAAACTGATAAAAATGATCTACATTTTGAGCTAGTGGACCCATGGGTGTTATTTCTGGCTTTCATGAGTTTTAACCCGAACATCAGATTCTTTGTTTGATGTGTTCTATTTCCCTTCAGTTGACGAGGAGTTACTTTCCCTAGTCTCTCAAACTGTTTCAAAGCAATATTGACCATGGCATTACTTGCTTTCATTAAGTCAACATTCATTGTTCTTCAAATCAATGTAAGGCCTGTTCGGTATTTTCCCCAGCAGCAGTGGTATGATATGGCCCCCACTGTCCCTTACGCTTAGAGCAAGGGCGGATATGTTTGGAAGCTACAGGGACACGATGCCAGGGTTCCCAAACTGAGCCAGTAGAATCTCCTACAGAATTAGCAGTGTAGAAAGGGAGGACATGGATCCCCAGGATAAGTTAAAAATTGAAGACATCTGGTTAGAAGAAGAATAGAGAGCTGATACTTTTGTGGATGTTGAAACTTCCTGGGAAAATGTCACATTTTTATACACTATGGGATCCTGATAGCCTACTCTGGAACTCATGCGTATTTTTGACTTCTTTATTAATTACCTTGCTTTTGTCAATGCTGCCTCCCATGTGACATATATACTTAGCACACTATGACTCATTAGGGAACATTAATTTCCAGTTTATTCGAACATGTGTCATCATTCCACTGGTTGTCTATATCTGGTCCACATCCATTGATTAGGCACAAAGGTTATTTTGAATCATTTCACCCTTAAAAATAGCTAAATACTGATACTCTAACACATTGCATGGTGAGCTGTGCGCAGCTGCAGCAATGATATTAATGTATCAATTTAAAAGGTATTGGATCTCAAGTTATATTATATTTACCACATATCCTTACATCTGCTTATTCAGTGTTACTCAACCATTGATTCTCCGATTTGTGGCTTAGTACCTAGGTAGTCATGAGGTGGTCTTACTTCTGGATCTCTTTTTGTGAGAAAAATGAATGTTTACCATGTTTAAGCCACTTTATTTTAGGTTTCTGGGTGCAACAACATAACCTTAACTAAATCAAGCATATTTTCCTTGATTGTACAGGAAAAAAAAAGAAACAGGAAGAGAAGATTGAGGAAATTAAAAAAAAAAAAAAGCATACCAAAACAGTGGTAGGATTCTAGGGGTAGTGTATTCCCTGATGTCTTCCAAAGAACAAAACCTAAGGTGTCTTCTGCTCTCACGGGTGTTTCAGCAGCGTGATTTAGTTCAGACACAAGTAAATGGGGAATCATATCAGGGTAAAAATGCTGAGTTTGTATTGGTTCATGCACAATTTTCCCCAGCATGTGATTTCCAAGAAATCAGGAGACAACTTTCTCCACATTTAAGAAACAAGCCTTAGCAATATACAAACACCTTAAGAAAGAGATCGTACAGAGCTTACTTCCTTTACAGAAAGCAAGGGCTGGGTTGGTGGTTTCAAGAAGTGCTATGCATTTACCGACCTTAAGCTAGTCAGTGAAGCTGTGAAGACAGATAAGAAAGTTGCGAAAATATTTCCGTGTTAAAAAAAAAAATGATGAAACTTCCTGAATGAGATTTTTAATTGTGATAAATCTGGTCTTTTGGATGTAAATGCCCCTAGATCTCTAGTGGAAATTAACTGAGCCATTTAAAGAAAAAAGATGTTTATTTATTTTTTGTTGTTGCTGCTCTTATTATAAAGTTGAGCAGTGTGGTGTGCCCCAACCCTATTTATCCCGTACGCCTTGTTATTTTTAGTGTATGCTTCTGTAGAGTGCACAGCTTTAAATACATGCCTGCATGATTTTATATAGAACTGACTGTACTAAGAAAACAATACCTCCAGAGCAAACTGTAGCTAATAAAATATTTATCTTTCACCTCTTAACACCAATTCTTCAATCAAGGTTGCCGTCCTAATTTCCTTTCTTTCATAATTTTATTTTCTTTTATCATCTGAAATACAATCTTGAAAAATGCAAAGCCTTAAACATTTTACCCTTGATGATCCTTTGTTCAGGAAGCTACTAGAGGGTGTGCTTTTCCAAAATGAGAGTAAATGAGGCGATGCAGAAGTCAGGGACTCCTAGAACGGTGGGGTAACGTTGAGGGTGAGGAAGATGAGAGTCCTGGAAAATAGCTCTGTGGTTGCTGGAAGAGAAATGGCTCAAATGAAGCTCTGAGAGGGAGGTTTCCCAGAGAAATGGAGCTGAAGGGATATGCTTGAGTGTACAGAAAAGTAACATCGAAAGGTCTTTTGTGCATCTTTTGGGGGCACCAGGAAGAATTAGCTTCATGACTATAGAAAGCCAGTCCTATCTTGATTTGAGAACCAACAGATACGACAGTGCTTGCACCTCCCCCTATGGAGAGTGGATTACACATCCTACTTTGGCTCTTAGGGTTTAAGAATTAAAAAATGGATGTCATCCTGTTACTTTTGAAGAGTTCCAGTAATAACCCTGTACTTTTAATAAGAAATTCACTTATACTAAGCACGTGGATTTCTTCCTGCTTTTGGGCCAGCGGCATAGCTCAGAGGGCTGTTTTACCTCCCAAAATCCTGGTCAGGAAGCCCTACCTCTGCACCTCTCACACGGGTGTAAAATTCTGGTCGTGCATGCTGTTCTTCCTCAGTGTCCATGTCTACTAGAACTTTGCTTCAAGTAACCAAGTACACCTATTCTTCCTGACTTCCTATGTCTGGCTCGGATCTCACGAGCTTCCTCTGAACCTTTCATACAGGCATTTAACAGATGTTAGGTTTATTGTGATGTAGGCCTCCCTTGCAGAGGGTGGGCCTCCATAGAGCTAATCACTGGAGAAGAGGCTAATCCTCAGAGAGGACAGTAGACCTCCTAAAACGTGTGCAGAGTATAGGGAAATCCCGTTTCTCTCGGGCCTTCTTTCGTTGTCTTTAATTGTACAAGCAATCAATCTGCTTGTGTATCTAGTGGTTTTGAGTTACTCATTCGGTAATCTTTTTGAAGGCCTTTGCAGTGACAACAGGAATCCTAACTTAAGTTAAAAATGTAACAGTTGGAAGTGCTATGAGTGCAAATAATGCAACTAGGTGACAGTCTGTTTAAGGGGTACCTTCTGCACATGGCTAAAGAGGGTAGGTGTGCAGGTAAAGAAAACTGTCTCAGTTTACTCTGGTCTGGCAGCTGAAATAATCCATTGACACGGATTATGACAGAAACCTCATGTTCTGAGTAGTTGGAATGTGCAAAACAATGGGGATCCTAGAAACGGAACAATGTGACAATTCTAGAATTCTAGAAACCTCAGGCATTGTGCCAGGCTTTAAAGACCACCCTTCAAAGCATAGCCCCAGCCTTCCTGAAGTTTCTACAAGGTGAGGTAATGATTAGTACAGAAGAAACAACAGGGACGAAACACCAAGAAAAGACCATTTCTGCTCACATGTTACATTCTTTGGTAAGGACGGAAACAAGCGCTGAAGGCTGAGGGTGGGATCCAAAGGTTAAATTAATATAATCCCATTATTCACGCACAAGAAACTAAGTGAACGAAAGAAACTGTAGTGATTTCTCACATGAGTACAGTTTGGAAGGTATGCATTTTCCTGGCGATGTGAAAAGAACTAATATGGTTGAGTCTGAACATCTGGAACACTTCTGACCGTGTGTAATTTGGAACAGAGCATTCTTTTTAAGGGTGTGTGTATTCACAACTTAGGGAGGAATCCCAAGTAGAATTCCAGAGTTAGAAGCAAATATAATCTGTAACACACTGAGAGAGAGCTGTCCTGTGTGGTAGAGAAACATCGGCCAATAAACCCTGGAGTGCAGGGTGGCCCAAATGTCAGTGTTGCGCGTGGGCTGTGGAATGGTCATGTGGTCAGAGGTTGCAGTGATTTCACCTTCTCAATCAAACCCAGATGCTCCTAAACAGCTAGGAAATATTACAAATTAAACTAAATATAAGTGACCACAAGTTGTAGTTAGTGTTCCTCTAACAATCATTTTGAACCCTGATTCAGAAAGAGCTGTATCCTTTGACCAAGGTGGTTATTCCAACCCTACTATAGTAAATTCTTGTATATTATCAATCACCTCTTTATATTTTGTGTTAGAGGAATCCTGCATCAAGTGGGCTAACATATATCTAAGTATCTCTCCTTGTGTCAGCTGAGGGTGTTGGCATCAATTTAACACCAACAGGGATCCCCAGTTTGGGGTACAGGAAACTTTATTTAGTGCAAACAGTCAATTCTGCTACAGCACAGCTGTGAAAACAGCACAGCTTTGAGGAGGCCCTTGGCCCAGGCCCCTTTCTGGCTAGACAGTTCTGCTCTGCTCCCTGCTGGTCTGCTCTGCCCTGCACTGGTCTGCCCTGGTCTGGTCCACTCTGCTCTGCTCTACATTGGTGTCATCTGCTCTGCTCCTGCGAGACACCTTTGGTGTTTCAGCTCCAGAGGGGAAATGCTGTTGTTAGTCTTCCCTGGAAAGGGAACATGAACTCAAAGCCAGAGGGGAGCTGACTTATACAGACAAAAGTCCCTGCCCCTGGTCCCTCCTGATTGGCCCATCTTCATGTAAATAAGCACTCCAAAATCATTGCAGTTTGATTGGTTACTGCCAAATGGCACTGTCCTGATTGGTCAGAATGGAGCCACTCTGATTGGTTGGTTAAGAAGCTGATGGGGGAAATATAGCTGTGGCGGCTCCAATTGGATGGGGAAAGCCTCAGTCCTATTGGTTGAAATAAAATTCCAGGAATTCGGTTATAAGGGCTGGTTCAGCTAGCAGAAACACAGTATAGGCAGGCAGTTCAGAATGAAGGCAGATAGTTTAATGCAGGCTTCTCCCTGCAGTGCAGTTTGCATGAGATGCCCTGTGTAGTAACAGCTGCTAGGGTCTGTTGTTGCTGTTTTTTTCCAGCCATCGGGAGCCCTCCTTAGAAGCTATCTTCTTTCTCAGGGTCCATATAAGTAGTATCCATCATGGCCAGCGCAAAAAGGGAGAAAATAGAGCGTTCAAATACAATAAATGACCCAAAACTCCTTTTTTTTTTTTGTCACAAGTCACATTACCATTGCTTTCAATTTTTTTTTGGATAAGCCCACAAAATATTTCTATTTTGTGGAGGGAAGGATTTTCTAACTATGGTTAAATTTATTTTAAGTTTTTAGGACAGAAGAATTCAACACACACCTTTGAAAGGGGATCCAAATGCCATACTATAAAGTAATTTACCTTATGTTTGCAAGCTATGTTTAACTTACTGGTATGTCAACCAACCATATTTTTACAGCCTCAAAGGTGTGGCTCATGATCGTGATGGAATTTTTAGTACAGATGATTACTTGACTATGGATTAGTCATCTATGATGGAAGAACTTTAAAAATAGCTTTGTAAACACTGTAAATACCTGGGGAAATGGTCATTTAGAAATAGATTATTATTATTTACACAGAAGTGTTCTATTATAAAATAACTAGCTACACAGAAATGTTCTATTACAAAATAACCAGCTACACATATTCAAACTGAAAAAGTGATATTTACTAAGGGTAATTATTTACTTTCACAAGGGTCTAGGCTTTGCAAAATGATTTATTTCAATGTTCTTTTTAAATAGGGAGCACGCTTGTGCATTTAAATAGTGATTGAATTGACAAAATATAATTTGCAGCACATATATTTTTTCGAGAACATGTTTTCTTTCAAGTGAGATTCTCTAAAGTGTGTGTGAACAAATTGGTTCCAGGAAAAGTGAGCTGTGGAGACTTTTAAGTGGTGTTTCCATTGTTTAACACAACATTGTTCATAATCTTGTTGATACAAACCCCCAGGAGAGAACTGTGTTCTGGAATAAAGGCAAAAACAATAAAAGGAGTTCAGGGCGGTGTGGTTTGCCATGTGGCTGAGATTTTTAAAAGGGGGAAGAGGAAGTTACATAATTCAGTGGAGCAAGTGACCTGCAAATGGTCGACTGTTTTTCATCCTTTTGGTAAAATTAAATCTTTAGAAATAACAACAATGCTAATTATGACAATACTATTCAGTATGAATATTTTAGGAACCTTTAAAAGACAAAATTCTCAGTTCTGAAAATGGAATGAAATATAATTATTCTCATCTTTACTCCTTCCCATAACCAACATTGTAAACCAGGAATAGATCCAAGGAGATATCCTTTTAAATAGGAGCTTTGTACTTTAGGAATAGCATGGAATATCTAGATATTTTAACATTTAATTCTCAATAAAAGAGATGTAATATAATCTTCGATTAGTTGTAACCTACTATGGTAATTGTTAAAGTGTATCAGGCCACTGAAACTCCTGAAGAAGTAACATGTTGTGGAAAAATAACTACATTAGCATCTGCAGCTGAACTATGATCATAGTTTGGGTCTAAACTATTAATATGTTGATCTTATTATGCCTGCAGAAGTATTATTCAAAGAAGAGTCAAGTGGAGTGATATGATTACATTTCTTTTTTGGTCAATTTGCCTCTTTTTTTTTAACTTAATTTCTTATCACTAATTTATGTCCCTGCCCCCTGAAGCAAGGATTCCCCTCTATGTTCAGATGTATTACTTTTCCTGGAGACATCCCCCTAGAGCTCTCTGCCATCGAATTTCAAATGGACTGCTGCTTTCTAGGCCTCTTGGGTAGTTGTCACCCCAGGATGTCCCTTCAACATTGTTCTTCCACTCTTTTTGCCTCTCTTTTGCCTCTGTGTTGTGGGAACATTCTCACCTCCATTTCCTTTTGCTTTGTTGTATTCTTATTTTTGTGAAGAAAATACAAATTCACTTGGTCATTTACTTCCAAGTGAAAATAGGTGTATGAGAGAAACTTTTTGATTCCTTACATATGTAAAAATGTCTTCATTCTATCACAGTTGAATAATATAGTTTGGTTCAGTATAGACTTCTAGGTTAGAAATCACTTTCCCTTACAATTTTGAAGGTACTGTTCCACTGTCCTCCAGCTTTAAGCATTTCTTTTATTTTTATTCATTTTTTGTATGTATGTATGTATGTATTTATTAGCTTCAAGCATGTCTGTTGAGAAGTCCAATACATTCCGATTTCTAGCCATGGGTGTATGACCTATTTTTTCTGCATGGAAACCTTTAGGATATTCTCAAATGTTCTAAAATTTCACAAGGATGTGCTATCATGTGAATCTTTCTTAAAATGAATTGTTCCGGGCAGTTCGTGGGTCCTATTAACCTGGAAACTTCCATTCTCCAGTTTTGGTACTCTTCTTTCGTTAGTTGTTTCATAATTTCCTTCTTTCATTTTCTCCTTCATTTAGTATTTGGATGCTGGACTTCCTGGAAATTTTTTTTTAATTTTTTCAGGAAGTTCCAGGAAGCTCCAGGTTAATAGGGCTAATACTTATGTCTAAATAGGACCAAATAGGACTAATACTAAAGTCTAAATACTAAACAGGACAAATGCTAATACTAAAACTCTTATTATTTCTCTTCTATTTATTGTCTTTTTGTAATTTTACTTCTCCTTTCTGGAAGATATCATTGACTTTATCTTCTGAACCTAGAAATCTTTTATGTTTTTATTATAATACCTTTTAATTTCAAAGATCTTATTTTCATAATGTTTCAAATATTTTTTTAAAAATACCCTGTTCCTCTTTTATGAATGCAATAATTTATCTCTCTACAAAACATTAATGATGGATTTTTAATATTTTTGTCATGGTCTTCTCCCATTTCTTTTTTTTTTTTCCTGTTTCTTTATACTAGTAGCATTTTCAAATTTTTGGGAATCTTCAGTATCTGCTCATTTTTAAGTGAAGTCTAAAAACAAAGATGGGGCATGTTAGGTGGAAGACTTTGTTGTAGGATGATTAGGTCAACTATCAGAATCTTCAAGGTTTTTGCACTGGAGTTTCACTTGAAGGAAGTGAATCTGCTGCCTGAGCAGGGGCAGTGGATGGATGGTTGAAACCCTGACTGTGAGCTTCCTTGAAACCAATGAACAGATGGAAAAAAGGGGCCAGGAGTTTCACTATTCAGTGTATAACTTTTCACTCACACTCCCTTCGTTTGCTAGGGAGTAAGTCTACAGTTTTCTACAGACACAGGTGTTGGACACATCAAGGTGTTTCTGCAGATCGAGATGCTGACAGGTCTGGTTCCTTTGGGAGTCTGCAGGAAGGAATCTGTTTCTTATCTTTTCCAACTTCTAGAGTCTGCCAGCACCCTTAGGCTCATGGTTACATCATTTCAATCTCTGCTTACTTCCAGACATCTTCTACTACCACTTTGATTCTCTCTCTTGCTCTCTCATTCTCATTCAAGGCCCCT
This sequence comes from Desmodus rotundus, assembly GCF_022682495.2. NCBI lineage: Eukaryota > Metazoa > Chordata > Mammalia > Chiroptera > Phyllostomidae > Desmodus > Desmodus rotundus. The sequence goes on along the minus strand of NC_071394.1, from coordinate 44,067,307 downwards.
TGTAATTATATCATGCCCAACTGAATAATACAGAACAATCTCCCCATCTCAAAATCCTTAACCTAATCACATCTGTAACGTTCTTTTGGCTATGGAAGTTGACATATTTATAGATTTTGAAGATTAGGTCATGGGTGTCTTGGGGGCCAATGTTCAGCCCACCACAACTGGTAACTCACATGCCAATTCAAACAATCCAAAAACAATCTTCTAATCTTCCTACCCTTTACATCTCATGCTACAGTACCCCAAACCACTATGTGTGCCAACATCTATCTGTTTGCCCATGCCAGAAACTTGGTATTTATCTTAGATACCACTCATATTTAATTCATATCCCATCAACCACTAAGCCTTCCTGATTCTTATCCTAATTTTTTTTTATTTTTCTGATTTTCTGCATTTTCACTGTAGTAGTCTCCTCGTATGTCTCTGTGCATTCGAGACTCATCCCCAAGCAGCAACTGCAGTAATCATCTTAAATGTAAATCTAACCATGTTACTCTTTTCAGTAGATTCTGTGGAGCCCTGCCTACTTCTCTAGCTTTGTCTTTAGCTATTCCTTCTCTGATGATTGTGTTCTGGCCGAAATGGCCTTTCAGCTCCTGAAATGCATCAAGCTGCATCAATTGAAAAGCATCAATTGAGCAAACAGTACAGCATTCTCATGCATTCCCATCTCCCCAAACACAATATAGCTTCTCTGCAGAAGCTATATTCTTTTTTTTATCCTCACCAGAGAATGTTTCTTCATTGCTTTTAGAGAAGGAGGGCAGGAGAGAGGGAGGAAGAGAGAGAAACATCAATGTGAGAGAGAAGTGATTGGTTGCCTTCCATACACACCAGGACCAGGGATCACATGTGCCCAAACTGGGGATCCTATGTGCCTGGACTGGGGATGAACCCGCCACCTTGGTATGTGCCCTGACCAAGAATGGAAGGAACAACGTCAGTTAAGGGCTGATGCTCCAACCAAATGGGACACATAGACCAGGGCTAACCTATTCTTAACATCTCGTATCAGTGTTGTGTATTTGTTGTACTGATGAACCAATATTAATACATTATTAGTAGTAGCAGTACAAGGTCTGTCTGGAAAAAAGTCCTGCCGTTGTTAATATAATGAGAACAGTTTTCATGACATCAATGTAAAGTGGCAGCCAAGGAGAGTGTACTGGAATGCACATGCATGAACAATGATGACTTCACTGTACTAGTCGCTGGGGGCAGTAGACACTGTTGAGTGAGATGTGTACTATGTGGCCATTGGATTCAATATGACTACGTAGAACAAACAATCTGCATCAAATTTTACATTAAGCTTGAACATTCCTCTGCAGAAGCTATTTAGATAATTCAGGAGGCCGCAGCTATGGGCAGCTGGTGATTGGCAGCTTCATCACAACAACACACCCACTCATACATCACATCTCATGCAGAGTTTTTTGGTGAAACATCAAACCACCCAGGTGATTCAGACCCACTAGAGCCCAGATTTGGCACCCTGTGACTACTGGCCTTTCCCAAAACCAAAATCACCTTTGAAAGGGAACAGATTTCAGACCATCAGTGAGATTCAGGAAAATACAACAGGGCAGCAGATGGCAACTGGAACTGTGTGAGGTCCCAAGGTGCCTACTTTGAAGGGGACTGAGGCATCATTGTCCTATGAACAATGTTTCTTCTATCTTGTATCTTCTGCAATAATAGCTCTATTTTTCATATATCATGGGTGGACACCTTCAAACAGACCCTGTATTAGTATTTATTTATTGTTAATGCTATAACAGTTGTCCCTGCTTTTTCTCCCTTTTCCCACCTCCACCCAGTGCCACCCCCTCTTTATGTCAGTCAACCCATATTATTGTACGTGCCCATGGGTCATGCATAAATGTTCTTTGGTTAATCACTTCATCTTTCATCCAGTCCCCACCTCCCCTTCATTAGTATTAACTGAAGGCCACAGTTTACATCAGTGTTCACTCTTGGTGTTGTACGCCAACATGTGAGTAGTGGTATCTCATTATTGTTTTAACTTGCTTTTGAGACTTTTTTAATACACTTATCTGCCATCTGTATATCTTCTCTGGTGAGGTGTCTTCAGATCTTCTACCCATTTTCTTATTGTTGAGCTTTAGTTGGTATTTAAATATTTTGGATACAAGTCCTTTATCAGATAAGTATTTTGCAAATACTTTCTCCTGGGTTGTGGCTTGTCTTTTCACTTTTTTTTTTTCATCTTCTATGGAGGACATGCTTTATTAATTTCAGAGCAAGGATAAGGGAGGGAGAGAGAAAGAGAGGGGGGAGGAGAAAAACATTAGTGTATACACCACCCTAATTGGGGACAGAATCCACAACCTAAGCATTCAGTGCCCTGACTAGGAATCAAACCCAAGATGGGAAGACGCTCCAGTCAACTGAACCACACCAGCTAGGGCTGTCTTATCATTGTCTCAAGAGTGTCTTATCCAGAGCAGAAATTTTAAATTTTAATGAAGTCTAATTCCTCAATTTTTTCTGTCACTCCGTTTTTGGTGTTATATCCAAAATGTATGACCAAACCAAAGGTCACCTAAATTTTCTCATGTTATTTGCAAGAAGTTTTGCATTGTGAATTTAGGTCTATGATCCATTTCAAGTTAATTTAGTTAAAGGTGTAAGGTCTGTGTCTAGATTCCTTTTTGTTTCTTGCATTTAGAAGTCCAGTTGTTCCTGCACCATTTGTTGGAAAGGTTATCCTTTGTCCATTCAATGACTTTGCTCTTTTGTCAAAGAACCACTGACTGTATTTGTGTGAGTCTATTTCTGGTCTCTCTGTACTCCATTTCATTCATCTATTTGTCTACTCTTTTTTTCCCAAATCCATATTGTCTTGATTACTGTAGTTTTATATTAACTTTTGATGTTGGGCCCTGTCAGACTTGAGACTTGGTTCCTCTTCTTTGACATCACGTTGGCTTTTCTGGGACTTTTGTCTTTTCATATAAACTTTAGATAAGTTTGTTGATATAAAAAGTTGCTTGCTAGGATTTTTATTGAGATTGTGTCAAATCTATCAAGTTGGGAAGAACTGACATCTCGATAATATTGAGTCTTCCTATCTGTGAACATGGAATATCTGTCCATTTATTTGGATCTTCTTTCATCAAAATGTTAAAGTTTTTCTCATATAGATCTTGTATATACTTTGTTACATTTATACCTAGGTACTTCTTTCTTCTGTGCTAATATAAGTGATATTGTGCCTTTAATTTCAAATTTCAGTGGTTCATTGCTGGTATATGGGCAGGTTTTTGTATATTAAATTTGTATCCTGCAACCTTGCTATAATTGCTTATTAGTTTTAGGTGGGTTTTCTTTTTTTGGTCAATTCTTTGTGACTGTCTACATAATCATGTCACCTGTGAACAAAAAGAGTTTATTTTCTCCTTTCCAATCTGTTGTGTATTTATTTTTTAAATGTATGTTTTATTAGCTAGAGCTGCTAGACCATAATCTCTACAAAGGTGAAGTTTTCATCTTATAGTCATCTCTTTTCTGCTCAGATTTTTATTAGCTTCACAGATTAAATTATTATAGTACTAAATAACACCTAGAAATAAAATGCTTCTAAGTTAAAGCTATTTTATATTCTATGTTACCGCATGGTAACTATGACAAACAGGTAACTTGGGTAAATTGTGCCTCAATTTCTTTGTACTCTAAGGCAGATGTATCCATCTTATAGATTGATCTTAATGACCAAATTAGACCATAAACATCAAGGTTTTAGGAGAGTGCCTAGAACATAGCCCTCAAAAGATAGTTTCTTAGTTTTTGTATTAGGATGCAGCTCTTTTGTGCAAACCTTCAACAGCCAATGCACTTCAGTTCAGATGGAGAAAAAGGGATAAATGCCAAAGTAAAAAAGTTGTAGCGCAAAGAGGGCTGGAGTTCAGAAGCGTTACAGGGAAGAATGTTTCTGAGCCTGTGGGCAGAGAAGGTTGCAAGGCAGTGGTGAAAGTCCCCAGGCGGGCGGAGGAAATCTTCAAAAGATAGATTGTCAGGACTCTTTGTAATTGATGTGTTGGGACCCTGAGCTCAAAGTAGTGAGCAGGTGGCACCGGCCCCTTAGGCACACACTGTTGGTGGGGTGGGGGTGGGGAAGGTGGTGAGGGTTACGGATGGCAGCGTGGGCGGCTTTATCTTCTCCAATCCCAGGAGTAGCAGTAGCAACGGCCACCCACACACGGTCCCTCTCACCTCCATCACCCAGCCTCCCTGTTACCATGGGGACGGGTCACCTGACCGGGCTCCTTGCGCCTGCGCAGGCGGAAGGCGGGGGCGGAGCCCTAGCGTGTTTCAAGGGCGGTCCTCCAGTGCCTGCTTTCTTCCCTTCGAGTCCGATCTCAGTACCAGTGACCCCAGGCCCGGGCGGCAGTGGCCAGCGGTTCCTTGTGGCCTAGGTAAGCCGCTCTTGGGGGGAAAAGTGGGGTGTTTTTGCTGCTTCCCGGGTGCGGGGACGAGGGGTGGAGGCGTGGGGACCCCACGTCGCTTAGCGGAGAGTGTCCCGGTCACAAACGGTTTTCGGGAGGTGGAGGCGGCAACGCCCTCTCAGTGGGCTCCCCACCCCTCTGTGCGCCCGGGTGGAAGTTTGCGTGAGAGGCGTTCTCAGCCTGCTGGCGACTCCGCGGGTTCCTGGTCCCCACTGGCCCGGCTGGGGGACCGGGCTGGGGGACCGGGCTGGGGACGGAGCTCCGAAATCGACCGGGGCGCCTTCTTTAGCTCACCCCCAAACAGCAGCTCTGGGACTCTTGCTCATTCCGGTTGGTTCCTCTTCCTTGAGAGTGAGCCTCCGGCTGTGGTTTGTCCTCCCGGAGCTCCGCATTCCTTGGGGCTGTATTAATCACCTTCCCTAGCAAGTCCGAACGGCCGGGGTTTGGGAGGAGGAGGCGGTGTTGGCTGAGTGGGGGGGAGCCCTGACTTTCTGGAAGGGGGTTGGGGAGCTGTGCGCCCGTTTCCCGAGAAGTTGGAGGAAAGGGGGGCACGTTTCCAGGAGGGTGTGTTCAGAAGAAAATATCCCTGGAGATCTCGTGACTCAGAGCTTTCGTTTCAGGATTTCCTGTTAATAATGGGAAAGTGAAGGCATATGGACGTAAAAAGTTTTCCTCTTCGCTAAGTGGAGTTACTTAATCATGAAGCTTTCCTAGGTGCCAAGTTTTGAAAGGAATTTCTAGGTTTCTCTAGTCTGTATAATCTTACATACACATTTACTGTTATTTTTTCCATTATGTAAGTCCATTACTTAGAAAGTGCATTCCGTTGACCACTTAACATGCACTTGCCTCAAAGAAAAAACAATTGATTAAAAAGGAAAAATGACATTGAAAAACAGCTTCAATCTGTTAGCTTTATCTGAGATACATGTGATTGATTTAAACTCAAATTTGTTCCCAGTCTTTAGTTTTTCTGTTTGCGTTGTGAGTAAATAGTAAATTTTTTTTAAATTTTATTTTCTCTGTTACCAACTTATTTGTATAAACTTTTGTGCTTAAAATGGTACTTAAAATGGAAGCTTTGTTTGATCTTAAAGATCAAAACATAGATCAAATGATTTGTGCCACAGAATAAAAATAAGGAGGTGGAATGTCTTTTAAAAGGTTCAGGAAATAGTCATTGCCTTAATCTAAATATAACTTTGGCAACATTAATTTGTAGTCATGTTTGTGCATTCTAAGAAAGAATATAAAGATCGTGACCGAAAGAGGGAGAATTTCCTAATAGCAGCATTCGAGTATACTGTTCAATTAAATACAAACAAAAACCACTTCCTTAGACTGAGCATGACTCAGTTATTTTTTCCTGTTTTTACCAGATTTAAGTACTCTTTTTCAGGTAGTAAAGTAAATGCCACAGGTTCCTAAAATGAAAGATTCCCCCAAACAACTTTTAAAAATATTTCCTACATTTGGTTATATTTATCTTAGCACTTCTAAATTTTTAATTGCTGCCGACATTTTTTGTACATGTATTTAGTTTTTGAGGAGGTGAACAGTAACATGCCTCAAAATTTAAGTAATATAAAGGGTATATAGTACAGTTTCCCCTTGAGGTTCTCCAGCCAACAAACCATATTCCCTTTGTGTAGGAGCCAAGTTTTATGTTTCTTAGGTATCCATCCAGGAATGTTGCATACCTATACAAACAAACTTATAAATATATTTCCACCACTTTTTTTTTTATTGTGGTAAAATACATGTGACATAAAGCTTACCATCGTAACCATTTTGAAGTGTACAGTTCAGTGGTATTAAATAATGTTGATACTGTACAACCATCACCACCACTGCCACCATCCATTCCCAGAACTTTTCAACCTGTAAAATTGAAACTCTGTACCCATGAAACAGTAGCTTTGTGTCTTCATGATTTTGACCAAGTACCTCATATAAATGGAATCATAGTATTTGTCTTTTTGTGATTGGCTTCTTAGTGTAATGTCCTCAAGGTTCATCCGTGTAGCATATTGCAGAATTTCCTAACATTTTAAGGCTGAGTAATATTTTATTGCATGTACATGCCACAGTTTGCTTGTCCATTCATCCTTCCATGGACACTGTGGGTTGCTTCTGCGTGTGAACACTTGGGAATAATGCTGCTATGAACATGCATGAATAATCTCTTCAGACCCAGATTTCAGTTCTTTTGGGTATGTACCCAGAAGGGTAATTGCTGGATCACGTATGGTAATTCTGATTTTTTGAGAAACTGTTGTTCTGTTTTCTATAGCTGCTGTAGCAATTTACAGTCCCACCAACAGCACAAAGGTTCCATTTCTTCCACGTTCTCACCAACACTTTTTAAAAAACATTTATTGATTTGAGGGGAGGTGGGGAGGAAAGAGAGAGAAAGCGAGAAACATTGGTTTGTTCGATTTTTTTTTTTTAATGACTTCATTTGTTGACTCTGTTATATGCCCAGACCAGGGAGCTAACCTGTATCCTTGGTATATTCGAACTACACTCTGAGCTACCCTGCCAGGGCTACTATTTTTTTTTTTTTTTTTTGATAGCGTGCTTGTGGGTGTGAAGTGGTATCTCCTACTTCTGATTGCGTTTCCTTAATGATTGGTGATGTGGAGGATCTTCATTTCAAGTGCTTGTTGGCCATGTCTGTGTCTTCTTGGGAGAAATATCTATTGAAGTTCTTGGCCAGTTTTTTGCTGTTGTTGAGTTTTACTTGTTTTCTAAATGTTCAGGATATTAATCCCTTGTATATGTGATCACACATACTTTCTCCCATTGTGCGGGTTGCCGTTTGACACTGTTGATACCTTTTGCTGCACAAAATTGAAAAATTTTCATGAAGTCCAGTATGTCTGCTTTCTCTTTCATTACTTATGCTTTTGGTGTCATATCCAATAAATTAATTATTGCCAAATCCAGCATTGCGAACCTTTTGTACTATGTTTTCTTCTAAGAGTTGTATTGTTTTAGCTCTTACATTTAGGTTCTTAATGAATTTTGAGTTAATTTTTTTTATATGGTGTTAGGTGAAGGTCCACCTTCATTGTTTTGCATGTGTATGTCCAATTTTTCCAGCATCATTTGTTGAAAAGACTGTCTTTTCCTCATTAAATGGTCTTCACACCTTTGTCAAAAATCAATATACCCTATATTGGAGGGCTTTTCTATATCTCCAGGCTCTCTGTTCTGTTCCATTGGTCTGTATGTCTTTATGCTAATATCATATTATTTTGAGTATGTTTTGAAATCAGGAGGTGTGAGTCCTCCAGTTTTGTTCCTTTTCGAAATTGTTTTGGATATTTGGGGTGCCTTGAGATTCCATATGAATTTTAGGATGGGTTTTTCTATTTCTGAAAAAAAAGTTATTGAGATTTTGATAGGGATTGCATTGAATCTGTAAATTGCTTTGGATGGTATTGACATTTTAGCAGTATTAAACCTTAATTGATGAACATGGCATGTGCTTCCTTTTATTTATATCTTTTTAAGTTTTTTCAGCATCGTTTTATAGATTTCATCATATAGTTCTTCCACCTCTTTGATTAAATTCCTAATATTTTATTTTTTGATGCTATTGTAAATGGAATTTTTTTGTAATTTCCTTTTTAGATTGTTCATTGTTTATGTATAAAAATGCAACTGATTTTTTGTGTTGACTGTATCCTGCTGAATTTGTTTATTAGTTCTGACAGCTCTTTTGTTTGTTGTTTTGTTTTGGTGGCATCTAGGGTTTCCAAACCCTAAACATAATAAGATGATGTTTAAACAGATAATTTTACTTCTTTTCCTATGTGGATGCCTTCATGTCTCCCCCCCCCCCCCAATTGCTGGGGTAGAACTCTGTTGCATGGAAGTGGTGAAAGTGGGCCTCCTTGCCTTGTTCCTGATCTTAGACCAAGAAAAGTGTTCAGTCTTTCAGCATCGTATGATGTTTGCCATATTTTTTTCATATATGACTTTTATTACATGGAAGTAGTTTCCCTCTATTTGTATTTTGTTCAGTGTTTTTATCATAAAAGATTGCTGAGTTTTACCAAATGCTATTTCTGCCTCCATTGAGAGGATCATGTGGTTTTTTCCCTTCCTTTTGTTGATGGTGACACATTACTTTGACCAATTTTCCTATCTTGAACCATCCGGGCATTCCAGGAGTAAATCCTATTTCCTAAAGGTATATAGCTGTATAATCCTTTTAACATTCTGTCCAATTCTGTTTGCAGTTTTGCATCAGTGTTTGTGAGGGATGTTGGTCTGTAGTATTTTTTCTCATAGTATCTTAGTCTAGCCTTGGTATCAGGGTAATGGCTGTCCTCATAGAATGAGTGAGCAAAATTTTGAGAGGGATTGATATTTATTCTTTTTTAAATGTTTAGTAGAGCTCACCAGTGATCAGATCCAGGGCTTTTCTTTTGGGGAGGTTTTGATACTGACTCCATCTGCTTACTAGTTACAGATCTATTCACATTTTCTCTTTCTTTGTGATTCAGTCTCGGTAGGTTTGGTGTTTCTAGGAATTTGTCCGTTTCATCTAGTTTATGCAGTTTTTTTGGCATATAGTTGCTCATAGTACTCTCTCATCCTTTTATTTCTGTAGAGTCAGTGTAAATTTACCACTTTCATTTCTGATTTTAGTATTTTGAGTTTTCTCTTTTTGTGTTTTGGTCCATCTAGCTACAGGTTTGTCACTTGTGTTGACCAGCTTTGGTTTCATCACTTTTCTATTTTCTTTTGAATTCTCTATTTCATTTCTTTATTCTAATCTTTATTTCCTTATTTCTGGCAGCTTTGGACTTAGTTTGTAGTCTTTTTCTAGTTACTTAGGTTCCCCCCTTTTAACACAAATGTTAGCATTTTTACCATACACTGCTCTAAATCATGCTTGTTTTTCCACTTAATGATAATATTTTGAACCTCTTTCAGTATTAGTATTTATAGAACTTCCTCCTGTATTTCGTGTGTTCTGCTGTTACAGTCAGTGCTTCAGTGAATACATTTTTAGATGTGTCACTTTCTATGTGCACAGATATTTGTAGGCTAAAGACCTGAAGCGGTATGGCTGGGTTGTGGGGTACCTGCATTTATAATCTAGGTAGATACTGCAACATCACTCTATGGAAATTGTGATGGTTTACACTTTCACTAGTAATGTATGAGCATTTCTCAAAGTGTTACGATCTGACAGTGTTGTCAAACTTTCGATCTTTGCCGGTCCAATAAGTGTGAAATAGTCTCTTTTAGATAGAAGAAATTTTTCTACTTAACGTAGACTGGCCGTATATATGGCCATATTTCTCAGTGGCTTATCAGGATCTCCGTGGATGTTGATTAAAAAGAAGAGTTCCTGTGTTCTTCAAGAACTGTGTGTCAGCCTGGGAACTATTTTTAACTAGCGCCCAGGTAATTCTGCTCTGATGATCAGCCACTTTGAGAAGCATTGCTCTTGGCAGACTGCCTAGGGCTTTATCAGAGTGCGCACGTTCCTTGCCACCACGCACTCACCATCTGGAATGCTTATTAATCCTCAGTCCTCAAAACAGTCATCACTCTTTACCATTGGGGTCCAGTGAACATTGTTTGTTGTTATTTTTTATATTTTAGGCCATTTTATGAGTAATTTTGTGGAAGTGAAGATAGAGGGGTAGTTAAAATAATTAGTAAAATTTGAACATAAGAAGCCCAAATGTTTATTACAAATTTTCCGATTTTGAAGGTATAAAGAGCTGAAAGGGGCAACATCTTTGAGTACAACTAATTGCTCAACTGTCATGCATAAATTTGGAACATATACATTATATAAATATTGTTCCAGATTTCAGATACATCTCTAATATGTTCTAGCTTATTATTACTTTTGGTTCTTTATGCATTTGGTTGTCAAAATACAGTACTGAGACCTATTCAATTGTATACTTTAAAAGAATGAATTTTATGGTATATGAAGTATATCCATTTAGAAATGTTATTATTGAGCATCTAACCAAGAGACAGAAACCATATAGTAATTGGGACAGTGAAAGTTTAATGTACAGAATTGTTAACTATAACATGATTGAAGAAACAGTTTGGCTAGTAAGAATAAAGAGAACTTTAGTGAATACAGGAAGAGCAGATTTAGTGAGTATCTAGTAAACCCAGGGCTGAGATAGATTGTCCCAGCCCAGGAAGAGGCTACCCTTTGCCTATGTCTGAGATCCAGGCCTCGGAGAGAGTACAGCTGTCACTCAGTGGATGGTAAAGTTGCTGAGTTATGCAACTTACTGGAAATTCTCCCTTTAAGGTAATGGGGGAGGCTGTTTATAGGTAGGTGCTATAAGGTACTTGAGGGTATGCTAGGGAAAGCTGCTCAGTGGGGGAAGTGCTTTGCTGGTGGCACCATGCTGGGAACCTACTCACCAATGAGTGATGAGGTCAGTATGGGTTGCTGTGCATTGCAGGAGCTGGGTGCTTAAGCTGCTCCCTGCTGCTGGAAGATGCTAGAGACGCAGGTACTGCAGGAGCCTGGCTGGAGGAAAATCTCTCTCCAGTGTATCTCCAGTGCCCTTTACTGACAACACTTAACATCTGCCAGCTGGCAAAAGAGTAATCATGTAAATTTTCACAGAGCGGCCAGTAATGGGTAGATTTGGAGATGAGAAGTAATAAACTAATAACTAGCTCAAGAATCATTGTTAAACCCTGTGCAGTTTAGGATATAGTGTTATCCTAGGTTTAAAGAAAGTACCAGGTATTCATCTTGAAATAGCTAAACAAAATTTTAAAGTATATATCCTTGTATTACTTTTAGAAAATTGTTTTAAACTACTACAAAAAACAATTCATGGTGACTAAAAGAATATTGAACAATATTGAAATATTTAAAATATAAAAATTTCTATCTTATCCCTCGGGCCCTTACTATCTGTTTCATTCATGTCTCCTGAAGATAAAACTGTCATTAATGGTTGGAGTACAGTATATTGTTTTTTCTGTATACAGTTGACCCTTGCACAATGAGAGGGTTAGGGGCACCGACCACTCCTGTAGTCGGAATCTGGGTTTAACTTCAGTTGGCCTGCCGCACACTCAGTTTCCCAACTGCAGATGGAAATACCAGTTGACCCTTGAAAGATCAACTACACCTACATATGAATATTGGGGTGGGCAAAAGTAGGTTTACAGTTGTGTTTTATTAATATAATAAATAATAATATAAGAATAGACTGTTTTGTATACTCACAACAGTGAGCCCACTTTTGCCCACTCCTATATATGTATTTCTCCCTAGTGAAAGGTTTTATAGATAGGTAAGCTAGGAAAAGTAACATACCCATTTTTTTTTTATTTTCTAAACTTTTGAAATGAAGGGACTTTGATTTGAGGGAATTTTAAAGTCTCTAGTGGATGTAGTTTGATAGTAGTGGCAAGGGAGGGAGAGAGAGTTTGGTAGCCATTAATCAACAATTTTTATATAGCCTAGATGTTCATATTTTCCCATGTGTTTTGCATTTTAAATGTATTATATTAAATGTTTACATGTGGTTATGTGTATGTTGCTGGTTATTTAAATTTCAGTGAAATAGGAATCAGAAATTCTTTTTTTAAGTATATTTTATTGATTATGCTGTTAAAGTTGTCCCATTGTTTTCCTCCCCTTTATGCCCCTCTGCCTGGTACCCTCATTCACCCCAGTATTCCCCCACTCTTAGTTCATGTCCATGGGTCATGCATGTGAGTTCTTTGGCTTCTCCATTTCCTATACTATTTTTAACCTCCCCCTGTCTATTTTGTGCCTACCATTTATGCTTCTTATTCCCTGTACCTTTTCCCCCATTCCCCCTGTCCCTCCCCACTGATAACCCTCCATGTGATCTCCATTTCTGAGACTATGTTCCTGTTATAATTAATTGTTTAGTTTTGTTTTTGTTTTAGGTTCAGTCCGTTGATGATTGTGAGTTTGTTGTCATTTTACTATTCATATTTTTGATCTTATTTTTCTTAGATAAGTCCCTTTAATATTTCCTATAATAAGGGCTTGGTGATGATGAACTCCTTTAACTTGACCTTATCTGGGAAGCACTTTATCTGCCCTTCCATTCTAAATGATAGCTGTGCTGGATAAAGTAATCTTGGATGTAGGTTCTTGCTTTCCATGACTTTGAATACTGTTTTCCAGCCCCTTCTTGCCTATAAGGTTTCTTTGGAGAAATCAGCTGATAGTCTAGTGGGAACTCCTTTGTAGGTAACTGTTTCCTTTTCCCTTGCTGCTTTTAAGATTCTCTATTTATCTTTAATCTTGGGTAATATAATTATGATGTGCCTTCGTGTGTACTTCCTTGGGTTCAAGTTCTTGGGACTCTCTGAGCTTCCTGGACTTGTATATCTATTTCTTTTGCCACATTGGGGTTTTCTTTCATTATTTTTTCAAATAAGTTTTCAATTTCTTGCTCTTTCTCTTCTCCTTCTGGCACCCCTATGATTCAGAGGTTGAGACATTTAAAGTTGTCCCAGAGGTTCCTAAGCCTCTCCACATTTTTTTTTTTTTTGAATTCTTGTTTCTTCATTCTGTTCTGGTTGAAAGTTATGTCTTCCTTCTGGTCCAAACCATTGATTTGAGTCCTGGTTTCCTTCCCTTCACTGTAGGTTCCCTGTATCTTTCTTTGTTTCACTTTGTACAGCTTTTGTTTCTTACTCTATTTTTCGGCTGTACTCAACCATTTCTGTGAGCATCCTGATTACCAGTGTTTTGAACTCTACATCTGATAGATTGGTTATATACTTGTCACTTGGTTCTATTCTTTCATTTGGGCCATTTTTTTTTGTCTTGGCAAACCTGTTACATTGTAAGGGGCAGAGCCTTAGGTCTTCTTTAGGGTGGGGCTACCCACATCCCTGCGTTGTGGTGCTGTATGTGGGGGAGGGACCAGAGAGGGAACAATGCTGCTTGTCCAGCTCTCCCCAGGGTGTCAGTCACTTCCCCCTCTACCCTCAAACGAATTGTTCCCTTTCAGGTGCTGCCATGGTGCTGATTCCTGGGTGCTTGGGCTGGCGTATATTCTAGGACCCCATGGCCCCTTCAACGGACTCTCTTATGATGGGCAGTTTCCCCCTTGGCTGCAACCCCCACAGGTTTTTATAGCCAAAGGTTTTGAGGCTTTAGTTCCCCTGCACTGGAACCCTGGGTTGTGTGGACCATCTCACTCCCCAGTTGTTTCTCCGTATTTATCTGTGCCACATGTGGGACTGCCTGGTCCACCACTGCTACCTTGCCCTTCGGATCCGCCATCCTCTCCCTTGCTGTGCATCCTGTTTGCCCCTCCTACCAGTCTGAATGAATGTTTAACTCCTTGGTTGTCGGACTTGCATATAGTTCAATTTTCTGGCAGTTCTGGTTGTTTTTGTTTTTAAATTAGTTGTTATTCTTCTTTGGGTTGTGCGAGGAAGCGAAGCATATCTACCTATGCCTCCATCTTGGCCAGAACCTCTTGAATCACGGAAATTTTTTTTTTTTTTCCTTAGGAAAGTCCTGCAAAAATGTCTCTATACCCATCTCTTGAGGATCTGAAGGTAGACAAAGTAATTCAGGTACGTTTAAGTTAAATACTAGCCCCTCACCCCCCACCCACCCAAAATACTGTGCCATACATTTCAGTTACAGGTAAAGTGAAGCAAGAACCTTAACTCGATAGATTTGCTCACTTTTATAAATCATATACTTTTTTGAACTTATTAATTGCAGACCAAAGAGTTACAGAAAAGCTAGTGTTTCCTTTTCATTTTACAATGAATTAATGGGTATGGAATATTATTTCTTTAAAATTGGACTTAAACTATGCAATGACAGCTAGATTTTATGACTACAATTTAACTACAACATATATACGTTGGTAAAATGCACTCTTTTAACTTTTTGATGCCCTAGTTTTGTTTAAAATTATGTTGTTTTTTGGATCTTCAGCTTTGACCAGTCTTTAAAATTTTTGCATTCTCTTTGAAGTTAAAAATTATAGAAATAGTGAGATGTACATGCTGCTTATAGAAGAGTAGTCCTGTGCAAGCACGAGGAAAGTGTAGGGGTTTATTTCCTTTCAGATGTAAGCAGCGGACATTTCGCGTGTTCACGCTCTAAATGACTATGAGAGATACAGTGTTTCTCATCTCGCTAAGTCAAAAGCTTTTTGGAGTCCTTCATGTAAGTATTAGCTCTGGAGACATGTTTCTGCTTAAGAAAGTTGGGGGTTGGGATCAGGTCTTGCCATTTTGTAAAATTTTTACTATGCTTGTTAACCAGACATAACTTGTAGTTTTTAATGAATCCATCTTGATTCCAGTTTATTTTAAATTTTGATGTCCCGTAAACTTAGAATTTTTTCAGCTGTTGTTTATTTTAATTTTGCAACATAAATCAAACTCTGTCTTGTACTTCTTTATTTCTAAAATCTTTTTAATAAGATGAAATTCTTTCTTGAGTTGTTTGGTACTTCAGAGCTTCTTACTCTAAAGATCATTTCACTTGAGGCCTTGACCTGAGTTTACTCTGAGATTTACTTGGTAATTATTTAATAAGCATAAAAGGTTTATTTCAAATTTGTGAGAAGTAAGTAACTTCAGGAATACGAATGTTTTTAGATAAAATATTGGCCTTTTTAGGGTGAAACCCCTCTGGAAATAATAGTAACAGATAGATTGGAGTTATTAACCTTGTAGTAATGATTGGTTAAATATGGGGGGTGACCAGTGAACACATACTTTTCACCATAGATCCATGTGGACATTAAAATAAGGTTTGTGAAATATCTGAAATGTATTAACTGCCAAGGCTTTGATGCCTCACAGTTTTAAGTGGCCTGTTCAGTCATCTTAAATGTTCTGTCGCTTTTTTCTTCAGTGTTTTCTTATGTGGTTTTTATTTCCACAAAGTTCATTTGAACAAACACATTTGCTTTTTAAAAAGTCTTTATTTCAAATACTTAGCCTTCAGGAATAACAATTAAGCCGTTAATGACATCAGAGCACTAAGGATAAGGATTTGCACGTGGATCTGAAAGAATGGCTGCCATTTTTGCCGTGTATAATGCGCTCCCATGTTTTGTGTATGTTATGCATAGTAGTGTATCCATGGGATTATTATACCCATTAGTATATCCATGGTATATAACCATCATGCCCACATAAAATGCGCATCCTTATTTTTCCCTCAAAAATTTGGGCAAGATGCGCATTATACACAGCAAAATATGGTACTTTCTGTTTTTTATCATTTTTGTTCATTTTTAGGGAATTGAACTCTTGAATTAATCATAGTTGACTTTGAGCAGAGGTTTTTGATTTTGAAAATAGGAAAGGAAAGTTGATATTGACAAATGTTGGATTGGAAAATAGGGCTACAGTCTACGTTAGGCTTACCTCTTTAAGGAGAAGCCTAATGTACAGAAAATATATGGACATTTCCATTAGAAGAAAATTTTACGTTTTGAGCAAAAAGCTAGCTGTGCAGAGATGTAACAGTGAGTAAAAGGGGGAGTACAGATTTTTTTTTTTTTTTTAATTCTCACTGGATTTAAAAGTATTCCTAGCTCCTAAAGTCTTGGGCTGTATGTGCGCCTGTATGTGTAGTTAATTTTACGCAGTAGTTGATATAGTTGATAACTTAGGTTTAATTTTGTTCCTGAGATGTCCCTGCAAAGATAATATTTATTTTCTAATCCTCTGGCTTTTTACACAACAGCTAAATTAAATGCGGCCGTGTGAACTGGCAGTTCATATATTGTAAACTATTTTTTACAATATCCATTACAAATCCTTAACAGGAGCCTTTGGTGGCTGTACCTGTACAAAATAAGCTTAAAAAACAGTGCTATAGAGACCCTGTGCTCATCAGGTTTCTCATGCAGTGAGCAGGGGTTGGAAGTGATGGCTCCAGGAGCTTGGTCTCTTCTCTCCACATGTTTTCTGTGATGGCAGAAACAGTATGCCCCAGCAGTACCAGTGTGCTCCTTGGGGACCTTCCCCCTCTCCTTTTTTCATAGTTTGAGATTTCAAATAAGTGTGAAACAATTTGCTGCATTTCATGGCTCGTAGTTCTTAAGCCCTTATTTTAGCATCTTTCTTTAGTTACTCTTATTTGATTACATAATAAAGATATATCTAGTTGCAGAGAACTTTCTATATGTATTCTTATTTCAGTGTTCCTTGGATAAGAATCGTAGCAATGAATGAAAGGATAAAAAATAATAACCAGTCTAAAAAGGAATAACTTTTAAAATTAATAAATTCTATCTTTTAGAGTAGTTTTAGGCTCACAGCAAAATTAAATGGAAAGTACAAAGAGTTCCCAGTTTACCTCCCCCTCTGTACACAATGCACCTATTTGTGATTATGTAAAAAGTGGGACTAGAGTTGGGTCACACATTTCATTATTAATCTTGTCCAAATGAGATGGCTGTTTCAGGAAGTCAGATCTGTCTGTAAAGGAGAAAGACTTTCCATCAGCGGAATACTTGACACAGTGTGGGCTGTGAAGGCAGCCCGGAGAGGAGATGCTGGCGTATGTGAGCATGCGTAACGTTGATATCATATAATGTTGTTAGAATTATTTTGGCAAGTTTGTTTAACAATTATAAATTATACTGTCTTTTAATTTTTTTATGTCAGTGATAAAGTATGCATTTTGCCTACTGTGTAATGTTTCTGTAGTATAGCGTGTCTGCTTCTCATACTTGCTAAAATGAAGATAAAAGTTTCTGTAGCATATGCTAAAAGAGCAAAATAAATACTAGCAACTTAAGTACTTAAATTTGTAGGTATTTTTCTGATATGTGGCTTTTATATGAATGTGGTTGAGCTTTTCTTATGCAAATAAAATATTTTTAGACTGATTACTGAAAGAATAATGAAAATGTAAAATGGGTGGCTATGTATTTTATAATGCATTTTGCAAATATTAATTTGCAGCAGCACTATGAAATATTGGTTATAAGATGTAGAAGGGTGCTCAGTCAAGTTTGATGTGATAGTGCTAAATATTTAGAATATGAAAAATAGTTTTGATTTGTAGATTTATTTGAAAGCTGTATTGCTGAAATATTTGAAATAAAGCTTTCCTGAGTACAACTTCACTGTTTTAGTTTCTTTGTGGATGTACTGAATTTAACATATAAGAATTTTAAGTACATATATAACATTGTTAGAATTTTCTTTTCTTTTTCAGGCTCAAAGTGCCTTTTCTGCAAACCCTGCCAACCCAGCAGTTTTGTCTGAAGCATCTGCTCCCATCTCTCAAGATGGAAGTAGGTTTCCACTTTGGGTTCATTCTCCTTG
The DNA here is from genome assembly GCF_022682495.2 of Desmodus rotundus. Lineage (NCBI taxonomy): Eukaryota > Metazoa > Chordata > Mammalia > Chiroptera > Phyllostomidae > Desmodus > Desmodus rotundus. The sequence continues at coordinate 44,049,503 of NC_071394.1, read as the reverse complement.
AACAGAAATCTTTAAGCATTCTTTTGAAGAAATAAGGAATCCAAGAATCTAAAGTATTTATGCAGCATAAGATTGGTGGTTTAAATCTCTAGTAGTAAGAAGAAATGTTTGAAAGAATGTTTATTTCAAAACCTAAGCCTTTAATCAAGAAAGTGAACTATGAATATGAAGATGTGTTTTATGACTTAATGAAAATTAATTACATTAAATTTTAGCCCTCATAAGTTCCTAACTTAAGATTCATTCATTTACGTGAACTGTGCCCATACCACTACTATTGAACTTCTGAACTGGCCTCTCTGTGGAGCGTAAGGAGTAGTTGAAATTTCCAGCTGTCTCCTTCTCGCGACCTTCCCAAATCCTGGTACCCAGTCTCCCTATCCTTTCCTTTGGTCCCCTTCTAAGTTCATTCAGGAGAGAGCCCCTAAATATGACATGATACAACAGGAGAGTTAAATAAGTTTTTGTGGCCTCTCATAACTACTTATAACATTGTTCTTCTGGAAAATCCATTTTAAGTCACAAATAAATCATGTAAAGAGTTTCTGGAAATAGTGCCTAACTCTACTACTAAGTTAAATACGTTAATGTTTAAATTTGCTGTTTCCAAGATTTCATTGAAATGTGGTTAACGTTCTTAAAATATGACACTAAATAAATTTATAGTCTTTTTTTTTAATTGTAGTTAGTTCAGAAGAGTCATTTCATAGCCAGGTTTACTAAATGAGTTATAGAGTAGCTGCCTTGACGGGAGACATTTTGGTCGGTTCTATATTGAAAAATCAGTGGTTCACAAAATTGCTAATCAAGTCAGTTTAAGAAAAAGTTAAGGTAAGATACTTTATTTGGGATACTGTATTTGAGTTCTTAGAGGTCTGAGGTTATTAATACATATAGAAGCCCATTATGACAACAGTTTTCATTTTGAATATTCAGTGTTTTTCTTCTTTATTCATTCATTTCTTTGTATTAGATCTCTATCCTAAGTTGTATCCGGAGCTTTTTCAGTACATGGGCCTGAGTTTAAATGAAGAAGAAATACATGCAAACATGGGCATGGTCCCTGGAGCACCAACTCAGGGGGTATGTAGAGTGTAATTAATTTTGAATTATAGAAAACCATACTTTACACGTAAATACAAGCTGTCTTTGTGGCTAACTCAATTTATAATTTTAGCATTGACCCACCTTCTCAGAAAATTTGGACTCCTTTCTGAATATTACTTCCAAGTAGTCCACTTCCTTTGTGCTCTTACCACTTCTCCAATTTATTAGGAGTTAAAAATTCAGATGCCTTTGACTCCTCCATTCTCCTTTGTCTTCTGCATGTGGTCAGTTAGTAAGACCTATTGATTCTGTCTCCACCATGTTTCTTGTATTCGCTTTATCTATCCCAGTCAGACCATACCCCTATTCAGAGCCCCTGTACTTCTAACCTAGATTACTGCAGTAGTCGCTTACATTTCCTCTGGTGACTTATACAACAAACAGCACTAAGCTGCTGCTTGAGTAATCATTATGAAATATGATTACCTTTTTTTGCTCATAATTTTTTAATGTTTTGAGATCTACTGTTCTTTTAATGAGACCCCAAATTCTCATCTTGTGTTGTATCACATATCCTTATATTAAGGTCATTGCTATAAGACCATAACACTTTATGGCACTTACTACAATTATAGTTAAAATACTTCATGAAGACAGGGTCTTTGTCTAGCTTGATAACCCCAGCGCTTAATAAACTAACTGATATTTTGCATTTATTTACCAAATATTGAAAACTTGGCTTGTATCAGTTAGGGTTCATTTGGGAAAACAGAAATCACAGTAGATATTTTAACAGATAATTTAAGAAATTAGACAAAGAGGTTGAAGAACTGAAAACAAAAATGGAATACAGTTGTAGCATAGGGAAGAGGTTGGAGTTACCAGAATGTAGAAGCGTCGGGGGGAGAACTGCAGGGAGCTGGGCCTCAGACCTTGGAGGAGGGCAGCCCACTGGCAGCGCTGGAACCTCTGAGGGGCTGCAGTGAGGCTGGTTCTGGGAGGGTCAGTAAGAGCTAGAGAATGGAATTAACTGCTGCCAGCGGGGGTAAGGGCTGTGGCCGGCACTGCCGACAGGAACCCGGAGCAGACAAGAAGGAGCAAGGCACTCGTTCCTCCTCCAGCCTTCCCGTCCCCCCCCCTAGCGCCTCATACGGTGCACGCTAACCAGAAACCTGTTGGCAGAGGAGCATGTAATTTGCACAGTTTGACCCCAGCATCACCGAGTAGAATCTAGAAAGGTGAGTTTGGAGCGGTCAGTAATTAGCATGAATTCTGAACGAAAAATTTGCTACACGTGGTGTATGTGTAACTGAGGTTCCTCTTTCCCTATGATTGCCCCTCTGAGCGTCCCAGTTCTTAGGTAGATGAGACCTTTTTATGACAGATTCCAATTAAACCCTGTTTAAGCTCTTCCCTCACTGACTTTTTGGTTGAAGAAAGGGCCCATTTAAGATAAGAAACCACTTAGGTCCAGAAAATTTGAAATACGGTACGACATTACACGAGTCCCTGCTATTCTAGGGCAGTCTGGTTTGTGCCTATTGCTGCTGATCCACAGCTGTTTCTCAAAGGGGTTGAGAAATAACATTTGACTGTCTGGTGTGCTGGCACTCACGTAACATGCATTTTACTCCTCACAATGGCACTGTGAGGCAAGAAGTTTGCCCTTTTATAGAAACTCTGAAAGGGTAAGTAGATTGCTAAAGATCAGACCATATGAAAGAACCCTCTGGAAAATGTTGCATAAACTTCAAAAGTATGATACGGCTGTTAAGTTCAAGGATCAACATTTGAGTTGAAAAGCCAAAGCACGCATGAGACAGATGGCGTTGAATTGAGAAGGCAGCCAGCAGAGACTCACTGAAGCTACTGAAGATGATAAACGTGGGGATAAGTTACCTGAGCAATTAGTAAATAAAAGCAGGATCATTTTTGCATAAGTTGACTGAGTATATTTGTTGTTAATCATGTAAAATTTTTTTATCACTGAGAATGTTTATAAATACGTATTATGTATCTTTTCGGCAGCAGCTGGTAGCAAGACCTTCTAGTATGAACTATATGGTGGCTCCTGTAACTGGTAATGATGCCGGAATTCGTAGAGCAGAAATTAAGCAAGGGATTCGTGAAGTCATTTTGTGTAAGGATCAAGATGGAAAAATTGGGCTCAGGCTTAAATCGGTAGATAACGTAAGTATTTTTCATGTCTGTCTGAGTTTGTCTAAATAGCTTATTAGGATATTAAGTGAGCAGTGTTAGAATGAAATACATTAATAAACTATAATGGGGTATCTGTAGTTGGGAATACTTGAAATCAGCTAACTTAAGTTTTTTCCACTTGGAGATGTCCTAATCTGAAGAGGCAGAGTGGGGACTTGCAGCATTATCTTGAATGAATTTTTCTTCTTTTTCGAGTCCTCTTTCTGGAATAAAGTTCACTGGTCTGCATATACTATAACATAGTTTATACAGATAGAATTCTGGATTGAAATAGGGCAACAGATGTGGAAGTTAAGAAAAAACTGACGAGTGAAAATCAGTGGTCTTATGATGAGTGTTTTTAAACCAAAGGATGACCATTTAACTTGTAGTTTTGCAGTTTTGTTATTTTCATCCTTCAATTTGAATTCAGTAGGTCATTTTCTGAGCAAAAGTGACTCTTTAATTAGGATAAATTAGCCATTACTTTACCTTTATAATTACTTCCTGCCTCCCCGTAACCATACTGAAGAAATCAAACAGCTTCTCTCAGAGGAAGCATTCAGAATTGTTAAGGACTTGAAAAGTCTTTATCACGATTTATGGTTTTAGGCATTGCCTTATTGGATTCCTTTTTAGTCCTGAGGTCTCAGCTCAGCGTGTCCGGCCTTTTCACATAGTAAATGATGAGCCTGGCACATTGTGGTAAGTGGCTGAGGCTGACCTTGGCAGGAAGCCTGAACACTGCCTGCCTGTCCGGGGAACTGAGGGCATCAGTGGCTTTGCACACTTGCAGCTTATTCAAGACACATCAGCATGCTCCTCTGGGAAGCTTTGACTTTGCTGTTTCCCTTCCTCTGTAGTGAATAGAGTACTTGCTGCCTCTTGTGCCAGGGTTTCTTCTCCCCTCCTTCCTCTGTCCTAAAGAGACAAGCTGCTCTTCATAGGCCCCTGTTCCCCACTGCAGTTATCCTTCCGGTGGGTTTGTCCATCTGGCCAAAGCCCAGTGGTCGTACACTGGCTTTGCTGCCTGGCTTTCCTGCCTGGCTTTCCTGTGCCGCCCTAAACTGAAGTAGCAGACGCATGAGAGAAGTCCTGTCTGACCCGTTAGGACGGCAGAAAGGGTGTAGCCTTGTAGATGCTTTCTCATTTTATCAGGCGCATTCTTTTATACTTGTTTCTTTTGTTCAGCGTCTGAGATTGAGTTTATATGAGTAGAAATATCTTAGTTAAATGTACTTGAGTTTTCTGTATTTCACAGTGGATTCTTTATGAGAACTGGAGTGGTATTGAATGTGGTCACCTTTTTTATGTTGTAAAAATAAACCCTACTCTTACTTGGTTATGAATAATTTAGCAAATGGGCAAACGAATCCTTCAGCTCAAAAGGTAGAGTTATGACCTTCAAGTATCATTTTTTAGACTGTAAGAGAAATCACAAAATTTCTAACACTTGACTTGCTTTCCCTGTGGTCATGTGGCTAATACCTGTTCAGTATTGTCAGACTCCTGGAAGCTTAGTTATTATAGTAATCCTACCTTATTTTCCTCAGTCCTTTTGTTCCAAGATGAAGGGAGTGATTGAGGTTGGGCAGATGGCTCATGATTTGAGATACAAGTTACTACTGAGACCTTATCTTTTTTTTTTTCTTTTTGCCTATTTCTTGGGATTCTTGTGTTGGTAAAATTTTCGATTTCTTTTTTAGGGGCAATGACATAACATACTCATATAATTTTTAAAAGGTACTAGAGTAGATTACTTACCTAAACAGTGGGTTCCTAATTTTCTGGTGTTTCAAAACTGTATCATAACAAAGTTAAATGACCAAAGTTACTTTCTCATTCTCTAGGGTATATTTGTTCAGCTAGTTCAGGCAAATTCTCCAGCCTCATTGGTTGGTCTGAGATTCGGGGACCAAGTTCTCCAGATCAACGGGGAAAACTGCGCCGGCTGGAGCTCCGATAAAGCGCACAAGGTGCTCAAACAGGCCTTTGGAGAGAAGATCACTATGACTATTCGTGACAGGTAAGCTGACTGAGCAGTTCAAATGGAAACTCAAGACCAGTTTCCCATTTCCTGGGGCTTTTCAGATTCTGTGAATATCGTATTTTGTGACAGAAGACAGATGAGCCTTAGAGTCTTTAAAATGTGTGGTGTAAATTTTTCTTACATAGTTTGATTTTTAAAAAATAGCATTCTGGTTTTGCATAGAAATTCATCCTCTTAAGTTACTTTCCTTTTTTATTCTGTTTCTCTAGAAAATTCAAAATGAACGTTGGAAAAGTAACTGGGCCACATGGTGCCTCTGGGCTCACTTGCCAATTTACTTCTCAGACGAACAGTCTGGGGCGTAACTGCCAGGGTTCCTGTAGATCTGCCAGGGTGCGCGGGTTCCAAACACAGTCAGGTTGGGGTAGTCAGGAAACTCCCGTCCAGGTGGGCGGAAGGGCCATTTTATTTAGCAGTTAGTTCCTTCGTGACTTAAACATTGAGCCCCTGGAATATGGGCCTCCGTTTATTTTCTTGCCCCGGCCACGACACATGTTAAGGGTGGACCTGTATCATATTGTTCCAGTTAGCTTTGGGGTTTTTATTCTTCTCAAACTTTTTACTTTCGTGTTTCTAGTTTCTCACTAAACATTTTATAGACGAATGCCATTTTTGCTTCATATATAAGGAAGAGGAATGTGGACCAATAGGAAGCTAAGACTGTTCTGCATTTTACAAAACCAGGTTTATCACAAACCCATAATGACAGCGGAATTGCAGAGGGGGAGCCGTGTAACTGGCACGGTAGCTTTCCAGTGGATGGTGGGCTGTCTTGCCATCACGGCCACACGTCTTCCTTTCTGAAGGGAACTTTGTAGAAGCCAGTTAAGTCTTTGATACTTAAAAGAAGGAAGTCTTGATTAATAATTTAGGCAAACCATGATGGATAAATTAAAAAAAGATACAGTTGGCCCTTGAACATGAGTTTGAACTGCAGAGGCCCACTTATACGTGGCTTTATTTAATATGCAGACCCACGCGGTTCAGACCCGTGGTATCACGGTCAGCTGTTTCGAGCCGCTGTTGGGAATCTGCAGATGTGGAGGGCCAGTTATTGTTAAAGTTACGCAGAGTCAGAAGTTCCGTGCAGACTTCTGACTGCACAGGGGTCAGTGCTCCGCATCCCTCTCATCGTTGCAGGGCCAACCGTAATCTTTCACACTAAGGTATTCCGTCAGTGTGCAATATTACGGCCATTCTTAGTTGCTCTCGCTAGAATTAACAGCATCCAATATGGCAGAAGTCCATGAAAATGGTTACTACAGAATTTTTAATTGAACCCATTATGTTTACAGGCCCTTTGAACGCACCATTACTATGCATAAGGATAGTACTGGCCATGTGGGTTTTATCTTTAAAAATGGAAAAATAACATCCATAGTAAAAGACAGTTCTGCAGCCAGAAATGGTCTTCTCACGGAACATAACATCTGTGAAATTAATGGACAGAATGTCATTGGATTGAAGGTAAGGAATGGAACTTGCATCTTGTTCTGCTGGTTTTATTTTAGCAAATGTCTATTTCATTTATTTAGGTCGTGTTGTTTTCATATCAAGTTCCAAAATGTAGAAATACAGTGGGGAGATGAATCACGTGGGACCCGGGGCTGTGCTGCGCTCTCTGTGAGCTGTACTCTGAGGACAAAGGGTTACTGAGTTGGCTAAAAAGCTCGTTTGGCTTTTCCCGTAAGGTGGCTCCAGTAGTGCTTAGTTGTTTTTAACTTCATTCGAAACAATTTTGTTGGACTGTATTGTGACAGCTGTCATACCAGTGTGCATTTTTAAAAAACAAACTTAACGAAATTGGTGAATTTTTGTATAGTCATTTTAATGCTAAAGATGGAAGAAAATAAGCAACGTTTTCAGCATATTATGCTTTATTATTTCAAGAAAGGTAGAAATGCAACTGAAACACACAAAAAGATTTGTGCAGTGTATAGAGAAGGTGCTGTGACTGATTGGATGTGTCAAAGTGCTTTGCGAAGTTTCGTGCTGGAGATTTCTCCCTGGACAACACTTCACTGTCACGTAGACCAGTTCAAGTCAATCGGGATCAGCTCGAGACATTGAGAACTGCCAGCTCTCCACCACGCAGGAGATAGCCGATACACTCAGAATATCCAAATCAGTACAGTTATGGGTGAAAATGAAAATGGCTTTTATGGAAAACACTAAATGAATTTCTTGGCCAACCCAGTATCTGGGCTGTTATGTGAAATTATTGTTCCTGTAACAAGGCGGTCGGACTAGCTGATCTCTGTTGTCTCTTGAACTAGAATTCTATGGAGACACAGGCAGTGAAGATTTAATGGCATTTTCAGTGAATGATTGCCCAACTTTTTCAACCCAGATTGCGGGAAATGAGTAATAGTTGCTGTTCATATTAGTACTTCATTTTTATAGTTTTTTTTTTCCTTGTAGTTTCCTAAACAGGGCTCTTCTAACATTTTCATTATGATCTGCTTATTTCATAAGCTTTGGTCAACTGAGGGGATGTGGTAATACTGTACATGGGGAGAAGTATTTAATCTTAAGTAATAAAAAGGTGTGGGTTTTTTTTTTATTTGGCTAATATATTCAGATCAGTTTACTTAGCAGTTTTGCTTCCACCTATAAAATTGTGATTGTACAGAATTAAACTTAGTAAAGAAAACTACAGAACAAGAGCCCTGGCTGGTGTGGCTCAGTTGGTTGGCCATCTTCCTATGAAGGAAAAGGATGCCAGTTTGAATCCCAAAGCACGTGCTTGGGTTGCTGGTTCAGTCCCTGGTGGGGCACATGTGAGAGGCAGCTGATTGAGGTTTCTCTCTGTCTTTCTCCCTCTCTCTATAAAAATAAGTAAAATCTCTAAAAAAAAAAGGGAGGGGGGGAAGAAAGCTAGAAAAAAGTTATAAATGCCAAGGGTCAGGATTTTAGAGATGTTAGCAAAACATAAGAGGACGTATATATTTATTTACCAATAATAACATTTTTATGTTTATTGAATAAAAAAAATCTGTGGAATTCTCACCCATGTGTTTTTAACAGGACTCTCAAATTGCCGACATATTATCAACGTCTGGGACTGTAGTTACCATTACAATTATGCCTGCTTTTATCTTTGAACATATTATTAAACGGTAAGTAGACAATGCTTATGGTAATATGATTTAATATAAGCACTGGGCTTTATTTTAATTCCCAAACTCTTGGTTCTTTACTTAAGAGATGATGATATTATCTAGAAATTTGGATTAATTTATTTAAATCAGAGGAAGTGGTTGGTAAGGATGACCCCTCACGACTTCCCAAGTATGGAATAAAATTCACCACACTTTCAAAACTTTGACATTTCCTAGTAGGAAACGGGTATATGAGCAGAGGTGGGCAGGCTTTCACTTCAGCTCCCAGTGTTCGGTGAAATGGGTGGCGGTTGCATGCTGCCTGTAGCTCCTCTGCTCAGGAGAAATCTACTCACACGGTGGCTCATGATAGCAAATTCTTGTTTTCTGGATGTTAGGAGTCATGATTTTTATTCTCTTGAGCATCCCAGGAGGAAGGTAGACATGGGCAGGGGTGTGGTGTGTGGGGGATGAGGCCTGGAAAGCTAAGGGAGGCCAGAGAAGGGGTAGCAAGGGTTCTCATCTCTGGAGCTTTTAAAATCCTGGCTCTATTAAGAAAGGAGTTACTGTCAGGACTACTCATTCTAAAGGTCTCTCCCTAATGGGTGATAGGAGCCACAAACTGCCCCCCCACCCCCCGCAGTTCGTAACAGCATCCTCATCATCTTTCTTTCCAACATCATCAGCCTTAATAGACAAAGGCTTAATGGTATCTCATCTAACTTTTCTAGCCAAGATTCAGATAGCCTCTCACACTGGGAATTTACAAAACAAGTAGATTACACGATACCTTTAGATCAGAACTCATTAAAAAGAACTTGGCATTTTTGAAAAAAGCCCCAAACTTCAGTCTTTAATAAAAGTGGCTCTCTTGCAGGATGGCACCAAGCATTATGAAAAGCCTGATGGACCACACCATTCCTGAGGTTTAGAGGCCATGACACAGTGGAAACTTTGCTGAACTTCTCCAGTTTACTTCTTTGGCAACTTAACTTTGTATTATGCACGTGAAGCTTTCTAGGAGCCAGACAGCACATGCTGCATGAGGTCCTTTCTATCTGACATTAGGGCTGGGACTCTTAACTCATCTGATATTGTTCAGACTTCAAAATAGTTGTAGCCTTATTCTGGTTTTACGGATGTGAAACTTTGAAAAGATGTACTGACTTTCATAGATTAGTATCTCTGCTGGAAACCTGATGCTTTTATAAGCCATGATATGATGATTAGAATGACTAATGCAGGCTTTAGCTTTGTGTTAGAACCAGTCAACTTTATTCTAGAAATCAAGTAGTGCTGTTCATACTACTTTAGTTCTATGGTGTATTTGCATTTTTACTCTGTTATCGTAGTACATTTAGAATGATTGCTTTCGATGGTGGGTTTTTTTTTTTTCCTCTTGGTTCTATGTGTGTGAGTGTAGTGTGTGTCTGTAAAACACCAACTAAGTAACACTGGTTTCATTCCATGTAAGCATTATACAGTGTATGTAGGTTGCAAGATTGTATTATCATTAAATTTTTAACTACCTTCACTTAATATGCTTGAACGCCTTAACTATGTTAAGCATCTAGTGTAAAAGCCAAAATATAACTATTGCTGCCTTTCTAAGACCCAAAATGCAGTTCTGCATTGAACTGAAATGTACGCCAGCCCCAAACAAATTAGTGGTATGTTCTGAGCTATGGATAGCACAGCTGCTTATTGCATTTGAGATTTTCTAGTCATTGTGTAATGGAAACAACTTCCCAAAGTCACTGGTATCATCTTCTGGGAAATGAGTCACTGTATATTTAATGTAAAAGTTATTATACTAAGTAGAATAAACTTTTGACTTCCTTTTTTATTGTAGATTAAGTCGGATGCTGCCTAATTTTGACATTTCACTGTAAACATGATGTAACCTAGCTACTTTGGGATGGTCTTACAATGTTGTCCTGGTAATTAGTTCTATCTCCTGACTCCTCCCTGCAAACAAAATCGCATTGACACTTTATCCTGATTTTCTTCTTCTTTTTTGGTTTATGCCTATTCTGATTAAATGTGTATAAATAAAGTGAAAATTTAATCAGACTGTCTACCATTGCATCATTTGGGAACTGTCCGTGGCTTTCTCCACACCAGTGTACGACCTAGGAAACAGGCATGTGAGGTTCACCTGGGGCCTGCGGGAGCGTCATCTCCACAGCAGCTGACAAGGGGTCCTGGGAGAAGCCCTCAGTGCTAGGAGAGTAGTGTGTCCCGTCGGGAAACGTGCCTCCAGTGTGAGCCTGACTGACAGGTCTGACCCCTCAGGCAGAGGACCAGGAACTCAGGGCCTGTAAGTTCTCCCCAGCCATACGTGAGAAAAACTGAAAATTCCATCACCCTGGTCTGATTCAAGTTTTTCCCTTACGCCATACTGCTTACAAGATACAACAACGTTTTTAAAGAGTATAGAAAAAACTTAAATCACAACATTACTGTGGTCCAGGAGGGAGAGTGGGTGGTACCGCTCTACAGCTCACCTTATTTGAAATTTACAAACGCAAACCAAACACCGTTTCCTGGTTTGATTACCTGCTTTGCTGTCTGGACTTGGGTCCAGGATGGTTCCGAGTATAAGAACAACATTCGTATCACTGTGGTTTTCTAGGAGGATTGGTATTTGAAGTTCTTAAAAGGTACTAGTTTCTATAATATTTAAATAAGAAAATGAAAACTGGCTTAATTACAGAAAAATATTTTTAATGTTTAGAAAAGATGAACATTTAATAGCTGCAATGAACCAAACTATTCCTATATACAGTAACTCTTATAAGAACTCCTAATCCTTCCCCAGGTTCTTAGAATCTGGGGACAGTAGGTCATAGAAAGTAACCACTCCATGAAAACACAAATACCCAAAAACCCAATGGGCAGCAATCGCGTAGATCGTGAAGACAAAGTTGCGTGACTCAGAAACAGCACTGATGCTGCACATTTTCTTGGAAAATTCTGTATTGTTCAGTGCTTTCTGAAAGTCCCCAGGTCAGTTTGGTATGTCTTAGCTCCTCTCTGCCTCTCAGACCTGTCTTCTGACCATCGCCCGCCCTCCTGGGATGGCCGTCTGCCCTGCCCCTGTAACTGCCTCAGAAGATGGCAACTAATAGTTTCAATGAAGCTAACCATGATTTAGAAAGTTGAAAGCCACAAACTCCTTATGTGGTAACACTTCCGGTTATTATCATTGCACATTCACCAGTTCATTGAAAAGTTTGGTTTAAAAATACATTAAACAGAGTTCAGTTTAATATTCAGGAGAAGAAAAGGCACTTAATACTGCAATTTCCAGAACATAATTTGTCTGTCTTTCCCTCCCGTGATGACACTGCTACACTGTTCGTTCATCCATATACACGTCACAGCACCTAAGAGAAGGAGGCATTGTGGTCAGGGAGTGAGTAGAACACTAGTAAGTACTACATCGTGTTGTCTTGCCCTATAGTAAAATCTTCAGAAATTAAAAATAACTGCTTGGTACAAAGCACTTGGGGAGAATAAGAAACCATTTCAATGTAAAGCTAAAATGACGGAATTATGGATACAGAACAGAATGCAAATATGTACCACTAAAAAAAGTCAGGAAGCAGATGAGGAAGAAGGTAGGGAGTAAGAACTAACCACACAAAGCTGAGTGACAGAAGGGATGAAGGTGACAGGTGACTGTTCACAGTGGGGAGATAGTGGAGACGTGTAACTAGATACTAGAAGAATTAAAAGCCATAAACAGTCCATTAGGGATGTCCAACCTGTGGGCTGCATGTGGCCCAGGATGGCTATGAATGTGGCCCAACACAAAATCATAAATTCGCTTAAAAGCTTTCTTTTGCTCATCAGTTTTCATTAGTGTCTGTGTATTTAATGTGTGGCCCAGAGACGCCAAAAGGTTGGACACCCCTACTCCACATGATCGTGAGGAAACCATGCAAATGTAAACAACTATAGTGAATCTCCGAGAGATACTATTAAGTGGGGAGAAAAAAACCACAGAACAATTACGTACAAACACACCCTCTACAATAAGGACCCACATCCAGGCCTCGAACTGGAAAACCAAGACCAAGAGAAGTGTGGGAGGCAGGAGACAGTGCTGGGAAGATGACTTAGTTTTTTTCACTGCAATTCATTACTTTCATAGACTTTTTAAACTCTATTGAACTATTACAGCTTTCACTATGGTTTTTAATTCTCTACATGGAACTCAAATGTAAAAACTTCCTTTTTGGAGTCAGATGTCTGTCAACATAAATCTAAATCCTGAAGGGCCCAAGAAAGGCAGACACCTGGCCGACCAGGGTGCTGGATGGGCATGTGCGCAGCATGCAGGGCACGTGGGGCGTTTTCTGCCCGAGAAGAGTATGTTCCCTGAATTCATTCCTCAGTTTTAATAGTGTTTTGGTGGAATCTAGGATTCTCTACATGTAGTATGTCATCTGCAAATAATAATAGTTTTACTTCTTCCTTTCCAATAAGGATGTCTTTATTTCTCCTTCTTGTCTGATTGCTGTGGCAAGGACTTCTGGGAAAGCAGGTTTGAGTTCAGTATTTTAGGAAGAAAGGTCAACCAAATAAGTTTACCTTTATGGCCCTGTATTTTCTCACTGATTTTTCCTCCGAGAAGGTCCCAAACAAGCAGTTCACCAGACTGACTTCCGGATAAAACGGTATTTCCATCCCAGATAAAGCACCTGCCAGAGTGATTTAGAGATAACCATTTCATCACCCATCCTGAAGGCAGGCCTATATTACACTGGCCAAAAGCAAGCCCAAAGGCACGATCATGAACTTGTATGTAAATGTCGTCACCACCAGCAACCCCCCAAACTGCACCTCTGAGGCTCGTCTGACGTCATCGAGGAGATGAGCGTTCCCGTCTGCACATCTATGACACTCAGACCACCGTCTTCTCCTGCGCTGAGGACATGGCGACTGTCTGTAACGGGAGGTGAAACACAGGCGGGTCACAGCTGCAGACTGTGGTTTAGGTTGTTCCGAGCTTTATTTCTGGCCCAGTGACCTAATACTCATTTTCCTTGAGCTGCTTGTTTTAGTTAACCGGTGACTACCCTCTCCTTGAGATGCTTCTGATTTGGAGCATGTGAGATCTTCCTCCCCCGCATGTCATCATCAGCTTGGCTCAAATCAACCCTTAAGAGGAGGGAAGGGGAGCGGGGAAAGACATGCTTTTGTTTCTAAGACACTGGGCTGAGGACCCTTTGGTGTGAGTTCATTTACCTCTTACAAATAATTTCTTGAGTGAGCTGAAGAATAAAGAATACTACCCAATGCAGTTTTTCTACTAGGTACAAGTGCCACAAGTGTACTGCATTCTGCCGTGAAGAGGTTTAGCTACACAGGCAAAACCTTTTATCAGCCAAGTGTTTTTCTGTTTAAATTCTCATGTGTTTCAAAGTGGTAATTCTAATGCCCCCAGTATCATCTGTATTCAAAAGGATAATACTACCTGGGCTAAAAGCAGTATCACATACAGTCCCTGAATGGCATGGAATCTGGTGCAGTACCGTGGCCGTCGCGAGGTCCCAAATAGTCACCGTGCCTTCTCTGGTGCCTGAAACCAACAGTGTGCTTGCAGCATTTAAACTGATCGTGTCTACCTAAGGAAGAAAGCAGAAGTACCTCCCTTAGAATTATGGTCATAAGCTCTGTTTCCCTAGGCTAGTTCAAGTAAGTGGATGCAATGATGCAGATTAAACTCTATGGCACAGAGCACTGGTGTAGTTAGTGCAGATGTATTTCAACATCACCTACTGAATGACACTTAAAGACAAAATTCGTCGTATGCTAGTGAATAAGATGAAGTATTGCTATTGGAAATGTAATTCTGTTTTAAAATAGCTTAAACTTGTCCGTCTAACTCCATGAATAAGAAGTTGTAGCAAGGTGCCAACCTGCCTGAAACACAGCAGACTGGTGATTGACTATTTGAGGGACTTGGGAGGAGGGGGAGGCCTCCAGGTTATACCTGCATATCCTTCTTGAATTATACACTGAATAAATATTTCTCAACTTCAGTTCATCTGTCGACCATGCAAACTAGGCACCAATTCCCAACCTCAGAGAACAGGCAGTACTGTGAGCCACAGCCTAAGATGCAGCAGTGGGGCCCAGTGGAAACAGCGTGTGAAAGGTATCAGGGGCCGGCCCTGGGTCTGCCCCAGGCTGCACACACTCGGGCCATCCAAGTATCAGGCCAGTGTCCTCAGCTGTGGCTGTGCATCATCCTAGACAGATGGCCCCTCTACCTTCTGTGTCAGAAAACATGAAAGACAACGGGTCACATCTTGTTGCCCCAGATAGTCTGCGGAAACCCAAATATTCAATGCCGTGCTCAGGGAAATAGCAAACTGAAGAAAAAAAAGACAAAGTAGACTTGGAAACCCAACGAGTCAACTCAAAGAAAAGAGCTGAGAGTCAGCCTACGATCTCCAATAAGCAGATCAATAAGCAGTTTTACCTAAACACTTAGGTAAAACTAAGAATCCCCCTCAAACCCCTGGAGTCTGAAGCTCAGGTTTTGTGCACTTTGGTTGCCGGCACTCACACTGACATCATGTTCCAGCTCGGCCAGCAGGTCAAACTGGTGTCTTTTGGTGCCTGTCATTTCTGCAGGAATACCAGACCACACCTAGAACGGAACATAATGTAGAAGACATTTACACACATGTAATATAAAAGCTTTTCTAATACAGTGAGGAAGAACCCTCTTGACCAACAACCTCCACTGAACACACGTGCCCACAAACGCGCTGCCTGACCCTCCCGTTCCCGTTCCGCAGTTCCACGGTGCCCGCGCCTTTATTCCTGCCGTCCTGCGCTTACCGAGAGCCGCCTGTTTGGACCTGTGTCTCTTTCCATCCCGTGCAGTGGCTGTTGTAATTATGGGATTTAAGTACTGTGTGAACTAAGGAATATGAGTGTTGCACGTCTATTAATGTTTTGAAAGACTACCGAAAAATTGCTAAAATGAGGTGCAGGCAGGAAACTTATCTACAAGAATGGGGGACAAATCTTGAAAAACTTCTGAAGGAATTCTAAGGGTTCTAGGTTTTTGGCTTCTTTTCACACAAATGCAGATGGGAAACGAAGCTGATGAATACTGGTGTGGTTTGCATGTGGCCCTACATCAACAGAATGGTGAATGAACGTGCATTTGAATGTTTAAACTTTCAACAAAATGTATTATCTTTCAATGATTCCCCACTTTAACTTGACATTTTCTGATTAACTGATCAACTGCTAGTTCCAACCGTGTTAGATAAGAGGGGCCGTTTCTCCGTAACTCCGCTGTCTAAGGAAGACTAGATCATCCCGCCCCTAGTTGAACGCACAGTAGGAAAATCATGAAAACTTCCTATTATACAGAGAAGTGTACACATTTAAAAAGCAATAATATTGAATATTCTTATGTATCACACGCTTTGTGAACACCAGTGATTGAACATGTTAACAGGTAGTTAAATGGTTTATAACATTTTTATTATACAAACACAGTGAGATAGAAATACTATCTAAACCTTCACTGTCGAATCCCACGATGCCGAATACAGCCTGTCGTCATGCCAGCAGATCTTACTAACAGCATCATCGTGTCCCATTAATGTGTCTTGGCATCTTCCAAATGCTATGGAATAAAAATAGCTAACATAAAAGATAATGAGAACCATTAAAACAGCATTCAGCTTAATTTTAAGACTCAAACACATATTCAAGAAACATTATGTTGTTAAATGTTATACTCACTAAGGCCCATTAGAATTACAAATTACTCGTTCTCATGTTATCAAACCAAAAAACTGAAAATTTTAATTTGAAACTAGAAATTTCCAGGTCTGGCTCATCTTTGTTTTCACCTCAATTTAAAATTTAGAGAAACATATGAGTTCAACTGGAGAAATTATTAGATTCAAATAATTATATTCAAACCCAATGGAAATATTCTCATCTAATATTTGTTCTTCCCCCCCCTCCCAAAACATGGCACAGTGCCCTGGCAATAGGAGATTCTGTCTTTACTGCTCTGTGTCCACAGAGGTAGCGACGTGTGTGTGATTACAAAGAAGCGTGCACAGGTACATACATGTTATTATCCCATGAAGAGCTTATGACAGTGGCATCTCCTGGTAAAAGTAAACAAGATGATAAAGCCTGAAATACAAATGATTCAACATTAATAATTTACAGCAGTTAGTCCCTACCATGGTAAAACTATCTTATGAGACGCCCCAATTAATGCTTAAATTCTGTTTAGGTTAGCCTTCTGATATCTACAAAGTTCTTTTCCTACTGGCTAATTCCAGACGCCTTGGTTCCTCCCAAGTGTAGGGAAGTCACAGTGTGTCCGGAGCGTGAGGGTCTAGACTGACCTTGTTCAGGCCTCCCTCCCGTCCCTGGGCTGGGGGAACTGCCAGGGACGCTGGAGGAAATCATGCGGGAGGGCGGGCTGGGGATTACCCTCGAGAATGCAAGCTGAGTCTCGAGGGTACAGATTAATGTGGGTAAGGAAAACTTCCAAAATTCTTTAGGGAGTTTCAGACTCTTCTGGGTGACTTACATTAAAAATACAAAGTGCTTTTCCAGAATCATTGGTTTCTAGTATTGGGTATCCTACCAACTCAGAAATGCGTAAGTTATTTAAGTAGCATATATATACATTTAGTCTGAAAATTCCAAAGAAGAAAGATTTATTAAGGAGAATTCTACAGGGCAGCAGGAGTTCAAGACTTTTAGGCTACTACTGCATAAAAATGAAATCTCATTATTATGAGAATGAGCCAACTTGAAAATATTTTAACTTGAATCTAGAAATAATCTAACTAAGGCATTCTGTCAATACCGTGCAGGAATAAACTCAACTGTTTTGAGAGAAACAAGACGTCATATGTGTGTGTCTATTATCATAACACTGACTTAAAATTAAATGAACTCACCATATTTGAAAATGATATACTTCTTTGTAGCATTCTGGATTCTTTAGAAAACATCTTCAAGGTGGAATCTAATTTGACAATGAGAAGGCAACCACGTGAGAACGACAGAGATGACAGAGAAGGCTGCAGGCGCAGCCCCTGAACGCACTGGGTGGGAAACGGGGCTAAGTGACCTAACTCCTCATCCAACAGCAAGATTCTAGGATCTGTTAACTCCCTGACAAGAAAATCAGTTTAAAACCCAGTATAGGCACAGTTGGCATTTCAGCAGGAGTGAACACAGGGTTCAGCTTAATAACGGATGTAAGCTAAAGGTAAAGGGGAGCACAGAAGCCCTGGCCGGTGTGGCCAGTGGACTGAGTGCCGGCCTGCGAACCAAAAGGTTGCCGGTTTGCTTCCCAGTCAGGGCGCATGCCTGGGTTGCGGGTCGGGTTCCCAGCAGGAGGTGTGTGAGATGCAATCCATCCATGTATCTTTCACACACCGATGTTTCTCTCCCTCTCTTTCTCTCTCCCTCCCCCTCCTCTAAAGGTAAATAAATAAAATTAAATAAATAAGTAAATAAAGAAGTAAACCTTAAAAAAAAAGGATCAAAATAGCAAGGTTAATATTTTTAAAAAATCATGGCAATATAAAAGTTTTTTTTTTTTTTTTAACCAGTAGACCGGTTTTGGTGTGACACCTACACAGAATCAACATTTATGGAGAAGAATCACTAACTTTCTAAAAAATAAAGTTGGGATTATAATGCCCAAGCTTTTAATTTCCCTGCTTAACAGAAGTTTTAGAAGTGTACCCAAACCCCTTAGTAAAACCAAGACTTGCAAATTACAATGTGCTCCAAACATCCAATATTTGAAACATGTAACATTTCCAAACATACAACATGATAAATAAAGGTCAGGATGAGTTTTAAATAATTCTTTTGTATAGTAAAATTTAATATTTCAATTTAATTATTGCAACACCAACACATAGAAGTCTTGAGTCTTTATAAACATGAGTTTAAATAAAACATTTTCCCGAATTAGCTTGAAAACAGAAAGAGTAGAATGAATACAACATCTCCCTGGGGGTAGGAGTCACTCTGATATCCTTCCCAACCTTGCTTTTGATTCCAAAGAATGACCTTTTTATCAGGCAATTCTGAGTATTCACCACAGAGCCCGCTTAAGCTTATTAATGTGCGGCAACCTACAGAAAACCATAGCCAGCCTGGTATGTAAGGATGCTTTCCTCGAAATCAAAGGTTCCCTCCCCACACCAGAGGTGACCATGTCACAGGTGCTGAAGAGCTAGTCTCATTTGTGATGGGTTCCCGTCATGCCCACACACTTAAACATACACGGCATATCTGAGGAAGAAATGTAACTTTAGGGTAATTAGTAGGATACATACGAATCAGTAATATGAACTTCTGAGAGTGAGAAGAAACAAGCAAAAATATAAAAGCTTGTCAGTTAAGGAAAACAAAATCTCTCCTTTATTTGGCAAATTCACAAAGAAGCAATATAATCATTAATAAGCCTCAGAGGTTTAAACCCTTGATGCTCACGATTTACAAGGTCACACAAGTACAACAAGCTGAAGGATTTAACGAACCACGTCAGGCCAATCCGGCTAAGAACACAGGCTTCGCCTAAAGTAAAGCGTTTTGTCTGTGTGACTGTCGGCAAACTCGGCCGGCAGAAATCCTGGCAAAACACGGGTTGCTTTCTTGTCCCAGAGCATCGTGTCGGTGGCCCCAGGCGGCCCAGTGCACGTCCCGCACAGTCACTTCCTTTGGTCTACAGTAGAATCGTTTTCTAGGCTTTGTGGAAAATTCTGTGCTATGAAATCTGAGGCTGTATTTGAAGGAGAGAGGAATGATATGCTCCAGATAATAAACCATGATTACAGAGTCTGACAGCAGTAACTGATTTTCTCCTGGAGGCACTGAGTTGGACAGCATTATTTCTTAACTTAATGGATGAGAAATATAATTTCATACGATGAAGACTGAATAAATAGACTCAAAACCGCCAGCTACTAACTTTGCCAGGATCAGCTAAAACCTAAAGAGGATCGCTAACGCGTTACTCTTTCCATCTGCACACCTTCCGGAGTGCCTGTCACCCTGCTTTGAGCCCAGCAGGACAGCACGTGATTTAACTGAGCATATACCGTACAGACGCCAAGGAGAGCAGCGTTGTATACAGCCAGAGATGCTTCGTGCTTAGTCCTTTTTAAAGGTCAAAATAAATTCTAATGTGTCATTCAAATATAATTATTCCAAGTCAAAGCAACAAGCCATTGCAGGGTTTTTCATAATTTTGATAATGCCAAAGCACATTAATGATGTAGGAATTAGATTTCAAGCTAAATGCTACAGCAGACACCCTGAATATATACTGAGCGACAAAAATGAAAACCTTAACAGCAAACTGGCATTTCCACGTGAAAACGCACACACCCCAGACTCCGTGATGCCCCAGGTCTGTCTAACACAGCGGCTCCAGCCCTGCTTCCCCTCTCTGCCCTGGCCGACCCACCAGAAACCAGATGCGCCTCCAGCGCTGGTGGGGAGGGCTCCTCCCAAGCAAGAAGGTGGGAGACAAACTCTTTTGGTCCTTCACCTTAAATTCTGGGAAACCTCCTTAGCAACAAAAAGGTGTTTTTCATAACTGTTTTTGGCAAACTATAATAACATTGTATGTAACATACCACAAAATAATTGCTTCAAATTTACTCTATGTGGGGGCAGCACGTGCAAGCACAGCCCTTGACTGCGAGTGAAGAAACGTGGGCGCCACGACTGCAGGAAAGCCATGTCCCAGGGGGAAACGTACCTTGCGAGGTGGTAAAGACTGACGATCCATTGCAAGAGACCGCTATTCCAGTGACCGCCCTGTTTAAAAACAAAGTTTTATGAGTTACCATCAAACGTGCGATAGGACACTCGTCTCTTTCGAGGTCTTGATTTAATTTTACCATCTTTTTATAACTGTTTTCTTCACAGCTTGTCTGCTGGATCTGTCCCACATGACACCTGCTATCACCAAATCACAGCCTGGCCACTTCTACCTTGTGCTGGCAGTACCTGTGGCCAGCAAACATGCCCACTCTCGCCTCCCCAGCTGCCTCATTTGAAGTTTAATACATTGCTGACCCCTGGAAAACGACTAATGCTTCTCCTTCAGTTCCCCTTTATTTGACTGTCACCCCAGTGACTGCAACTCTCCTTTACAATCACTTCGCCGGCTTGGTGAGTGAACCGAATTTGCCTCGCCCCTAGCAACGATGACCCGCTGCCTGGCGCTAGCATGTCCTCCTCACTGCCCTGCCTTACAAGGCCCCTTTCTCTGTGCCAGAGAATTTGAGAGAAGAAAGGACACTGTTACAGTGAATGAGGAGAAACTATGTATTCTTTTCCGAGGCCACGCTCTGATTGTAAACCACTGATCTAAGGTAGACGGGCACGTTCCGTTTCACACACGCCCACGGTGGACACATCATCAAAATGTCAGACAGGATGTCCGTGGCTGTGGAGCAGGACACCGAGCCTTGTCTCTGGGCTGCATCTCCCCACCTATAACGGGTCAATCAGGTGACCAGTGCTCTTCCAGTCTTTCTACCAGAGTATAAAAATATCCTCAATAGCAGAAGACAGGGAACACATAACCCCTCTAGGTCCAACAGCAAGCTCAATGTCTTGGAAGTACAGGTATTATTTTTAAAATTCTAAAATGACCGACATGGAAATGACAACATGGTAGGCCGGCACAAATCTGTTTTGTGCCAAAAATTCCTTTGTCACACTGACCTCAGCTGGCTGAGCACTATGGATGTTCTGGGGAGATAAAAAACAGTCAAGGTGACGTTGAAAGAGAACTTCCCCCATTGACTCGGCTTAAAACGATCGCACACCCGAGCGAGCCCGCGGCTTCCACGAGCACAGCGCAGGGGCAGCCTTACTCTTTGTGGATTTTATATCGCTCCTGTAACTGCAGTTTGGCGATGTTATTCCAGGCCAGGGTTTTGCTTTCCTCAGTCAGGTCTTCAAAGGACTCTTCGCCTGGAGAGACTACATTAAATTATTGCTACGTGAGTCAACTAAATTACTAACAAGCATCAGACAACAAGCATCAGAGTCACAATATTTTCTGTTAAAATCAAACAACCGAAAACCCCAAAATATCCCACCAAAACATAATAGCTTTGAAATGTACTTGTTAGCTCCATGTTAGTCAAGGAAAAATAATATGGTATATAATTTAAATAAAATAAAAATCGTTTGTGAAAGGGTAAAGCCAGAGCCATTTGCTTTGTGGCACCCTGTGCTGAGCAGGCCTGTGACCCTGTGCAAGGGGACTGCCACTTCACTCTTCTGAGCTTGTCCCCAGGCCTGGAAGTTACTGGAAGCAAGAACTAACCGCTCTCTACAGCCACGGGCAGCAGATAACGTGGGAACACGCTGCAGCCCCAACGGCCCAGGGCCCCAGAGCAGCAGCCCCACCCTTCTGTAACCCCGGAACAGCCCAAAGCCCCGCCCCTCAGAGCCGGTGCGTCTGGCACAGCACACCCTGCCCCTGTCCCCTCTTGGAGAGTAAGAACTTCATTCTCTACACTTTCTTCTCTTTGTGAATTTCTTCACAGCCCATGTCACCGGCCACCCTAACAATCTGGAGAACGATTAAAAAGTATATTTAAATACCACAACATTGTTATACTTTTATCAACGTTTGCAAAGTTTTCACTTGGCCCCTAAATTAAGAACTTCAGGAAACACAAGCCTGAAGAGCCATCTCCCTGTCAGCAATCTCTGCAAACGCCTGCTGTTTCCCTAAGAACGCTGCAGTTTTGCTTGGGTTTCGTAGGGGAGGAAGCAGAGATGAAGGCAATTACGCCACGTACTCTTGGACAGAACTAGCTACGTAATCCCTTCACTTCTGTTTTAAGAAAGGCTGGAACAATTACCCTTTAAAATAATCACAAGACAAGGGGTTCAGGGCCAGTGACTAAGCAAAATACGGGTTTAAGAGGCATCACGAGATAATCCTATGGTCCTTATGACTTAACCCTGTGGGGTTATCTTTTAGAGAAGTACTTCCAGCCAGCCCCGGGTCATGTGACTCTGGTGAGCTATCCCTCCACACTTGAGAGCATGCGCAGCCATGTGTGCCTAAGAAGTCTGAACGTGCCTGCAACAGATAGCAGAATCGGAGATAAGAAAACTTTGCTCCCCAAGTTCCACATAGTGTCCAACTCCTAAGAGCCTGTAGGTTGGAGGCTGTCTCCTGAATGTAAAACACAGATAACCGGATGAAGGTGTGGATGCATTCCACCCTTTCCAAATACTAGATGTGAGAACAGAGTCAACTTCATTTTAGCACCTAACATATGCCTGGCACAGAACAGATAATTGGCAAATGTTTGTCAATTATGGTTGAAGAATGGTTGAATTAGGGGACACAATCAAGTACAGAAAACAGAACTGAATGGAAGATCTGTAGGCTGGGGACGGGAGAGGAGAGCTGGATGGAGGTGGGGGAAGTAACTGGGGGAGGAGCGGGGCGGAGGTGGCTGTCAGAGCAGCCACCATCAGGATGATGCATTGATAACAAGGGACTGGCTAACAATCAAACACCAGCTTGGGAAAGCACAGAACAGAAACAGAACCCTAATAATCACAATAGCAATACCGCCAGATTTCAAATTACCAGGAAATAACGGTAACTTGATTTCCCTTAAAGTTAATAGTTAAAAATGAATAAAATAAGGACAAAAACTTCTTTTCCAGGAGAACCCCAATAAAATGGTAAAACACTCTAGGCAGCACAACAGTTTCTGTTTCATCTCCTCTTTGGAATTGTCAGAAACATCTTAGTCAAAGTAAAACGAGAGGTGCTCACATTTTTTCTCTTTGCGAATTTACCTGGAGAATCTGCTGTGGAAACATTGTAACTGGAGGTTGGGGACACACTTTTGAGCTTGGGAGTGATCCTCCGAGGATGCGGTGTCACAAAGAGCTGCTTTGGCGTCTGCCCGAATTCCAAGATTTGGGTTAGCATGGCCACCTTCTCATCAGGGTCTTCGATGCTTCGGAAGGAACGCAAATAATGCAGTGAGCCACCAGGTCCAAGTTTCTCGAGAGCACACATTTCAAATAATACAGGTCACCAGGAGAGAGATTAACCTTCAGGTACTAACAGCAGGACTGTCCACATCTTATCACAGATTTTCTGAAAACTTTCTGAGGCTCAGTAACTCACATGATAGTAAAAGCAAGATATACTTAGCAGGGAATTTTCCACACTTCAATATTATGAAACAAGTGCATAAATCATTTAGTGAAAGAGGTATTTTGTAACTCAAGTAGAAGTTCCTTACAGACATAAGTACCTGTTCAGGTCCACACCTCCTTCATAGGTCAGCGGATGAAACACTGAAAAGAGAGACGTACAACACCGTGAAAGATGTACACTCACAATATACACTCTGCTCAGAATTTTAAAACCCACTAACAACTTTAAACTCTTATTCAAAGAAACTGATTTTCATGTTGAAAAATGGACTAATAATATCCAGTTTCAGTCAATGTCAATTTGAATTATTATCTTGTGCTTAGAAATCTAACTGGCAGGTAAGAGGACCAACTAGCTCAGTGTATTTCTCAGTCAGCATTATTTCTGCTGGAGGGGAAGTCACTCTGCCCTCTGCTCAGGCACGTGAGAAATCAAGCCTGCACTTCCAGCTCCACCCCCTGTCATCTGAGAAACCTGGAGGCAGGTGAGAGCTGAAACTGATGAGGAGGTGCGGTCCTGCTGGTTTCTTTCAGCTCAATGAAGAGGAAACTCTGGGGGCCCTCATAGCAGTTGAGGTCACTGACCTAGCTCATGTTCCGATTGGGTAATTTTTTTATTCTTACCCGAGGACATGCCCGTTGACTTTACAGAGAGGGGAAGGGAGAGAGAGAGGGAGAGAAACATCTACGCAAGGGACCAACATTGACCAGTTGCCTCTCATCTGTGCTCTGGACTGGGACTGAATCTGCAACCTAGTTATGCACCCTGATTGGGAATCGAACCCACTACCTTTTGGTTCACGAGACAATATTCCAACCAACTGAGCCACACTGGTCAGGGCTGTTCTGACTGAATTTTAATTGAAATTATTTAATGGGATAGAGAGAGCACAAGCTAAAATGAGAAGACTTTGGAAAAGGCCTCTTGGGCCCTGGCTGGTGTGGCTCAGTGGATTGAGCACTGGGCTGTGAACCAAAGGGTCACCAGTTGGATTCCCAATCAGGGCACATGCCTGGTTTGTGGGTCAGGTCCCCAGTAGGGGGCGCATGAGAAGCAACCGCACATGGATGTTTCCCTCTCCTCCCTCTCCTTCTCCCTCCTTTCCCCTCTCTTTCTCCCTCCTTCTCCTCTCTAAAAATAAATCTTAAAAAACAAAAGAAAAGAAAAGAAAAGAAAAGAAAAGAAAAGAAAAAGGCCTCTTGGGATCATGGTGAAATAGATGTTCCTTAGGCAAAAGTACTTCCTCCTCTGTTACTTAGTATCTGATCCAGGGTCACTGAGCCAGTAGGCACTGTTTGCTGATACAAAATTCTCCTGTAAAGAAATAACCTTGACTGCACTGCCCTCATTCTAGTTATTTTTGGTTAGTTGTGTTTTCGTCAAATGCTAAATGAACTTTCAGTGACTATTACATACCATTATAGGCCTCAACAGCCTCGCTTCCTTTTTGCTTGTAGCCAAATATTAGGTCAATCCACTCATGAAGGTGCTCTGACACGTAACTGCTTTCCAGCGCGTCTTTGCTTTTCTGAAGAAAGTCCTCGGGACCTGTTGGATGAGACTCGATCAACACACGACAGTGTCCATCGTGCTTCCTCTCACTTCTCTCATCTAGCCACATGTAGCTAAAGCTTCTAGGACAGGCAAGAGGCACATATTTTTAGTGAAGTTTTGCCCCCTCATATAAAATATAAATTTTGTGGAGCAAGAGTCATTTTCACAACATTTAGGTCTCCCAAAAATATGTCAATAATTTTACAGCATACACTTAGAATATTTTTGATTTGTAATAGGACTGATATTGCCTCATTCAGATCAAGAATTATGCTGTTATTTTTTCAAAAAGTCTACACAACTAAATAATTAATACTGAAATTGCACGATCAGGAAAAGAATGTCTACAACGCGACACCTTCAAGGTGGTACTCACTCCGTGCCCAAGGTGGAAGTTCCACGTCATCCACCATCTGCCCTCCTTGTCTCTTCCCCAGATCCAGTTTCAGACTATTCACTAAGAAGCTTACATCATCACCATAGAATTCGGGAATCAGCTGAAAGTTCCAGGAGGGGGCAAAACCAAAACAAAACAAAGAACAACAAACATTTTTTAAAGCAGTTAGATACCACCAGCCCAGTGAATCATTAGCTTTTAAACCACTTACCTCTTTAAAATCTGTGGCACCATCCAAACAGTTTTTCCAAGTTTCTGCGATACTAAATATATAAAACAAGTTAAACTGATTTTAATTCTAGGGTATAGACACATCAACCACCATGCTTTCTCTGCACTGAGAGTACTGCTCTAGATTTTAACTACATTAACTCATTTCTCTCGTTAACTCAAATTCTCAACATCCACATGCATATCTAGGCTCACTCTGCACTGAACGTGGGGTCAGAACACGGCCCAGATGGACCACCTCCAAGGTCGTGCCATGAATAGCTGCGCGTATACTGCCTCATCAAAGGACCAATGGAGGCAGGTGCTTAAACACTAAAAATTAGCAAAGCTATTTTAATACCTCATCTCAAAAAGGAATAATGAATAACTAGGTGCAGAGCTTAAAAAAAGATTGGAAAGACAGACACCAAAGATTAACAATGAATATTATCTCAGCATGGTCAGATGCCAAGTGAACTTTATTTTCTTCTTTGTATTTTCTGATATTTTTATGGTAAAGAAATATTACTTTTATAATGAAAAGAGTTATATATTTACTTGCCCACAGGGAATTTTATTCAATTCATGGCAGAATTATTTAGAATAGGGACTTCTGGCCAAGATGGAGGCATAGGTAGATACACTTTGCCTCCTCACACAAGCAAAAGGACAACCACAAATTTAAAAACAAACAATAACCAGAACTGTCAGAAAATCAAACTGTATGGAAGTCTAACAACCATGGAGTTAAAGAAGAAACATTCACCCAGACCGGGAGGAGAGGCACAGAGGATACACGGCAAGGTAGTGGCTGGCAGAGTGGGCAGTCCCACATTTGCATGCGGATAAACTGGGAGGAACAACTTGGAAGGGAGACAGACCTCGCAACCCAGGGTTCCAGTGCAAGGAAATAAAGCCTCAAAACTTCTGACTAAAAATACCTGTGGGGGTTGCAGCAGTGGGAGAAACTCCCAGCCTCAAAGAAGAGTTTGTTGGAGAGACCCACAGAGTCCTACAATGTACACAAACCCGCCCACCCGGGATCAGCAGCAGAAGGGCCCAATTTGCTTGTGGGAAGTGGGGGAAGTGACTGAAAGCTGGCAGAGCCGAGCAAGTGACATTGTTCCCTCACTGACCCACATACAGCTACGCAACGCAACTACACAGGTTGCCCCTCTCTGGTGAACAGTTCAGGCTCCACCACTTACTATGTAAGAGGCCTGCAGAGACAAAAAAATATGGCCCAAAAGAAAGAACAGATCAGGGGTGGGGTGGAGGGATGGGGAGAAAAGGCATACAACTGTAATTGAATAACAATAAAAATTAAAAAAAAAAAAAAAGAACAGATCAAAGCTCCAAAAATAGAACTAAGCCATGAAGAGATAGCCAACCTGTCAGATGCAGAATTCAAAACACTGGTAATCAGGATGCTCACAAAAATGGTTGAGTATGGTTGCAAAATAGAGGAAACAGTGAAGGCTATGAAAAGTGAAATAAAGAAAATATACAGGGAATCAACAGTGAAGGGAAGGAAACTGGGACTCAAATCAACGATTTGGAGCAGAAGGAAGAAATAAACATTCAAGCAGAACAGAATGAAGAAACAAAAATTCAAAAAGATGAGGATGAGCTTAGGAACCTCTGGGGCAACTTTAAATGTTCCAACACCTGAATTATAGGGATGCCAGAAGAAGAAAAGGAAAAGCGAGAAATTGAGAACTTATTTGAAAAAATAATGAAGGAAAACTTCCCCAATCTGGCAAAGGAGAGACTTTCAGAAAGTCCAGGAAGCTCAGAGAATCCCAAAGAAGTTGGATATCAGAAGAAACACACGAAGGCACATCATAATTAAATTACCCAAGATTAAAGATAAGTAGAGAATCTTAAAAGCAGCAAGAGAAAAGGAGACAGTTACCTACAAAGGAGTTCCCATAAAACTATCAGCTGATTTCTCAAAAGAAAGCTTGCAGGCAAGAAGGGGCTGGAAAGAAGTGTTTAAAGTCATGAAAGGCAAGGAGCTACATCCAATATTACTCTACTCAGCAAAGCTATCATTTAGAATGGAAAGGCAGATAAAGTGCTTCCCAGATAAGGTCAAGTTAAAGGAGTTCATCATCACCAAGCCCTTATTATAGGAAATGTTAAAGGGACTTACCTAAGAAAAAGATGATCAGAAATATGAACAGTAAAATGACAACAAGTTTACAACTATCAACAACTGAACCTAAAAAAATGAAAACAAAAACTAGAACAGGAACAGAATCAGAGAAATGGAGATCACATGGAGGGTTATCAGTGGGGAGGGAGAGGAGGGAAATGGGGGAAAAGCTACAGGGAATAAGAAGCATAAATGGTAGGCACAAAATAGACAGGGAGAGGTTAAGAATAGTATAGGAAATAGAGAAGCCAAAGAACTTGTATGTACGACCCATGGACATGATCCAAGGTGGGGGGAATACTGGTGGGAAGGGAGTGCAGGATGGAGATGGATAAAGGGGAGAGAAAAATGGGACAACTATAATAGCATAATCAGTAAAATATATTAAAAAAAGAATTATTTAGAACAATGAGATGTTGGAAACAGTCTACATGTTCAACAATGGAGAAATAATTGAAGTATATTCTGTCAGACATTAGGATGTGATAGATAATTTAAAAAATGACACTGTTTTTAAAAACATATAATAATACAGAAAAATTTCAAGTTCTTACATGAGGCTACAAAAGGCAGGACAAAAAACTGAATTTAAAATACGTTCTCACATTTACACGCACACACAACTAAACAAGCCTGAAAGGAATAGATATAACAATTGGTGATTTCTTTGCATATCTTTACCTCGTTGCTGACATAGTTTTTTGAAACAAACATACTGTGCATATATAACTGGGAAGTTTAAGAAATGGTAGGTGAGGCGTTTTTGTCAAACCTGTTGAACATTCTGTCTGCATTATCGAATCTTCCATTCTGTAGGCACAGCATATACTCTGGTGCTAGAGGAGAAAAGCAGAGTCTGAGGTACAGATTCACTGAAGAATCCACGTGAAATAACACCGACTTGAGGAATGATAAAGAACCTCACCCATCCTAACGAGATAAAACAGCACGTAACCCGGGGAGGAGTAGTGACTGCCGTACATGAATTTTGGTTCTGGCATCTCCTGGTAGCGTGTCTGCAACATGCGGGAAACAAATACCACTAAGTGTTGGCATGAAAATACCTGACTTAAATAGAACAACTGACTTAAGTAGTAAAAGCCTAAAAGAAATCATGGCATGCATACATTATGCCCCTTAATTTCTTTCTCAAATAAGAAAAGGAAAGATAAAAAGAGGGTGAAAAAAATCTGTGAATGAACACACCATTCCTGTGATCAGTATTTTGGTTTTCTTGGCACAGTGGTAACAATGTTGGTGCTGGACTGGATAGAGGGATTTTAGCCTTTCTCTGTTGCAATTTAGCAGAGAGCGCCTTCATGAAAACAAGTTAGTAAACTCGTACTCAGATCAGCTCCCCACTTCCTGAATTGTGGGCAAAACTGCAAATGGTGAGCAGCTCACGGGGCCAGGCGACAGGCAGAGGGGGAGGGGAGTAAGAAAAAGCAAACCAATATGACCACTCTGGACCTATTTCCCTGTAAGTCTTGATTAAAGGAGTTTTGGTTACTATAGAAACACAGGCATGGCTTAGGAATTCCCTTATAGACCACAGCTCCTGACATCCACGTACCAGCAGTCTCTCCAGCCGCTCCTTATTTAGGGCTCCCACTGGCTTACTAAGATCCCGGAAGGTTTCTGGATTTGACAAATCTATATAAATAAAAACATTTTTAAAATTAATTAACTAGAATAAATAAAGCTAGCAACCTTACACTTAATAGCATTACCTCCCTGAACTCATTCACATGAACACATTTATTTCCACAAAGTAAATATTTTTGAAAAGCTGAGACAGATCTATTAGAATTATAGTATTTCTGACATTTACATAGCTGTAAATGTGAGAACTTCTGAGTTTTAATTCAGCAGCAACCATTGAAGAATAATTTGAAAACACCATGAATATTGATTTTTATAAAAGTCCTACTGGCAAAATCTATATTCCAAGTAAAATAACAAAAAACCCCACATTTTAAAAGCCATTTATCTCCTACTAAGATTTACATTTTAAGTTGGAATTACAGTGAATGTATTATTCTGTAATAATAGCATAATTTGACAACCGGGGACCTGAATATTATCAGAGAAATAAGTGATTATATTCCTAGAAAATCCGTTATCTCTTTCAAGTACAAGGTTCAGTAAGTGAACTGTCAGAAGTAATTTATGGTTCACAATATATAATTTAAAATTACAGCATAAAATCACAATACAATCACTATTTTTGTTAAAATAATTTGAGAGAAGTATTTATAACACAAAATTAAAAATGGGTACCTCTCAGTAATGTAATTTTTGATGATTTTTATCTCCTTATTTACTTTTTAAAATATTTCAGTTCATTCTCATGTCCCGTAGTGAACGGTTGTTAGTTCGGTAATCACATTTTTAACGTGAATTTAAAAACAGGATAATCTGAGACAATTTTCAGAGTGAAAAACTATAGTGTTTCAAAACTTGGGACTTCTGGATAGTAATGACAATATGGCTTAAAATTATACGCATATTATCTGCGCATGTCTTTAAGAAGTATGTGAGCACTTTTTCTGGATTAAAAAAATTAAGAGGCAGTGTAGAAAAGCATATAAAACACATATAAGTTATGTAACCCCCAGTGCCTTGAAATGAAGATGGCGATCTTTACTAACGAAGTCAAATGGGTTCTAATGTGTGCAAAGGCCACATCACGACTCTACAACGGCCCTTTAGAAACGCAGCCGGTGTCACTCACCCAGTTCGGAACTGCGGTAGTCGTGGATGACCCAGGGGAACACCGGGTACTGGGACAGGTCGCTGCAGCTGCGGTCGGCCAGGTTGTTGAGGTGCAGCAGGTACTGGGAGTTGGAGAGGAGGCCGCGCTGCCACTGCAGCATGTAGCTCTCGGCCGTGCGCTCCGCGGCGTGGTGCTCTGCGGGGACCAGACCTGCTCTCACTTACGCGTTAGGTTAAACTGAACAGCTCGACGTGAGGAGAAGAAAACACCAACTCTAAACCTACTGTGAAGTAAGATATATTCCCCACTGAAAGTAAACTATTCTTGCTGGAGAAAAAATGTCATTCCTAAGGCAGCATTTCACTGTATGTCTCATAGACGGCTTCACTGCACACCGGAACAGCAAACAAAATTAGGGTGGTATTAATATAACCCCAAAATCTAATTTTAAAAATCATTCTATCCTAGTCATCTGGCAAATCTGTAAACCAAAATTAAATCATTCAGCCATACAACTTAATATATTTATGCTTGGAAAGAAAAATACAGGTGTTTTCCCTAATAAAGGTAGGTAAATTCACATGAAAGGCTGAGGAAACATTAATTAAAAGCAAATGCAGTCCCACGGGCACTATTTTGAGCCAGGAGGTTCACATGTTCCTTTTGCATTTTTTTCTCGCTTCAGGATTAAGATCACAGCTAACGATCACAAGTGACTGGCTAACTCACTTGTCTCACATTAAGAAATTGAATCTTGGTTTTCACCAACTAACCAAGGCGTGATTGGACATAAAAGTAATTAGGTGGCGTCTTGTATGTTGTTAAAATAAAAAATAAATAAATATACTTATCAAGAGTTTTTAAAATGTACAATTGAAGTGAAATTCATTTATAGTTCTCTTAGTTTTTAAAATGCTATCTTGCCAACTGAGTTACTAATAAGAAAATAAGAAATAAGTAGAAGCAGAGAGGTGATTCTAGATATAACATTTTTCTTTTTTCTTCTCTTATTTCTTATCCCAGCTACTTAGAAGTTGAACTACCTTCCTATGAACAGACACAATGAAAGGTGAGCACCAAACCTAGATACGTGGCAATGTAAAAATAGAGGTCATCTCTGTCTTGAGGGTCATAGAACTTCAGGTAGATGTCAGAACACAGATCATCCTCTGTGCAAAACACTTCCAAGCCCTATAGATCCAGAAAGAAATGAATAAAACAAATAGTATTTTATTAATATTGCACGTGCTATATAAGCTACACGATTACAAAAACCTTCCAATCAAACACCTACATTTTTTACTTGTAGGTCTTGTATTCATATTCTCCAGCTATAAATTTGATTCAGTGATGCATACACATATAAATATCTATAAATTTCCTGAGAACAAGACTTGTATCTCTAAATTTTATAAAATCCCTTTTGGTGTTAAATATTTTTATTGATAAAACCTTTATGAATTTTGATTCTGGAATTCAAAACTGGCTGATCCATGTCTTCACATATCTTCTTCAAATACAAATGTTTATCTTTCTTTTATAATTAATTATTATATCAATCTAACAAACATATAACAATATAACTAATAACTTACAATTATTCTTAAGAAAACTATGAGCTTTGTGATTGTTGTGTTGGTGAGGCTGAGATCAGACAGGAATAGGCAAAGAAATGACAAAAGCAGAGTTGTCCTTGGTTCAAGTACAGGCTTTCACCATTTACTAGTTAAGGTGATGAACAGAGGAAATTAACTTAGAATCTCAAATTTTTTTTTAAGATTTTATTTATTTATTTTTAGAGAAAAGGGGAAGGAGGGAGAAAGACAGGGAGACAAACACCAATGATATGCATGAGATCACATCATCAGTTGCCCTTTGCAATCCCTGAACTGGGGAACCTGGCCTGCAACCCAGGCATGTGCCCTGACTGGGAATCGAACCGGCAACCTTTCAGTTTGCAGGCTGGTACACAATTCACTGAGCCACACCAGCCAGGGTAGAATCTCAATTTCTTTATAAAATAGGAATCATCTACTTCATAGAGATTGTCATGATAACAAAATATGGTACATAAATTACCCAGGACACAAAAGACACTTAATGTCAATTTCTTTTTCTAACTGCATCTCTACACCCAATGGAGGAGATTTTTAATAATATGTTTCCATAATCCTCTATTAGCACTAGAAATGAAGAGTAGTAGCCTTTAAGTTAAATAGGTAGAAAAACAGGGAAATGTCATATATTTGAAACAAAAATGAGGTGCTTAAAATTCCACAGTGCTTTTGTAATGCTACCAGGTTACTGGTTAATCTTCAAAGGAGAACATGAGTTTATATTGATGCCAAATTAAAATACCTTGGATCACACCTTATAGGGATTGGTTTCCAAGGTCAGCATGTAAGGCTAACATGTTCATTTAGGGGAAGGTGGGAAGAATTGCCCACAGGGTTTAACTGGCTATTTTATTCATTTCTCTTACTTACCAAACTGAAGGTTAAATTAATGTGAGCTAACTGTTATGATTCCAGTGAAAAGTTAATTTTGTACTAGCTTCCCGATCTTACTCTGAGACCTAGCTGCTATGGAACAGATGGCGGCAAGTCACACCGGATTGATTACTCTGCATACATTATCCCTGCATAAGCCTAGAAACTCTGAGAACACGGGAGTGAAAAACTCAAGGCAGCGTACCCCATCCTTCTTGCTCTTGGAGCCAGACATTTGCACAACCAACTTGTTATGTAGAGAAAGGAGCTATTCCTTTATAAATTTCTAGCTCATTCAAAGGAAAGAGCAGCAGGACTCAGAGTCCACTTGCTTACAATACAACACACCCTTTCCGACCTGCCATCGGTGTTTACAAGCTAATAAACAATTGGTTAAGCTGAAAACAGGACAATCATTCACCGAGAACTGACATTCCATGTGAACTCACCAAAGGCATGAGGCCGTGCCTCCGTTTGTAAATGCGGCGGACGTCTTGGAGTGTTATTCGGACCACAGGTTTCTGTAAAATAAAAAGACAATCTCAAACGTCAGTATTCTGACACAATTAAAAGGTGATCTTTAGTAACAGAAAGCAGAAAAATGACCAAATCTTGCATTCCCGATGTGTTACAAAGTGAACAACTGGAAAGACTTTAAACAAGGTGTATCTGGGTTTCGCGTTCTAGTCTGCCCTCTTTTACTTTATGACCTTGGACAAGTCTCCCTACCTCCATTGGTACAGAAAAAGTATGGTAATGCATTCATCTTTCACGTTAAGGCAAGGCTGTTAAGTGATATGGAATATTAGTTGGTGTAGATAAGCTCTCAGGAATTTTGCTAATTTTATAGAGCAATGGTTTGCTTAGTATTGACTCATCTTTTTTTAGAATCCTGTCTTTTGTGTCCTTAAATCTATAGTGTGCTAAGGCTCACAAACAACTGTAGTATAAAGCAGGGCCTCTAGTCTTTTTCTTTATGAGGAGGGAAATTTTCTTGCCTCTCTAGAACCTTAAAATGTTTGAAGGAGGAATGAGGTTAGGAAAGGCAATGAGATCGGCTAAGAGGTGTTAAGTTCATTCCTCTTTCTGAATGGGAGGGATCGATGCCCAGACTATGAATCCTGAAGCTATGGCACATACTGAAAAATTTTTCCAGAAGTTTTTGGCCCCAGGTTATAGTAACAGTAGCGGTCAAGCCAATTTATTACACCACTAGAGTGTGCCCATCAGCAATGCTCATTGCTTGTGTTGGAGGGTGTGGAGAGTGTGCCCCACCACCTGGTGGACAGAATTATTATAGCATCATCTTTCACTTAAAAAAGTTTAGAAGTTTTAGTGGCATATAATGGGTGACCAGCCTGGAGATTTTCCAGGGTATGTAGCCTTCTATGGCAAAAAACACTCCTGTTCTTTAAGTTGCCCTGCCAAATGGTCCAATGGCACCATCGATTTTATTAAGATATCTGTCCTTTTAATGAACCAGTTCCAAAAAGGGCCAGATCTAGACAGACAACTTCACACGATGTAGTGCAGATATCTGAGTCCATCTTCACCGTGACTGGCTCCTCCACCACAGTAGGAGCACGGCAGCTGCCCAGCTGCAGCATCTCTGCACGCACCTCTGCACTAGCTGGGCGAGGACCCCTTCAAACTGCTTCTTTGGGAAAGACGCAGACCTGATTTTGCTGGTAATAAAGGAAAAAGCAAGTACCAACACAGGCATATGAACACGCAGATATACATAAAACATTCGTTTCTCCTTAACCTTAGTACATTTCATTTGTCTGTCTCAGAAGTGTTTCCGAATAGAAAGGTATAAGACTCTCATGCCCTTTATAATAAAATTGGGAGGCAGGGGGCTTCTTTTCACAACACTGAGCACAAGTGGCCCCCAAATGAACACTGATCAGAAGAACTCAAACTCGGGTTCCTCAGGCTTACACAGGGAGACTGTTAAAGACACAGATTATGGAGGGGGTGGGAGGGCATTCTCGATCCTCTCTAAAAATGAGAACACTGGCGGCGCAGTCAGGTCGCGGGGCAGAGAGCGTGGGTGAACGCCCCGCGCCGAAGGGGCTCCATCTGACCCTGCAGTCGTCACTTACCGGGTACCCATTGAGGGGCTGAAAGTACAGGGTGGTGTCAGTAATGCACACGTGTCCAGGATTTGTCACCAGAGGCGTCACCATTTCTGCCTTGCATTCCATGTGCAGCTTTTCGGAAACACTTTGGAATCTGATGATTTTCAGCAAAAGCAAAAAAAATAAATAAATAAATAAATAAATAAATCAGAAGTTGATTTACTTTCTGGTTTAACTTTAAGAGAGTTACAGTGTGGCTTTATATAAAATTTGTCTAAACAATGATTTAATACAAAATAAATGGTAATATAAACTGGTTGCTTAAATAAAACTGACATTCTTTTAAATGGTATAATGAAAATTCAATTTTTTAAAAAATAGATGAGGTTATGCATTGCAGAAGGAAAGATAGATAAGTAATCCTTTAGCTCAACTCTTATTTCTTCCAAAATAAACTGATGCTGAAACTACTCTGAAATCAACAACACTGTCGTTTTTGTGCCATCGAGGCCGACTGTCATAGCCGCACGGCCGACTGTGCACAGGTCGCACCTGTTTCGCAGTGCGCTTCCCAGGGCTATAAGTACACACCCACAAGCCCTTGAACGTCAGTTCCACGCGCAGCTGACCCACGGGCAACAGTGTGGACTGGGAGGGCCCCTGGTCCACTTACATGAGGATTTCTTCAGTAAACACTGTAGGTGTGTTTTCTCTTATGATTTTCTTAATAACATTTTCTTTCTCTAGCTTACTTTATTGTAAGAATGTAGTATATGATACACATAACTTACAAAGTGTGTGTTAATTGACTGTGTTATCAGTAAGGTCACCCACAGCTATTAGCAGTTAAGTTCTGGGGGAGTCAAAGTTATATGCGGATGTTCGGCTGCACAGGGGACTGTCACCCTGAACTCCCACGTTATTCAAGTGTCACCTGTATATATATCCCTTTGTGGATTTACTGCAGTAAAGCCAATCCAAGATGATTTCTCTACTGACTGCTTGTAAATTATTCTAACAGTCAAAAAGTCCATGGTCTTCTTGCTTTACTAATGAAAAAGAATTTAGAGGAGAAACAATGAAATAATCAATATTTTAAAATAGGCAGTTACTTAGTAGTTAAATAATTGGGTTAAAAATAAATCTCCCTCATAAGTAACAAGACAAAAGGACACCGGGGGAGTCTTCCTTTCCCAGCTAGGAGGTAAAGGAGACCTCACAGCTCTTACACTGGCAACAAAACCCAGCAAGATGAGCTACACAATCCTCATTGTTTTTTAAAAAAACCATCAGAAGGCTGAAGATGCAAAGAAACCTAAGTGAAGGGGCTGACAGCTGAGTGGCAGAAGGAGGAGCAACCTACCACAGCAGGGCCTAAGGCTGAAGGGTGAAGAGAGAGATCTTCAGAGAAGCAGAAAGCCAGATCGGGACCGGACAACAGATATGCAAAAATATCAAATCCAGAGTAAGCCGAAGGAAGGAAATCATAAGAGTGGAAATCAATTTTATGTAAAATGGAAAGACAGAGAAAAATCGATGAAGCCAAAAGTTGGTTCTCTGAAAAGGGCAGTAATATTGGCAAACCCCTGGCGATGACAAATGCTGACGGGTACATACAGACTCGCAGACAGCCCCTCTCAAGAGCTCAGAGGCAGACATCTTTCCATCTTTCACAGAATGTTGGCCAAGCGACTCCAACCACACGTGAAAAGGATACTAAACACATTGTGATAAAGTTGGATGTATCCCATGAATACAAGTTTGGTTTAATACTGGAAACTCAATCAATATAATTCACATTAGCAACAGATTAAAGAAAAAAAATGATCCTCTCAATAAATGCAGGAAAATTAGTCAACAAAATTCTAAGCCTATTATCAAAAATACTTTCAGTAAACCAGGAATAAAAAGGAACTTCCTCACTGTGAAAAAAAGGCATCTATAAAAAAGCTACTGATAGCATCATTCTTTAATGGTGAAACATTAAACCCCTTTCTATCACAGCAAGAACAAGGCGAGAACGTCCACGCTCAACACATCTGTTACTTACACAGTGCAATGAGGCAGGAAGTAGGACTAAAAGCCACAAGGATTTCTGTGAAACTATCATTATTCACAGATTAAATGACTATGTACACAGAAAACTCTATGGAATCTACAAAAACCCCACTAGGACTAACGAGTGAATTTGGAAATCATAAGACACAAGGTCGATGCAAAAACAAACCCAACTGTATATCTATACACTCGTAACAAATAGTTGAAAAATAAATTTTCAACAACGTCGAACACATCACAAGCTAGGAGCACACCCAACAAAAGGCAGCAGCATTGTCACAGTAAACACGCAACAGTGGGGGAGCTCGGGGAGGGCTAAGAGAACTGCGCTAGTTTACGTCTTTTCTTGGAGTCTGAATTAATCCCAAATAAACTATTTTAAAGAGGGCCTT
Organism: Desmodus rotundus; assembly: GCF_022682495.2. Classification (NCBI taxonomy): domain Eukaryota; kingdom Metazoa; phylum Chordata; class Mammalia; order Chiroptera; family Phyllostomidae; genus Desmodus; species Desmodus rotundus. The sequence goes on along the minus strand of NC_071394.1, from coordinate 44,011,798 downwards.
TTGGGCACAGATGGGGACACCTGAATATGGAACTATAAGTTACATGACATTACACAAAATCATTACCACTTGGGTGCTCTAACTGTACGGAGGAATGTCAGAAACACCCTCCTAACAGACCCTGGTGAAGCAGCTGTGAGTGAAGCGTCGCGGTGCCTGGCTATGCGGTCTCACATGGTTCAGAAGAACTGAGCTCGTGCATGTTGTTGCTTATGTGCGACACAAACACACACGCGCACACATATTACCTATACATATGTACATGCACATAACACATACGCATGCATACAGACACACATACACTATGCATATGCATACACATGCACCGAGCAAGCGACTTAGAATATAAACATGTAAAGCCTAAGACAAGTTTGGCAAAATATTGACAAATTAACAGCTCGTGATTCAGAGTATCTGTGATCATGATATTATTCTTTCCACTTGCAGGGATTTAAACTTTTCAGAATGGACAGCAGGAAAAAATAAATATAGTTGTCCTTTATTTCTTCAATAAAAAGTATTTCCTCAGAAATATGATAAAAGCTTGTATTTTTTAGCAAAACTTTTAACTTCTTTCTTTTAAAGGAAGTATACAATACTGGAATATCTCATTTTATATGGTAAAAATTTCTCCCCTAAATTCTTCAGTCTGACATTTTAAAGACTGGATACATTAAAACTTTCATAGTGAACAATTTTTTAAAGTAACGTTATTTTGAAGCTTGGGAGTGAAGTCTAAACTGCTACTTAGAAAAAATGTAGGGGGTGACCAGGGGGTGGACGGATGGAGCAAACAGGAGAAAGGACTCATGGACACGGACAACAGGGAGGTGATGGCAGGGAGTGGGTGGAGGTGGAAGAGGGTACAGTGGGGATAAATGGTAATGGAAAAAATACAATAAAAAAATAAAGAATGATAGGCACAGCAAAAAAAAAAGTAAAGAAAAGAAAACATGTATTTTACATAGGTCAAAGAAGCTAGTTCTTCTTATTCCTTTTCCTTTCTAAAATGGAAGCTATTCTCCAGGGTAATCTACTCACCTAATATACCCTACAAGTATGAATATGAAAATGAGTGCCATACAGGCAAAACAGAAAAAGAAGCAAACATAAATGCAGAAAACATCATTGGCCAGATGGCTTTACGGCTAAGGGTCACAAATCTCACAAAAACAGCAATGAAACAGAGTATTACAAATTAATCTCATTTATAAACATAAGCTTCTAGCAAAAGCCTAGCACATAATAATCTATAAATGAATCTATTCAACCAATACTTTCTACTTTGTCCTAAGCTGAAATGATTACCAATGCACAAATCTAAAATAAAATGTTATCTGGTGAACAGACTGCAATAATTCATACATAAGATTCTGTACGTATTAAAGAACCTACATGTAAAGTTAATGAAGTTGATCACAAAGTTTAGCAGGGCTGCTGAAAACAAAATGAATACAAAAACATCTACTGCATTCTTTAAATAAACAATAAACAGAAAATAAAAACTTTTAGGATAGAATTTATACCACCATCAAAAATACGAGTACTTGGAATAAATCTAGCACAAGAAAGAACTTTATGACAAAGATCATAAGGAAGACATACAGAAGACATAAAAAAGGAGACGCTCGTTATAATAACAATCAAGATCTTAGCAGGCTTTGTGCTATGGACCTGAACAAGCTGGTTCTAAATTTATCTGGAAGAGCGTGAGACCGGCCACAGTGAGGACGCAGTTAAAAAGGAAGTAAGGTGTGGGACCCCGCACCACCACATATCAAGGGTAGTAATTCTAAAGCCACAGTACTGAACACTGTAGTACTGCAGATGAAGGTGTAGACAAATAACCCAAATCCCCTTAATGTAAGGAAATTTACTTAACATAAGGTAAGAAACAAATAAGAGAACAGGTTAATATTAAAGTATAACTGTTTTCAAATCTTGGCTAATGTAAATAGTGCTGCTATGAATAAAGGGGTGCATAAATTCTTTTGAATTGCTGTTTTGGGATTCTCAGGGTATAATTCCAGCAGTGGAATCACTGGGTCAAAAGGCAGTTCCACTTTTAATTTTGTGGGGAAACTTCATACTATTTTCCACAGTGGTTGCACTGTCTGCATTCCCACCAACAGGCCACTAGGGTTCCCTTTCCTCACATCCTCAGCCAGCACTTCTTGTTTGTTGATTTATTAATGATAGTTGTTTTGTCAGGTGTGAGGTGGTACCTCATTGTGGTTTTAATTTGCATCTCTCTGATGGCTAGTGATGCTGAGCATCTTTTCAAATGTCTATGGTCCATCTGTACGTCCTCCTTGGAGAAGTGCCTATTCAAATCCTTTGCCCAGTAGATGAGTGGATTAAAAAACTGTGGTGCATTTACATGCTGGTATACTACACAGCAGAAAAAAAGAAGGAATCCCTGCCTTTTTCAACAGCATGGATGGAACTGGAGACTATTATAATAAGTGAAATAAATCAGCTGATGAAAGACAAATACAATATGACCTCATTTTTATAAGGGGGATCTAATGAATACAATAAACTAATGACTAAAATAGAACCAGAGGCAGGGGATCACGGAATAGACTGACAGCTGTAAGAGGGGAGGGGAGAGGTGGGGACTGACTGAAAGAAGGTAAAGGGATTCGTCAAAGAACATACATGAAGGACCCATGGACCAAGACCACGGTGTGGGGGCTGACTATGGAAGTGGGGGGCGAGCTGGGTGGAGGGGAGTGAAGGGTGAAAAATGAGACTGTAATAGCATAAACAATAAAATATTAAAAAATAAAGTAAAATTGTTTTTGGAAAATATACTGTATACTTAGAGAAGCTGAGAAAATAAAAAAACATATTAGACCAGTAAAAAATGAGGTCTCTTGGTCCCTATAGGATACCTCAGGAAGGGAGCTACCATAATGTGAAGGGTCGGGGAAGACCTCCCAGAAAAGCTGACAGCTAAGCTGAAATCAGAAGAATAGGGAAGAGTGAGCCAGGTGAAAAGAGGAAGGAGGCTGAGCACTCTCAGCAGAGGGCGAGTACTGAGGCTCAGAGGTGAGTCCACGTGGCACACTCCGGAACTGCATGTAACGCAGAGTTGGAGCACAGAATTCCAGAGCAACCAGTGACTACTTGGAGAGGACCATAAATGATTGCGTGCCAAGTAACGTTAAGATTTTACAATGGAGGCAATGGGAAGTGTCGCAGAGTTTAAACAGACAGTGATACAATTAAATAACTTCTTTAGAAAGAACATTTTAAAAATACGATGGGTACAGGGGGGAAGAAAGGACTAGTGAAGGGAAGACCAGAGTTAGGCAGACATGCTGAAAGCTGCCACAGTGTTCTGAGCGGGAGGTGATGGTGGCCTGGACGGAGGCAGTAACAATGTGCAAAGATAGGAGCTGACAGTGTGGACAGATCTTAGAGAGCATCAGCCTACAGGCCTGACTGACAGACGCCAGGGTGGAGAAGAGTGGAGGAAGCCCCCGACTCTGCTCCTGCTCGGAGGCGGGGCTGTTCTCTAAGAGAAGGTGTCTGGGGGAGGCAGATGGTAACCTCAGTCCTGGACACGCCGAGTGAGGCAAACAGAAGAAGTCTGCTGCCTTCACAACCAGTAAACAAAATCATTAAAAACTTACCTGTTTTTGTCAAATGATGTTCTAGCCAAACGTGATTGCAAAATAGCTGTTATCTATTAAAACAGAATCATTTAAAAAGGATGGATGTAAGTATTTGTAAGTAAAATTTGTAAGTTAATTTATAATAAAGATACAGATCTTTGGAAACTCTTACCATAGCAGTTTGGTCCCCTAGTTTGTCAAGGCAGGATGCTCTGTGAAGCTACAACATTATAAATATACATGAATTTATTTTTTCTCTCCGATGATATGAAGATACTTCCTTAGAAGCAATGAAAAGCAGCAATCATTCTGTTACTTAGTAACAGTTAAGACTGCTTCTGATATATGTATGGCTTCTTCCTAATATACAGTTTTCAAATTCAACTTAATCAAGTAAATTGGATTTATATTTATAAAAGAGATTCGGGCTTCAGTAAGATGTATAAAGATACAATTTAAAAAAGAAGTTTCTGCTGAAGTTTGTTTTGAATTCTCTGCCCATATTTGCCCGAGCGAGGCACTGGCTTACCTGAAGCAAGGTCTCCACAACATCTTCCACTTTCCCTGAAACATCCAATTCAAAGACATATTCCATTTTGCCCTAAAGAGAAAGAGAAAGAAATGGAAACAAAAGAACAAAGGGAGAATGTCAACACACATTCCTGGAAGAGCATCAGCAACTCCCTGGCTGAGTGCCGTGTGTATCCGCCCGGGGTGTCCTCCCACAGGCCGCCCAGGCACGAGTTCCAGGGAGCAGGGCCCATGGGGTTTCCTGCTGTATTTATCATGTTCGTGCTTCTGCTGACTCTGGGCTTAGTTTGCTGTTCTCTCTTTACTTCCTTGAGGTGAAGAGCTGGGTTTTAAAATTTGAGATCATTCTTTTTTGTCGTAGGTGCATATCACTATAAACTTCCCTCTTAGTACTGCTTTTGCTGCATCCTGCAAGTTTTGGTGTGTTGTGTTTGTCTTGTGATATTTTAAAATTTCCCTTTGTATTTCTCCTCTGACTCACTGGTTGTTCAAGAGTGTGAATTTCCACATCCTGTGGATTTGCCTTCTGCTATGGATTTCTAGTTTTATTTCACTGTGGTTGCACAGGAATTGGTATGATTTCAGTCTTCTTAGAGTCAGTAAGGTTTGTTATGTGACCTAACACGTGACCAACCCTGAAGACTATTCCATGCGTACTTAAGAAGAAGGTGTATTCTGCCACTGTTGGGAAGGATGTTCTCTGTGTCTGTTAGGTTCATTTGGTCTATAGTGTTAAGTCCTTTGTTTCCTAATTAATCTTCTGTCTGGATGTTCTACCCATTATTGAAAGTGGGGTATGAAGTCTCCTGCTATTACTGTGTTGCTGCCAATTTCTCCCTCCAATTCTGTTAGTGTTTGCTTCCTCTGTTCAGGTGCATATATTGAGGCTGGGTGCATATATGCCGAGATGGTTCATGTTGTTTGCCACATGCTCTTCTCTTCTCTTTCCCCTTAGGGAGTCTGCTTAGCTGCCTCAGCTGCTGTCTGGTGTGCCACAGCTCCTCTGGAGCAGAAGCATGAGGCCCTGCTCCTTCTTGCTTTTGGTGGTCCCCAGGCATCTGCTATAGGCGGGGTCCCGTCAATGCTCCGAGATAGGCGAGACAGAGCCAGTCCCTCAGGCAGATGCCCCCAAAAGTCAGCATATTGCACATATGGTCCAGGGTTTTCTTTCCCTCCCCAGGGAGAAGTTCAGAGCTGGGAATTCATATGGCACTGTGCTGGTAGGGGGGAGGCTAGGAATTTCCCCACTAGCTTCAATGAGGCTGATTTTCTGCTAACCTGGAGTGTAGCAGGCTCTTAAATGGTTTTCAAATTTCTTACAAAGGAAATTGGTCCATGTATGGTTGTTGAAGTGTCTCCATGAGAAAAAACAAGGGTCTGTGGCTTCCTCACCTGGTATCTCTCATCATCATCATCACTGATGTCCCTGTCTGCCTACCCCCTGACCCTTTTGAAATTGAGAATCCTTTGGTGTTCCAATTCACACTGAAAGAAGAGACTTTTTCTTTGCTTCAGGCAACCTCACTTATTTCCTTTTACATAATTTTTCAATGAACCAAGTGCAGCTTTGCCCTTCAGGAGACTATCAGGAGAGCCTTTAGAGGGAGAGCACCCCTCTAAAGGCGGTAGTTCTCAACTTGGGGGGGCTGTGGAGGTGCTCCACACAATAGGGGAACAGTGTATTAGGGCATTTAGAGGGTGGGAACAGGCTGCAATAGGAAGGACAGCCCCACACAATAAAGAACTTGCCTGCCCAAATGCCAACAGCAGCATCTGAGAGCAATTACATTTCAGTATTTATAGTGTCTGGCTAACTGGTGCATGCAGCAGTTTCTTGTACATGAAACCCAAAGGCCACGGCATGTAGTGTGTGTATTCCACAGGCTGCTGGCTGAGCAACTGCACACACCTGAACTGGGACTGAGATTCGGCCCACGAGACTGTGTTTCCCCAGAGAGGGTGGTTTTTCCGAAGTCACAGAGGTGTCATTATAAGGGCACTAGCCCTGTCTCTAGGTCCTGTAAAGATTCTCTTTTGGTAGAATTATCCCTTTACTAATCCATTAAGCTGAAGCATAAAGAATGAAGTAAAACACAGAATGATTAAACATAATGTCTATGCTTATAAGTCCTGGAAAACCAGATTCTGTATTCACATCTACTCCTACCCAGTTAAGAGAATTTGTAACTTATTATCGAGTTCTCAAATAAGGGTATTTTATAACCCATATTCTCAACAATATCCAGTAAATGATCTTATTAGTGATGTATGTTCTGATTTCTATTTTTATTCTAGTAAGTCAAGCTTTTTTTTGCCTATTAAACATATATTTTTTAAGTCAACAGGTAATTGAAATCTCGTGGACTAAAATGTTTGATTCCCTTGGTTAATTCTGACATAACTGCTAGGTAAGAAGCTTTGAAATACCCATTATTATTACATTTGATTAAAGATTAAAGATGTTAATAGAGCCCCAAAGTCTTACTGTAAAGCACTATATTAATGTGTGGGAATAAGTGGAAAGCTTTACTTACTCTTTCTATTTTATATGGTGCAACAATGTTGTGTTCTTTAATGAAATATACCTGGGAAAGACAAATCAGTAATTGTAAAATAAAAATTTTCATAGTAATACGTTACTGTAAGTTCAGATATTATAAACTGAATTTAAATCATTGTTACATAATCTCCAACTTCCAAAAGCACTTACATTAATATTAGTAGAGCTTTAGGTTTCTGATGTTGAAATGACAAATATTAAATTAAAAAGAGAGGCATCAAGGCAGCACGGCACCAACCATTACTAGGTAAATGAAGTAGCTAAGATGTTTCATCAATGTCATTATTTGTACCAAGTAACCAAGTAGACAGGTGAAGGAAGCTAATCTAAGTGCCGGTTTTCTAAAAAATGGGCACTTAGAAAAGTAAAACAAATCGCTAAGGCATGAAATACATTCATTAGCACAAAGGAACTTCTCTTCCCCAGAGATGGTCTGGACACAGTGTTCTTACACGCACCGGGCCGCCTGTCCTCACACCGCATGTCAGCGCTGTGTCAAACAAGCGCCACCATCTGCCAGGCCAACCATCTCCTCACACTTGTACGTCTCTCACACCTTCTCTCCTGTTATGATGGAGGGCCCTCCCAGTCTCTCAGAAACCAGTCCCTCCACGAGAGACAGAATGGGGACCTCCCCCACCAAAACTCTGCCCCCGTGATTACACACTGCACTCTCTCCCATCTGATACAAACCACTGTAAAAAACTCCCAATGGTCTCCACCCTCCTCTGGCCATTCCTCTGTTCCTTTCTGTGGCAAAACTCTTTGAAAGAGCTAACTTCACTCTCTCTCGGGCCCAGAACAGGTTTTCACCCGCACCACATTACCAAGGCCACTCCTGAGAAGGCCACAGAAGATGCACGAGATCTCCATGTCACCACATCCAAGAGTCCCTTCTCAGGACTTCCCCGACTGTTTCTCAGAGCACGTGACAGAGCTGATGGCTCCGCCTGACGCAGTTTTCCACTTGGCTCCCCAGCCACCTGCTCCTGGTTCTCCCCGACCTCATCAGCTGCTCCGTCTGTCTTCCTTCCAACCTTCTCTCTTCCCAACCTCTTAGGTTACAGAGCGCCCTGCTCTCCGCAGGGCCTACTCCAGCCTCTCTGGCCACACTCAGTCTCAGGGAAACCTCATCCAGTTCCAGGGCTTAAAAAAGTGTCTGGAAACTGCTGACTTCCAGTTTATCTTTCTAGCCTAAGCCTCTCTTAAGCCTGGGAGAGTGCTTCCAAAGGCCTGCCAGACTCCTCCTCTGAGAGGCCGCATTCTACACACAGCCTGCTTCTTTATCACAGTAAAGGGTAACACGGAGTTGGAGGCGTTCCTATTTTCCTTTACGCTTGGAACTAGTCCGCCAGCACATCTGTTAGGTTTTTATTCAGAATCTATCCTGACACTGACCCCCCCTCACCCTTCTACTGCTGTCACCCGGGTCAAAAACACCTGGCTTCTGAACGCCCTTGCTTCCACACTTGCCCCCTACAGCATACTCTCTACTGGGCCTCCGGAGAGATTTACAGATACACACAGATCAGACCTCGCCCCTCCTGTGTCAGCTCTCCAGCAGCTTTTCTCTTCTGGGTTTTACTCTAACTCCCTACTGTGGCCCCCCGAGGCCGTCCACGACACGGCCTCTGCCGCTGCTTTAGCCTGCCTTCCTAGCCCTCTCCTCACTGCCACGGCCCAGGCACACTCCCCTCACTGCGCCTTCACCTGCCTCGGACTTTACTGTCTCCGGGCCTCACCCCTGCCACTCTCCGCCCCGACACACTGTTTCTCGTGATAACCGCGTGGCTCACTCCCTCACGCCTTCCGAGTGGTGTGCCTTCAAGTGGAACCTTCTCAGTGAGGCACCCCGGGCCATTCTATCTAGAGTAGCACGTTCCCTTGTCATAGTCTATCCGTTTGCCCTGTTTCCATTTTATTCATGACATTTATCACTACCTGACATTAGAGAAGATATTTGCTTCTTGTCTGTTTCCCCCCATGAAAAGTAAAATCCATAGAGAGAGGAGCTTCGGATAATCTTGTTCCTCCCTATAGCTCTAAAATCTTGAATACAATACTTACTGAGTACATGAATTAAAACTATTATTTACACCCACACCCCGCCTCTCTAACCTACCAGTAAAAGAAAACTTGGAAGCAAAACTCTAAATCCTAAAGAACCTAAAACACAGTAGTCCTCCCTTGTCCACGGTTTCACTTCCCATGGTTTTAGTTACCCACAGTCAACCTTGGTCTGGAACTATTCAACGGAAAGCAAACAACTCCTAAGTTTAAATTGTGTGCTGTTCTGAGAAGCAGTATGAAATCTTACGTCCTCCTTCTCCAAACCGCCCAGATGTGAAGAATCCCTTTGTCCAGCCTGCCCACACTGAACACTCGACCCACCCCTTAGGCACTCAGGAGCTGCCTCGGTCATCAGAAGACTGTCCCAGTGCCCCAGTGCTCGTGCTCAGGTCACCCTTACTGCACTTACTAATGGCCTCAAAGCACAAGAGTAGTGACGCTGGCAATTAGGACAGGCCAAAAAGAAGCTGTGAAGTCTTCCTTTAAGTGAAAACGTGTGACGTGTAGGAAAAACATGCATATACAGGATTCAGGACTATTTGTGGTTTCGGGCATCCACTGGGGGTCTTGGAATTATCCCCCACAGAAAAGACGGGGCTACTGTGTTTCTGAAACACCGTGACCTAGTAAATAATAAAAAAAAGTATAAGCTGTATTTCTTGGTTGTGTACTTAACACCCAGGAAGCTTAAAATAAAACTTGAAAAGAGTAGCTTGTGTCTAGTCACCCCTTGGTGTTAAGCTGATTTTGAATTTGTTTGATTTAAGACCTCTTCTACAAACTATTAAAAGGGTGGAAGGATTTTTAGGGCTTTATTTCTAAGCCAAAGTTATCAAAGTTTTACCAAAATGTATATTTTTCTAATGGAAACCACACTTCCAACTGAAAAAGTACTTCCTTTCAAAATACAGACTTCCCAGAATCAGACGATGATGTAGAATGCTACTATAGAAATAAGGAGAGCTCGGGGGCAGACCAGAATTATTAATAATGGTGTTCCCTCCCCAAAGTGACAGATGGCTGTAACTGTTTTATGTATGGCAGTTAAAACAGTTAAAGTCAAAGACAGCCTGTGAAGTGTGTTCTTCCTTAAAATTAATGGAATCACGGATGCAGACCTAGAAAATCACCTCGTCTGGTATCGCCCAGCTCTCGTTACATAATCTTCAGTGTACATTGAAAAGTGCTCCACGGTCAAAGGCTTCAGTGATCTGAACCCCACTGGGAGCACAGTCTGCCCCTGACCATTTGCCTCCCTGAGACTCCCGATGCACTCCTGTATGTGAAAGCTTTGAGTCACGTCCTGAAATAAAGAAATCTGCGTAGCTGTGTTTCCCACAGCTTTTCCTACACTTACTTGATCACAGAGAGATTTTTCTTTGAATGCTTCGAGGAACTAGGGCTCTAGATGGCAGCTGACACAACGCTGATCTCCTCTAACCCTTTCATTTTAAAGATGAAGAAAGTGAAGTCTGGAGCCAAAAGAAAGTGGTAGATAATCTCTACTCCTTTCTTTATAATTTTTTAAAAATCTACAGACAAATTAAGTACGTGACAGGAGAAAAACCATGTTTTCATTTATCTCTGTACCACCAGTATTAAGCACAGTACTGGGTGCATAAATTCATGCCAAGGAAGTAAGGAATGACTAGAACGTCATGACCCGAAGCGTCACAATTACACAAAGCTACACATCCTGAGTCGCTGCCTTGGGTGTCATCGCGAGTCACGCTGAGACCCATTTAAGTGGCGTGCTGCTGGCCTCCCATCCACTAAATGGCCAGGAGGCCACAGGAGCAACTGCGGTCCTGCCATCTCGACCCTCAAACACGGCCAGGACTCCCGCAGATGGAACCACAGCCTGCAGGCCTCGCACACTTAACAAACATTGCGGATCTCAGTAGGGATGACATCCTTTTAAAAAATATATTTCTCGGTAATAAAATTGTTTAAAAGCATGTAAACATCTATTCCAATGGCCTTGGTTTGAGATTCCTACAATTTAATTATGCTTACACACACACACACACACACACACACATGAAATGTTCATTCAGGCTGGGACAAAATAGTTACTATGTGGCTCTTACCTGACTGAAAATGAGTGAAATCCCCCCAGATTTTGCCCTAAAATGCAGATAAAAGTTATTCAGCATGTACACATGTTGGGGAGAAGTAAAATCAAACAGTTAGTGACGATGACATACTTTGCAAAGTGTCTATTGGCTCCATTTTCTCCATGTTTTCCTATTTTCATACAATCTCTCAAAGGAATCTGCATAGAATTCAGAGAGAAACACAAAAGTAAGCAAAGGTAAAATGTACACAAACAACAGGAATGGCTCTATTTTTACAGTACAGTTACCTTAATGATGGGCTGAGATATTGCATCTGGTTCAAAAATAACTGATTTTGAACATATTTTTAAGGAGCCCCTGATTCTCCTGGAGATCAAAGTACAAAGGATTATTATTAATGAACACTAACAAAAGTCACAGAAGAAATCACACTACATTTTAACTAGAAAGCATCAACTAACAAAAGATCAACAAAAAAATTAAAGAGTATGAAAGGTTAGAAAATGTAGCGAAACGATTTTCCTCATCCCCTAGAGGTTGACAACATCCGCATACACCGCAGTATGGGCCGTTTGGTGGCACTGCCCCTCGCACTGTGTCGGTGTCACCGCAGTTGGTGCTCACGGCCACACCGAAAGGGAAACTAGGGATAAGAGCCGATGGTGCAGAAACACTGCCCTGTCTCTAGCAAGTCCTTTTAATTCCCTGTATCTAAAAAACTATTCAGAAGGCAAACTAAATATCTAAAATTGACTACGTAAGAGAGTGTTTTCTTACTTATCATAGTGGAAAAATAAACTGAGTTTGAATTTAGTACATACAACTCTTTTAGTGGTGTTTGGGGGTATGATTCAGAAAGAAATTTGTTCCATAATAATAAGCAATTTTTAAGACTATCACTTCAAATGTTAGATTGAAGGTTTTAATGCCGCTTCCTGGGTTTATATCTGCCATCTCTATATAGTTTAAATAACCTACTGGTTGGAAACTTACAGGATCTAAAATGTCACACTGAGGAACACAGTCTTGCAGTCCGAGTCCCGCCCCTCCTTCGGCCATCACCAGAGCTGCCGCCCGTCCTTTTGGGGCAGCACGTATTTCTCTAGCTTTCTACCTTCGGTGCTCAATATGCACGTGTTGAATGAATGAGAAGATTCATCACGCTAAAGGTTCGTGATTTAGTTTGCACTTCTTCATTCTCAAAGGATTTTTTATGTCCTTGATTTTACATCATTTTTTCCATGCTTTTTAAGATATATAATTTACATTTTTTTCAATTCTAAAAATATAACAAAAAATTATTCCCCTCTTTCTCACGTGAAACATAGCATACAATACACAGTATTCTGCCCCTTGCTTTTTGCATCTAACACGTGCTCGTCACTCCACGGCAGGGCAGTGCTTCCCCGTTCCGTTGTTACCACTGCATGGTACTCCGCTGTGCGCACTTTGCAAGGTTTGTTCGATCAGCTCCCTACCGGATTGTTTCCAGTCAAGATATACTATCATAAATAGACATGGACACATGTCCATTTATAAACTTTCCAGTGCATACTTGAGATTATTTCCTAAAGGTGGCTTTGCTAGATCAATAGGTTAATGTACATGCAATTGTGCTAGATATTACCAAATTCACTTGTGGGTTGTGAAGGGGTTGTACCATTTTGCCCTAATGATAACTTTAAAATTATAAAACTAAGTTTCAGTTTGCTAGCTTATAGCTTGTGTTTTAATAATAAACAAACGTATTTAATTTTAAGTAAGCCATTAATATGATATAGGGCACAGGTATGTTGAGAGAAAAAAAAGGTATGAAATTAGAGAAATGAATTTGAGGAAAATTTCAGATGTAAGAAAGCAAGGTGCTACTTTCGAGGAATAGTAATTGTTTAATTTGGTAGAATGCTAAGGAAAGAAATGTCCTAAGATAATAAACAAAAAGCTAAGTCATTTTTACTTTGGTTTGTATTTAAACAAATACTACATGGCTTTGCTCCTTTCAGGACAAATCCTGAAGAACAGTGAAAATTCAAGCATTTAATAAGAAAGCATGTTGCAAGTTGTGGCCCATAGTTGTTAAGTGACATCCCGACAGGAAGTCATTAGCAGAAACAGTTTTGCTGGAACAACGTTCGTCTTGGTTAATTCCAAACTGGCATTTTAAATAAAAATTTCATTGTATACTTTTGTACATAACTTTCCAAAGGTATGACTAAAGAAACAATCTGGTTTTTTTATAGTAATAAGTAATAATTAAAATACAGAGAAAATGTTGCTTCCAGTTCAAATGGACAGTGCTGATTTTTATACCACTCTGTTTTAAGGTCATTACTGTGTAACACCATAATCCAAATAACTAAAAGTGTACGCATAAAAGGGACGCAAGAAAAACATGACAGAATGAATCAGAGCCCCAGCCAGCTGATCTGAGACACTCACAACCTTGAAGGAATTAGTACATACTGATTCTTAGCTTTGGAAAATATCTGAAGTAGGACAACAACTTAAAAAGCCCCCTCGTCTCATTACTTTACCGATATGAAAGGAGGGGAAAAGCCATATGGCCATACATTCAATTTTAAAAATACCAGACCACAGAAAGCCCAGAGAGACCCGCAAGTCTTCCTTACCTTTCACTCTGACTGCCCTTGTGCTGAATGTGATGAGCTGTATGCTGTTCGAAGTAGTACTCCTCCAAGTTAAGCAGGAGCAAGGAAAATCTAAAGTGAGGGGTGGGACGGAATACCTCATGTTTATTTTTTTAATGTACAAGAAAGCAGAATATATAAAGCATCCATTCCCAAAGTACTTTCCCATACAACAAATCAACGAATGCTTATTAAGTATATACGCTTATTAAGTGTATATTATACGCCAGGCACTCCTCTCTCTCCAGTGAGGAGGAGACAACAGACAGACCAGCTGGCTTTGCCAAAAATAAATAAATGAACAAAACTGTTTATCAGCAGATTTATTATTTCTTTACAAAATCCCCAAAGCTCATGAAATAAAACTTATTCTTGCCTGAACAAGTTTGGAGCTTTCCCACCTGTGGCGTTTTGACCATGTTCCCCAGCCCCTTTTCCCACCACACACAACCCCCCCAATGTCAAGTCCCACGGTTAGCTGACGTAATCTCGCTACTCCCACAATCTCCCCTGTAATAACCAAAGTAATGTTTTGTACACAATGGGTGTTTAGTAAATAAATAAGCTGAACTCAATGGGATTGAAATATAGTTCTTTATACAGTTTTAAGTGCTTTAGACTTTTGGAAACATAATAAGGTAGTCAGAGAAAGTAGAAATGCAGTTGTACGGCCACAGAAACAGATATATGACAAAGAACTGCAAACACGTGTGTTGTTTGCTTAGGGTAAGAAGCAGGAAATGTCAACAGCATCTAGAGTCATGGGGAAAAGCTTTCATGAAAAGTGTAGGGCTTGAGATGGGTCTTGAAGCTCTGGTGTGGGACAGAGGGAGGAAGATATTTAGATTAAATATGGCAGATTAAACATAAGTTTATTTCGGCTTCCTCTGGGAACACCACTAAAAAGGGAACAAAAATATTTTTTAAATGGTAAAACCCACAGACCAAAGAAAGTTGCAGGGCCATAAAAGCAGATGAGAGATACCAATAACTCGGTAACTGATGTAAAGCACATGGGAGGAGTCAGGAGTGATCTGAAACCAGAGCAGCACTGCCTCCAGGGAAAGTGCCAATGAGGAGAGAAGCAACACAAGTCACAGCACTGCCAGAAAGCCCACAGTTGCAGGCAGCAGGTCCTAAGAAGGCAGGGATGGGGCAGAGGTGGATGACTGAAAGCCTCAATGAGGTCAGTGGCCTAGATTCCTCCCCAGATGGTTATCCCCATTTTACTCTGGTACATGGTTTTTCTATATAAAAACTGAGCAAGAGGCTCCAAACTAGACATCAAGTACAGGGGAGAGCAGGGATACGGAGCAAAAAGAGGGTGATTAAGCAAAAAGCAGGAAGACATGTACCACTCCCAGCAGCAGTCTATTGGATTATTTTTGGAAAAAAACTAAATAGCCGGAGAGAAAAGACCTATGGATTTTTTAAAGAGCTGGGTCTCTACAACATCATCCCATAGAGATGCCCAACACATAAGGCCTGCTCACAGTGACAGAGAATTTCACACCTCACACTTAAGTGTGAATGGCCAACTCAAGATCACCTGGCTCTAACATGAAAGAAGAGACCAAAACAAGCAGAAACAACTTGACTACAGACAATGCAGAAAAAATTAAAAGACTATAATGAATATCCTTACAAAGAAGAAATTTCATCCATGAAACAAGATATTGCTCATTTAAAAAAAATCTGAACCAAAAGAAAAATAACTCATAAGTTAAAAATAATGAGAGCAGGAAACCAGTTTACCATCCTAACAAGCAACTTTTATTGGCCTGTCCTACATTTTAAAATACATGAACAACAATTAATCATAGGCTAACCTGCTAGAGCTCAACGTATAAGAATCACTATTAATACTTACTCTGAATTTCAATATAAGCACAAGAGTTAGGATTGCTAGGAACAATCCTGTCATATATCAGATATTTTCCAGAAAGGTATAATTCAGAGAGGTAATATTTACAAACTACCTCACCCCTATTTTTAGTTTGTATATTACTAACTCAAAACCCTTTGCTTGGGCTGGAGCTATGCAACCCTACATCCTCCCTCTTGAACTCCCTACTCTTTCTCTTAGAGACAGGGTAAAATAAAATACGCATTCTTCAACAAGACAATGGCATAATATTATTGCTTTGAAATTCGAGTAGCTTTCACAGACAACCAGCTCTTCCACATAGTATTAAAATATAATCCTACCTTAATATTATGTTAAAGTATCCAGACTACCCAAAGCAATCTATAGATTCAATGCAATCTCTTATCAAAATCTCAATTGCATTTATTACAGAATTAAAAAACCTAAAATTCATATGGAATCAAATAGCCAAAACAATTGAGAAAGAGAAATCAAGCTGGAAGCATCACAGTTCCTGATTTTAAAATATGTTATAAAGCTATTGTTTCAAAACAAGCTTGGTACTGGCATAAAGACAGACATACAAACCAATGGAACCGAATAGTTCAGAAACAAACCCTCGCATATATGGTCAAATGATCTTCAACAAGGGTTCCCAGGCTACACAATGGGGAAAGAATAGTCGCTTCAACAAAAGGTGTTGGGAAAACTGGATATCCACACGCAAAAGAATGAAGTTGAACCATTACTTTACATCGTATACAAAAATTAACTCAAATGGACTAGAGACCTAAAACCATAAAAATCCTAGAAGAAAACAGGGGGAAAGCACCCTGACACTGAATTTGGCAATGATTTCTTGAACATTAACCAATAGTACAGGCAAGAAAAGCAAACTGACTAATTAAACTAAAAATCTTCTGTGCAGCAAACAAAAATAAAAACAAACAAAAACAATCCACAGAATGTGAAGGCAACCTACAAAAATAGAAAAAATATCTGCCAAGCATATATCTGATGAGGATTTAATACCCAGGTTATATACAGAACTTAACAACACAAAAATTAACCTAGTTAAAAAATGGGCAAAAGACTTAAGCAGACATTTCTTCAAAGATATCCCAATGGCCAAAACGTGTATGGAAAGATGCTCAGGATTATTAATCATCGGGAAAATGCAAATCAAAACCACAATGAGATATTATCTCACACACTATTAAAGTAAAAAACAGAAAATAACAAATGTTGACAAGGATGCGGGGAAGTTGGAACTCTTGCACGCTGTTGGTGGATTGTGAAATGGTGCAGCTGCTTCGTAAAACAGTATAGAGGTTCCTCGAAAAATTAAAATTAGACCTACCATATGATTCATCAGTCCCAATTCTGGGTATGTACCCCAAAGAAATAAAAACAGGATCTCAAACAGATATTTGCATATCCACGTTCCCTGCAACATTCCTCACAATAGCCAGGATGTGGAAGCAACCTAAACGTCTGTGCACAGATGAATGAATAAAGAAAGTGTGATATACATATGTATATATATATATAAAATGGGCTATTGTTCAGCCTTTAAAAAGAAGAAAACCCTGTCCTATGCTGCAACACAGATGAACCGTAAGCGCATCATGCCAGGTGAAATAGGACAGTCATGAAATGACAAATACGACATGATTCCACTTATACGAAGTATCTACGGTAGTCAAACTCGGAGAGAAAACAGAGTGGTGGTTGCTGGGAGCGGGGAAAGGGGCGCTGTTGCTCAGCAGGCACGGAGCTCCAGTTTTGCAAGGTGAAGCAGTTCTAGAGATCTGCCGAGCGACAATGCGAGCATGCTCAACACTGTGGTGCCCTGCACCCCAAATGGTTAAAATGGTCAATCTTTGTACGTGTTTCTTACCACAGTAATAATTTAGTTATAGGAACTGTTATAGAACAAGAATCATTATTTTGGTAAATGAATTATATCCTCATTAATTTATCAATACACATATTTTGTAAGGAATGTAAAACATGGTGAAGGGATAAAACAAAATCCTATTACTCAAAATGAAAGGATTAAGCAAATTTTCTGAGGTTAATTTTTCTTTTTACTGTTCAGTTATACCTGTTTTAAATTTTTTGTATGTAAAAATGATGATAAAGATTTATGCATTTTGAACAATGATTTTTCAAACTACATTCTCCGCATAAAAGATTCCATGCTTTAAATTTTAAAAATATTTTGGGTTGGCCAGAACGTCTATGGTTTTTACTGTAAAATAAAAGACATTTTTCATTTTCACCAATAACTTTATTGATTTGGATATTTTGAGTATGCTGGTGATCTCCCATTTGGTATAAACGTTGATTGTTCTCAACGTCTTGAGTTGATCACTATCAACTTCGACTGGTCTACCCGACCGTGGAGCACCGTCCAGTGAGAATCTGCAGCACAGACCACTTTTGACACATCCGACCAGTCACAGCAGCTTCTCTGCACACTGCGCAAACCTTTTTTTGTGTTTTAGTTGTGTTTCTACCTTTCTTGAAATAACAAAGCATAACATGCTGAAAATGTTGCTTATTTTCTTCCATCTTCAATATTAAAATGTCTATTAAAAATTCACCAATTTTGATGTTTTTTAAAAAAAATGAATGCTGATATGACAGCTGTCACAACACAATCTAACAGAACTGTTTGGAATGAAGTTAAAGACAACTAAGTGCTACTAAAGCCATCTTAGGGGGGAAACCGAACCAACTTTTTGGCCAACCCAGTAATTTTACCCCCAGAAAGAAAATGAATGCATACTACCATACTAATGTAACACCAACTTAGAAACGCAAATCATGACATCTTTCATTGCATGATCGTACGAAATTGGGCCGGTGACAGATTATGCAGTAAATAATACTCAGGAAAGTGATCACCTATAATCTCTTCAGTTTACATATATAACTTTCTGTGTGACTGCATACTGTAATTCATGATCGCTTTCTTAGCAGGAATTGGCCAAACCAACAAGCAGTTACCTATATCAGTCATCAAAACTGTTATGGAAAAGACTGTACACATCTTTAGGAATTTTCTCCTCAAGCAATTTGCTTGCTCCAGGAAAGCTGATCAGTGGCTGAGTTTCTGACTCCGCAGTCACTTTCTTCACCACGGCATACCAGTCTTCCAAATTCTCCGGGCTTTGACAATTTGTAACAGCACAGACCAAGAGGGTTCCCTGGGCTCCACAGATAACATTTATCTCACAGCTTGCTTCCTGCTGTCTGCACTCCCATATCCCAAACTTGAAGAGTAACCTTCAGGTTTCCTGGCAATGTTTTCCTTCTCAAAAAGAAATCTAGTCCTACAGCTTGTTTGTGCTGTTTCCCAAAAGTTTCTTGAGCAAAACACATAGCTAAGGAGAAGGCTCCCGGAGGTGCCGACCCTGCACAACCTGGCTCTCCTCTTCAGGGTCCAACACTGTATCTGGGAACCAGGTCTGCCTCCCCTCCTCACCCCCAGTAGAAGGAGGGAGGGAAGGAGCCAGGCTCAGGGATCCCGGGACAGGGCGAGGAGGAAGGGCAGGGAGAACCCCTTCCCCACCCTGCCCAGGTGCCTCCACCAGCCCAGGTGCCTCCACCCGTGGAGAAATCCTGGGCATATCAGTGGCCAGGCGCCATCTAACCCACCCTCCCTCCCACTCCATGCGGCTCTGCCCCATTTCTACTACCTATGCCTCAACATTTTTTAATCCCTCTCATAATTTTATGATCTCATTCATTAGCATTATATCAGACTATAAATTATTTCTTTAAGGAGGCTCCTGGCCCTGCCCCTGGGTATTGCTTAGTTTATTCCATGTTTACAGAGGCATGGTGACATTCTCTATAGATAAATTTACTCCTTCAGCAGCTTAACTTTCCTAAAAGACACTGTCCCATCCTCATGTCACCTGAGTTCTAAAGCACAGTGTTCAACACTTAACCAGCAACATAAAGTAAGTCCAATCCAGGTAACCTTTGCACTCATGGCCACTCAGCAATTATTCAACACTCTGTTAGTGAACAGTGTTTGTTAGGGATCCAGAAGACTTTGCTAGTCAGTCATTTCTCTAGACTGGAGATGTAAAACAGGCCTCCGGGGTTGAGGAGGACTGTAATAGGGGCTCAGTGGGAGAAAGTGCCCTTCTGCCTGGCGCTGTGCACACAGGCGCAGGAAAGGGCGGGAGTTCATGCAGTTGCCATTTCTACTCTCAAAACCCCAACACTGTCCTTGGGTTAAGCTGGACTGTAGTGCCCCGACCACCTAGAGAGTCAGTTTACCTAAACTGGGCAGTTTTTGTAAGCTTCCTACAATGGCCTCTGAAACAAGGAGAACATTAGGAAAAATGTTGAACAGATAGGGTAAGAACACAGCCCTAGGATCCATCATTGGAAATGTTCCCCCAGTCATACAACCTCTCAATAGAATCATTCAGACGAGTATCATTCCCCCTAACTACACTAACAGTAATTTCTCCTGTCTCAGATCTGCTATTAAGACATCACAAAAACAAATCTTATTTTCTACCAAAGTTTAGATGAACTGAATCTAGTGCATTTCCTGACCTACCAGCCAGAACTCTGTGAGAGAGAGAGGAGGTTAGCATGACAAGACTCCATAGTGAAAATTCATGCTGGAGACTGGCGACAACTTCCTCTTCCTGAGATCTACAGGCAATCTGCATGATCTAGAACCAGCATTAAACCTACTTGTGCTCTTCCTGCACCTTTCCAAGTTCCTAGACCACTGAAATAGTTCTGGTGTTCTACACTCAAACCCTCCCGGGAGTTCATGCCAGGGGACACACGTGCATGGGTGCCCCCTGCATCTTCACCCATCTCATGAAATTTTATGTGTCATTTTCAATGTAACGGTCAGTATCATTAACGGACGCAAAACAAACACCACTTTCTCTGTCATCAATCGACTTTACACCACCCGGCTGTGGGCCCTGGGCAGCAGCCAAGTTTTAGACACGCCTTTAGGAGACTTTAAAAATTGCTTTAGTCTACAGCATTTCTTAAAACCACCTCTCATTTTGGGCTTCAAGTTTCACTTTACTTTTTCTCAGGAGGTGCCTTGATGTTAATTGTGCAGGTCTGTAACATCTCTTCATCTACACTCGCTTGCTGTCCTTTTCCTTTTTGTACTGCCCAGAGGAACAGTACTTACACAGCCATTCCATATGTCTTTGCTTGTCTGATTTTTTTCTAACTCTTCACCAACCACCATTGAATTGGATGTTTGATGATTTCTAAAAATAAAAATTATATTTTTAATAGTTACACGAACCTCCTGGTTCAATATCCTTTTCAGAACTGTCTCGTAGTAATAATACTTACCTTTTTTTCCCTTGAAACTTTCAATAACTGTCTTCCGAAAAATCTAGGTTCTATGGATGACAAAATCTTCCTTTATCCTCCAGGACTTCAACAACAAACAGTTGGATATGACTGCCTTTTCTGAAGGTTTCTGTCATTGCTACCTGGTTGATTAATTTCTCTTTCACATTTAGAATTCTGTCAAGTTCTGAAATTCTCTACCTTCAGATAAATAAACTTCAACAAGGGAAGTCAAAGAACAGTAATTATAGCTCAGCAGGCATTGACCAAGTACGGTCTCCTGTCGTTTTTTTTGCACTGCCACTTCCTATTTTCAATCTCCATCAGGTACAGCTCTACCATCTTTTTCCACCCGCTTAGGTGGCCTGTAACAAATGAACACAATTATGTTCTCTCTGTTCCTCTTTCCAATAAGTTCTGTGTTTCCCCTCCGCCTCTGGTCCATGCATGCCCCAGCAGACATATATCGTCTTGACATTCAGACCCCACTGCTTCGCCTCCTAGCAGGTCTTTCCTTTTGAATAGGCCTGTAGCTTTTTAGCACTAGATTCCAAACTTGAGACCCATCCTAACAAGCTTCAGTAACACTTAAAACATACATTACCCTCTTTTGTAACAAAATTCCACTGATTTTATTATCCGTGTTCTACACACTGGCATAGCACCATCTGAGTGACTAAATGTTACTTCTAGTCCGTGAACCAACTGCTTTCTCAAGTACATTACTAGCCCATCCTGCCCTGAGCTAGCATTTCATCACATGCCTGCTGTCCTCCGGTGTAATCAACTTCACTAGTTCATCTGGCCTTTTTATCTTTTAATACTTACTTTATTTTATTTTAGAGAGAGGGCAAGGGAGGGAGAGAGGAAGAGAAACACTGACACGAGAAACACAGATCGTTGCCAATCACATGCGCCCCAACCAGGGACCAAACCTGCAACCCGTGCATGTGCCCTGACCAAGAATGCAACTGGCAACCTTTCGCTTTGCGGAAGGACGCCCTTACCAAATGACCCACGCTGGCCAGGGCTCATCTGGCCTTTTGGTCCCTCTGCTTAGGAATACGTTTAAAGCTCTCCCTATCACTGGGCCAGAACCTAGGAAATTACATTCTTCTCTGACTATATGAGATGCAGTTATTTTGCATGGTGCAGACATGAAAACCACTTCCACTGAAACAATCCATAAAGGCATGTTTCTATATTCAAGTCTCACTCTCTAGAAGAACAAATGGCAAAAATGTCGCCCATGCTCTTTCAGTGCCCTTATCAAGGAAAAAGCACTGGGGAGAACCTTTTCAGGAGCTCTCTCTCTCTACCATCAAAATGAAGAGGGAAGTAGAGTTTGAAGGAACCAAAACAGCAAACAAAAGAAGTCAAGATAAGCACTTAATGACTGTTATCTAGAACATTGCTTCTCAAACTTTAGAGGGTGTGTAAGTATTCGAGGATGTTGCAGATTCTGACGTGGTAGATCTCCAGGGGAGCCGGAGATGAGTCCGGAGGCCACGCTGAGGCTGCAGGCCCAGTGACCACACCTGGAGAAACCAGGCTTCTGTTCATTCTTGCATATTCTGAATTTCAGAGATACTATAAAAACAAGCAGTGGATGAGCATTTAAAAAAGAAGCATCCTGTTACCATCGAAGAGTGGCTAGACTTGGATCAGAAAACATTTGTTTTAGCCTTAGTTCAGCTGTAACTTGGCTGTTGAGACTTTTAAGCAAATCATTTCACTTACTTAGACCGCCAACTATAAAGTTGAAGGGAGGGAGAGATAGACTAGATTACCTCAAAAGTCCCTTCTTAAACCAGTGGGTTTATAGACTTGTTAAATTAACCTACACTTCAAGAATTAGCAGGAATTTCTTTTCAGGCATTTGGAAGATTAGATGTCCAGAAAAATAATCTCAGTACAGATCCTCTAAAACTGCTGGGTAAACTTTTCAAATGCTTGGCTGAGGTGATGAAAAAGTAAGGGATAATCTTAGAAGAGAGAAACAAAGAAGTTAGCAGGCATTGGAGCAGTCTTTTCCCCTGGGGCTTTGCCCAACTCTCTGAGTAGTCTAGGGCCTGAATTGATTGGGACCATGTGCCTTGAGGGGATGGTCATGGGGAGGGTGGTTAGGGGTTAAGGGGAAGTATTTAGAAAAGCTAGGATCCCTAAAGGTAACAGCCTTTAAGGATAGAAAGAAAAACCAGTCACCCCACCTTCCCCAGAGGGTGAGGGTAGGCCCTTGGCTCTGGGCTGGGGGCAAAATAACTCTCCCTTGGGAATATGAAACCACAATCCTGCTTTGACACACACGTGGGGCTGGATTTCACACTACCTGTTTAGCTCAATAAAACTCAAGAAAAACCCATGTGACTTCTCCCCCTCACCTAGGCAGAAGTAAATGCAGACACTTTCTGGAAAAATACACTTTAAACCCTGGCCACTAAGAATTCCCAAGGATACACTCCAAAGAACAAGAGGCTACAATCAAAAATCATAAAACAAGTGAGAAAGTAAAATTACTGAATGAGGGTCAGTACAAGCAACAAAACAATCAAAACTGTAAAAGCTACAGATTGTTTTCTGTATCTGATCATTCCAATAAATAAGTGTAAAGAATGTAAGGACATCAGAATGTAACAAAAAAACATACTTTTATAAGAAAATACCAGGCACTTATAAGTGACCAAAATAAAACTAGAGATTTTAAAATGTAATAACTGAAGTTAAAAATTTAACCTAATGGAACAGACAGAAAATGAAGCAACTAGAGAGAAAACTAGTAAATTGTAGGGTGGATTTAAATAACCTACAACACAGCACAGAGAAATAAATATTAAAGAGTGGTTACATGACATAAAAGAATAGAGAAAAGCAGTATTCCAAGAGCTAAAGGCTCGGCTCCAAATTCTTCCAGAACTATTTCAGAATCAGGTGGATGAAAAGAAAGAAATCTCTATTTCAAAGCCCTACGGAGAGATCTTAAAAGCAGCCAGAGAGAAGGCATTACAGGGAACAATTAGACTTAAATGATATGGGTTTATTGCAGGCTGGTCTCCCAGAATAGAAGGTGGCCTTCTGCAAAACTACATGGAAAACCTGCTAGGTCTTGTGTTAAAGGAAACAGTTCTGGTCCACCACAAGGCTAGGATCCCAGGGTCTTAATCATAGCAGAAAGGGCTGGTGGTCCTCCAGCCATGAACACAGATACAACAAACACTGCCCCATTCTGCCACATCACACAGACCTGAGTAAGCGCAAGGCTCGGATGGCCCCAAAAGGCCAAGAAAGGGGCAAGGCCAACCCGCAGCCATGAAAGCTGAGCTGGATACGATGAGACAAGGTTCCATCACAGTGTAGCTCTACTGCATCCTAGCCCAGGCCACCCCGTGGGACACAGGTTCCTCCTGGAGTCTGATGCCTGACCCCACCAAGGCAGCTCAACGCTGCAACAGGGGGGCAAGGCACACCTGTTACCTAACCTCTTCTGTTGACTTTCCTCCTTCAAATGCCGCTCCAGCAAGCATATTCCCTGGATATTTGCCTGCGTTTACACAATTTTCAAAATGCTGCGAGAATTATACATCTAGCAAAACTGACTTTCAAAACAAAGATAACATGAGGGCCTGTTCAGCCAGGCAAAAACAAACCTAATACACTATCATCAGACCATCATCAGGGCAACTTCTAGCAGGGCTGTCCAACCTTTTGGCGTCTCTAAGCCACACTGGAAGAAGAGTTGTCTTGGGCCACACATTAAAGACATGCGACATGTAGTCACAAAAATATCTCATAATGTTTTACGTAAATTTATGATTTTGTGTTGGGCTGCATTCACAGCCATCCTGGGCTGCAAGCTGGACACCCCTGTAAAGGATATTCTTCAGGAAAGAGAAAGTAATTCCAAAGGGAAGATATGATACACAAGAATGAATGCGGAACTAAATATGCATGTAGAACTACATAAGCTTTAACTGGACAATTATACAGTAGACGGCCCCCTCGCTGGCAATTTCACTTTCTGAGGTTTCAGTTATCAGGGGTCAACAGGAGTCCAAAAATATTAAATGGAAAATTCCAGAAATAAACAATTCGTACGTTTTAAATGGTGGCACTGTTCTGAGTAGCATGATAAAATCTTGCGCCTTCCCACTGGGTCCCACTCAGGATGTGAATCATCCCTTGGTCCAGCTTCTCTCACCCACTAGTCCCTTCGTAGCTGTCACAGTTATCACATCAACTGTTGTGGTGCTGCAGTGCTTGTGTTCAAATAACCCTTATTTTGCTTAATAACAGTCTCGAAGTGCAAGATCAGTGATGCTGGCAATTTGAATACGCCAAAGAGGAGCTGTGAAGTGTGTGTGTGCCTGTGAAGAAACACAGCATACACGGGATTCGGTAGTATCCGCAGTGTCAGCAGTTCACCGGAGCTCTTACAACGTGTCTCCCGTGGATAAGGGGGGACTAGGGTAATGTCGAATTTGTAGGTTTAAATGTAGATTGAAAATTCTGGGTGATAACAAGTTATAATTTAGGATAGGGCAACAGGAGTTAACTATTCTAAGGTCAATATGTTATTAGGGAGGAGGGTAAAGAGAATGATTGGCTTCAGACCTTAAGTTAAATATAAACGTTAAAATTTCAAGGGTAAGCATTAGAAAAACATAAGCAGAATATGTGTGTGTGTGTGTATGTGTGTGTGTAAACACATCTTCTATACGCTTCAGGAAAAAGGAAAGGGAACAAGGGGGGGGTCTTAATTCAAACGAAGGAAAAATAAGACAAAATTAAAGAACAAAATAAAAAAGTAAAAATTAATCCAAATATTTACCTGTAATAATAATAAACGTAAATGGATTAATCTGTCAAGACAAGAATTATCAGAATGAATTATTTAAAAATCCAACTATAAGCTTTCAGAGAAATATGCCTAAAACCTATGGACACACAAAAGTTGAAAGTAAAAGAATGAAAAAATTCTATATAATGCAAGTAATCAAAAGAAAACTGATATGTTAACATCAGACAAAACAGACAAAAAAGAAGAAAATCAGTACTAGAAGAGGTCATTATATGTTGATGAAAAATTCAATTGACTAAGAAGATATCAATTCTAAACTTACGCAGACAACATACACTGAAAATACATACAGCAAACTCTGATAGAAATACAACGCAAAGTTTGCACCATGAAGCATCTCTCAGTAATTAGTAAGTCAATCAGAAAAAAATTCATTAAGGAAATAGAAGATCTAAACACAATTAATAAATGTAATGTAATTTCTTTCAACCCATCAGCAGTCCTGACTAAGTAACTATTGATTCTGCGATCTACCTCCATTTTCAATACTTGGTATATCCCATGGAGATATTAAAAAAATAGGACATTCAGTTTTAGAAAGGAAAGATGAAACAGGAATATAACAAATCACTTTGCATTCTGACAAGTATTTTTAGTATAATGAATACAGAATCAACTGATAAAACAAACATATGAAGTAGAAGCTATTTAATATCAGCCAAGAAATTTAATATCAGAATAACCATGAGAATCACACACATGGAATGTTTGAAGAAAAGCTGAAGTACTAGATAGAAACGCCTATAAAACTATTCATGTAACATGTGTGCCCAATACCGAATTCATGATCACTAATGTTCTGTCCTGGAATGGCAGTTCACAAGCCAGAGCTAGGCAATCTGTTCTATGACTTTACAGAGAGACAACTGTGACTCTCCCTCGGTGGGAACATGCCTCAACTATCCAAATTTATACATCACCCAAGAAGAAAAGCGCTTTAGTCCCCTCACACCACTTCTAGATGTGAAGATAAAAATCATTGAACAATTTCCTAATTCTTAAATCTTAAAATATAGATATCTTTCTTTTAAAGATTTTATTTATTTATTTTTAGACAGAGGGGGAGGGTGGAAGAGACAGAGAGAAACATAAATGTGTGGTTGCCTCTCAAGCACTGCCTGCTGGGGACCTGGCCCACAACC